>NC_083386.1:15485000-16103269 GCF_031755915.1 Ziziphus jujuba | reverse complement strand
AAGCTTAAAATATTATTTGAAATCAAGCCAAAAAAAAAAAAAAATAGCTTTATTTGCATAGATAATCGTTGAACTATATTGCATTTTTCACTTTAATCTCTGAGCTTTTTTTTTTTGTATATTTTTTGTATATTTTTTTGGCATTTTGCCCTCTCAACTCCACTTTTTAAGCACCACATTAATCCCGAACCTATTTTTGTCCCAAAATCCATTAAAAATGAACCAAAGTGCTATTGTAATATACTTTAGGAGTCATACATGCAATAATCTAAGAAAATGTAAAAAAAAAAAAAAAAAAAATTCTAAAAATATAAAAAACTAGTAATAAAAAGAATCTAGATCTGTACCTTTCTTAAGGATCATGTTCAAAATTTGAACCGGGTACTAATTTTTTTCTTAAAATAATGCAATATGAATTAAAAGAACCTACATAAAAATTTATAAATATTTTATATTTTTATTCAAAAATAAAAGAAATTGAATACAAAAATGAAGAAAGGAGGAAAGAAAAAGTAAATACGTGACACAACTTTTTAAAGAAGAATAATTTCTTTTTATAATTTTTATCTGTTTAGAATTTTCTTCAAAAATAGTACTTTGTTAAGATTATAATTTCATAAATTTTTTTTAAATAATTATTATTTTTAAAATGTTTATTTTACATTTTGATAGGGTCTTTTTGCATATGAGATCTCTAAATTATATCAAAATTAATTAATTGTATTTTTGTCCTTTCTTATTGTCTCATGGGCATTGCATGTGACAAATTTAACAACTTTTGATAGGAAAATGAATTAGGAACAAACAATGCTTTAGAAAATGGAGTTACAACTGGGTAAAATGTCAAACAAAAAGAAAAGTTTAGGAACTACAGTTAAAGAATCTTACATGCCAATAACTCAATAAACGTGAAATATAATACTATAATATATGCCCACAAAACATAATCCAAAATACTGTAACCTTTGGAAATAATTAAATTCTTTTCTTATTTTTAGCTATAATATAAACAAAAAAAATACGCACCTCCCCCCCCC
This sequence comes from Ziziphus jujuba, assembly GCF_031755915.1. NCBI lineage: Eukaryota > Viridiplantae > Streptophyta > Magnoliopsida > Rosales > Rhamnaceae > Ziziphus > Ziziphus jujuba. Next base: position 16,102,232 of record NC_083386.1, on the reverse strand, counting down.
CCCCGCGCGCGCGCTAAGGATAGGCCCCTCCTTAGGAAAAAAGAAAAAGTGGGCTAGGCCCTCCCCTGTATGGAGCCAATTCCAAACCCTAGCTAGTCCTAGGTTTGGTCTCTTTGTACTTATACTGTTGCTTTCCGCATAAAAGGTTGACATTTCTGGTTGAAATCTAACTTAAAGGTCTAGAGCCTTGACTAGCTAGGCTGGTACACACTATATAGCATTTAATTATGTAACAAAACGCCATTATATATACCCACACACACATATATATATTTCTTTTTTTTGGGGGCATGTAACAAGACAATTTTTAAAAGAAATATAAAACCTTTAACTTAATTAAAGAAATTATGCTTTTTTATAAAATATAAAATTATTTTCTTTTTTTTTTTGGCTAAAATATAAAATAGTTTTTGAATTTGCACAATTAATCCTTAAAAAATAAACATATATATATATATATATATATATATATATATCTATATATGCATGTGTGTGTGTGCGTGTGTGTATGTGTGTGTGTAATAAGAGAACAAAATTACAAATTATATTGACTTGCTAATATTAGGAGGCCAAAATACTTAATCTTGCCAATAAAAGAAAGAGAGAAGATTGATATTACGAATACCACCAATAGAGAACCAGTGAATAAAACATTGATCCATCGACATATCCACATCAAGGACAATAAATTAATATCTAGCATCACTTTTTACAAATGTAGCAGTACTATCATACCTTCTTTTCTTTTCTTTTCTTTTTATTTTTTATTTTTTTGAGTCGAGTTGTACTATCATCCTTCATTGACAACCAAGAGTAGCATTAATTATGTGCATCATTTTTACAACTCTAACATGATAATATATTTAACTTTATGTTAATATATATATATATATATAGAGTAGTTCTACGGTGCTCACTGTCTATATGTGGACCGTATAAAAAATTGATACTTTTTTACAAAAAACATTGGTTTTATTGTGTATATGCCATCAAAAGTCAATGTTTTTTAAAAAAAAGTATCAGTTTTGCTATATACACTGCGTACACATACACAACAAAACCGACTCTTTGCTGTGAATGTGACATGACCTGTTCTGGAAACCCTCTCAGAACTTTCGATGGTCCCGTTTAAGAAAATCTCATTGAGCAACTCTTAGAGAAAACCTAGTGGAACCTCATCCAATCATGGACAAACAACACATGCAAATATTAATAGAGTCCATCATACTACAAGCCAATACTACACATACATAATAGGGCTACTACCATATCTATAATTTAGGTTAGAGCATTCTAAAAATATTTATAAAGTTAAGTAATATAACTGATGCAAATAAGTTTGAAAAATAAAGATAAATAGGGAACGATAAATATCGATGTTGCTTTGGAAAACGCCAAACAATAAGTGATGCACGAAGTATACTGTTTTCTACTTGTCTGGACTTAGAGAACGAATTAAAAATAAATAAAACGTAAAATAAAAATATCTCAATAAGTGGCATAATGCAATAAAAAAATAATATTTTATTTATGTAAACCTTTATATCAAAATCTCTCATTCTACCCTTTTAAAAAATTTCTCTTTTAAAATCATTTCACAAAATCCAGATTTGCATCCTAAATCCATATTGTACAATAGAGACTTAGATACTATAAATCAATAACAATTTAAATATTATAAATTGGATCAATCATGATTTAAATAATGGATATAAAATAATATAAATATATTCATAAAAATAATTATGAAAAATATCATAAAACCATAATAGATTAGAAAACCAACAATGTGCTCAACCAAAAAAAAAAAAAAAAAAACAATGTATCATACGATATACCTATTGTCAAGTGGTACATGACGTTTCGGAAAACCACTAGAAAGTAAGAGAAATAAAGAAACCTATCGGATGAACTCGTTTCACGATCTTTAGCATCTTGTAAGCATTGTGGCAATATAAAACCTGGGGATGAACCTAACTCATGACACTTAGTATACGAAAGGTATCATGACAATAATGAACCAGTGGGATGAACTCATCTCATGATCCATAGCGTACTACAGGCATTGAGGCAAGTCTGTGCGCTATAATATAATATTGAACTGAAACACTGGTACTATATGATACATCAATTAAAAACAACAATACAGTATTCATAAATAGCCTTTTTAAGACCATAGTTTTCATATTTTTTCATCTTTTAACAAACAAATACTGTACTACAAATTGTAATTTGATGTTCAAATCCAATCATTTATTTAAATATTTTAAAAAATTCCAAATCACCATTTTATGCCAAAACACACATATCAACAGTGAACTATATATTACTATAAATCATTTTTAAGTAGTTTAAAATATAAAATACTTGACAATGCTTAAAAATATACAATTTTGATTCACTTCTTCAAAAATAAAATATCCAAAATGACTAAACCATCAATTTAATTGTCAAAATATTTAAATGCCAACATTCACAAGTTCACTACGAACTCACTTGAATTTAAAATCATTTAAAATTTTATTAAAAGTTACATGAAATGATAACATATGTATATAGTATTTATATATGCATATAATAACTATTTAAATCAAATCATGTATATATCATATTCAAACTATATAATATATTATACTAGCATGCCTAAAATTATTTAAAAATATAACCACTAACAAATACTATTGGCGTTCACTCCTGCTCCTCCGCAGGGTCACCTTTAGGTGTAGTTTGAGGGAGGCCTGTAATCTAATAAAATATTCTTTAGGCTTCAATAACTAATTCAAAGGCATTGGTGCATACCAAATATCTTACAATAATTTATATATCTATAAAACTACATACATAGGAAATCAAGTAGTCCAAGTATCCATGAGCCTTTAGAATTCGGTATCCAAAATTAAGATTTTTAATCTGAAGTTCAATTCTATGAAATTTTATGTTCCAATAGGTCTTATTAGACTACAATTTTGTCTAGTTTTGTCCAAACGTCGTCCAATTTTACTCCTAAATTTAACTAATTGATTCTAAAATTGAAAATTTATCAAATGATGTCCAAAATTTATAAACTTTATATTAATAGAAAGTTTTTGAAATGGATAAACAAGAATCTAAACTCACCTTGGTCTAAAAATGTCTCTGGTGGTTGGAAAACATAGTGTAAAATTTGGTCAAATTTGATATTAATGGATCTCTCAAACCGTAAAGAATTTTGACAAATAGAGGCTGTATTCAAACTTAAAGGGTCCAAACATTATAAGTATGGGATATGGATCGGCCTAGAATGACTACAAAATGTCAAAATCTCTGGCGACCTATAGGACCACCACCATCGGCTTCGCCAGCTCAACCTGGGTGCGTTTGGTGACCATTTGTCTAGCGATTTGGAGGCTGAGGTCATTGGACAATGGAAAATACCCTTGTCTAGCATGTGGTGGTCAACGATGGCCAAACAAGAAGGCAACTGTGTGACTCGGCTGGCTGTGAAAGCGAGTCTCGGCTTGACCTAGTTCAGGTTTATAATTGTTAAAATGTTTAACAAACTATAAATTACTAGTAACTAACATTTGAAGTAAGCAAACTACATATAATTAAATTAAAAAAATTAAATAAACCAAAATTAATTGATAGGATTGCTCCAGGCATCCAAGATGACCTCACCTAGGGAAACCTCAACTGTACCAGTACCGAGAGTTCGATGTGATCTTTCTATGATTGAACATAACCTAATAACATTAAAGAAAAAAATAATCGCTTTTAATAGAAATTTTGAAATTATAGTCATACTCATCAAGAGTTCTAAATCAAGAGAAAGAAAAATAGAAATAATCTTATAGATTAGATCAAGCCACCAGAGCATACTAAAAGAAGTAAATGAGTCCAAAGATAAATAAACAAAATATATAAAGTTCTCATAAAAAAGTAGAAAAAAGATAATACAAAATATATGAAGAGATGATGATGACAGCATGCTCAGAGGTAGTATGTACCAACTGTCAGTCAAGGCCTAGAGTAAACAGTTTAAAAAAAATATAAAACTATGAGATAAACTTAGTGAGTAAACAACTACGGTATTATGAAAATAAATATTATTTTTAAAAACCATTTTTCTCAGAGTCTCACTTTCACTCTTTGAAAGTGTCCCTATTTTGACAAACAATTCTCACAAAACTCTTAATTATCCCCAACATCACAATTTTATAAATCATAGGAAGGAAATTAAAACCAAATAATGTTCTTCATCTTATAATAAAATAATATTTTTTACGTGTTATGAATTATAACTATCGGTAATCAAAAATATAAATAACCATAAACTGTAACCATAGTGTAAGAACAATAACTCTGTGTACCATATCTACTATCATAACATGATGCATGACCATAATAGCATTCCACTGTGTAGTCAACTACCGGGGGAGGGCAAAATGTTAATAGGACGCTTAGCATCCCAAAAACATCACAAGCTAAAAGCTTCCAGCCAACCTTAAGAATCATGTGATCAAGGAAGGGATGGTTAAATAAGCGAGCATAACTATAGTCCAAAAAATCCATATCCACGGTATAGAAGTACACAATAATCCATAACCTAGTATATTTATATAACTATTTAAATAATACACATAATCATCATATTAATATGTTCCCATATATACCAACATAAACACACACACACACACACAAGCTAAAAGCTTCCATCCAACCTTAAGAATCATGTGATCAAGGAAGGGATGGTTAAATAAGCGAGCATAACTATAGTCTAAAAAATCCATATATAGAAGTACACAATAATCCATAACCTAGTATATTTATATAACTATTTAAATAATACACATAATCATCGTATTAATATGTTCCCATATATACCAACATAAACACACACACACACACACACACACACACACACACACACACATATGTAACACCCCATATTAAAGTGTACATGATGTAACATCCTGACTCGAAAAAATGCTCCAAATTTGAACTTTTGATCAAGTTTGACCAGGCTTGATTGGGGTTGTCCAAGTAGATTCTAAGGTTGACCTTTTGCTATGAGAAGAATGTCACTTTGACCAAGACACCATGGTGAAGTAAGTGTCAACCCAAGTTCGTAGACTAGTAGTACACTAAAATCGGAGTTGAAATTAAAAAGTTATTACCATAACAAGGTGCAGTCCAGATTAATCGACGAGTCTGACATTGACTTTTTATTTATATGGATTTTTATTTTAACTTATGTACCATATGATAGTGCCTATCGATATGAGTCCGTAAACTAGCGATATACTTAATTTGGATATACGGTTGAAAAGATAGGGATCTATGAAGTTGTGCTTATTTTTGTAGATTTGAATTTACCAGGTAATTTTATGAAAAGTCTGTGGAATATTTTGAAAAATATCCCAGCAATGCCACATGTCACCATTCATGGGTGCCATATGGCATACTCTCTCTTTTTCTTTTTCTCTTTCTTTTCTCTTTCCTCCACCATGAAAACACACACACACACTCTTTCTTCTCGAGTTGGTTGGAGTTGATCAATATCCAGCCATGCCACGGTGACACACATCGGCCATCGGTGAGCTTGGTAACCAAATTTTGCGACAGGTCGATCGGCAATGTGCCTAGATCAAGCGTTTCAAACCGACTGCAGCATTCCTTCTCTCCACTGATTCCATTATTTTTTAGCGTATCCAACCTACACTGCCTTTGTTGTCTGATAGCCCACCATGCCAGCTATACTATGGTGTGTACTGACTGCCTGGGAAGTCACCGACACATTGGAAAATGGCCATGGAAGCCGGGGGCAAACACACTATCCGACCACCAGGTTCTGGCCATCTTGGGCTGAGTTCTTAGTCTCTTCCCTCTAATTTGAGCCTTCTAAAGTTGATGGTGGCCTCTATTTGTCTCACATTGATCTTATTTGTGGCATACAAAGAGGATGAATTGGTAACAACTTTCGACAGGAAATTCGCCCACCACCAACGACATTGAGCTTAATGGAGGTTAGTTTAGGGTTTCTTATTCTTTTAGCTTTCCATTGATACCTTGTTTGTGAATTATGATGGTGTATTTGGAAAATTTCCATTTTTGTACCTAGGAGAATTTAATTTAACTATTTTGTTTGTGTATTGAGTCTTGGTTATATCAATCTTTGACATGTATATATATATATATAATACTTTTATATATTAAATGTGCTTGGATCAAAACAATTGCTTGTCTTTCTTTTCTAGTATGAGTTTCCACGATTTTTATTTGGTTTATAATAATTATATAAAATACTTTTGAAGCTTGGTCAAATATTTGTTATTATGGAATTTTGGAATTTCTATGATATTTGATATTATGATTTTATATATACTATATATGTATGTATGTATGTGCTTGTGTTTAGATAAATATATATATATATATATATATTTTTGCTTGTGTTTATATACATATATATGTTTATATACATATGTGTGTGTGTGTGTGCATATACACACATATGTATATCTATTGTTAGAGGATATTGCAATTACATGTATATATGTATATATATTTATATAATGAAAGTTGTTTGCAAATTGTTACTGATCGTGGGTTTAGTTCTGTCAAGATGCACTGAAATAGTATGAACCAGTTATAGTGAGGGCTACAAACTATGCATCTGGCTTAATAAGACATATTCTTGGACTATAAATGAAACAACAGGAATACTAATATTTATTTTATTTCATTTTATTTTATTTGTTTAGTTGTTTCTTTGTTTACTTAGTTAAATTATTATTTAATTATTTTGTACATTTATGTCCTTAGTTAAATTACCATTTATTTATTTACACTTTTAATTATTTATTTATTTGTTCTTGGTAGTTTGTGTTTTAAATGTACTATTTAGTAAGGATATTATAAGATGCTTATTATCCATTTTGAATGTAACATAATATAAATATATGTATATGTATGTATATATATATATATATATTTATATAAGGAAATTTTTCGGTGCGGACAGTCCGCACCATAACATGGTGCCATCGGTCTGCACCACAACATGGTGCAGACCTCAGTATTAACAACAGTTTTTGAAGAAACTATCGTTAATATCCATCTCTGTGTGATAGTATTGAAGACGATTTTTTTAAAAACTGTCATCAATATTGAGGTCCACATGACAAAAACGTGCAGAGTTCTGTACCATAGACGGACTATATATATATATATATATCTATATATATATACATTGTCCGGTTATATTCAGTCATATGTACGTATACCTATATTAATGGTTTGCAAGGTTATTTGTTTATATTCACCCATATGTATATTTATATACATATAGTCCTTTTATGTTGTGGACATCCACATCTTTTTCTTGTGCCGATATCAGCAAAGATGACCATTTTTTAAAAAACCATCGTCAATACTACCATACAAAGATGATGGTTTCTTTAAAATCGTCTTCTTTGCAGACGTACACACGACAAAAAGATACAGACGTCCACACCATAGAATTATCCTATATATATATATATATTTATAGATATGAGTGTGTGTGTGTGTGTGTGTCTGTGATCAAACATATATATATACTTATTCAGTTATTTTGTTATTATTAAAAGTTGTAGGAATACTTAATATTAAAATGATGTTACCATAGTAAATTTCTTTAAAATTATATTTTGGGTTTCATAAACATTTATTTATTTGTTTGTTTAAAACATAAATTTTATGGTTCTAAAACAAAAATGTAATTATGAGGAGTTGACATTTTTGTACTTATATATTTATATGTGATTAGTTAGTCTATAGATACACCGTACAGTACTAGTATTTTGTACTGTTATGTTTATTGATTAGCTCATAGGTTATATGTGATTGTCTTTTGTGAGTTGTGGTGAGAAAGAGTAGGCAGGTATTTTACGATGATAACATTAGCCACCCTCCTCATGGCTAAAAGATGGCAAGTTTAGCCATTCCAATGGGTGCTAAGGTGAGCGAGGGTAGATGGGTATTTCTACTGTGACAACATTAGATTAATTAGCAGCAGCACCATTGGAACGCTAATGGTTCATGTGCAGATTTCATTCTCCCTCTCTTTTGTCAAGTGGTGTTTGGGATGTAGTATCACTTGGCAGCATTGGTATATGCTATAGTGCATCAGTTGTCTTTTTGAGTACCTATATATATATATATTATGTTATGCATTATGTGTACCATATCATACTGGGGTAGCAACCTAATTAGGCCCAGGGATGGGTTAGTATTGTATCTCTACTGCTTATGAGATTAGCCGGCTGGATAACTATCATAGGCAACCACCCCAATCCGTACTACTAGTAGCATATCTATCGATTGACCTCATGGGACCGTGCCTTGGTATGTTATATGGTATATCAGGTAATGCAGCCTTTAGATATCTTTTGTAGTCTTTGAACAGATGTATTAGTTTTTGGACAGGTATTGTAGATTTCGGACAGGTATTGCAACCTTCGAGTAGATATTGCAGCTTTTGGATAGGTGTGTTAGCCTTCAAGTAGGTATTGCATCTCCTTGGGCATGTTATCCAATTCTTTGGGAGGTTGTATACATATATGTAGAAATTATATATATATATATATATAGATATATAGAGGTCGTCTATAGTGCAAACGTCCGCAGCTTGTTATGGTGTGGACCTCCTAAAAAACTATGGTTTTTGAAGAAACTATCGTTAATGCTATACGGAAAGAAGATGGTTTCTTTAAAACCGTTGTTAATACTATATATAAAGATGACCATTGCTTCAAAAATCTCATCTTTAAGGAGGTCTGTACTATAATAAGATGTAGATGTCCGCACCATAGAATTTCATTAGATATATATATATATATATACAGTCTGTCTATGGTGCGGATGGTCCTCATGCGGACCACAATATTGGTGATGGTTTGTCATAGTATTGGTGATGATTTTCTAAGAAACCGTAACTAATACTGCGGTTCTCATGCAGACCGTCCTCACCATAGAATTTCCGTATATATATATATATATATATATTTACATTCGTTCTGCGTAGCAGTGATGTTATTGGAATTATTGTAAGGCCTTGATTGTTCAATTTAAAATATGGTTTTGTTATGTGCATTTTTAAAAAATGTAATTTATCTTATTAAAAGTTATCTTATAATTTATCAATTACTTGCGGCACAATTTGTATCTGTATATTTTATAGATATTAAAAAAGTAGAGTGAATGAATTAGGATCTAGGCCCAAGGTTGTATTATTATTATTATTATCACCTTTATTATCCTTCTATCTATATTTACATGTTTGATACATTCATGAAGTGCTGTAAAAATGTTTGATTATAATAAGTGGGTGTATAAGGAGGCATGAGTTATAAAAATATGTATTCCCATTACTAAGTAAAAACTTGGAAAGAGTCGGGACCATCCAAGTATAGGTAGTAAGTTCTGGAAAGGGGTGACACCTATAAATGTATTTACAGTTTATCAATTATTACTTGTATCTATATCTCCATGCTATTGTTATTAAAGTCTTTTGTGAAAACTTGTAATGCGGAATAAATAAGGCGGATGTCTATTTTCAAAGTGAGTTTTCTATGCAGGGAATATGTGGCGAAGCCTAGTTTACAGAAAAGATGCTGCTGAATTTTCTGTAGAATTTCCGATGGGATTTCCTCTAGTTGGGGCCATTCTATGGTTTTGAGAGATAACTCTAGGAAGGTTTTGATATATGAATTTTTCACATTTTGACTAAATTTAATCAGAGTTGAAGAGAATTAACCAGGTGGATCCCATAGTTTCCTTTTCGTTATGGGTGGAATTTCACTTTAACCAAGGCACCATTTCAAATTATGTATCATCCCAAATTCGTAGACTAATAATATGTCGAAATTGAAGTTAAGATAAAAAAAGTTATGAATTAGAACAAGGTATAGTCCCGACTAGTAGACTAGTAGCACACTTAATTTAGACTTATGGTTGAAAAATTATGGACCTATAAAGTTTTAATTATTTCTATAGGATTGACTTCACCATGTATTTTTGGATCATATGTGAAAAACATGTAATTTAAGCCTTAGTGAGCCACTTGGCATGTGTGAGAGATGAGGAGATAGATGAAAGGGGGAGAGAGAGAGAGAGAGAGGTAGTTTCTTTTTCGGGCCAAATAACCCACCTCCGCTTGCCATCTAGCTAAACGCACTACCCTATTCGATTGCCCATTCGATGGTGCACCGGTGAGCCATGCACTAGGAGCGGAGCAATTTCCACTTGTGCTGGCAGCTTGCTCTGCCGGCCGATTTCTCCTTTCTTGGCTACCATCCCACTTCACCACCACCACCATTCTCTTGCCCACCTAAAAACTAAATGAACCTCAAAATTTTGTGATTGGAGGACCATTGATATGCCGGCACCGATGACCTTTTTTGGTGACTGCGGCGGCTCACAGCTCTCTCAATCTCGGCAAGGTTCCAGCCCACCCACCACCCTATTTCACCATTTTTGACTCTTCTAAACCCAAATATGAGGTTGTTTGGCTCAATTCGAGTTAATTTGTGAGATCCGAGGACACAAAATTGACTGGATCTTTTTAGTGAGATCTTGGCTGCTGTCGATTACATCTTTGACAGGTAAGATCCAATTTGGGATCTTTGTACCCTAAGCTTTATTTTGGTATATAGGTTTCTAGTTTTGGTTAATATTTGTGTTTAAATCCCTGGGTAATTTTTGTATGAAAATACCTGATAAAAATAATATTTTAATTTATATTGTATTTTTGTTGATATTTTAGACACCTGTGTGAATTTAGGGATGAATCCCGAGGTGAATTTGGAGTGATTCTCATTTTCTAAGTGAATGGTATATTTTCTGAAATTTATTTTTGGGTTAATTACATAAAATGTCGTATGTAGCATTGCTTAATGTTGTGTTATTTGAATAAAAGTGAAATTGATATTTATGTGAGTTTTATGAATGTGTTTCCATATATATATATATATATATATTTTATAAAATTGTTTGTTGAGTATTACACAATTAATTTTGATGGAAAATATATATTTTTGGTAATGTACTTTAGGTAAAAGTCGTGATTTTTTTTATAAATATGATTTAAATAAATTAAATAATTTATATGGGTTTGGTGTGTTGAAATATCCCGATCAAAATTTATAAATTGGAATTGTGGTAAAATTCATACATTTGTATTATTTTTAGATTCCCCATAGAGTGATAGTGTTCTATACTGTTATTGTTAGTGATTAGCACACATGTATATTATTTAGCCATTCTATGAGAGCTAAGTTAGAGAAGGTTTTCAAATATTCTGCATTGTAAACAATGGCCGCTTTCTCCTTAATTGTAGGATGTCAGATTGTTAGCATTAGCACATTGTAATGCCAAGGCATCCGATTGCAAGTATCTATCCATATCTCTTTTGTCAAGAGGTGTTTGGGACGCCAAGCATTTCCTGATATCACTTAGTATATAGTGTAGTGCATCATATATAAATCTGGTGTATGTTAATTTTTTTTTAATATAATTATTTAATTTATGATTTTAAAATGTTTAATTAATCATTTATTAATTTATTTAATTGATTTAAAGATAATATTTATTATATTACATTATTTTCATCTTAATTTTACTTATTTATTTTAAAAGATTTTTTTATGGGATACTTATATAAATAATAATATTTTGTTTCATTTTAATTTAATTTGATTTAATTTTCCATTATAATATAAATATTTTAGGGTACAAAATTATGAGTTTTGTGAAAATGATTTTTAACAGGGAAATTTTTCAAACTAAATTATTTAGTGAGGGTTTTGAGAGAAAACTTATTCTTCTAAATTTCTCTTTATTTTTATTTAATTCTCTTCAATTTTCCTTTTCGTATTATCTTTAATTCTTTAATGTAATACTATTGTTACTTATTAGTTAGGTGTCACTTACTGGGATGATTAGCGTCTCATCAGTTTTCTCTATTTTCCAACATGCTCCCCTAGATCTAGTAACTAGTGGATCGACAGTTTGGATGCAAGTTCTTTTGATTACCTCCTTCCGTCGTTGCACTCAAGTATAAATTCTTCTTTCGATCTCTTTGTATTAATTTTCATTATTATTTCTTATGTTTCTGTGATATCTGTGTTGCCTAAAATAACCTTAAAATGCTTTGGTAATGAATTGTAGATTTGGTTGCCTGTATAATGCTATTTATGTTTATTAATTATTTTTGTGCTTTATTCTTTCATTTTAGAATTCTATAATCTTATTAAAGTTTTGTAGTAAGGGGGAGGAATAATGTAGTTGTACTTCCATAAAATTTCTAGTGGAATTTCTTCTAGTTGAGGTTAGCCTAGGATTTCAGTAGGGAATCATGAGAGAGTCCTGACATATATATATACTTGCACAACTATAAACAAAAATTTATTTAAGTCAAACTATTTCTTTTTATATACTATAATATGATAAATTAAATAATTATTTTATAGTATGTGATAAAGTAAATAATTCAAATAATTCTAGAAATACTAATAATAAAGTAATTTATAAATTATTACATCTAATCAAATATATAATTTCCAGAACCATTTTAGAAAACAAAGGTCACTTACATATTATAGCTCAAACCAGCTTCTTCGCCGGATCGCTTCTAATATAAGTTGGGTACCTAGAATAATAATAAAACATCCTTTAGACTTTGAAAAGTAAATAAAAAATATTGGATGCATACTAAGGTTTCAAAATAACTTTAATAACTTTAAAATTTTTAAAATTGGACACAGAATAGTTCAATTATATTATGAGCCCTAAATATGTGATACCCAAAATTTTGGTTTTAAATAAGAGGCCAATTTATTGAAATTAAGCCTTTAATTGGGTCCCATTGACATCTAACACTAATCTAACTTCAGTTGAATCCAATTTGTACAATTACATCCAAACACATTCAAAATTTATCCAATATTAAACTAATTAACTCAAAAATGAAAAAGTTATCAAATAATATCTAAAATTTACAAATTTTATATCAATGTAAAGTTTCTGGAATGAGTAATAAGAATCTAAGCTCATGTTGGTCCAAAAAACATTGCCGATGGCCAGAAAACATGTTGAAAAATTTACTCAAACTTGATGTTGATGGATCTCTCAAACTATGAAAAATTTTGACAAACAAAGGATGCCAATGGATTCAGTGGGTCCAAAATAAGAGGGGTTGAGTATATGGGATGACCAAGAATGGTCTAAAAATGGTCGAACTCTGGTGAAACCCATGGGGTTAAGTTAGTTTTGGTCACTGAAATGTGAGCAATCCTGCTGGCCAATGCATGTCATCATCCAATGGCTGAAGATGGCTTAAATTATTATTCACCCAATTTGCCGTTAAACAGGTCATGAGTCAGATCGTGTCAGGTTGGCGAGTTTAAAGGGTTTTGGGACGTTATGAGTATTTTCTAATTTGTATACTGTTGAGCACACTCCCAATGCATATATGATACGAACCTAGGTCGACTTACTCCTAAACCCATATTATATTAGTTTGGATCACAATTAAGTTCAGGTTCTAACACCTTAACCCCTAATCAATTGTGATTAAAACCTTGGTATATGATGAAAATGCCACAATAGGTGATGGATGTTCTATTGATAAGTCAAACCAAAATATTTGATTTCTATTAAGTGATTTAGGTGTTCAAAAAGTACAAAGAGTATTCATTCTCACAAATATTTTTCTGTATGAATAATGTACTGAATTTTATTGAAAAAATAAACCTTTAATAGGCTAAGGTTCACAAAACAAAACCCTAAAATACTAGGTTAAAACCGGCCATAGAGATTAGGAAACAATGGTGTTGGCCGAATTTCAATCATTTCCTAATATAATTTGGATTAATTAATTTTACAGTTAAAATAATAAAAATATCAACTTCCCTAAACTATTTGTCCAGTAAATAAATAAATAAAAGCCAAAAGAAAGACTATTTCCTAAAACCAAAGTCAAATATTCAAATTGGGAAATTAATTGACTAGTTTGTCAGACAAACTGTCTTTGACCAATCACCACCTAGATTAGGCTCCAAATCAGCTCTCATATGCCATGTAGGATGCCAAATAGGATTAATATTGATTCCCATACTTTTCTCCTTGATTGGAATAAGTTAAACTTACTTGATCAACAAAAGAAGTCAAAGTCAACACCAAAATGAACATTTTTGGCCAAAAAGATGAGTCATGTGCACAAGTAGAATTGAAATGCTATTGCTTCTGCCTTGATATGATTCCATGGCCTCTTGGTGGTATTAATTGATTTCATAAAGTGTTGAATCCATTTTTGGCTACCCGGAGTCCACAAATGTACCAAAACAATTATCTAGGTCCATCTCAGCCTTTACCATTTGGATGTATGAAATGAGCTTGGGTTCTTCGGATATTATCATGCCTTTTGAACTTAAATCACACATTGTATGAATCTAATCAGGTTGTACTTGAATCTCTTAGCTTGCGCCCTAGTGATTGGTCCCGTCTTTATTTGTACAGGATTAGTATCCCAGTGGGTAGTCGGTTGTACAGGTACGGACGAATTCTCATCATTCGCCTCATCTTGAAAAAGATTTGCCCTTAAATCAAAGTCATCACCTGCAGCAAATGGAGATAAATCAGCAACATTAAATGTAACTGTCACATTATACTCACCTGGCAAGTCAAGCTTGTAGGCATTTTCATTGATCCTTTCCAAAACTTGAAAAGGTCCATCCTCTCGCGGCATAAGCTTTGACTTTTGTTGCTCTGGAAACCTCTCCTTTCTTAAGTGCACCCAAACCCAATCTCCTGAGTCAAACAGTATCACAACAAATCCTAGAAATATAAGCTCATTTCCGAAAAAAATCACACTTTTCAATATTAGCAAACCAACTTTCTTTTGTAAGCACTTTTAAAACTAACCTAAGATGTTTTACATGATCATCCAAGTTTCTACTATATACAAGAATATCATCAAAATATACAACCACAATTTTCCAATGAATGGATGCATGACATGTTTCATTAACCTCATAAAAGTGCTAGGTGCATTAGTTAAACCAAAATGCATTACTAACCACTCATACAATCCATACTTAGTTTTAAATGATGTTTTCCATTCATCTCCCTCTTTCATCCTAATTTGATGATACCTACTCCTAAGGTCAATTTTAGTAAACATGCATGCACTATGTAATTCATCAAGCATATCATCTAACCTAGAAATGGATGCCTATATTTAATAGTTTTATTATTAATAGCTCTGCAATTAACACACATGCGTCATGATCCATCTTTCTTAGATACTAATAAAACAGAGATAGCACATGGACTCATGCTTTCTCTAATGTAACCTTTGTCTAAAAACTCACTTACCTACCTTTGTTGCATTTGTAATTGGTCTCTAAACATCTCTGTTGGAGTTAATAGCTTAAGCTTAATCTTCTTTCCCTTAAATTTAAAAACAATAGCATTTTCTTGACCATAATGTTTAGTATCTTTATCAAATTACCATGGTTTTTCTGATAAAATATGTGCGGCATGCATAGGTACAACATCACATAAAACAACATCCACATATTTATCAATGCTAAACTTTACCTTGGCTTGTTTATTTATTTTCATCTCACCATTATCATTAAGCCATTATAGTTTATAAGGTTCAGGATGTTTAATGGTTTTTAATCCTAATTTCTTAACCACCACATTACTAATGACATTAGCACAGCTTTCATTATCAATTATCAGACTATAAATATTACCTTGAATTTCACATCGGATATGGAAGATGTTCTCTTTTTGGATTTGATCCTCATATTTATACACGGTTAGAACCCTATTTGCAACCAAGCTCAATTCAGCTTTTGAAGCTTTGAGAGTCTCGACTTCTCCATGCTCTTCAACATCAATTTCTTCCTCATCGAGTTTGGCTTCTCCTTCACTCTCTTCACTTTCGGATTCTAACTCCCTGTTGCCTTTTAGCGCCATAATTCTTCTATTTGGACATTGGTTGGTAATGTGTCATTGTCCCTGACACTTAAAGCAAAATATATCTCTAGTTTTAGAAGGTTTAGGATCATATTACCTTCAAACCTTAATGCTTGTGCAGATTCAGCCTTAACCTCCCTTCTTGGTCGATTGGTACTCTCATTTCCCTGCTTTGGTTTTGTCCTTACTTCATAGGTAGGATTGCTTCTCTAAACACTTGAATTAGTCCTCCCACTGTTAAAAACACCTCCAAACCATGAGCTTGTACTCCTCCTCTTGAATTGGTTCTCAATTTTAATGGCCACATGAAGCATCTTTTCCAATTCCACATATTGTTATAACTCCACTTGATTGGCTATTTCTCGATTTAAAACTTCCAAAAACCTTGCAATGGTTGCCTCACGGTCCTCATTGATGCTTAATCTTATCATGAGTATCTCCATCTCCTTGTAATAATCTTCCACGATCCTACTTCCTTGCGATAATGATTGAAGTTGTTGATACAACATCCTATGGTAATGGGTTGACACAAATCTCTTCCTCATGGCTCCTTTCATTTGTCGCTAAGTGGTAATTAGTTCATCACCAACTCTCCTTCAAGTACCTTACTCATTAGTCCACCATTGGAGTGCATAATATCCAAATTCCAAAGCGATGAATTTAACCTTCTTTGTCTCGGAATAGTTGTGGCAATTAAATATCATCTCCATATACTCCTCCCACTCTATGTATGCCTCCGGGTCACTTTTTTCCAAAAATAGTGGAACATTCACTTTAACATTCCCAAGGTCATCATCTTCATCTTTAACTTGCTACCCACAGTTTTGCCTTCCTTGGAATGCAAAAATATCATCAAACTCCTCCTCTAGATTATATCCAAATTTACCTTCCTCAAATCCTACCCTAGAGCGTCCACAGCCTTTTCGACCTCGTCCTCGACCTCCATTAAAATTCACTCTAGGATTCGGCCCACCTTGTGAATTCTCAAATCTATCCATTCTTTGATCTAGGTGACCAAGGCGAGCATTCATCTTTTGGAGCTATTCCAAGATTGCCATCATGTCGGTAGGTTCGCCTCCACTTCCTGTTGCTCGAGAATCACCCTTGAACCCAACAGATTCGTCTTCATTAATTCTTAATGAGCCATCTCCTCTTCTCATTCTTGAATCTACAATGTTAGTATAAATAATGCAAAATTCCTTACCAAAATCACTCCCTCACATGTTTTACTCAAACAAGGTCTTGACACTCATGTTTGCGCATTAGTTTCGGCTTTTAACCTTCTTTCAAGCTCACATTCTCTTGTCTTTTTCCACTCAAAAAATTATTTCAAAGTTCTAATTAAAACACACAAAAATAGCAGCTAGACCACAGGTATGCCTTAATTAAACTTATTAATAAAACAGCAACTAAAACAAACAAATATCGAGTGAATTACCAAAACCTAGTCTTAGCCTAGCTAACCAAAAATACGATAAATCAACAAGTAATTTTCAAAATTAATAAGGAGCAGACCAGAATATTTAGAACTCAAAAATTCAAGGATAAAATTTAAAAAAGAGATTCAAACAATGAACAAGAACAATTTGAACAAAATACGGAATAGCTGTTGGTTGTAATTCTTGTAATTCAAGTCTTTATCTCAATTTCTTTAACCAATTTTGATCTAAACAATTTTAGCACTCAAAATTGAAATATCAAGCAACAATATAGAATTAACAAACGGCAACTTTAACACTTCTCAATTGAAATTGCACACCATACAAACTCAATTTTTCAAATTCCCACAAACCGGCCTTTTTACTTTTTTTTTTTTTTTTGTATCTTCGAATATTCTTCTTCTTCTTTTTTTTTTTTTATATCATCACAGAGTAAACACAACCTCCAGTAGCAATAACCACCACCAAAAATGCAAACTTCAATGCCAAAATTCAACAAACCCGATCCAAACTCTCAACAAAAAAAACAAATTGCAAAGATTGTAGGTTTATGCAAGATGTTCTCAAAACTCTTTTTTTTTTTTTTTGAATATATGAATGCAACTAATTAAGATTAAAATAGCAAAGAAAAATCAACAATAATCCAAATTACTAAGAACAATTATGAAAATCAACCAACAAACTAGAAAAAACAAAAAATTGGATAAAACAACGAATAAATTCAGCTATAAAGAAAAACAAATTGTAAAGATTGTAGGTTTATGCAAGATGTTCTCAAAACTCTTTTTTTTTTTTTTTTTTTTTAATATGCAGAATGTGGATAGATAGAAAACAACCTTAACCTAATGTTAAAATTGTAGAATAATACAAAATAAAATAAAGCAAACAAGATAGATCAAGCCTGAACAAAATTTGGCTTTGATACCAAATGATACGAATCAAGGTCGACTTGCTCCTAAACCCGTATTCTATTAGTCCGGATCACAATTAAGTTTAGATTCTAATAATCACCTTAACCCCCAATCAACTTGTGGTTAGAAATCTTGATATATGATGAAGACGTCACAATAAGTGATGGATGTGCTACTGATAAGTCAAACTAAAACACTTAATTTCTATTAAGTGATTTAGGTGTTCAAAGAAAACAAAAAGAATTCTTTCTCACAAATATTTTTTTGTATGAATAATGTACTAAATTTTATTCAGAAATAAGCCTTTAAATAGGCTAAAGTTCATAGAATAAAATCCTAAAACACTAGGTTAAAATCGGCCATAGAGATTAGGAAACAATGGTGTTGGCCGAGTTTCAATCATTTCCTAATCTAATTTAGATTAATTAATTTCTATTTGAAATAAGAATTAATTAATTTTACAATTAAAATAATAAAATATCAACTTTCCTAAACTAATTTGTCCTGTAAATAAATAAATAAAAACCAAAATAAAGACTATTTTCTAAAACCAAAGTCAAATGTTTAAACTAGGACACTAATTGATTAGTTTTGTCAAACAAGTTGTCTTTAACCAATCACCAGCTAGATTAGGCTCCAAATCAGCTCCCATATGCCATGTAGGATGTCAATAGAATTAATATTGATTCCTATACATTTCCCCGTGATTGAAATAAATCAAACTTGCTTGATCAATAAAAGAAATCAAAGCTAGCATCAAAATGAACATTTCCAGCCAAAAAGATGAGTTATGTGCACTAGTGGAATTTAAATGCTTTTGCTTCTGCCTTAATATGATTGCATGACCTTTTGGTGATATTAATTGAGTTCATAAAGTGTTGAATCCATTTCTTACTGTCCGGAGTCTACAGATGCACCAAAACAGTTATCCGGGTCTATCTCAGCCTTCACCACTTGGATGTATGAAATGGGCTTGGGTTCTTCAGATATTGTCATGCCCTCTTGAACTTGAATCATTCCTTGTATGAAGCTAACCAGGTTGATTGGTCCCGTCTTCATTTGTACAAGATCAGCACCCCAGTGGGTAGTCGGTTGTATGGAATCGGGTAGATTCTCATCAATATACATACGCCTAGGGTCCACCCAAGACTAGTGTGTACATATATAAATACTGATATTTAAAAACTTTTCAGAATAATAACTTTTAATCGTAACTCAGAAGTAAGTATGCCACCAATTTAGGAACTCGTATCGATGAATTCTATATTACGGTACATTGGTCAATCAAAATTATTGACCAATAAAAAATTAAACTTATGACCCATTAACAGTTCAACTAGTCAATCTCAGTCAAACCAAATAAAATTTAAATTCCAATTTTTAATTTTTGAGATGGGTCATCACATTCATTTTTTGCTTGCTCATTCCTATTCTTTCCTCACATTAATAAGGAATACAATAATATTATACAATAAATTTTTTTATTTATCATTTTTGCCTTGCATATGAGCCAAGTTCAAAATTTTGGTATCAGTAGAAATATTGTGGGTTCAAAATATGAAAATATTCACGGAAATATTGAAAATTATTGAATATCGATAAAAACTTATAAGAATTGATAAAATTGATGGAAATTTATTTAAAAATTTGAAATTTTTTTATTGAAACTTTAGAATTAGCTTATTTAATTAATTAATTATCAAATTGAATATTAAAATTGCAAAAATATTGAACGGATATTATATTTCTCTTAATCAATTGATTTATAATAAGAATTAATAATTAACTACATACTATTATTAATAAAAAAGTACAAAAAATACATATTTAATAAAATTATTTAGTAATTAAGATATATAGAACAATTATTACAATTATATTATATTTTATAAATGTTATTTCAATACTATAAGTAACTCCTAAATGGGTGAAAATTGTTTTTATCTTTTTCATTCTCATTTTAGAATATGAAATATACGAAATAATTATCAAAAAATGTATTTCCTTAATAGTTTTGCATGTAATTGTTAATATACCATCGCTATGAATATTATATAGTTAAGTTTGCATAGAATATATTCTATGCATATATTTTAATTTTTGTCTACGTTTTAATTTTTTACCTATTTTATAATATTTATACAAATTTTAAATTTATTATTGTAAAAAAATAATAATAATGGATAGATAAACTTGTAACTTATGATACTAATTTTTTCTAAGAATATAATAGGTTAACTTGTCTTGTGTAATTTTGGACATTTTTGTCAAATGTGAATTTATTTTTATTTTTATTTGCTTAATTATTGGCATGCAATTAAAAGTAAAAAAAAAAAAAAAACTCTCAATAATATTAATTTGGTAAAAAGTTTTATTAGACATCAATAGTATTAATAAAAAATTTTGATAAAAAACTTAACAAAAAAATCATAGATATTTCCAAAATTTTAATGGAAATTATGAATTTTTTAACTAAATTATAAATGATTTGATGTTAATATTGTGACGAAAATTTCTATGAAAATTATGGAAGAATATAAAAAATTTCAGTGAATATAATGAAAATTATACTCGTTTTTACCTTGAAGTTAAATTTCCTTTTCATGCGTTTAAAAAATACAAATTTTATGGAAAATTTTGATATTTTATACCATGGTATAGGAAGATGAATACAAGATCATTTTTCAAAGAAACAATAGTTTTACTACTACTAGACTATCCTAGTACATACATTACAAAACCAATTTGCTTGTCAATTTTATTTACCAACTCATATGACAAATAATATGAAAATGTTTTATTAGTTTCCATCGGATTTCGCTGATCCATTTTAGTTTATTTCCTTGCATCGGACTTCACTTGTCCATTTTTAGCTTATATTATTTTTTCTACTATTAATATGTTAATACATTTTTTAAATATATTTTTCTATATAGGGCATAGCAATTCAACTTTAAAATTACTATTTAAGAAAATAATAATTTTACCATTAGCTTGTTTTTGTAAAAACTATATTGAAACATATTTAGTCTTTGGATTACTTACATTAGTACTTTGTGGTTTGAGGAAGTTGCACTTCGACTCTTAAAGTTAAAGTGCTTTAATTTAGACCCTGAAATTTCAATTTGTTTCATTTTGATCCAATTAAATTTTTGGCAATTGGAGGTTAATGGTTTTAAGGGCATTAAATGATAATTTTTAAAAAAATAATAAAGGGCCTAAATTGGAATAAGTTAAAATTAGAGGGCCTAAATTGCATTAAATTGCATTTTAATATTGATTAAGCTAAAAAATTCAATTAAATCAAAATATAACAAACTGAAACCTAAAATCCAATGTTACAATGTTTTAAATTTAAAGGTTGAAAATATAATTTTTCTAAACTAGAGGATAGTAAAATGTAAATAATTCTTTAATTTTTAACCACATCAATTTGTATATAAATTGTTATAGTTATATAGTAGGTATACATTACTTCTCTATAGTTCATGTGTACATCACACAAATGAAAAAAAAAAAAAATGAAAAAAGAAAAAAGAAAAGCATATTTTATTTACTTGGTCACATTAGTTACATTATACTTTAGGAAACTAAAGATTGCTATCAAAATCACCTATAAAAAAAAGAATAAAAAAGAAAAAAAGTAAACCAACCTTTTTAATGTTCCTATTTTCTCAAAGATAATTTATCAAAATTAAAAAAGAAAAAAAGAAAAAGAATAGTGGTTTGTAAAATTAGAACTAATTACAAGAGGAAGGCTGATCTGTAATTAGACGATCCACTCAATACTCATCGTTTTTGATATCCCATGTCAATTCAATAAACACTTGTGAGGTTATTAAAAAGAATCCCAGATAACAAAATTCTAACATTTCAAATCACAACATTGACTTAAACTCTGTCCTTTATACTGATTATATTTCATGGACCTGAAATTCACTATCAATCCATGTCTAGGATTACAATTGTATGTGAGAAATACATATTTATCATGTGCTCCACAAAAATTTGACAATGCTATCATCTTGTCTGACACTATGTATAGATATAGGTACATGTAGGGAGAATAAACATATAATTGTACATGGAAATGTACATTTATATCTTTTTTTTTTATTAAAAAAGAAAAATGAGAAAAATGGCATATTCTGGTGGAATAGTAAAGGGAAGTACGTATACTAACCCTTTTCTTTTTCTTAAAAATAAATAAATAAATAAATAAAACGGCAGGAAATGATCAATAGACCCCCACAACATTTGGCCATAGGTTCTCCATTTTCATGCCAACCAACAAAGATTCTTTCTAATTGTTCAATGAAAAATGCCTTTATGCCCAATTCTTGAAAATTTACAGTTAAATTATTTTTTTAAAAAAAGGAAAATTTACTGTTGGATAGGCACCACACATACCCTACCATATATAGCACTCTGTCATATTCATATGACATTGTCTGAGGCCGGCTATGAGCTGTATTGGACTGTTTTTTCGCATTTGCTTCTGAAATATTATTTTTGGATTTAAAGCATAAAACCGTTTTTGAAAGTGTTTAAATATATTTCTAAAAGGAATTTTAACTTTAAAAAGCGTTTTTAATAAAAAATGATAGTGAAATATTGTTTCTCAAAAAAGCTCTTTAATACTTCGAAAAGGCTTCGGAGATTCCACAATTCACTAAAAAAAAAAAAAAAAACAAACAAACAGAAACAAAGAAGACAAAAAACTATTCCAAAGAGACCAACCAAAAAAACTATAAAGGATCAGGGAAAACTAAAACGGCCTAAATAAATGAAAACATTACATTTTGAAATCTCTAGTAATCAGTCTGTTTCTCACGTGCTTGGGTCTACTGAAAGTTTAGAAAGACGACATGTTTGCCAAACTTATTTAGAAGTTAAAAGAAGTTAAAAGGTCTTCCATAATAAAAATAATAATAGAATGACACTACAAACATCAACTAATCTATTAAATTATTTATCAAATATATATATATATATATATTATTTTTTAATTGATTTATATATTAATATAATTTAGATATAGATAAGTTAACTTTTAAATAAATAATTATAATTAAATATAAATCAATTAAATAATGTTATATATATAATAAATAATTTGATACTATTATTAATAATGATAATAATAATAAACAAAAGAACATAGGAACATTGAAACTAAATTTTTATTATTATTATTATTATCACAAACAAAGCCTTAGTCTAATTATAAATTTTCTTGTATTCTTTCATCCTTCTGGCTAGGCTTTGACGGTATAATGGGGTAAAGAATTTAATTTTTAAAAAAACAGTACTAAATTAAGAGATTTAACTAAGATATTTTTAGTTTGTTTTTTTCTTGATATAAATTATTTAATTTACAAAACTATGCAAAAAATTTTCGCATTTCATATAACTCAAATTTATATTCTTATAGATACAAATAAGAATATTTAACCATTGAATCTATTTGTTTTATCTAAGATATTTCTAGTTACAGGGAAATATAATTTAAAATATTAACCACAAGTTTTGATTGAACTTATCCACGATAGGTTGGAATTAGCCAGCCGAGTTGTCCTGTTATTATAGACTATTTTTTTGTTTTTTAAAGATAAATTTCTAGAGACTAATTTGTCTTTCCATTTTTTTTTTTTTTTTTTTATAATAGTAGGGACTAGTCTGTCTTATTATTATTATACTTATTATTTTTTTTTTGGTGAAATAGGGACTATTTTGTCACTTATGAATTGTGATCACATATTTATAAAATGAAATATACCCAGCCATGCTCAAAAGTCAAACCAACATAAGATTTTATTTGTTTCAATAAAAAAGAAAAAAAAAATAAAAATAAAAGATTTTATCAAGGCCAAAGTTTTTTTTGTTATTGACATGGGTTCCAACTTGAATTATTGATTGTAGAAGCACTGACCGAGGCACATCAAGGCCGAAGTTTGAAACCCCCAGTATAAAAATCTCTTTGGGCCAACCATGTTCCATTACTGGCCCATAACTACCTTGTTCGTGTGGGTCGGGAACACAGTGGACAAGCTGATAAATCTCTAGGATTGGTGGAGAAATACCTGTGTACCACGGTATTACCAAGTCATAGATATAATTTGTCATTTTTGTGTTTACAATAGGCCAGGTCACCATCTTACTTTTTTCCCACTCTGAAAATACCAGGTGGTTCTTTTCCTTCCAAATATTCATTTCTCTAAACTCAGATTCATTTTTAATTGAAAAACATGACATGGTAAATTGTAAAACACATGGTATTATTATGCCATTGGGTAGTGGTGATTCATTACTTATTTATTTATTTTTATTTGAAACAGGTAACATATTATATTTGTAACTTTTTTTTTTGTTAATTAATTATATTTATAACTTGGTACTACCATGGTACATAATTTTTTTTTTTTTTAAGATTTTGTTGATACATATGGTCTATTGCACAAACAAATTTTTAGTGTTCCCAGAAATTGGAATTCTTATTTATAATGAAAGTGGAACTCACATATATTGTTCACTTTCACTACAGGCAGACTACTCTTTTAGTTCTTTTATTTGGATTGTTTAAATAAATAAAATGAAAGGATAATGAAGGAAAGGGAAGCAAAAGATAGATATAATAATAAATTATATCTATTTTAACCATTTAACTTTTTGCACAAATTAAATAGAAAATGGAAAAAAAAGAAAAAAAAAAAAGAAAAAGGAAAAGTAGTATAATGAAATTTTGTATATTCCAATATTATTCTAATTAATTAAAAACTAATTAAATAAGACATTTTATACCTAAGGTATTTTTATAAAAATATAGGCTACATTGATTATTTTTTACTTTTCTTTTGCTTTTCATTTTATTAGTAATCATCCAAACAAACAATCATTATAAATATTTTCTTTTCTTTTCTTTTCCTTTCCTTTCCTCATTAAATTTCTTTCCACTCTCCATTTTCCTTTCCTTTCGTCGTTAAATTTCTTTCCACCCTCCAATCCAGATACAGTGTTAGGCAACGATCAGAAACTACGACACCGACACATAAAATAAAAAAATAAAAAAAATAAAAAAATAAAAAAATAAAAAAATAAAAAATAAAAAAATAAAAAAATAAAAAAATAAAAAAAAAGGAAGAAGAAAAAGTAGAGAGAAAAATAGAGGAAGAATGTAAAGAGAGATTTGAGAAAGAAGCTATTTCATTGAGAGAAACTAGAGAGAAATTGTTAATGCGAGGGAATGTATGAAATAGGAATTGAATGGTTATTCCACAGGTTTACTTGTGGATTGGTCATAACTACATTTTGGCGCGCTTATCTTACAATTTTTTGTCAAACAATGAATGAGCATTCTCTCCAATTCCAAGCTTCATTCCACGAACCAAAAACCACCTACATAATTTTGGTGCCCAAAAAGGGATCGAATGATATGACAATTCTTCTATATTGAGGCTAAAATTTTCCTTTTTGCTTAAAATATCAAACTGGAAGTTTGTTCGTTTCCTTACAAAAGAAGTACACACGGTTTCCTTTGAGTTATCATCATTAGGAGTAACTGGCAATAGCTCTTTGAATTCCTTCATTTGGATGCAAGCGTCCAGAAATTCAGGAGAAATGATGGTGAAACAGCAAACCAACTCATGAAAGCCATTGCAGTAGCTGTCTCAAATCTAGCGCAATGATTTTGTGCACAATCATTCAGATCATTTCCTATGAGAACTGTGATACCAGCAGATGCACAAGCTGCAGAAAATATGAGTGTGGAAGTGATCTGCAGTAAAGAGGGAAAAAAAAAATACCAATAAGAACTAGTATAAAGTCTGATGATTGCTTCAGATAGGGAAATATGATAATACACCATCATATGTGTAGTCAATTTGCTCCTTTAATCTATGATTTGGTTCATCAATCTAACAGCAAAATTATGTACTTGTGAGACCATCCAGCAAAAACAATTGCTTTACGTCCTAATGGCCAGAAATAGCAGTTAGTATTCACAATATACAGAAACTTGATATGGAACCAGATAATCAGCCACTTTAACTCAATTCTTCATAAAATTGCTATAATGTCTGGTGAACGTCTCTTTAATCACAATATATGGCCACATAGCCTAAAGCTATGTTGAACTGAGGCTGAAAATTTCCCCCTCTTCATCCTCAAGTTGGCAAAGTTGGCAATCCCCCTTCACCAATCTCGCCATTGCATTTATATATATATATATATATATATATAAGAAAAATGAAAAAATAAAAAATAAAAAATAAAAAAGGGGAAAAGAGAGAGAGAGAGAGAGAGTTTTAGAGGGTAGCTTCTAAAACCACACTAGCATCTTGTCACTCCATTCTGACAAAATGATACATGAATTTTGATGGATCGAAAAGAGAGAGAGAGAGAGAGTTTTGAGTTTTCTTTAAGTTTTTGGTGGTATCTTATAGCTCTTTTCTTCTTCTTTTTATTTTGCATTAAAAATAATTAATAGACGTAAACAACAAAATAAGACATTCTTTCTCCAAAAGCACAACAAAACAAATAGAAGCAAATATTGCACAAGGAATAAAGTCTGATTGTTTCAGGCAGATAAATATGAGAAGAGAATATAATATAAATATTAGATAAGTACTTGATTTTTTCCTCTTATCTATCATTGATTTATGAAAGGAAAACAAATTTTTATGTCCTCGAGTGACCATCCAGCAAAAGGGATTGCTTTATATCCTAATGGCCAAAAATAGCACTAAGTCTTCACATAATATACAGAAACTTGATATTGAACCAGAAATCAGCCAATTAAGTCAGTTCTACAATCAATTCTCACCATGTCTGGTGTACATCTCTGTAATCACAATATATAACCACATTAAAGTCCGAAACTATGCTGAACTGGAGCTGCAAAGTTCTCCCTCTTAATCTTAAATTGGCAAAGTTTGGCAATCACCCTTCACCAACCTTACTACCACATTTAAAAAAAAAAAAAAAAAAAAAAAAAAAAAAAAAAAAAAGAGAGGGAAAAATGTAGCGGGTTCTTTGTCACTTCAGACTGGCAAAATAAGATGAGTTTTCAATTTCCTTTAAGTTTATGGGATTTCTTATAGTTCTTTTCTTTTGTTCTTATTTTTCTCAGAAAATGAATAATAATAGAGGTGAACAACAAAATGGGACGTTTTTCTCCAAATCCAAAACAATACAAGTGGACAATACAGTATATATTACACAAGATGAGACTTAAAAAGCAATATAAAACCACTACTTTCGTTTTCCATCAAAACTCTTTGAAACTCATTCAGTAGTTTCAAAAACAGGTAGTCAAATAAAACATAAAAGGGGCATCCTCCATATGAACAGCCTGCAGTTTATGGAGCATTCATTGTGCCTTGCAGTATTCATGTCATGTCCCAATCAAAAGAACGACAGTAATATGACACTGTTAATATGTGAAAATCTTGGAAAATAAACAAATTCCACGACTGGATGCATAATACATCTGACAACCAAACCTGAGCCTCTTGTCACATGGTAGAAAAACCACTTGCATTTTACATATTTTTCAAACCAATGGGATTTTGGATAAATAACCAGACTCATTTCCTTTCTTATTAATCCTCTAAAGTCAAAACTCCTAATGTGAAGGAATTTATTTAAGATTATGGTACCATTGATGGTGCCCAAGAAGAAGCTCCACAACTCTAGCAATGCTAACTGCTTCTCTCAAAAGGTTAGATAGTCCTCAACAATGTCCATGACTAACTTCAATCCTTTGGGATGCTTCCAAACTATCTAGCAATATTTTCTTTCTAAATCGTTAAGCTTCTTTCTTTCTCCATTATTTTATTTGCTTGGTCTCCCCCTCATCAAAGTTCTAAACTCCACCTATTGGAACAACATATTCCAAAAAGTTCTCAGAAAATTACTGCAACCTTCATGTACCTTCATGTTTCACCTACCACTACCAACAGTAAAAAGCAGAACAAAACACTTAATGAAATTTGAGGGTAGTTCTCCAATAGGTTTTGGAGATGGAAAGTCATAATGAAACAGATTATAAGCCCTTGCACTCAATCTAATCCCTTCAATGAATTAGGAAATCAGGCAAGGGATTAACTAAGCAGAAAATGACATAAAAAGAAAACCCATCTTTAAGGATCTTCTCAAAGAAAATTAGCAGAGTTCTCTAAATGAGGGATGATTTCCAGTCTGCCCTTCACAATTTGTTGTGAGATTACCATATTCCAAATTTCAGAGGTCATACCAAGTGACATGCTCGAAGAAGGTCATAAAGATAGTATTGCTCTCCCTCATCTTTCTTTCTCTTCATGGACCTCTTTAAACAACCATAGAATCCATTATAGCACTGATTAAGCTTGTTCTCTTACAAAGTACTTCCACTTGCACTTTTATCACCATGAAACAACTATACATGGCTAAAGATATAAAGATATACAAAGACATTTACAATGGCAAAACATTTAACCATTCCCACTCTTACTTTGACTTGCATATCCATTTGCAAAACATACTAGTATTCATTTTCAATAGTAGTGTTTTCAATAAACAAGGGATTTTGACCCTTTCTTTTTTCTTTCTTTTATATACATTAATAATGCCACCTTAGATGAACTTCAGGTCCAATATTGAGCTCTGGAATGCAGTTGGCACCTATACTATATAACAAATAGAAGCAAGGAAATATTTTTGTAGCAAATATATATAAAAACAATTTTCTGATTTGAGAAGGTACTCGACTATAAAATGCCTCTTTACAGTAAAGTAATAGGTCAATTTTGTTAAAGTTTTCAATAAGAAATTTATTACCCCATCGCCCATAGCAAATATGCTGACAACTCTGAAATTTCGCAAGCTGCGCCTTACTAATATCGCATATATATCAATGATGGCAAGAGAAAGGCTCCACAAGCTTTGCAAGCTGGCAGCAGCTACAAGGCAGCTGGCATATCAAAATCCATAAATCTGTTATGCCATGAAACTATACAGAGGGACCAGGGGAACATGTGAGTTACTTCATACTTTAAAATAAAAAACAAGTATTGTTGCCTAATAAGGATCCAAACAAATAAGATGGCTTCAAGAACAGTACACTTCACAGAGAATATATTTGGGTACTGTGTTTAGCTAATCTTTGAAGAGCACTAACTTTAAAAACTAAGCACTTTATTCTAATCTTTGATGAGGACTACCTTCACAAAATAAGCTCATTAATGATTCCACTAATCTTTCTCAAGGAGCAACAAGGAGACTCAAATCATGAAGAGAAAGAAAAGAAAAAAATGCATTCTCATATATACGAGATTAAAATGCTTTAAAACAAACAAGGGAGATTGTTCTCTCATCTGCACTAAGTACAAACATCAATTTCCGGTGTCACCTCTGCTAAAGGTGCATAGCATACTTATTCAGAGAAAGATCAACCTCGTCAACTATCAAAATAAAGTTACCAATTCAATCTGGGAACTGAACTTGCAACACATGTTGCAAATGAGCGTTATACTTGCTTCAAAGAAAGTTCGTAAGAAAAATATAATACAGAAATTCATGCAACCCAGTACCACCCAAAATGGCCAGTAGACTCAGTCCATAAACTTCATGATCAAGGCTCGCAGTAACAAGCAAGAATTTGAAGACCCAGAAAATAGGAGCACAAATACCCAGACTCAATCCAGCATAAACCATTTAATCCAGCATAAAATCTTCATATTCATACCAAAGAAATTTCACAGCACATAACCTCGGGACCAAAAATTCTCAATCCAAATTCAGCAAAAGAAGCAAATGAAACCACTAATACTAAATGGGTTGCCACAAAATACAGCTAAACACCCAATACACTAATAAAATCAACCCAAACTATGGATACCCAATTCAAAAACAAGAAAATTAGAAAAGCCCAAGACACTGAAGACCAGAGAGAACAATTGGATATACCGGAAAGCGGTGACGGAGGGGAAGTCGGAGGTTGAAGCCATGATGCAGAGCGCGACGACAGCGAAGGCGAACTGAGAGAGTCTCAAGGCAAGGCCTCCACGAGTTCCGGGCATGCCTTGAATGTCCTTCATCCTCCCCCTAGGCAAAGGGTTCTCTCCGGCCGCCGCGTCGGTTGCCGGAGGAGGCGCTTCCACCGGGTGGACTGAAGGTCGGCTTGCATTCATCGATCCGGCGAAAAACCTCACGAAACTTCTCAACGTTCGTAGATCCGCCGATTCAGACTGAAAATCGAAAGGGGTTTTAAGAGAGCGACAGTGAGAAGAGCGAGAGTGTGTGAACGATCTTCGTTTGGCATGATGTTGGAGACGCCCTATCCGACGTCGTATGGTACTGAAGGGAAAGAACCGAGGCGTGTCCGTATGCTTTTTATTACCAGCGGATTCCAAACGCAGCCTACGTTTTTTTTTTTTTTTTTTTGGGCTTCAAACGCAGCCTATGTCCCCCGCGCTAATTTTTTTATTTTTTATTTTTTCGTTGAAACTTCTTGCGCTAAAATTTTTTTGGCTTCGCCTTATTATTTAAATTGGAAAATTTTTATTCAGGTCTTTCTAATTTGATCTTGATTAGAATTAGATTTATATTTTTGAAAAATTATATTTAAACATTATTTGAAAGGTTTTTTTTTTAAAAATTAATCATTATCATTAATTAATTAATTTTTACAGTTAAAAACTATAAATATAATTATAAGAAAAATGAAAAATGTTTAGATAAAATTTATCCTATTTAAATTATATTATTTATGCACACTTGTCCTAATGGTACGAACCACCCCCTAGATCTAGGTAGATTTGGATTAAATTTCCCCTCTTTCAATTGTAATTAAACCTGACAATATATGGGTACAATTGAACCTGACAATATGTTGTGTTAAATCGTATTAATGTTATGTTATGTTGTATTTGTGTGAAAATTAATTAATCTAAACACAATCATTAAGCTTTCCTGTAAAAATAAATAAATTCGAACTTATTCGTTAAATTATCATGTAATTCGTTACGCGATCTATTAACCCATAAAAATACATACAAATTCAAAAATTCAAATTCAATTTAGTTTTCAAATAATAAAATGATGTTTTTTAGAAAAAAAAATCTTGCAAAAGACTTGTTTCTTTTTATATTTTTTTTTAAAAATAAACTAGAAAACAACAAATCAATACATGTTTAAAAATAAATTAAATAATTTTAATGTTATAAAAATTATATAATTACAAAAATATCATTTTTTAATGGGTTTAATAAGTTTATCATGTATTAGCATGTTTCACCCATTAAAATCTATTAGCTTATTGGGTAACACTGATATGAACTCGATATAATATTGTTAACCCAAACTCGTAAATTATCATATGGGTTCGTATTTTGTTATCATGTCATGTGAGATTTTATCAGAACTAATTGTAATGAGTTTATGTTTCAAAAGAAATAAAAAAAAAATTAGTTCAAATTTTTTTTTTATTGTCTTAGCTCAAATTTTATGTTACATAAAAAGCAAAAATCATAAATTTTATGGAATTGCCAATTTCAATAACAAAATATGAAAAATGACATACATCCAAATCAATTTTTAATATGATGCATTATTTAATTGAAGCCTTCTAATTTTCAGTGGCCATAGTTTTAATTTCATTATGAAATGAGCAACAGTTGAGAATACTATTAAAGCACATATCCAATTAACCTTTAATCATGATAGTAATAAAAAGTAAAAAGATGAAACCAACCATTCTAGTTACCCTTTTTTTTTTTTTTTTGGTAAATCATTCTAGCTAACCATTAGAGGTACATATTGCAATGTAATACATATGGCAATATATCTTGGTAATACCTTTCAAAAATTGCATGTTTATAGCCACTGTAATTGTTTTTATATCATTGCTTATTTTTTTCTTCTTCAAACATTGACTATTTCTATAAATATATTGGTTGAACATCTTGCGAAGCCAAGAAAGAATGAATAAGAATTTTCTTCAAAAGTTGCTTTCTCTTCAAAGTTATTATGGTAACAAAGCCTTCATCCATTGTTTCTAAAATAAGTTGTTGTAGTCAACCAAAACTTACAATCCAATCCTCTCAGCAATATGTTAGCCTTATTTTCATTAAGCTGAACTCTTCTAATTTTCTGTTGTGGAGCTTAAATGTTTTACCCTTGATTTAAAGTCTTGGGATAGCACATCATCTCACATATGGAAACCAAGTAGAAGAAACCTTAGAAAAAGATGGCATGAATAAGAAAATCCACACCAAATATTGATAAACAATGACAGAATACTTGTAACATGGCTTCTTGGTACAAATAAACACATATTTAGTAATAAACATGCATTAATTAAAATTTTGTCAATGGTAAATTTAATAATTTAAACTTATAATTTAAACAAATTATAATCGTATTGGATTGAGTTAAAATATTAATCGACAAGTTTAGTTAAATAGGTCAATTTATATCAGTTTAGAATTGATACAAATCTGCCCGAGACTGTTCAACCGACAACCCGCTAGAGTGCTGATCCAATACAGATGAAGGTGGGGCCGATCACTAGAGCTTAAGCTAAGAAGTTCAAGGACAATCTTGCTGTCTTTATATAAGGAATAAGTCATAGTCAAGAGGGGTTGGCCATATCTAAAGAACCAAGGCCTGTTTTACTCATACAAGCAATAGAAGCCATTGGATCCCCATTCTTATGGGTTCAATTCATATGGTGGATGAGTCATAGAAACCAGCCAAACCAGCTTCAAAGCCGAATAACATGGTGGTTTGCGCACAAGGGGAAGAAAAGGCCGAATTTGCTGTATTTTACTGTATTAGCCTTTTCTCATACTTCCAAGCAAGGGCAACGTGAGAAACTTCACAATAAGCTTATTTGGCATTCCAAAAAGACTATTGAAGCTGACTTGGAGTCCAATTAGATCAAAGAATGGTCATTACCAACATAGCCAAAAATTACCATATTTAGTTTCCTAATTTGCTTTTACTTTTTGTTTTAGGAAACTATCTTTAATTTTGGATTTGTATTTATTTACTTATTGAAAAAATAAGTTTAGGAAAGTTTTTATTTTATTATTTGGTTTGTAAATTAAGTAATTCCTAATTGAAATAAGGGAATTAATTAATTAGATTATGAAAAGGAAAGGTTCGGCCAAGCTAGAATTCTTCCTTGTGTGGCTGGTTTTTCCTAGGGTTTTTAGGGTTTATTTTGTTTCTTTCAAAGCCTATTTAAAGGCTTATTTTTTAATAATAAGATAACTTTGATTTGATAAAGAAAATACTTGTGAGATTAATTATCTCTTTGTTCTTTGAGAACACCTAAAACACCATTAGAGAATTGGTTGTTTTAGCTTGATTTATCAATATGTTTTCCATCCCCTATTGTGGCGTCTACATTATACCAAGGTTTCTAACCACAGGTTGGTTAGAGGTTAAGGTCCTTTCCATTAGAACTTGAACTTAATTGAGATCCGGGCTAATATAATACGGGTTTAGGAGCAGGTCGTCCTAGGTTCGTATCATTTGGTATCAGAACCGAATTTTGTTCAGGTTTGATCTATCTTTATTTGCTTTAGTTGTTTTTGTGTTATTCTGCAATTTTAGTATTAGGTTAAGGTTGCATCCATCCCATACACGTTCTGCATCATTTAAAAAAAAAAATTCATTCCTAGTTGAATTAGGTTTCCTAGATTTATCGTATTTTTGTTTCTTAATTTGTTGGTTGTTTTTTTTTCATCATTGTTCTTGTTAATTTTGGTTTTTGTTGATTTTTCTTTGCTGTTTTAGTCTTAAATATTTGCATTCATCTATTAAAAAAAAAAAAAAGAGTTTGCGGCAACATTTAAAAAAAAAAATTGCACATTTGTGTTTATTTGGAGGTCACGGGTTTGGTGAATTTTTGGAGTTGGAATTGCAAATTTGTTGTTTATTCTTGCTACTGGAGTTGTCTCTGATATTCAGTAAGTGAAAAAAAAAAGAAAAAAAAAAGAAAAGAAGAAAGCCAAATTAAAAAAAAAAAAAAATCGGTTTGTTGAATTTGGTGTTTGCTAGAAATTTCCTTGAACTGCTGCATTGTTGACTATTTCTTACATATTTGGAGTTGCTGGAGAATTATTTTTGCTGCTGGATATTTGAAATTTTGGGTGTTTAAATTATTGGATTAAAATTAGTTAAAGGATTTGATACAAAACTTGAATTACAAGAACAACAACCAACACTATTCTATATTTTTGCTCAATTTGATTCTTGTTCGAGTTTGAAATTATTTTTCCTAAATTTTATTCTTGAATCCTTAATCTCTTACCATCTGCTCCAGTTCTTAAAAATTTCAAAGATTTCTCCTTAATTTGCTTTATTTTGCCTAGAAAAGCCGAAACTAGGTCTGGTTGAATTCTTTCGGTATTGCCTACTTTTGCCACTGTTTTGTTGATAAGTTTAATTAAAACATACTTGTGATCTAATTGCTGTTTTGTGGGTATTTTAATTAGAACTTTGAGATAATTCATTGAGTGAAAAAAGGCAAGAGTGTGTGAGCTTAAAAGAGGGTAAAAGCCGAAACTAGTGTGCAAACACGAGTGTCGAGACCTTGTTTGAGTGAAACACGTGAGGGAGTGAATATTGTGAGGATTTATTTTATTTTTGCAGTATTTTACTAACATGGCCGAATCTAGAATAAGAAGAGGAGATCCACCCTTGAGGATCAATGAGGAAGAGTCCGTAACATTCCATGGCGATGCCCGAGCTACCGGGAGTGGAGACCAAGTGGACATGAGAGTTGTTTTGGAGTCAATACAGAGGGTTAGTGCTCAAGTTGAGCATATGAATCAAAGAATGGGAAGGCTAGAAGCCTCACAAGGAATGCCAAACACAAGAAATAGGCAAGAATTCCATGGAGGACGAGGCCGAGGATGAGGCCGAGGACGAGGAGGTCGCGAGAGACTGAGAGAGGAATTTGATGAGGGGCCATTCGGTGGAGACTTTGAGGAAGGTATGGACGAAACTTTTGCTGTCCAAGTTAGAGCTGGCCATGGAAGATATAGGAGGGAAGATACAGATGATGATTTGGGAAATATCAAGGTTAACATCCCACCTTTTATGGGTAAAAGTGATCCCGAAGCTTATTTGGAGTGGGAAGAAAAAATGGAGATGATTTTTGACTGCCACAACTATTCAGAAGGTAAGAAGGTGAAGCTGGCAGCAATGGAGTTTGGGCATTATGCACTCTAATAATGGACCAATGAGCAAAATACCCAAAGGAGAGTTGGTGATGATTTAATCTTGACATGGCGTCAAATGAAAGGAGCCATAAGGAAACGGTTTGTGCCATCCCATTACCATAGGTTGCTGCATCAAAGGCTTCAATCTTTATCTCAAGGAACTAGGTCCGTGGAGGATTATTACAAAGAGATGGAGATGCTCATGATGAGGTTAAGCATGAGAGAGAATAAGGAGGCAACAATGGCAAGATTTCTTGGAGGGTTAAACCGTGACATTGCCAATCAGCTTGAATTACAACAATACTTGGAATTGGAGGAGATGTTGCATGTAGCAATTAAGCTTGAGAACCAATTCAAGAAGAGGGGTGTTAGCACACGGTTTGGAGGAGTTTCTAGCAGTGGAAGGACAAGTTCAAGTGGCTGGAAAAACAATTCCACTTATGAAAGCAAGCTAAAGCCGAAACTTGGTGAAGAAGCTACCAACCGGCCGAGAAGAGAATTTAAAACCGAATCTGCCCAAGCCATTAAAGGTGAGGTAAAATCTGAACCTAAACCTCAAAAGTCAAGAGAAATTATTTGTTTCAAGTGCTAAGGAAGAGGACATATTGTAACAGCCCAGTACCACCTGCATCAAGATATTGTCCTCTTTGGCCCAGGGTTCACTCCCTCTCTCCCCCCTGGCCTCAAGGTTTTGTCAAAACGCGTCTTGAAGGGAAAGGTATCCACAGCCTTATAAAGACCGCTTCGTGCCCCTCTCCAACCAATGTGGGATGTTACAATCCTCCCCTCTTGGGACCCAGCGTCCTCGCTGGCACACCGATCTGGATCTGGCTCTGATACCACTGTAACAGCCCAGTACCACCCGCATCAAGATATTGTCCTCTTTGGCCCAGGGTTCACTCCCTCTCTCCCCCCTGGCCTCAAGGTTTTATCAAAACGCGTCTTGAAGGGAGAGGTATCCACAGCCTTATAAAGACCGCTTCGTGCCCCTCTCCAACCGATGTGGGATGTTACACATATAGCCAGCCAATGCCCGAATAGAAGGATAATGGTAATTAGGGGTAATGGAGAGGTGGAATCCGAAAGTGAGGCTAGTGAGGCTGAAATCGAACAAGAAGATGAAGGACTTAATGATGAGGCCAAACCATTAAACACATCAAATGTTGAGGTAAATTTGGTCTCAAGGAGGGTACTTGCTGTTTACAAGGACGAAGAACAAATTCAACGAGAGAACATCTTCCACACTCGTTGTGAAATACAAGGTAAAATTTGTAGCATGATTGTAGATAGTGGGAGTTGTAATAATGTAATAAGTAACCTTGTAGTTGATAAATTGGGCTTAAAAACAATAAAACATCCTGAACCATATAGATTACAATGGCTTAATGATAGTGGTGAGATGAAAGTAAACAAACAAGCCAAAGTAAAATTTAATATAAGTAGATATGAGTATGTAGTTTTATGTGATATTGTACCCATGATTGCTGGACATATACTATTAGGTAGGCCATGGCAATTTGATAAAGATGCTACTCATTTTGGACGAGAAAATAGTATTGTTTTCAAGTTTAAAGGGAAGAAGGTCAAGCTGGAACCATTATCTCCTAAAGAGGTTTACAAAGACCAATTACAAATGCAACAAAGGAGAGAAGCCAAAAAACTCAAGGAAAAAGAAAGTATGGCACCAACGGCTTCACCATCCTTTCAAGAAGGTAAGAATGAGGTTGTTGATCAGGGTAAGTTTCTAAGACTCATATTGAGTGGAAAGATCAAAGAAAAACTAAAAGAGAGGGGAAAGAAAGTGGCAAACCTGAGAGGTTGGAGAAGGAAGGGAAATCCGAAGGTTTGCGCTAATCCAAGGGGGAAAAAGAAAAAGAAAGAAAAGAAAGGTCAAGTAGCAACTTTTATTTGAGTTTAGGGGATATTAATAAGGTTATTGAGTGTAAGAAACCTTTGCTGGTCATGATTTATAAAGAAAATTATTTTAATGATCAAACTAACTTTGAAGAACTTGAATTGCCAAGTTCAATGATTTCTCTTTTGAAGGAATTTGGAGATGTCTTCCCAAATGAAATTCCAAGTGGACTACCACCTATTCGAGGGATAGAACATCAAATTGACTTTGTTTTAGGGGCTTCCATACCAAATAGACTAGCTTATAGGAGCAATCCCAAAGAAACAAAGGAGCTGCAAAAACAGGTAAGTGATTTACTTGACAAATGTTATATTCGTGAGAGTTTAAGTCCATGTGCTGTACCTGTTTTGTTAGTGCCAAAAAAAGATGGTACATGGAGAATGTGTATTGATTGTAGGGCTATAAATAACATTACCATCAAATATAGACATCCCATTCCTAGATTAGATGATATGCTTGATGAGTTGCGTGGTGCTTGCATGTTTACGAAAATTGATCTTAGGAGTGGTTATCATCAAATTAGGATGAAAGAAGGTGATGAATGGAAAACCGCATTCAAAACTAAATATGGGCTGTATGAATGGTTAGTTATGCCTTTTGGATTATCCAATGCACCTAGTACTTTCATGAGGCTTATGAATCATGTAATGCGTCCATTTATTGGTAAATTTGTGGTTGTTTATTTTGATGACATTCTAATATATAGCCGAAATTTGGATGACCATGTGGATCAACTTAGGCAAGTTTTGCAAGTTCTTAGAAAGGAAAGATTGTTTGCTAACATTAAAAAATGTGATTTTTGCAAAAATGAGCTTGTGTTTCTAGGATTTGTAGTAAGTGCTGCAGGAATCAAAGTTGACCAAGCTAAGGTGCAAGCAATTCAAGAGTGGCCGGTTCCTACTTCTATCACCTAAGTGAGGAGCTTTCATGGCTTGGCAAGCTTTTATAGAAGATTTGTCAAGGATTTTAGTACCATAGCAGCACTATTGAATGAAGTTGTCAAGAAGAATGTCGGCTTTAAATGGGGGGAACTACAAGAAAAATCTTTTAATTTGTTGAAAGAAAAATTGTGTAATGCACCTTTATTAGTTTTGCCAAATTTTTCTAAGACTTTTGAAATTGATTGTGATGCTTCAAGTGTAGGTATTGGAGCTGTCTTAATGCAAGAAGGAAGACCCATAGCCTACTTTAGTGAAACATTAAATGGAGCTGCCCTAAACTACCCGACTTATGACAAGGAGATGTATGCTTTGGTGAAGGCTTTGGAGACGTGACAGCATTATCTCATGCCAAAGGAGTTTGTAATTCATACGGATCATGAGTCTTTGAAGTATATTAAGGGTCAAGGAAAGCTCAACCGAAGGCATGCCAAGTGGATTGAATTTATTGAGACTTTTCCATATGTGATCCGCTACAAAAAAGGTAAGGAAAACGTGGTTGCCGATGCATTATCCCAAAGGTATGTACTCTTTTCTACCTTATATGCTAGATTGCTTGGATTTGAACAATTGAAAGAACTTTATGAGCATGATAGTGACTTTGGAGAAATTTTTAGAACCTGTTTGAAACATGGATTTAATAAATTTTACATATTTGAGGGATATTTGTTTAAGGAAAACAAACTTTGTGTGCCTAATTGTAGCATTAGGGAATTATTGGTTCAGGAAGGACATGGGGGGTGGTTTAATGGGTCATTTTGGTATTTTAAAAACTTTATCCTTGTTGCAAGAATATTTTTATTGGCCTAACATGAGGAGAGATGTTGAGAGACTTTGTGAAAGATGTTTGAAGTGCCGAAAAACAAAATCAACATTGAAGCCACATGGATTGTACAAGCCTTTGCCGATTCCTACCTATCCTTGGGTAGATTTGTCTATGGATTTTATTCTTGGTTTGCCTAGGTCAAGGACATGTAAGGATTCAATATTTGTTGTAGTAGATAGGTTTTCTAAGATGACACATTTTATTGCATGTAATAAAACTGATGATGCATCCAATATTGCTAATTTATTTTTCAAGGAAATTGTGAGATTCCATGGAATGTCAAGAACTATTGTTTTGGATAGGGATGCTAAGTTCTTAAGTTATTTTTGGAAAACTTTGTGGGCTAAGTTAGGTACTAAGCTTTTATTTTCAACTACTTGCCACCCACAAACAGATGGGCAAACTGAAGTTGTGAATAGAACCTTGTCTGCTTTGTTACGTGCTTTAATTAGTTGAAATTTGAGAATTTGGGAAGAATGTTTGCTACATGTTGAATTTGCTTATAATAGGTCTTTACATTCAGTTACTAAATATACACCATTTGAGATTGTTTATGGTTTTAATCGTTTGACTCCATTAGATCTAACACCTTTACCTTTGAGTGAGCATGCTAATCTAGATGGAAAAAAGAAGAAGCTGATTTTGTAAAACAGATTCATGAGAAGACAAAGGCAAATATCGAGAGGAGGACCGAGCAATATGCAAAGGTGGCCAATTAAGGCCAAAAACCCATGGTCTTTGAACCTGGAGATTGGGTGTGGCTGCATTTAAGGAAAGAAAGATTTCCCCAACAAAGGAAAT
The DNA here is from genome assembly GCF_031755915.1 of Ziziphus jujuba. NCBI lineage: Eukaryota > Viridiplantae > Streptophyta > Magnoliopsida > Rosales > Rhamnaceae > Ziziphus > Ziziphus jujuba. Next base: position 16,062,184 of record NC_083386.1, on the reverse strand, counting down.
CAAAACTCATGCCGAGGGGTGATGGACCTTTTCAAATTTTGGAGAGGATAAACGACAATGCCTACAAACTTGAACTACCGGGTGAGTATAAAGTTAGTGCTACCTTTAATGTTGCTGATTTGTCTCCTTTTGCTGCAGGTGATGACTTTGATTTGAGGGCAAATCCTTTTCAAGAGGAGGCGAATGATGCAAATCCACCCGAGACCATTCAACCGACAACCTGCTGGGGTGCTGACCTAATACAGATGAAGGTGGGGCCGATCACTAGAGCCTAAGCCAAGAAGTTCAAGGACAATCTTGCTGTATTTATACAAGAAATAAGTCATAGTCAAGAGGGCTTGGCCATATCTAAAGAACCAAGGCCTATTTTACTCATACAAGTAATAGAAGCCAAAACGGGCCCGGGTGACATTTTTAGTGCCAATATGGAGGTCGGGTTGTATGAATTGGATCCCCATTCTTATGGGTTCAATTCATATGGTGGATGAATCATATAAACCAGCAAAACCAGCTTCAAAGCCAAATAACATGGTGGTTTGCGCACAAGGGGAAGAAAAGGCCAAATTTGTTGTATTCCTTGATGGTTTTGCTGTGTTTTACTGTATTAGCCTTTTCTCATACTTCCAAGCAAGGGCAATGTGAGAAACTTCACAATAAGCTTATTTGGCATTCCACAAAGACTATTGAAGCTGATTTGGAGTCCAATTAGATCAAAGAAGGGTCATTACCAACATAGCCGAAAATTACCATATTTAGTTTCCTAATTTGCTTTTACTTTTTGTTTTAGGAAACTATCTTTAATTTTGGATTTGTATTTATTTACTTATTGAAAAAATAAGTTTAGGAAAGTTTTTATTTTATTATTTGGTTTGTAAATTAATTAATTCCTAATTGAAAATAAGGGAATTAATTAATTAGATTATGAAAAGGAAAGGTTCGGCCAAGCTAGAATTCTTCCTTGTGTGGCCGATTTTTCTTAGGGTTTTTAGGGTTTATTTTGTTTCTTTCAAAGCCTATTTAAAGGCTTATTTTTCAATAATAAGATAACTTTGATTTGATAAAGAAAATACTTGTGAGATTAATTATCTCTTTGTTCTTTGAGAACACCTAAAACACCATTAGAGAATTGGTTGTTTTAGCTTGACTTATCAATAGGTTTTCCATCCCCTATTGTGGCGTCTACATTATACCAAGGTTTCTAACCATAGGTTGGTTAGGGGTTTAGGTCCTTTCTATTAGAACTTGAACTTAATTGAGATCCGGGCTAATATAATACGAGTTTAGGAGCAGGTCGTCTTAGGTTCGTATCAAGAATTAAGTGAGTCAACCTAAAAATAACATGTTTACTAATAATGTTTAATGAGTTGACTTGAATTTAACCCAAACTCATTTATAGTGAACCCCAACCCATTAATTTCATGTCATTTTCAAGTCATCTTATTACATCATGACCCAAATTGTGACAATTACTTGAAAGTGACTCATTAAGTTGGGTGGACAACCTGTTTATTAATCCTATTGAAGTTGCTCAACTTGAACATGACTCATTTATTAATTGTGTCCAAAGCTCTCAATCCAAACGCAACTTGTTTAATAAATATATAACCAGACATAACCTATGTAACTATTTTATTAAACGAGTCAATTTAAATCAACATAAAGACATCATTGCTTCATGATCAAATTATGAAATCACACACACACACACACACACACATATATGTATATATACATCGGAAAAACTTTATTTCAATAGTTCAACAAAGTAAATAAATTAATCGTGAAGCAACCTACACATGATAGGAATGTCTTTTTTATTCAATATGTGAAGGAAAGAAAGATTTTCAATATCTAGCACATTCATTTTAGCTATTACAAGCTTATATTGATCTTTTTTTTTTTTTTCACAAAATAGACATGGCAACCAATGTTAGTTCGGTGGTTGTCACTAAAAGAAAAATGCAAACTCTAGTTAAAATGCAATAAATTCCAATATAACCAAGTGCAGAAGTGAGACAAAGAAATCCATTTTAAATAGGAATTGAATGCTTTTCTACAATAGCAACAACTAGAAAATAGAGGCTTGCATGCCAGTGGCAATTCGTTCATATCAACCCGTTTATTAATTGTGTCAAAATTGCTCAACCTGAACATGACCTTTTTATTAATCATGTTTGAAACCCTCAATTTACATATGAGGCATTTAATAAATAGGTAACATGATATTATCTCATGTAACTTGTTTATTAAATGGGTCTATTTGGATCAAAATAATCAGTTTGTACAAAATTGATCAAATTATATAAATTGACCTGTATAAAATACACTAAAATAATATATAATAACATCACAATTTTATATAATAGTTATGTATACATAATAAAACTAATATTATTTCTCTAAAAATAACATAAAGAACTTTAATAATCATTTTTTTAATTTTCTACATCTTGGATATTTATTCTTATTTATTATTATTTTGTGTTCATTAGTCCATATATTTATTAACATGTAACATTTAACTAAATAAATATTATCATAATAATTATAGTTCTTTATTTTTTTATTTATGAATACAATTTAAATTGAACTTTAAATAAATATTTAATTTAGTAATAAAAATTTATTAATGTAAGAGTTATGAACCCTAAAAGATGTGTAGTAATAAAGGGTAATATCAGTGAACAATACGCCAAAGTAAATTGTGACAACCAACATGAGCCGATGTGGGGCATTTGCAGGCTATTTTACTAGCAAGCTACCTAGTGTCTGATCTTATATCTCTCAAATGTGAAATGATGATGGTTCAAATGTAATTATAGTCACTCTTTTAGCAACTAATACTTTTTAAAAGCGTTTGGCCTCAAGGTTTGAAAAAATTATGGGTTAAAGCATGCTCTAGTAGGAAAAATCCAAGAAAAAATGATCTTGGAAAGTTTGAACAAAAATCCCATAGCATTTGGAGTATAGTGACTAAATTAAAGAGAATATCAGTGATGTAAGAAAGCAAAATGACATTGAGGGTAGGGCTTTACAAATTGTATTTAGTGCTTGTATCTAGTCGAAAGTGTGTTAGTGAGAATGTTGTAGGGTCAATAAACGTGTATTGTAAAACCTGTAAGCCATGAAGGATATGAGATAAGAAAGATCAAAATCAATGGAAAATAAGAAAGGGTGAATTGTGATGACTAATGTGGGTCAATACAGGGCACTTGTAGGTTACTTAGTTTCCAATCCCACATTGCTTAGGTATAGAATAACGATAATTCAAATATAAAGATAGTCACTCTCTTATTAACTGAAGACTTTTTAAAGTGATTGGTTTTAAAGTTCAAAATAATTATGGGATTAAATGTGCTCTAGTGGGAGAAAATGTGCTCCATGATGGTATCGGATATCTAGCCAAAAGTGTGCCAATGGGGATGTTGTACCTTAAAAGGGGTGTATTTTAAGACTGTTGAGTCTTGAAGATGTGAGGTAAGAAGGGGCAAGATTAACGAACAATATATTAGGGTGGATTGTAACGACACATGTGGATGGGTGTTGAGTATTGACAGGCCACGTTACTAGCAGGCTACCTAGTGTCGTATTCCAAATTGCTAGGGCAGGAAACAGTAATAGTTCAAATATAAAAATAGTTATCCTCTCAACAACCAAGGCCTTTTTAGAATGATTATCCTCAAGATTTGAAAAAACTCTAGGGTCAAGTGTACTCTAGTGGGAGAAATCCCAAAATGGATGACCCTTTGAAAAGATTAAAAAAAAAAAAATCTCATACCATTTGGAGAGTAATGGCTAAATTAGAGACAATATCAATGGAGCAACAATGTGGGAAACCAGTGGAGGCAGGGTCTTAAATTTAAAATGCCTTAAATATTTTGATATATTCTTAACATGTGTTAATGACATTACGACTTTCCTAACATACCCTAATTTTTTCTTGATATGTGTTAATATAATGATTCTTTTTGCCAATCTACTTTGGTTTGTTCTTTATATGTGTTAGTAATATTCTATTATGGTTTTTATTATACTTTGTCATAGTTTTCCTTGGATTTATTGGACTTTTGAACTAGTGACATTTGTATTACATTTCATGTTATATAAATACGTCATATTGTTATACTAGGATTGTCACTATTTTAGAGTGAGTGTTTAAAATCCATTCACTAAGCATACATACTCACCTTTCTACTCCTAAATCTGTATAGGATGTAGTGGTTCGTTGCAGTTGGGAATGACGTTCCAGCATAAGGTTTATAGTTAAGGCCAGGATTATTGGATTGTATTTAGATTTCTTATATATTAGTTTTTCATTTTTAGATTTGTAATATTTATAATATATTGGACCTTTGAGTTGTAATGATATATTTTGACATTATATAGATTTGTAGGATGATTAAGTTTCCTTATAAGTATGGAAAATTGACAATTTGATAAATAGTGCTAAATAAAAAGAGATTTTGGAAGTTTGACCGCTTAATAACATTAGGATAATTATCATTGTCATGGTAAGACCTCAGGAAGTCTATCCTGACAATGTTTCTCATTAGGGCTGCATATTCTTCTAACATGCTTGTTTCCATGGTGGTGATGAGAGAGCTTAATTCATTATGCAAGGTTCTTCGATCAACAGGGACTTAAACATAAATGAGAGTAAGTTTTTCTTGATGATTTTGTGTTTTGAATGGGTTACCATTGGATAGGTTGATTTGTTTTCTAAAAGAGGGAATTCAAACCATTTTTAAGCTTGTTGTATTTGGATTGACAAAAGATCATTATGAAGCATGAAAGGGACCTTAGATGACAATTGATTACGAGGACGATGGTGGAAAATTCCCATGAGTATCGCTTTGATCAATAATGCTAAAATTAGTATTGCAAGAAGTTTTATGCGATAATTCTATACTTGGAGTGCTCGATTGTTCATTAGATATGATATGATATGTGATGATATGTGAAGTAATGGATTGAGACGAGACTTCTACATTACAAGGAATATTGGGTGTGGTACATGTAGGGCCTTCTAACATGTTGAAAGAACTTGAATCTTGTCTAAAAGGATCACGCATGATAAGGCTAGTAGAGAATAGATTTTCTGATTAGTGGGCTGTAGAATTATTGTTAAAGATATAAAGTGTCATTAAAAATAATATCTCGGTTCACATAAATTTTTCCATATATTAAACTGAGACATAAATAACCTTTATGTACATTGCTACACCTTATAAAACCTATTTTTTTTTTTTTATGTGATATTCGAATTTATTAGTTTTATAAGGGCATACGAATGGGTAACATTCACATCCAAGACTTTTTGGAAAGGTAAAATCAGTTTTTTTTTGGTATAATTTTTTATAAGGAGATTTATATTGTAAAACTTTGATCGGCAATTGATTAATAAAAGATGTGGTAGTGGCACATGCATTCTACCAAAAGGTAAGTGGTGGTTTGCTTTAAGTAAATAGTGACAACGCTGTTTTATTGACATGCCTGTAATGTCTCTTTATTTTGCCATTCTAATTGTGCATGGGTGCATAGGACTGCTGAAAAATTATTATAAATTGAGAGAAAATTTTGTTAAAGGGTTAGTATTCAGCTCCCAAATCTAATTGGAAAGCTTTTATTTTTCTTTGAAAATGATTTTCAACCTTTTTTTTTTAAAACATGGAAAAATTGTAGTGATTTTATTTTAATTTATAGGATAAATTCATGAGTATCTAATATAATCATTTTCAAATAGAACATAATATCTATACATATTATTAGATAAAATTGAAACAGGTCCCGCACATTAGAAAAATCAATTCTAATGGAACGTGACCTTTAGCTATTGAAGAAGCATCAAATAATCTATTATTTCTTTCCTAATTCACAGAATAAACAATAATCATTTTTTTTAATTAAAATTTTATTACATTACCTTGCAACAAAATTTAAAATAGCTAAACTGGGTTGCCCAAGATGGTGATGCCATAATTTATTCAAGGATAAAGTAGAATTAAAGTTCGGAAAAGAGCATCTATTAGTAACAATCAGTTAGGATAAGAGGTGGAAACATATAGAAAAATACTATATAATCCATCCTTAAGTGCTACTTCCAGTTATATTCCTCAAAGCCTTGTCCTTAACATACACAAGGCATGAATCAAACTTAAGAATGATATTATTATCTGATTTTAATCTAACAATACTTAAAAGAATTTCTTAATCAATGGTACATGAAGTATATTTTTTAACATTTGATTTCCATTTGAAGATTTAATATGAAGAGAACTACTTGAAATTGATCTTATCTGTTTCCAAAAACCAGTTTATCATCTCTATTTTACTTTGTCTTATGATGTATGTTACCTTAATCATCAATAATATAATTGATGGCTCCACTATTCATCAACCATTCAGGATTAACAGTAATATTTGGTGATGTGTAGTACGTTATGTGTTTTTGGTATTAGGTTTAAACTCCTTATCAAACCGATGATAATACTAGTCAGCAATATGATTAATTATATAGCATAATTAATAGAACAACCTTGATCCAGAGTTGCACTTCTCCTACTTGCTCTTCCACGAGAATTACTCCACCTTATTATGGATTCAATGTTATTACTTGCATCTCTATTATTCTTCCTCGTATTCTTAATAGCATGGGATGAGGGGATAACTTTAGATTTATTGATTGGATCCTTCTTCTTGGTTAAGTAACAAAGTAAACACATTTTCTATGTCTAGGGATGTGGGTGAAGAATTAATGTTACCAATAATTGGATCATACTCAAATGGTATACCTTGTAATAAGTGTGTGACGAAGTCAACATTAGGAATTGGATATTCAGCCATAGCTAGATTATTACTATTTTCCTTCATTTTGGAAAAGTAAGTGCTTATTGATAAAGGTCCCTTCTTTATGGATTACAGTTGAAACTTAAGCTGTATCAACTTGGCATGAGACTAACTATCAAATAGCTCGCCTAAAAAATATCCATAACTAATGGGAATTCCGAGGTTTACGAATTTGGGGTTTGTACTTTATGAGTGATGGAAAAGAGAATTTATGCCAGTAGGGCATATGATCAATTCGTCTTTATATAAAATAATCTAGGTTTGATTTAGTAGTTGAGCTTTTGACATTGGTACCTACCATTTTGAAGAACACCTTCATCACTTCTTGAATGGTTCCATTGATGAAGTCTTCTATATTGCCTTCGAAAATGGCTAGATGAATCTGGAACTTCCAAATAATGTAGTTATCAGTAGTAAGTTTGAAGGAAAACATGTATGTGGGGTAGGCTAACTTGATCAAGATTAGGAATGGTAGTTTTTGTGGTTAGAACAATTGATTTGTTGTCGAATTTAACCTTTGTGACTTTCATACCATATAAATAAAATAACAGATATAACAATAAACCTAGAAATCACATTAATCCATTCACAATTGTTGTATATATAGCAATGAATTAGATATAATTTGGCCTTAGCAACTCATGTAGATGAAGATATAAAAAATATTAGTTACAAATGATAATAAATCTAATATATATCATAACTAAATTTATGATAAAACAAATAATAAATAAATAAATATTATCTCAAAGGATTTATTACAATGATTATTACATGGTTTTTATCTAGCATGGATAATTTATAATTTGGACAGTAGCTATTTATTGTCCAAAACTAAATTTATGTTAGTTTGGGATTTGGGCAAATAGTTAGTTTGATGAAGAGTTCAATTGCTACTTGGTATTTGATTAGTTTGTTGAAATATGGAGATATGAACTAAATTTTACTTTGAGTAGCGATAGTTAATCATTATGGAGTTATGGAATATAGTTGTTTTTATTTAGGATTTGTGTGAAAAGTAAGATTAGTAAAAGTTTGGGTAATTGGTTGAACTTGTAGTTTAAAGGAAAGAAAGTTTGGGTTATGCTTGAATGGGTCAAGGTTGTTAAGTCTTTTAAGGTTTTTCTTTTATCTTTTGTACCCCAAATTACTTTCTTTGAAATTATATCCCAATACTATTTCTTAGTTTTACTTCTTAAAGGAAGAAACACTTTGTAATGACTTCGAAGAAACATGTCACTTGAAAGTAGCTTAGGAGTGCGAGCTTTGCAAGTAAGATTTTTATTATATGTATGTATATTAGGTATACTACTTTTATGCAAGTTTTAAAATATCCGATATTTCCTCGATATTTTTATTTTTTGAAGAGGTCAAAATAAAATTTAAGTTCAATATGGAAATGGATAGAATTTCCATAATATCCATAGAAATTTTTGAAATTTCGACAAAAGTTTCATGCAAATTTTCATAAAATATCTGCATCAAATCCTTAATTATTTGGTTAAAAAATTTGTAATTTCCATGGAAATTTCTGAAATTTCGAAAATATCCAATATTTTTTTAATTTTTTTTAAAAAAATTCATAAATATTATTGATATTTAGTAAAACTTTTTTATCAAATTAACTTCATTGATAATTTTTTTACCCTTTAATTGCTTTTTAGATATTTAGTGATATAAGCAAAATAGAATGAATTGAATTGAATAACATTAATAAGTTCTACTTATTTATTGAATATCGATAAAGTAAAAATAAAAAAATTGTGGATTATATTTTCGAACTTTAGAAATCTTAATATTTGAAACTATAATGGAAGATGATGATGAAGAGGGCAATCAAATATACCAATGGATTAGAGATGTTTATTTAAATGATCATGAAGAAAATCCAAATCCAAAAATTGCTCAACAAGCTGAAAAAGAGGGAATAAATGTTCAAAAAGTGATTGCTGAAGAAATAAATTCTAGTAGTGGTGATTTATTTCAAAGGCTTATGAGAGAGCTAACTGGAACTACTAGTATTTCAACTCCATCAGGTGATACACATTTACAATTTGACACTCTTAATAGTGACTCTAACTCCAGTAGTGATGAAGAGAACTTCAATAAATTATATGAATTAGAAGTTAGAAGAGGTAGTGGCTAAAAGGAATCACCAAGTCAAGAAGTTGGATTAAGCCCATTTACTAATGAACAATATTATACACATGCAACACAATATGAAAATAATGGGAGTAGAGATGCAGGTCAAGGATTTGGTGCTGTATGGAATGTCATCAAATAGGAACTTATAGGTATCATATCAAACTCAATAATTAGACAGTAGTAGTTATGCACATAATCAACCAATAATGTAAGATCCATATGGTTGGTATATTAATAATTATATGTAAAATTATCAGAGAGATATATCTTTTCATAACTACTTCTCACATTTCACATCTTAAAATCAAAATGAGGAAAAAACCGATGATTTTCAACCACCAAGAAGTTCTATGTGGTATTAAGATGACATTTATGAACTACAATATAATTGTAATAATCGTGTTATATATTTTAGTTAATATATAATTTTATCATATATGTATTTTTTGATATATTTTTATTAATAATAATTCTTATATAGTCATTAATGCTTATTATAAATGAATTCACTAAGAAGAATATAACATCCATTCAATATTTTAGCAAGTTTTATAATCAGTTTGATAATCAATGGATTAAATAAGCTAATTCCAAAGTTTTAATAAAAAATTTCATCATTTTTTATAATTGTTTATCGATATTCAATATTTTCCGATATTTTCATAAAAATTTCCGTACTTTAAACTCTTGATATTTCCATTGATATCGATTTTTTGAACCTTGCATTTTATGTTTAATTATTTCTCTTGATCTTTAATTTTTTGGTTATAAATATTTTTCTTGGTTTATTAGTTAATTAGGCACAGTCAGAGGAGGTGTGGGCACGCTCGTTAGCTAGGTTTACATCATATGACATGCCCATTCTCAAAGTCAGCATACCTAGAGGGTAGTTGCATGCCAAATATAGAGTGGGCACACCCAAAGTGGTGTCTTTGGTGCTTTGAATGTCCATGTTTAAAGCTTTTTTTGGCCAACAACTCCACTACGTGCAAAATCATCAAGTCCTCATAACTTAGGTTCTTCTTTTGGCAAATTTTAACATCAAAACTTGTAGTTTGAAACATTCAATTACCTAGCAAAACAAGATAAAAAATAAGAACATAAATGCTATTAAATAGAAAAACAACTTAAATGCTCAAGTTTAAGGCTTAAATTTTAGTAACTTAAACATAAAATAGAAGAGAAAAGTGAGAAACACCAAGAAGCACTTGATTTAACGTCTTTAGCTAGACAAAGCCTAGTGTGCTCAATTCAATACCTCAATTGGAATATAGGACATTTTTTTCTTCTTTCCTTAATAGTAATGCTTACATCTTCATATGTTTATGTAAAAGAGTCTTTTGTTATTGTTTTAAAGTTTAATTGTGCCAACCAAAGTACTTGCTTAACCTTGAATGGACTCAACCATCTAGACTTCAATTTGCTTAGAAAGAGCTTCAACCATAAATTAAAAAGACACACTTGTTGCCCTAATAAGAACTCTCACCTCAGTATTTATTGTCATGCACTATTTTTTGATCCAATGCTTGTAAATCTTCATGTTTTCACAAGCTTTATTTCAAATTCTTCTAATTCATTCATTCGTAACATCTATTGATTCTAGAAAGCTTGTAGATCGAACTTCAACTTCTTTATTGTCCAAAATGCTTAATGCTTAAGCTCCATTAGAAGATGACAAGCCTTCTCAAACACTAAGTGATAAGGATTCATCCTTATTGGTGTCTTGAAAGTCATCCGATATGCCCAAAAGGCATCATCAAGTTTGATAGACCAATCCTTCCTGTCTTTGTTCACCATTTGCTCCAAGATTTGCTTGATTTCTTTATTTAAGATTTTTTTTTTAACCATTAGATTGAGGATGGTAGGTTAATGTTACCTTCTACTTTATACTAACTTGCTAAAAGGGGCATTGAACAATTTATTAAAAAAATAAAAACCTTTATAACGTATAATGGCTGTTAGAGTCCTGAACTTTGTAAAGATATTCCTTTGAAAAAATTTCAAGACCTTGGCAATGGCCTCAACACATTTGAAGCATAATCAACCATGAGTAAGATGTATTAATTTACAAAGAAGATGGAAAATGTTCCATAAAGTCTATGCCTCGAACATCAAAGATTTCTAATTTTAAAATATGTGTCAAAGGTAATTCATGTCTTCTAAATATGTCCCTAACTCTTTGACAATGGTCATATGTTTTTACAAAGGCATAAGTATTCTTAAAAAGTGTAGGCTAGTAGAAACTGGATTGTAATACCTTAGAAGTGGTTTTTGTAACATTGAAATAACCTACATATGGGGTTGATTGAAAATGTTGGAAAATATTGGGCACTTCTTCTTCCTAAACACATCTTCAAACAAATTGGTCCGAACAGAACTTGTATAAAAATGGCTCATCCACATATAACTTCTTGCATCATGTATGAACTTCTTCTTTTGTTAGGAGAACATATCTGAAGGTTTAGCCTTACATGCTAAATAGTTTACCAAGTTGGCTAATCAAGGTAACTTCACTCCGATGTTCAATAAATGCTCATCGAGAAAAACCTCATGAATATTCACACCAGTGTCATCATCAACATTTTTAAGCCTAGAAATATGATTTACCACTACATTCTCATTCCTTCACATATCCTGAATCTCTGTATCAAACTTTTGGAGTTGAAGAATCTATCAAATCAAATAAGGCTTAGCATCCTTTTTAGCAAAAGGATATCGAATAGTCACATGGTCTGTATAAATTACTACCTTAGAACCAATGATATAGGATTAAAATTGATCACGAGCAAATACTACCACAAGCATCTCCTTTTCCATGTTAGAGTAAATCAATTCAGCCTCATTAAATGTTTAGCTAGCATAATAGATGGCTTGAAAGATCTTATCCTTTATTTGACCAAAAATTGCCCTAATGACTTAATCACTAGCATTGCACATGATCTAAATGGGCTCTTCCTAATCAAACTTTATAATAATCAGAGTCGAAGTCAACTTTTCCCTAATAATATTAAATGTCTCAAGACAAGCTTTATTAAGCTCAAAAGGAGTATCCTTCTCAAGCAAGCTACAGAAAAGCTTCATAATCTTGGAAAAGTCTTTAATGAACCTTCGATAGAATCCTACATAGCTATGAAAACTCCAGATGTCTCTACATTTGTTGGTGGAGGTGGCTTTTTGATAGTAGCAATCTTGGTTCGATCCATCAGTAAACCTTTTGAAGAAATTTGATGTCCCAGTATAATATCCTTCTTGACCATGAAGTTCCACTTTTTGCAATTAAGTATCAGTTCTTCTCTTCACATCTTTCAAATACAAAAGCCAAATTGTATAGGTAATTATCAAATAAAGAATTAAAAATCGAGAAGTCATCTATGAAGACTTCAATAATTTTTCTTTTCTATGTCAGATATGATAGCCATCACATATCGTTAAAAGGTTGTGGAGGCATTGGATAAGCCAAAAAGCATATTTTGGAAAGTAAATGTTCCTAGGGATAAGTAATAGTTGTCTTCTTTTGATATTCCAATGCTATAGTAATTTGATTTTATCTAGAATTCCCATCTAATAAGTAATAACATTAAATCTGGTCAATTTTCTGTCAAATATTTGATCAATAAAGGAAGAGGAAAATGATCCTTATAGATTGCCTCATTCAATTTCCTAGAGTCAATATCGAACCTCCAACCTGTAGTCTTTCTAGACGAAATGCTTTCATTGTTCTCATTTTTAATAATGGTCATTTCGTTGTTATTTGGAACCACTTGCACAATATTAATCTAAGAACTATTTGATATAACATAAATGATCCTGGCATTCCACAACTTGAGCATTCCACCACTTGCACACTTTTTTCATTTGAGATTGTATCTCCTTTGATGCTTTATAAATGGCTTGTAAGACTCCTCCATCAAGATCTTATGCATGCATATAGATGGACTTATCCCTTTGATGTCCAAAATGGATGACCTTAAAAATGTCTTATGCTTCCTTAAAACATTTAAAAGATTCTCTTTCTCTTTATTACTCAAAGAAGCCAAAATGATAGCTGGATAGGTATACTGAATATGCATATTTCAAATGCTTGGGAAGTGGTTTCAACACCCTTTCCTCTTTAGGAACATTAACATCCTCAATAGAATCCAATAATTCAACTTTACCTAAATTCTTGCAAGATTCATTAATAATAGTCAAAGACTCAAGTGAATGCAAACAATCATCAATATCAATATCATCACATTCAATAAGTGCAAAATTATCCTTCCTCATATATGAATTCAATAAGCAATGCTCAAGAGTGTCCTTGTAATAAATATCATGAAAAATGGACTCCACATAAATGTTTATTGCAAGATTTTACCTCATCTAGAGATTTAATGGTAATTAAGATGCTAAAAGTTGCCTTTTTATTGTTGATTGTTAGAATTGGATTCCCACTTTACACATCAAGTGTAACAGCCCAGCCCACCTGCTTGTGATATTGTTCACTTTGGGCATCGCCCACATGAGTTTAAAACGCATCACAAGGGAAAGGTATCCACACCCTTAGAAGGCATGCTTCGTTTTCTTTTCCAACCGATGTGGGATCTCACAATCCACCCCTCTTGGGACCTAGCATCCTCGTTGGCACATTGATTCGAGTACTGACTCTGATACCAACTATAACAACCCAACCCATCCGCTTGTGATATTATTCGCTTTGGGCCTTGTCTGCACGGGTTTAAAACGCGTCACAAGGGAAAGGTATCCACACCTTTATAAGGTATGCTTCGTTTTCCTTTCCAACCAAAGTGGGATCTCACATCAATAATGGTCTTTCGATTACAAGAAAAGGTCTTCCCAAGAAAAAAAAGAATTTCTTGGTCCTCTTTTATGTCTAGCACAATGAAGTCCATCGAGAAAATGAATTTATCCCCTTTCTTAACCACATCTTCAATAATGCGATAAGAAAATGTAAGAGAGCATTCTACCATTTGAAGAGTGATGTTGATTCCCTTCACTTTCCCCAGATTAAGCTTCTAAAAGATTGAGAGAGGTATGAGATTAATGCTTGTACCAAGATCACATAAAAAAATTTCTCAAAAGTTACCTCTCTAATAATGCATGTGCCTCATCAACCATCTTTCTTATTAAAGGGCTATCTTCCTACATTGCTATTCATAATTGTCTTTGTTTGGATTTTCAAATCATTGTAAAACATGCACTCATTATATCCATATTGTGGATACTTTTGAAGTAACTCCTTAAACAGCTCTTAAGCCTCATACAAAGGCTTAAAATCATGTTGCCTAAGCCTCATACAAAGGCTTAAAATCATGTTGCCTAAATTGTCCAATCTTACTCTTTAGTTAAGAAGACTTTTATGGTAAAAATAACGTAGATAGGAACTTATTGGTAAGCTCCCTCATATAAATATGCTTTGAGACTGTAATGAACATAAACAAGCAAGTACCCAGTCCTTAAGAAAAAAAAAAAAAAAGGACCAACCTTAATCGAATAGCATCCTAATTAATCCCATTCAACTTGATGGTATCCACATTTAGAGAAACATGGTTAAATGGATATTAGGGTCTTCATTAATAAAGCCTTCAAATTGGTTTTGTTGAGCCATAATGACAAAGGTCAGCTTGAGCTCCAAATCATTAGCATTAATAGTGTGTCGTCGGATCTTGAGTAATGCTATGAGTAACCTAATGAAAACTCATGAATAGCTCTTTTTTGCGGTTAATTATTATTATTGTTGGCTATAACTTCCTCTATTTGATTCTTCTTACTCTTAATTGATGATGAAATGTTCTTTGAATTTTCAAATTCAAAGACAATAAATCAACACTCTTAGCTCTTTGTATTCACTACAAGAAACCAAATTAACCATAGTTAAGTAGAATAAAACAAAACGCATAAATTAAAATGAAATAGATTAACTTCAATATTTGCTAACATCTAAAAAAATCAATCTTCCGCAATGATGCTAAAAACTTAAGTGGCAAATATCGATACCGCAAATAACAGGGTCATTCAAGTAATAAAGTGACAAAGTAGAGTATTATTCCCACAACCATTGGTTTCTAAATAATTAACTAAGTACCAAAGCAATTCACCAATTGATTTTGTCTAGGTAAATGATATTTAAGTAAAATGCAAGATAAATGACTAAATTCAACTAATTTAAACTATAATAAAGAAATTAGACAAGAGAAGCAAGAACAAAAAAAATAGTTAAGATAAGGAAAAATTTATAGATAAAGGCTTTAGGGCAATGATTTCAACTAAATTATTCCTATATTTGCTTTAGTTGGTGTTTATTAAAATAATCCAATCCAATTATTAATCAAGGGTTCCTAAATCATCTAACTACCACTCCCAAATTCAAGCTAAATTCTATAAGTAAAACTTCAAATTGAAATCTCTGTCTAATTTTCCTGATTACTCATGCATTAAGCTAACCCTTGTAATGACTATCCAATCCTAATTAACCTTCTAAACTCAGTAAAAACCTTAGTTGTGATTTTCTAATTACCAAATTATAAAGTAATCTTTTCTAAGACTTGATTCATAATTCTAAATATTACCCAATTAATTTCCCAATCAACTAGAGGCGTAAGATTCATTAAACATAAGGAATCACAAATAATTGGAAAGGAATAATTAATATTATTATTTTTTGTATAAACAACCAACAATCATAATTATTGTTCAAATGAAGGCTACATCATCCCCAAGATAGAAATCTAGCCAAACATAATTATATGCCAATTCAAACTTAAAACTATGAAGGAATCCATAGACAATAACATACTTAATACAATAAATCCATTGTCAATCCTAAAATACAAATTAAAAAGAGATAGGAGTGTAAAGAAAAACTAAAAATATGCAGATCTTCAAGCTCCAATCCCTTGGGTCTTCAAGCTTCTCCAAATCCAAAGCTTTCTCTCTTTAGAAATGGTATTTCTTACTCGTAATTTGTTTATGTTTTTCTCTCTAAGATGAGCCCTCTCTAAGTGCCTCTCTTTCTAATTTGTATTTTCTTTCCTCATATAGTTTAATAATAGCATTCCCTTTAAACATATGACAAAAATCAAATAGTGCAAACCAGCCCGTCAATCATGATCTAAGGGGGCCAAGATTGCTCTAAACCCCTTTTAGTTAAGCTTGGGTATGCCTACTATCTTTATAAGCATGCACATGCCTTAGAATTCTAAAAATTGGCTCATGATGGGGTGTGTTGGGCATCACTTTTGATGGTGGCATAGCCATGCCCAAAGAAGTTGATAGGTGATGTGCCAATGCCTAGAAGTCATGAGCACACGTCAATGAGGCTACCAGAAGTATGTAGGTCTTCTCAAGTGTTGGCACTCTTTATCCATAATGGTGGATTGCTAGCAAGTGTTGGCACTCTATGTGTTGAAGCTTGGTTATGTTGGACCCTTTAATGGCCTTTTGTAACCTTGTGTGGCCTTGTGTGAGTTCTTTGACTTCATGTCTTAGGCTTGCCTTGTTCATCTTGACTCTTAAGAAAAGGTCCAATGCAATGCTTCAAAACTTGAAACAAAGTTTAGCAATTGACAACCTTTCTTAATTTTTGAAGGTTTCCTATCAAAAAAAAAAAAAAAAAAAAAAAGCAAAACCCATCAAATTGACTCAAAAGGTTGAGTTTTCCATAAATAGTTAAGCTTTGAATAAGGAAATAAATGAGTAAGATTCTCACTTATCAAGTAGCTTATATGTGCCCTACATGTAAGTCTGCCAATGGCTTTTATACTTTCTTCTGGAATAAAGGCATGATGCTAGATTATTTATTTTTTTAAGTTGAACTAATGAGTTTTAAGTTTTGAGTTATGTTGAAAGCTTGAGAAATTTTAATGGCTTTGCAAATAGTGATTTCATGGAATTTGTTTATTATTTAAGTTTGTAAACTCTTTACTAAAGCTTTTACTTATGCTCAAGTCTATGCACTTATATATATATATATATGTATAACATAAAATTTCAAGTATTTCGTACACCTTTATTAAACTATTGTTAAGTAATTAAACCTTACTCATTAGTTTATATACTCACCCCACTACTTTATATTTTCTCTCTAGACAATTTTGAATTAACTATAGTTACTAGCAAATGCTTAGGAAGGTACTAGCTTGATGTAGCAAATGTGTTTTGCAGAGGTTTTAGGTTTAGTATCTTGATGTATTGTGAATTGCTGTTACTTTTTATTGGAATTTTTATTATTTGTTTAATAATGGATTTGGACTTGTAAACCAATTTTGATAATTTATGATTTGGAGTATAGTATTTATTTTATGTTGTGGAGATTTGAAATAGACATGTTTGTTTAATGATTATTACTACATTATTGTTACTTAGTGACATTAATTAGTGACATTAGTCATAGCTAATGTCACATGGATAGGATTTCTACAATTAGGTCTTGTCATTTTTATTTTTTTTGCTTTAAAGTTATGTAATTAATTAATTAATTATGAAACTTTTTCTCTTTTATATAAGTACTAATCATAAAATAAATTTATTGTAGAAAATTTAACTTATTTGTTATATTTACCTATTAAAATGTATTAATTTTTCAAAATAAATTATTAAAATGATATATATATATATATATATATATTGGCATGAATATAAAATGGGTTGGTACAAGGACAACAACACATGTTGGCATGAATATAAAATGGGTTGGAACAAACACAACAACAAGATAAATAAATGGGCTAGTAGTGGCATTGGAATTAATGGAGTCATTTAGGCACGATCCTTCATCAAATTTTAAAGTTTGTTCGTTTCCTAGGCACTGTAAACTTCCCTTCTTTTTCCCATTTATAAAGGATCACTCATAAATAGGGAACAAATACTATTTCCCTCTAAATGATCATTACTTTCCTTCAACTATTTAACCTCTTTTGCTAAATCCTCAACCTTTTTGGTGAGGCTTAACGGTGACCAGATCGAGTTGTGTATCAATGGCAGACCACCTATTTTTGAACTTTGATAACCACTACCTCAACCTTGGCCTGACCATTTTAGGCAATCTCCAAGTCATCTATGGCCTTGTCATGGGTAATTCATGCAACATCCAATTCTGTACTGAATATTCAAAAACCCACAGCACAAATGTGAAATACCTAAATAGCCTTCATTGTAAAAAGGGAGGAAAGATTTAGCTTGAAATGAATTCATTTTTCATAAGCCAAGTTAAAAATTTTTACGCTACCTAGACAAAGTGGATGAGAGCCCGATTAGAAACCTCCTTGATACACAACAAGGATAGAGTTTCAGTTCCCCTTGGGTAGAAAACAGCGTTGACAATAGCAATAACACCGTCCATTTGTTATAATTTTGCGAGTGTACAAAATCGTATCAAGTAATAAAGTGTGTTTTAAGAAAAAGTATCGTTCCCACTAAGATTTAGATAAATCAAGTATTAAAGATAATTATACTTTTATATTATTTGGACAAAACTATTAATTGAAGTATCAAAAGAAAGTTATTAAATTAACTAAGACAAGCAAACAACAAATGAAGCAAATTAAAGAAAATCAATGATAAGAACACTAAGGCAAATACTTAACCACAAGTTAATCTAATCTGACATAAATTGCAAGGAAACAAATTCATTTAGTTATTAAGTTAACCATGCTTAACACTAAAGGTATTAACAGTAGCTTTCACATGCAATCAAATATAATTTTTGAATATATTATGTATTTCCATACTAGTTTAAATCTTATGCAAACTCATTAAGTTCTTTGGTTAAGTTATTTAATCATGGCATATTTACGTAACTAGCTTTTACATAATCACACAAATATAGAATCCATTATAGAATTGCACAAATATAGAATCCATTATAGAATTATATTTGGTATTCATTATAAAACTATATCATAGATTTTCTTTCAAGACAAATATAATGTTTAGATCATGCATGGGTTGGGCAAGAACATACAAGCATTAAGCATAAATAATGAACTTTTAAATTAATAAAAATAATCATATAAGTACCAAACAAAACATCTCATAGCCCAAGTATTAAAGTTTGGTTACTTTTTTTTTTCTTTTTTTTTGGAGAGTAGTTTGGTTCATACCTAGAAAAGAATCTATGATTATCGAATTAATTGTGTTCACAATTTGAAAACAAAACATAAAAGTAGAAGAAGAAGAAGAATAATAAGCCATAAGGATGCATGCCGCCACTCTCCTACTCTTTCAATTGTGCCACTCTTTACTAAGTTAATCAAATTGATCTTTACAGATGTTAGGAAGAAAAAAAACTAGATGGAAGATAGGCTTTTACACTTAGAACCTAGCCACAAGTCCCTAAGTCTCTCCTAAAATAGTTCTTTTTGAAACTTTACTTAAAAATTGTCTAAAGCTTGATGTGTAACACTTTTGTAGTGAGTGCCTTATATATGTTAGTTCAATAGATATGGAAGAATATATATGTAAATATATGTAGATAACATAAAATTAACGTAAACAAAAATTACAGAAAAATAATAGAAACAAATTAAAACCTATATGTTTTGGAAATTCAATAAAATTTTGATGAAACTATCCGAGGTTTGTGTGGTACCATAGTTTTCTTAAGCCGATTTTCACTCACCGATACAAATGTTTTGTGACGATCATCTCCCAGATACAACGGCTACAAAGATCTTGGACGCGGTACCCCCAAAAACTTTTTCTTTGAACTTTCAGCATACCTTCACTTTACCACCTATTCTTTGAGTCAATATAATTCAGTATCTTTCCAAAAAGACACACTGATATTTTTTTTCACTGGTTTCCTATGTCCTCCAGCTTCTCAACCCTCAAAAGAATGTGTTACCATAAAACACTCAACACACACTTTTCAATTTTTGAAAATCCCACAAATTTCTCAACGCCAAACCGTAGGAAAGATAAAATTAAAAGCCCAAAACTATTAAGGCCCATTAAGGGAAAATAATTCACATTTTGGGCCAATACTATAACAATATATATATATATATATATATATAAGCTTTTGAAACTTTTTAGTCCTTATTTTCCAATGTAGGGCAAAGTAAAAAAATCAAATTTCCTTTTAGAATAGGTGCTATTGTCAAACATTATAAAGAGAGGGTGAGGAATTGTTTACTTACTTTATATGCTGTAAGTTGTTTTTACATGCATTGGACAATTTAGGGATGTGTAAAAAAATCCATGAATTGATCAAAGAGACCAATCTAATTCAATTCAACATTTTTAATCAATTATTTTATATTAATTAGACTAAATCAGTTCCAAAAATTCCAAATCAATAGTCAATTTTGTTTGAATTAGTTTTATGGGATAAAAATGTATAAAACTTATTCGAGCCAAACTAATTAAAATATAAATAATTAAAAAATATATATTTTGAAAAAATAATTAGTACATTATTTTTGTTTTTGTCTTATTTAAAAATAATTAGTATATTATTGTTGTTTTTATTTTGTTTAATATTTATATTGATTTGGATTATTTAGTTAAGAAAGTTAGTCGTAATTGATATATCATTTTAACCAATTTTGTTTTATTTATTTTAGTCTAAAAATAAATATTTTCATTTTTTAAAATATTTTAATAAAAAAATGGCTATTACATAGGTGAAAAAGATTAAAATTCAAAGTCTTGACTACCTACCATTTAAAATTCTAAAATTTTAAAACCTAAGATTTACAAATCCAAACCCAAATATAATTCTAAATAGATCGACCAAATCAACCACTATTAGAATGCATCATATTAGATTTGATATTGAATTTATTTGAATTGAACATTGAATAGGATTGATGATTGCTAAAGTAGGTTGGATTTGAATGAACACCCCTACCATAACTTTTTCTAATTACTAATTCTTGTAAATTAAAAAAATAAAATAAAAGTATTAATTAGTTTAATTTATTTTAATGTAATACTTGACCAACATGTGCATCATTAAAAGAGATTAGAACAAATTCGATTAAAGCTCGATTAAAGCCAACACCTCAAAAAGGAATTTAAGCAGCATCTTCCTCCCTATCATTAATGCCAACGTACTTAAAGCTGGAGGTGGCAATCCGTGTTCACGTGTCGGGTTTGTGTCGACCCATTTAATAATCGTGTTAAAAATGCTTAATCTGAATCCAACCCGTTTATTAATCGTATCAGGTACCTAAAGCACTAATCCAATCTATTTATAAGCAAGTCAATAAGACATGACCCGATTAACACGATTACTTTAATAGGTCATGTTAACCTGTTAACCTGAATATTGATCTGTTAATTTGCAAATTAACTTATTAACCTAAAATTCACATATTTATTAAAAATTAACATGTTTACAGTATACCTATTCTACTAACTTGAAAATGAAGCCCCTTATTTGAAAATGACTTAAAAATACCTATTGACCTGCTTGTGTCTTTCTCATGATCTACTTTTTATTTAATTATAAAAGAAGGGTCTGAAGGCTTTCAATCACATGAATGGGAAGAAGATGAGCAGCAAATCCATAACCAGAAACAAAAGCACTCATAAAACCTATCTCTTACCCACCAAATCACTCAAAAAACCTAATGAACAGAGTGCTTCATATAAAACATCATTTATCTATCCCAAAATCTAGTAAAAATAGAAAATTATTAACTTGAGGACTCATTGTGTCTGTTGAAAATAACTTCTTCTCCTTTTTTTCTTTAAGATTTAGGACACCAAATGAATGAGAAGAAAGAAAAAAAGACCAAAACTAAGAGAAAAGAGTAAGAGAGAGAGAGACTAAGACTAAGATAGAGAGAAGAAGCTGGACTCTAGAGAGAAGAAGCTTTTGATCAGGTTAGTAATGGCTGATGGAGGCTGCGAAGTGCGACTTGGATTTGGAGGATAAGATGACAAATTTTAGGTTATAATCATGTGATGAAGAGGAGTTTTAGTGATCTAAATTTTTTTTTTATATTTATATTTTTGTTTTATTGAAGATTTTTTATTTTTAAAAAATTAATAATATAAAATTACTTTTATAACATCTATAAATTTTTTAATTTATAATATTTTTTACTTATTAAATATTATATTATAGATAAAATTATAATTTAAAATTAAATTTAAATAGATTGTAAATAAGTATATAATCGTATCGGGTTGAAACTGATACGTTTAATAAATAGGTTAAAAAATATTATTTGCGAATTAAATAGATTAATCCGAAAATAACATGATTAATAATCGTATTAAATAGATAGATGTAATTATAATTTAACTCCATTTATGATAAACCTGAATTCATTTATTCCAAATCATTTTTAAATCGCGTCACCGTATAATTACTCAAATTGCCACCTCTATTTAAAATTATAGGAAATTATTTTATTTTATTTTATTTTATTTTTTTGGGTTGCCAACATTAATGCGCAAGCCCTCCAGATTCTTTTCTTCTCTTCTTCATGTCAAATCACTTTACAGTTATGCCCCAAAAAAAGAAAAATAATCAGTTTACTATTATAAATAAAAAGAATAAGTAGTTTATATATATATATATATATATTATATAATATATATATAGTAAAGAAATTACGAAACATTTTTTCTTATTTTTGGGGCTTAACCAAAAACACTTGTCGCATACTCTCCTTTCTTCTTCTACTACCTACATTAATTTTTATTTTTTTAAATTTCATAATTATTTACAAAAGAAATTAAATACCCAATGAACTAAATGGTAACAAATTTAATAATTTTTTTAATGGAAAACAAATCAAGGGTGCAACAAATAAGTTTTTTTTTAATACATTTTTATTAAAAATTACAACTATGGGAAGAAATTTTTACTCGGATCGAGATTTGACTTCAAACCTGAAAATGTTTTTTAATTGCTTGTTTTTGATAAATTGTAAAATGAAAATTTCATCACCAGATCATGAGCCCAAGACTTAAGAGACTATCATCAATTGTCGATGCCAAGAAGCCAAATGCAACAAAAAAATATAATAAAAATAAATAAGAGATCAAGTTTTCAAATGTGATTGAATAATACTGAGGATACTAAGAATTCTTTCAAAAATATTTACCAAAACCATGTGATAAGGTGATTTATTTTTATTTTATTTTGCAAAAATTAAATCTAATATAAATATAGATAGATAAACTTTTTATTTTCCCCTTAAACTAAATGTCTTGGCATATTTCTTAGTACCATTGGTATAATTCATTTAAAAGCCATAATTGCCAACAATCCCTTAAAAATGCTATTTAAAAAAAAAAAAAAGTAGATTATGTTTTTTGGTGAATTAATAATAGTACATTCTATCTCAAAAATAAAATAAAATAATACATCATTCCTCAAGGAATATAATATTTTTTTATATAGCATATACAAAGCTTGGTATTATCCCTTTTCTATATAATTACAAAAATATGTGCTGAATTCACTTTTTCATATATGATTTAAGTAATAAATAAGTTACAAGTTAAAAACTAAATGGGTCGTCACACTACCTGGTAATAAAACTCATACATAATAACAGTGGTAAATAGTTAGTATGAATAGGTTGTAAAAGCTAGTATTCCTTGGAACAATGACTGGATCTTGAATTCCCTCAAACCCCAAAAAATAAAAATAAAATAAAATAGTTAAAGGTGAAATGTAATACAAGTCAAAGGTCCAAAAAACATAACCGAACGAGCATCCAAGGCGTAGCACGTGTGAAAAGGTTGGGTAAGTGTGTTCTGACACACAGTCACGGTCTCACACTTCGCAGCTCTTTTAACCAACCAGCGAAAATCACCAACTAAGAATCTCCATTCTTAGAGAGAGAGAGAGAGAGAGAGAGATCCTCCAAGAAATGCGGACCATACCGCTGGGAATCTCAGTATCCCCAGCCTCCATAAACTGTCCTTCTCTCAATCACAGAAAGCCTATTCCTTTTTCTTCTTCTTCTTCATCTCCATCTTCATCTTCAAGTAGGCTTTGTAACTCCACTGATGACTTTCTCGTTTCTATCGCCAAACCAGGTACTTTCCGTATTCCCTAATTTTATTTTATTTTTTCCTTCGTGAATATCGACAACTATGTGTTGCTGTATCTGAAACAACAAATTGTACTGCTGATGGGTATTTTCCTAAATTTTCAGACTATGTGTTGTTTGCGTTATGGGTTTTGCTCTTGGGTTTCATCATTAAACTATTTGTCGCTAAACTCCTGAAGCTACAGAAAATGGGTAAATTATAAAAAAAAAAAAAGAAAAAAAAAGTTACTATGTTATTTGCATTTGTAAGCTAAGCACACCCAGAATCTTGCGGGACTACGGAAATTTGTTAGTTTTGTTGATTGCTTAACAAGTTAGCTGGTACAAAAATGATGAAGAATTTGAGAAGAAACCCAAAAACAGTTTATTATTTTGATAGCCGCTATTTCTTATAAACTGAGAGCATTTTTACTTAGAGCAATGGAAACAAAACCGGAAAAAAGAAAGTCGGATCTTCATGAAAGGAAATTTTCCAAGAGTTAGAAAACTGGTTTTCTCTTGCCATTTATTCTAAAATTTGAATTCTGATTTGTTTTAAATGCTCTGGATATACCTGCTTCATTAGGCATACATTATGTAACTAAATGCTCAAGATATACCTGCTTCATTAGGCATACAGCATGTGATCTCTTCATTGATATAGCTTGATGGTTTAAGTGGCCATTTGTAGGTCTGAATTTTCTTTCTTGTTTTGGTATTTCCATTTTCATTGAAATAATGGAGCTTGGGTTTCTTTTTCTTCCTTATTCTTTCTTCTGAGTACTATTGGCAATGAAACAGAACCAACATAAGTTGGAGAAAAGTAAAATAAAATAATTAAGAAAAAAAGAAGGGAGACTGCTCATAATTTCGAGCTATAAAAAGTTTGCGGCTTCTTTTGTATAATTCTTTTTTTTTTTTTTTTTTCCTTCTTTTTCTGGGGTGTAGGCGTTTGCAGAGCCACTCAAGTGGTTGATTTATTTCCCTCTGTGTCTCCGGACATTGTTGTCCGGGAGGCCAGGATAGAGGACTGTTGGGAAGTAGCTGAGACTCACTGCAGCTGTTTCTTTCCTGAATATTCTTTCCCGTTAGACTTTGTGTTGAGGATTGACAGGCTCGTAGCGATGCTAGCAGGATTTTCTCTACCAAGTGGCTGCAGAAGAACTTGTTTGGTTGCTGTAATTGGTAGCTCAATTCATGAAACTGTACTCTTTGGAAGCGGAGATTTCAAGATCTTTGGTTTCAATGGGAAATTCAGTCTCAATAGGGGATATGTGGCTGGAATCTTGACAGTAGATACTGTGGCTGATTTTCTACCAAGAAAAGGCCCTCTTAGGCAGAGAAGGTGAGTTTGTTGATCGTTTATCTCTTTGTTTGTTTAAACCATCTAATTGGGAAATGCAACTGAATCTTGGATGAGTTTATTCCATCAGCCATTACTCAAGCTTAGTTACCTTTACTATCCTCAGGATGATATTTGTTTTTCATTTAATACAACTTGTTAGAATGAACTTTTGTAGCCTGGAAACCTTATATATTGATCTGATCGACCTTGTATTGGATTGTTTGTGATTGAAGATTAAGCTACCAAAGGAATGACCAAAAAAATTTGAGCTTCACAATAATTCCTCCCATGTTTCCCAGTTATTGTTTGGATAAATGAATAGATGACTGGTACATGCTTTTAAGTTGACCTTGCCTGCCAGTGAAACCTGATATATCCAGCTTACTTGCATTTTCTGAAAAGCTCTCTGCACCCTTTTCTGTTCGATGAATAACCTTTTTTCTTTTTCCTTGCAAAGTACCATCCTAATGCCCATATTTGTTGATTTTGATCAAACGATGAGTTTTACATGCTTTATATGGGGATACAGCTTCCCTGTACTTGGTCGCCCAACCTTGGGGCTTTATTTGTTTATTTGTTTTAAGGGAAAAATGGTTAACCATTTGACATGCATGTGCCTAGGAACATGAGCATGAGCGAAGGTCCAACCTTGCTCATGACCTTTCGATGAGCGAAGGTCAAACTGCCATTGGAACAGGCTTGCCCTTGCCACCTTTAATTCTCTGAATCTTTCATTTTGTTTCAACTCCATCATCATTTTTTTTTTTTCTTTTTTTTTCGTCAAGTAACAAAAATAGTTTTTGGAAAAGCAAAGTACTATCTCGTTCTCCATTATAAATAAATTCTTTGGGAAACTGTCATTTATTAATGACTCGTTCTAAATTCTTTAGAAAATTTATTAATTTTCTCTTAATCTATCTGGGCACTCCAAAATGTTCCAAAACGAATGCCTCATCTAATGACTAGTGGTCACTGAAAAATTCATCGCTGGATGTTCCAATTGCAGGACCGGAATTGCATACATATCAAATGTTGCTGTTAGGGAGAGATTTCGACGGAAAGGAATAGCTAAGAGGCTAATAGCAAAAGCAGAAGCTCAAGCTTGGAGCTGGGGCTGCCGAGCTATTGCATTGCACTGTGATTTGAACAATCCTGGAGCCACAAAGTTGTACAAAAGCCTGGGTTTCAAATGCATTAAGGTGCCAGAAGGAGCTAATTGGCCCCAGCCAAGGACCTCTCCTGATGTTAAGTTCAACTTCATGATGAAGCTTCTCAACACCCCTATCTCCGCTTAGATTCTCTAGCATGTGAAGAATTTAAATTAATACGTAATATATATTTGAAATTTGTGAAGGGAAAAGAAAAAAGGTGCTGTAGGTAATTTAAGATAGTTTGTATATATATATGCAAAAGGACTAGCCACCTCTGGAGTGGCCTTGTCTTTAGAGCACTGTGATGCTTCTCTGTGTCAATAACTTATTTTGTTTCTTTGATGAATGCCAATTTTGTAAACCTCCAACCACACGATTTTAAAATTCACATACTTGCGTGAAGCTGAGAACAACATCAGACTGATGCCACTCCTAGTACAAAAATAAAATTTGAATTTACCATAGATGATAAAATGTTCTCACAACAGAAAGATCCATTTAACTTTTACATTATTCAAGATAACCCCTAAGTCTCTAACCCTTTAAATTTGGGAAAACTTTGTGTGGTTGTACCAGGTATCACTGGTAGACAAGTATGCCATTTTCTAGTTATAGCTCCAGCCATGTTGCAGAACAACATCACCAAGACAAGGAACTCACTTTTGCAGCATGGAGTTGCCATAGAAATTGACAGGAAGGAAGCTTTAAAAGGTCCTAAATTATGATGCTTGAACAAACTTGTCTAAAGCAGACGTATCCAAAGCCGAGAACTCCTTCACAGCAGCCAGAACCGCAAGTCCAAGTTTCACAGCATCATCATTTCTTGGTGCCTATGGTGTGAAAAATGCATCAGATGCAATGTAACTAATATATTTATGTGTCTATACAGAAGCTGAGAAAGCACATCTACCTCAATATTAAGGGGAAGTACAGGATCATGAAGTGAAAGTCTAAGAAGAAACCACCCACCAAAACCAGAAACTCGGACCTGGGAAGAGTAAATTTGGAAGAGACATCAGAAACTATAAATCGTAGAGAGCAGAAAAAACAGCATTACACCATCAACAAAAAAAGATTACAAATTATACGATTAAGGTCCACTTTTTTTGCAAGAACTACATATGCAATGAAGAGAGACCTTTGCCTATCATAATTAATTTGTACAGCTATTTCGGAAATTTTGTAACATGAATATTCTGTAAAGATAAATGCACCAATGGGTCCTGTTTATTTTGATTTTAAGTGAAAATATACTTCATATATTGCTCTTTTTTTTCAACTCTGTTTCAACAACCAATCTTTCTACTTGTTTCTCGGTTCTAACAGCCCATGTCATCATTCATTTAAAAAAAAAAGAGCTCCTTCCCTATCTCACTGCCACCCAAAAAAAAAAAAAAAAAAAAAAAAAAAAAAATTACGGAATTTACCAACAGTAGCACTGAAGGTTTCTAGACAGAGAACTGAAAATTCTCCAGTGTTCTAGAACTCAGCTGCACCCGCCAACTAAATCTTTTAAGTAATTACTGCTTGTGTCAAAATTGATTCTACAAAAAATCCTATACGTGGTGTAGTATGAAGCTAGGTTAAACTTACCCCTTCGTAATTCACAGGGGCTTTTTGCAGTTTTGGATCTGAATCCATAGAGTTCTCCAAGTGTTTCAACACTGCTTCTCCATAGTCTCGGAAAGATCTGGGAACATTAATTTATTAGCAACTTCACAGCACATGCATATAACTAGCGTTTAAGGAAACTATATATAGTAGCGTACCCTCCTTTAAGATCTGGATCATTTTGATTGATCTTTAACCTCAGTTCGATAGCAACAGCTGGTTCCTCCAGACCTTCTACTAAATCAGTCAAAACTTTGCTGCCACTACCCAGTCCTGAAGCTCTTGCTGAAGCAAGTTTATTTAGGATTTTGACCTGCAAAGGCATTAACAGTTAGCAACAGCAACAGCAGCAATGAAATAGACAGTGCACATATTTGATTTGTAAATCAAACAATGGACGGCTAATCTAACATGAGAAGAAATGCTACAAGTCTTACCATGAGGTATGCACCGTCATCAAGCCAGTTATTCTCCTTGAGAGCTCCATGACCACTAGTTTCAATAGCCAGATGTGACTCCTCACCAATGGAATTCTGTCATCATAACTCCAGTTAAAAAGTAATGCAACAGTTGGATTACCAAAGCTATAACTTCGGTACCAGAAAATCGATAAATCACAATTTGTTCTATCATGTAAGGGGTTTTAATTCACTTCTAATTTCATGGCAGCTAGAACTAGGTGAATTATAACCATTCTGGTATTGGCATCTAATAGAATTGGCTAATATATCTGCCAGTGCCTTGCTAAATACTATCTTTCACATTATTTTTACAGGTATGAGTCTATGACTTGGTGAACTATAATTATTGCGGGACCATTTTTATGATTTTTGGCGTGTGTGTGTGCATAGATAGTGCCCATTCATTTTCACGCACTTTAGAAATATTTTACTAATTTAGTTCATTACTATAGTAAATATCATAAATCTTACGAAGCGAATCAAGGCAACAGGACCATAAATCGTACCAAACGAATAGCTTCATCAATGACATTTTTATAGCCTCTTTTGAACCGATGGTGCTTCCCCCCTACAAGAAACTGGAGATTATGACACATTCAATTTGTTAAGATTTAAAGAAAATATTAGAGCTCTGTTACGTCATACCAAGTTTCTTCTCGATAAATGTGGTCAGACCATCTGAAGTCACACTGTCCGTAACAATAGTTGTTCCTGGATGCTGGCGGTAAATCCAAAACCAAAAAAGTTTGGTTGAAGTAAAATAAAATAAATTGGGGGAGGGGGGCAGATAAAATTATTTCGTTAAGCATATGAAACAGGGTAATCTTACCTCCTCGAGAACAATAGCAGACATTAAGGCAATCAGACGATTCCGATTGAATTCGTGGCCAGTGGAATCCACAGCAGCAGATCTACATGATATAGTTGATTAAAGATAGACAACACATTATATTGTCAGGAAATTGATGACCTATAAAAACGGATTACCTGTCAACATCAGTATCAAAGATGATTCCCAGATCAGCTTTATTGTCAAGGACTGCCTTAGTGATAGCTTTCATTGCTGTCTTATCCTCTGGATTGGGTATATGATTCGGAAACAGGCCTAATCCCAAAACAAATTTGTAAAGTATACCAGTATAAAACAACAATTTAAAATTTTCAGATTTGAATATTACCATCTGGCTCCAAAAATTGACTACCAATTGTAACTGCCCCAAGAGGCTCAAGCACCTTAGCCTGATAAAAACGGCAAGAACCATGAGAAAAACATGTTTTAATATATCAACTAAATGTTGCAGCATACTCCAATCAAATAATAAACTGAATAGATAACAAGAACCTTAATGAAAAAGCACCTTTAATGGAAAAAATCAGCAATATTGTTATATATCAGAATTTTTTATTTTAAACTTGCAGTATATAAGACTGCTAACCTGCATGGCAAGCCTCAGAGATACGAAATAAATGATGATAATATTGACAACAGTTTCACTAACAACAGATATGAATTGCTTTTATAAAAGTTTTATAACAAATTAACATACAATTAACCAAAAATACAAACTTATGGTCACAAACGAAAAACACAATTCAAATAAACTTGAAAAGAACTTACTGCAAAAAACCCTCCAGCTCCATTCCCTGCATCAACAACGATATGGAACCCTTCCAGTGGCTTCTCTGAGATTTAACACAAGAAGAATTAGGAAGCAATATCAAAGCATCTCAAGAAAACAAATGGAAAGAGAAGTACCAATCCCAGAGAATTAGAAGAAAGAACACTTGTCAGAATAATGGCATTTTAAAAATGCATGGGTATGGAAACAAAATAGGAATTTCAAGCCTCTTAAATTTTGCACTCATAAGAGTGAAACCGGCATGCTGATCCTAATATTTCTCTACTTTGATGAAACAATTTGGAGACACCTATATTTCCTGCAGCTTTCCGAACTGCCTTTACAAGATCAGATGTATATACAGACATATAATCAGCTTTCTGTATCGATCCAGAAAATTTTCCTTTGGAAGTCCCCAATCCTTCGGCTGTAAACTTATTGTAAATATCTGCAGCACGCTCCAGGATGTCTTTAATATCAGCTTTCCCAAGCCCTCCATCATTAGTGAAAAATTTGAATCCATTCCTGTTGTAAGGAAGATGACTAGCTGTTGGCATAAAAATATGTTAAAAATAGAATTAAGTGATATCAAACTTACAAATTAGATAAGGTTGTATATACATATATATATATATATATATACACATAGTTCAAACTATTACAATGTTAGATAAATACAAACATGGGCCACCTTTCTATCTGCTTAAGCTTTTGATAACAGTGGACAAACCCATAACATGGTATCAAACTTTAGTTATCAAATTGGACTTGTGTTCAAATTTGCAAACCAGCCCAATTGTTGTCCCATAACTGGATGGGCCTCACATCAGTGTTGGACTAATTACAACATTTTCTTTGTACTTATATATACAATGATTAAAAGAATACAACAAATTTTTGTCACCCATGAAACACATGAAGAAGAAAACAATATCACCAACACTTTTAGTGAGATAACGTAAATCTAATAGTACAAATGAGTAACATACCTGTTATCATAATGGACCCATCAACTGGACATAAAAATACATCATCTTCAGTTAGCGTGCTATTAAACATTGCTGGTGTAGATGCTAATCTACACAAAAACAACAGAAATCCAACATTACTCATCATAAGAAGTCACAAGATAAACTACAGTAGTTCTCTTAATGATATTATGTATCTAAACTTAGTATTCAAAAAGAGAAACAACTGATTGAGTATCTTATGATATATGTACCATTTGAACCATAATTATGACCTAGACATCTTTTTGATAGGCAAGAATCATCCATAGTTTGATAGGATAAGCTGCTGATCGATCAATCAACATGCCAGCCAAATAAATGATCATCAATCTATTACTCACGAATTCTAGATTTATTAATATCAATTGTAAGCATTTATAAAATGCCTATAGTTACTTTCCAGTTAAGACATGCCAGTTCAACGAGTAAGGAAAGATCAAACATTGAGGTCATGACAAGAATAAAATAGATTCTTCAGTATAAACATTTAGATGGAGACACAAATCATCAAAATCAATGGCCTGAATTCTGACATTCATGTCTTTGTTACCCATAATAGAGACAATGAAATTCTTTTCCAGTTTGAACAATATAAACATGCAAAATCCAGATAAATTTGAATCTTAACATGCAGAAATAATCAAAATACTATTTCCCTTCCCAATAATGACAACATATAAGTCGACATCATTTATTTACAATTCTACCCACCCATATTGAACAACATCTAGGCCTGAGCCGGCTATTCCTCGAGATATTGCATCCTGGAATTTGGGTCATCAAATTGTTAGTAATTACAGAATGTAGTTTAAAGTTAAAACATCAAGAAGACTGTAAATGGTAGAATGCTGTACAAGGATTTTCTGTAAAACTTCAAACAAGTAAGTTAATTTCTCCAAAAGTATGAAAGTTTTTTGTATTTTATGTCCCTTTTGTGGAATGAATTTATTAAGTATACTCAAACATAATAAGATGGAACATTGGATCACAAAAAAGCAAACCAACTTCAAAGAAAACAAGGAAAACAAGACTGAAAGATAAAGTAGATGAAAAATTTATTTACTTCCATATGGTTTCTAGTTTCACTTAAGATTGCCACTCCACATCTAACTTTCCCTTTCCAATTTAAAAGGGAAATGCCAAAAATAGCCTCATGCTTTTAAAAGGCTTAAGATGTACTTAAGGTGTTTTGCTAAATTGAGGTGAGGGGTTAGTCTTGAGATGGAAGGAGTTCTGCAGCCTCAAATTGAACAAAAAGAAAATTACATAAAAATAAATATATTGTTACTTAAATAAAAATACAGAACACTAAGAAAACCATAAAATTTAAAACAAAAAAGTTAATTGTTTTTCAGTTTTGATAGTTTCTAATTTCGTTACTCTACCTCTCACATGATTCAACTCTCTTATGGCTCCACCAAATAGTCAACACCACCATCAAATAGCAGCACTAGAAAACCCTCTCTTCTCACCCTTTCCCTGTATTTTTTTTTTTTTTTAATTTTTTTCTCCCTAATTTTATTTTATTTTATTATTTTATTTTTTTTTCTTAAAACCTAAAACTGTCAACCAAGCCTTAAGATTGTTTTACTTTTTTTCATTTTACAATCAATTTGACCCAGATTTGATAACCCAAAAAGAAAGTGAGAAAATAAAAGAAAAAATATATATCAAAACTGAGCCAAAAATTAAGGCTTTTGCCACAACTAGAATTGCCTTCACCTCAACTGCCTCAAGACTTAAGCCTAGAGGCAGTGTGCCTCATCATGTCCAGGTATATGAGTGCTGAGGCTTTATAGCCTCGAGGCATATGCCTCAGACGAGTTTTAAAACAATGAGCCCCCACCATAAACATGGTTATACATACATTTCTAATCAGATATACTGATAAGGAAACTACCTGTAATGTTTGTGCCGATATTCGGGAATCATGGCCAACAGAAACTTTCAATCGTTGAGAGGCATCAGCTTTCTTGTTTTCAACCAACCATGCAGCAAAGGCAGCTGCTATTGCTTCTGCAACTGGTTCAGTGAGATTGACTGGCTCACCCTCAACACCAGCAACAGCAACACCTCGAATATCACTGTAAAAACATCAGCACAAAAATAAACAAACAAATAAATAAAAAATAAATAAATAAAAGTCAAAATATACTTACAAGGGAAAAAAAAAAAAAAAAAACAAAAAAATTCATGCTTCAAAAATGACACCAGGCAAAATCAACACCGAATATTTTCGATCCATAAGTGGTGTAAAGCTGTTGAAACTACAAATGGACACTCTTTGTATTAAGTATGCATCACCCCTTAGGAATTTGATAATCATAATAACAATATCATAAAATAAACTATTGCAAGGAAAAACAAAAGGAAAAAAAGCATTCAAGTAGACATGTCAAAAGGTGGCTAAAGAATAAAAGCACTAGAAACGGAAGTAAAGTAGTAAGACATTGAAAATAGAGGAAAAATACTCAAGTCAAAGAAAAATAGTTATAGAATGGCATGAAATATAAGAATAACATCTGGTAAAGACAGCGCCAAATGTTCATCAACTCTGAGTAAGGATTCCTAGCTGGAGTGCAGGCTAATAGTGTCAATCAGTATAAAAACAGATTAAATTTAAAACCTTAAATTGAGCTTCTGATGATTTCTACATGTATAACAAGTCCATTCAGTTCTTAAAATTATTTCTTTGTTATCTACTATATGCAGAAAATTAGTATACCAAACAAGTAAAAATATACCTTCCAAGTAGCCTAATATAAAACATGTGATCACAATGATGTCAGAAATGGTTATGCATTTTAGAAAGAAAATAAAAATTTAAAAAGATTTGCCACATCACCATTCCCTACCTGCCATTTTGAAGCTTCAGAAAATCAACTTTGTCAAGAGATGGCAACACAGTGGTAGATGAAGCAACTGCATGGAAAACGAACAAAGAATCATATATGTAGCAAATCAAAATATGGATACATGAACAAAC
This sequence comes from Ziziphus jujuba, assembly GCF_031755915.1. Classification (NCBI taxonomy): domain Eukaryota; kingdom Viridiplantae; phylum Streptophyta; class Magnoliopsida; order Rosales; family Rhamnaceae; genus Ziziphus; species Ziziphus jujuba. Next base: position 16,028,011 of record NC_083386.1, on the reverse strand, counting down.
AAGGCTATATCAGATTACTTTGGAACCTAGGCCATTCCAATAATGGAATTGTAAAGAAGCAGAAAAAGATTGGCACACGATGAACATAAAAGCAACATCATAAGGATGCCTAGAATATTATTTTTTGCACTTAATATCAACCTGCATAGTGAGAATCTAGAACAGACCATTGCAGTGAACAGTTCCTCGGTTAGGAAAACCACTCTGGTATTTTGATAAGTTGCGCAAGTGCATGGAAGCGACGGCAGGCCATGCTAACTTCCCTCCTTGAAAGGGAAGTGAGTTGCCCACACAAGGGGCAAAATAGTCACTTCGGACTTGGGTGCCAAACTGCCTATTTGTTTGGTACCATGGTGACACAAAAACATTTTGGACAATCTTCCCTGACATTGCTGCATAAAAATTTGTCATTTTATCAGCCTTTAATCCTGGAAATAACTTAATCAATAACTTATCATGTTCTTATTTTATCATTGCTGATCCTCTTCCTAGGAAAACTAAAACTTTTGCTCTTCACTATGTTTAAGACTAATTTAGTTGCAAAGATAGGCCCACTGCATAAATTAATACTTGATCAATGCATCAAGTTAATATTATAATTTATATCTGTCACAAAATTCATTGTGCTGTAGTGATGGTAAGTATTTTCATTCACAACCATTTATTTATTTATTTATTTTGGGACAATATCCACAAAGATATTCATAAAATTATTTTTCCTCTCTTATTAACTAGAAGACTTCCTATCCCCAATTAAATAAAATTTCCTCATCCAAGTTGAATCACTGATTCTCTCAAACACTAAGAGTAACAAAAGGAGAGACAGGCAATCCCCGAGGGTAGCTATTGTAAGCAACAGTCGAAGTTTAAGCACAAAACAACAATCCAAAACATATTTGTAATACACTGATATGCATTCAATAAGAAAAACAAACAAACAAATAACCAATAAGATTAGAATAAGGGAGATTACATAAGTGGCCAAAAAAAAAAAAAAAAAATGATCGGAACAACTTAAATAACGAGGTTTACCCAATCATTTAAATAATTTTATCTTTTGTTCCCATTTTTCTATTCATTAACCATGTTGATAATCTATCATTGAACCGAACGAAATCCGTATCGAAGTTATGCTCTCAAACAACATATACCCAAATGAAACTAACAGCATCTGAGAAAGCAGACCAACAAGAAGAGATTAACTAACCATATAAAGTAAATTCAATTCAGAGTTTGATATAAATTTTAAAAAATAAAAATAATAATAATAATAATAATAATAATAATAATATTTTGAAAACGTTGTTAATTAACAACTGTTAGGTTACCATCAAGGCTGGTAAAACAAGCAAAAAAGAACACGTAGTTTGGGTACAGAAAGCGAAATGAAATTGAGTTTAAGAGAATGAAACATATTCAAAACTTTCACCTGCCATTTGTTGAATGAGATTTTCCTCAGACAGATTGCGAGAGGTAAAGAGACATAGACAGAGACGGAGATGCCGATGGAACACAATGGAAAGAGTAGGCAGAACCGAGTAGGTGAATACATGCCCACCGGTTCGTTTCTAGGATTTTCTAATTTATTTAGTCTTTTTTGTTTTTTTGGTTTTTGATTTTTTTTTCGTTTTTTTGTTTTTTTGTTTTTTTGTTTTTTGCTTTTTTTTATTTACGATGATGATGTATACGTGTGCGTCTGTGTTAGTTTCCCTCTGGACCCTTTTAAAGGCCATTCTAGATATAAATTGTTTACGAAAACCACCCCTCCTTTTTTGTCTTTTTTTCTTTTTCTCTCATAATTATCCAGTTAAACCAAAAATTTTTGTTGATTGTCAATGTGGATTTCATAAAGTTTTACTTTTTTTATTTCCATTTATTTATTTATTTATTTTTGGAAGAATCATAAAGCATTCTAAAGCAACGTTTATGGTTTGCATGAATTTTATTCAATTCATCGAGATATTTTAGATATTTTCTAAAAGTAAAACTCAATTGCATTCTACTTCTTTGGTGTGTTATTTATTTTGGTGAATTTATCTATTTATTATTATGATCAGATAAGTTTCATTTGACACTAAAAAATTACAAGCATAAAAACTATGGCAAATTATTACCGAAAATAAGCATTGAAAAAGAAATTGTGGCATTTGAATTTTAATATTTTAACTTACTAACTTATGCGGAATTTTATAAATATTTATGGATTTTTATTAAGCTTATATGATTATGAAAGACCCTACAGACTTTACTGAACTTTTATAGAGTTTATAAAATTATTAAAGAATTTTATAGACTTTCATTTATCATAAATTTGATAGAGTTTTTTCTTTTCATATCAATAAATATTTTAAAAAGACAATTAAAATAAATAAATCACATCAAAAATCTTTACCAGATGCCTTAAATTTGAAATTGTCTTGCTTGGATGATCCTTGACTAGGAACGCCCAAAGATGTTCCTTCCAAAGGTTGTTGTCGAGGCCTATGCATCTCTATCTATGCCTCAAACTGTAAGGTTGCCTCCTGCATATCCTGATAGATAGGATGGTGACCTTATGAAACATCAATAGTAACATGCTCACTCAATCCATTCAAGAACCTCTACTTCTTTGTGGAATTATTAGGAGTCATGAAAAGGCCAAATTGTGACAACTCTTTGAACTTCTTCTCATATTCTGCAACAGACATGGTCCTTTAACTCAATCTTTCAAACTCGAAACTCTTGGACCCTGTAGGCTAGACTACAAAACTCAGCGTACAAGGCCCCTTTAAGCTACTCTCATGTGTGATCTCCTACTACTCACTCACTAACCCACCAAATGCGAGCATCACCTTCCAAAAGGAAACTTGCAATCCTAACCTTGTCCACATCTGGACACTGCATGCCCTCCTCAAAAATCTTTTCAATCCCAGCTAACCAAGCCAATGTTGTTAATGGATTAGTGGTGTTCTCAAATGTTACTGTACCCAGCTCTTTAGCTTGCTTCATTGTGAGGCTCAAAGGGCTAATATGCATACCTCCCGTCAGGGCTTCAGCCAAGTGCTCTATGTGCTCAATCCCTAGTTGATCCCAAACATACCCTTTATTGGCTTCTAGTGGCGTCTAGGTCTATCATATCTGGAAGGCATCTTTTTATCTAGATATAAAAGATAAATTGATATTTAACCCGAAGCAAATAAAGGAATGAGACAATGTTTACAAAGTAAGGACAATGTCAAAAGGCTATGATGCATACAACAATGTGGGTCCATGGCAATCAAGAAAATCTAATGCTCTAATACCAAGTTGATCAGATCACTCCTAGAGCCTTTTTCAAGCCTCAAAATGGCCCTATCTAGGAAAACCCATTGAGTCGGTATCAAGATTTTGGTGGAACCTCCTTGTAAATTAGATATAATCCAATAGTATCCAATCTAAAATATTCATATCCATCAAGGATTCCAAATCAAGAGAAAGACAAATAGAAATAAGAATGCATATCAACTTATTCTATGAAAGCATACTAAAAGAAGTAAATAAGTACAAAAATAGATAAAACAAAATAAATAGTAGTTTCATAAGGAACAAAGTAGAGACAAGATATCAGCAGTGAAAATGCGATGAAAATGAAGATGGGATAATGACAAAATATATGAAGACGGTGATGAAACGGTGCCTAGACATAATACACACCAATTGTCAGCTAAGACCTAGAGGATCAATTTCAAATACGAAACTATAAAACAAGCTCGGTCAGTGAACAAAAAATAAAGTTTAGAAAATAATTACGCTTATAAAAGATTTCCCTCAAGACCTTCCATCCATTCATTATAAAGTCTTTCATTTTGAAAAATGATTTTACCCAACCCAAATAGTTTTCCAAAATCATAAATGTTTCTTTGGTTCATTAAAATAATAAGACGAAACCATGATTCATAAAATTAATTAAATGGTTAATTCTCAAGCATTAGAAACCAAAAGTAATATTACAATCCCAATAACCATAATTCATATAACCACCAGTCACCCATATACCAATTTCATTACCAATATTGTCATATGACCACACACATGTGTGTTGCAGAGCCATGGGGAAGAGGAAATTGTCTTAGGGTCCTTAGCATCCTAAAGTATCATAAAGCTACTAGGACCTCACAAACACGTGATCAATTACGGATGGTACTATAGTCTGCATACTAATATCGGTCAATTACAATAACCAAGGTAAGGTAATGGTCCAAAATAGTTCGTAACCCAAATTTCCATAACCATATCTCTTTGTCCAAAAATATAAATTTTCCCCAACTATCATTATGTAATATACTATAGATATTCACATAATCCCTGCTCATATTTTTATAAACAAATATCAAAACATATTTTGTCATATTACTTCTGCAATTATTTTAGAAAATAAAATAATAAATCATGTAAGGCATTTATTGCATAAAGTAAAATCATATAAAATTTGTACTGCTAACAAAATGGAAAGGAATAGACACGATAAAATGAAAATCCCAAAGACCATGAATAGATCAAAAGCAACAACAACAATTTGAACGAACCCTCTCCCAAACTTAAATAGGATTTGTCCTTAATATTCCATTCTTAAAATAAAAAAAAATTAAGGGAAAGAGAATGTTTACCTAAAAGTGAGATATTCCTCAACCCATTCTTCCAAATAATTTCAATTGTTTCTTGGATGCAAGCTATGACTTACATCAGTGTTGTAATCCATTAGGTCATCACTAGGTTCTTTACTCTCAAATGGACAAAAAGATGCTTTGAATAAATGAAAAAGTGGTGATTCGATCTTAGCTTGCACTTAAAGTGCATAGACAACTCCTCCATCCTTTGATTCAAAACATCGTGGAATTTGACCTTCTAATTGGCATGAACAACTTGCCTATGTTTTTAGCTCATTTAACCATGCATCCAAATGTGAGAATGTGTTCCCTAAATCGCACCATTTGGGTTTGCATGGCTCATGAAATAAGAGAAATATTAGTGAGAACTAGCTTCTTCTTGATAGTGGGAGGATCCATCCTGATATGAAGAATGAGAAATTGAATCAAGTATGAAGCTAATGTCATGAGCCATATTTGGTTGACCTTCTTCAGGAACTTTGAAGCCTAACTTTGATGCCTTTGGCCTTCCTCCTTCCAAATTGTAAACTCACCAATTGATTCATTTATAATCAAATGATGCAGCTCCCATCTTGTTAAATTCTTCGAAATTCTCACTCTAGTTCCTTTATAAGATGCATAGTAAAATAAGGACGGTCAAATCATCCGCATTCATTTCTTCAATTGCTTAGATTATAAACCTTCCAATAAGATATCCAACATCAATTTTCATTCCGCACAATTTTCATCCCCACACAAATTTCATACAAAAGTTCACCTCTATTTCTCCAAACATCTTGTTGATGCAAGCTAGGCATTATAGTTGAACAAATGAACTTATTCTAAGAAATGGCATACTTGTTAAAAGTATGCTGAGGGAAAGAAAGAACTTCGTCTTTCTCATTGGTCCTCCACATTGTGCCTGGTGCACACACCTTCCTCACAATTTCGTTGTGATTCGCTCCATTGATGATATAACAAAAAAATTAATCAAGATCAAAAGCTTCCAAACAAAAATAAATATTAATGGCATCCATCAAAAATGAAATGGGTTTCCCCCTCACCATAAGAATATCATCGTCACTATTAATGTAAACATTTGCATAAAATTCCCAAACAATTTCTTCTAAGAGGGTTCCAATTATCTTGTAAATTTTTTGCATTTTCTAACTGAAATCTCCTTCTCAATTGGTAGTCTAGGGCTCAAAGGTTCATCTTCTCTTGGCCTAAGACCTCTTTCCATGACAAAATATTTTTTTCTAGATTGAAATACCTTTCGTAGGCTTCAAGAATGAAAAACAAGTTTGGATCATAGAACTAGCTTAGATTATATCACTTATCCTTCTCCTGCTAGACTCTCCAACTTCCTTCTTCAACTTCTTAAACATTTTCTAACAAATCTCAATATTAAAATTCAATTTCAAGCACAACAACCAAAATTCGTCTTAACTTCAAATTAACTAATACAGTTTCCTTTACCACATATCTCGATAGCAAATCCACAAACACTTGGTGGGCTATATCTTATCCAAACTAACTTAAGAACAAATGAACTCCATACCAACTCAATTTTGCAAAATTAAACCAAAATTCCAAAGACAAAGTCCATCAAACACTTAAAAAATAAAACCCAAAGCTAAATTTCAACAAAAATAAAAGAAAATTCCCAACCCATTTTACTAAGCAAAATTCAGCATGTAAAAGTCAATATCCACTCAAAATTTCTCAAGTTTCTCAAAGCTAAAGGCAAGATGAAGGTACTTACTTGAGTATAGAAGTTCCAAACTAGCTTAGATTCTTTAATTTTATCATCCAATGAGCTCCATCCAAAATTTTGAAATAGCTCCTCAAGGTTTAGAAAAAGAGTGTCATCTTACTCCAAACTTCATAGCCTTGCTAATAAGTGCTTAGGTTTTGAAAATGTGAAGACAAAATGATGATTTCTAGCTTAGGACTGTGGATTTAGTGTTTTAAAGTTTGTTCTCGGTTAGGTAAATTATATTTAAAAGGTTTACAGAAGAAAGATGGTTGAATGGTCACCACAATCTTAATTATTAGTAAAACTAACCTATAAATCCCTGGCAAAATAGCTAAAAATTGATTATGATGATTCCTGCAACTGCATGCATCGCTCAAGTAATAAAGTGTATAAGAGTATGAGATCCTTCCTATGGAAATTGGTTGTTGTGAAATAGATTGCATTCTAGCTAAATGTTAAAGGTTTTCATTACTTAATTTCATTTAGGAAAATTCAATTTTAAGAGAAAATTAATAACATTCATGTATCCAAATTAAAACAAATGCAAAATTAATCCAAAACAAATGAAATTAAAAACTAACACAACCAATTATATTTGAAATTCAAAAAATTATAAATCTAAGACCAAAAGTTCATTTAGATTTCTCATAGAATGCCTTAATTAATAGTTTTAACTTCATTTCTTTCAATTATTACCCAATGCATTTCTAACTCCCTTTTCCAAGTTTAAGCTATATGATACGCCATCGTCATAAAAATGGAATTTCTTCATAATTTTTCCAATTATCAACTTAATTAAGCTATCCAATAATAACCTAAGCTAAATGGTTCTTTCAAACTCAAATCTAGCATAAATTAAAGTTACCCAAGACCTAATAGGCTTTCTCAAGCTCAGTTGGTTCTTGAATTGTGTTTACCTAATTCTAAATTCATCACTTATCATTTTTCAATGTCATAATCTTTGAATCTAACTAACACCCAATTAAATCCCCATCTAAATAAGTGTTCATTTACCACAAAGATTAAGGGAACACAAATGATTGTAAAGAAACCCATTAAAATAACCAATTAAGTCATCCCACTAACAATCTAGCTACATCATGGTCCTAAACCCAAAAGATCTAGTCACTCATGCTCATATGAAAATCAAATACATCAACAATAGAAAGTTCCATAGCATAAATCATCATCTCATACAGTAAATCCAAGAAGTCTATTTCAAAAATAAGAAAAACAAAGAGAAGAGGTAGAAGATAAAAGAATTCTCAAGATTGTTGGCTCTTTCAAGTAAATCCAAAGCTTTGGACTATTCAAGAACTATAAATCTCTAGTCTCTCTCTCTCTAAAAATGCTTTCTCTCTTTTAAATGTGTGGTGTTTTCTACCTAGCTACCTAGACCTATTTTTTTTTTACCTTTTTAGGTAAATATAAATAGCCTTTTCCAAAAAACTTATGAATCCTTACTCTAGAAAGAATTAGTCACAAAACTTTGCTCATAATCACAAGGCTAGCTCTAAAATAGGCACATCGTAGTCACATGCCTCATTAATACCTAGCTTTGACCAAACGAAGTCAATATTTAAGTTCCACAAAATTTCCTCAAGTGTAGAACAAGGACAGTTTGGTGCGAGCACCCAATGCTGGAGTTAGGCATGCCATTTCTCTCCCCCATTCCTTTAAGAACTTGGCATGTCCACCCATTGAAGTAGGTGGCCATAGCTACTAAATTTTTCCTTTTTGGTGGCTCAAAGTGGCCACTGTTGAAAGTTGCTACATACATAAAAATGGTTGTGCTATCTCCTTTACTTTAATCCTCCTCATTTGCTCTTAGAAAATGTGCTTCATTATGCTCCAAAACTTCAATTTTTGATAAAGAATTCTGAAAAAATATAATTGAAGCTTTACCTACAAAAAGAACAAAATATGTCAAAAACAACCAAAAACTTGAGAAATCAAATAGTTAAGCTTAGATAGGATAGATACTCACTAATTAAAAGAGTTGAGAGAAATGACGATGGAAAGCAAGTTGAAATGAAAATGGAGTTGAAAATCGACTTTGGAAGGCTTTTTTGAGTAAATTGGCGTGTACCCTTTGTTCGTTGATTTGGCCACACCAAGTGACCAATTTGTACGTTTGATGGGAATGTTTTTAGCCTGCCCACATTACCCAAGGATGTGGTCTTGCCACCTTGACTAGTTTTCACGGCCAAAATGCACCCAAAGGACATGTGCACTTCAATCCTCCAAGTGTACATGACAACATCAAAAATTCAAGGTTTGATGGAAACTATTATGGCGTGGGCACCATTCAAAATGGAGTGGCCATGTCCTAGCTACTATTTCAGTTCAATGGAGCTCCAAAATTGCTCACTTCCAACACTAAATTACACCTCCAAAGCTTTAAAACTTGATTTTTTCAGTTGCTTTTTCAATTTTTCTTCCAAAATATTATTTCAACTCTTTTATATGAATTTGCACCCCTCTAAACCTTAAATGATCTAAAATTCAAAAATTTTAAGCTTCTAAAAGGTAGAAACTTACAAACAAAATAAGCAATATTACCCGATAAACTAAAAACAAGTCAAACAAACAAAATCAAAACTTTACTTAACCATGCATAAAGAAACTCTAAAATCATGCTCAAAGTCAATAATTGATTAGTGAGAAATTTTCTCACTAATCTAACCTATCTAAGCTTAATTATTTGTTTAATTTCTCAAGCTTTTGGTTATATATATATATATATATATTTTTTTTTTTTTTTTTCATAGGAAAAGCTTCAATAGAGGCTTTTAGGGAATATTTCCTAAATATTGAAGTTTTTGAGTTTATTTGGGTGACTTCTTTAGAATTAAGCTAGAGGCACGAAGACAAAGCTTTAGGGAAGTGAAGTTGGCATGCACACTCACTTTGAGAAGGTGTACACACCATATTTGAGTTTCCAAAAGGGAAAAGTCTATAAGCCTGGCATGCCTACCTCTCTAATTGTAGTGCCCATGCCACTTTAACGTGGAAAAGAAGAAAAAAGCAGCATGCTCACCAATTTCTTGTAATGCTCGTGCCATTTTAGCTTATTCTACACGTGACAAGCCATTTGTGAATATTAAATGTTGACTTTTGAAGGTCAAGGCTAGGTCATTAATGAGTCATGTGATTTGTATGTGCTACACTTTGGAAATAATTTTATGATGAAGATCAAAGGGTGCGGATTAAGCTATAGGGTATGGATTAGAAAAAGCTCTTGAGAAATGGCTATATATTTACCTAAAGATGCAAAGCTATAAAGTTTTTGAGAGAGGATTTTGGAGATTTTAAGAGAGACTACAATTTGAAAAGAGAAATGTATTCATAGAAAGACTAACTCTAGGGTTTAGAGTTCTTGAAAACCCCAAAGCTTTGGGTTTGTTTGAAGGAGCCACCATCTATTGAGAATCTCTTCATCTCTACTCTCTTGTCTAAATTTCTTAAATATTTTATAATAAAATTCTTGTATTTTGTTAACATAATGGTTAAATCTATGGGATTTTATTTTGTTTTAATTTTTTTCCATGAGAGGTTAGATCTTTTATCTAGGACCTTAACAAATCTTCTATTATGTTTATAATGAATTGGTTTGGTTTATTAGTGTTATAGTTTTAATCCATCTATTTATATTTTCCTTGAATTAATTAAAGAATAAACCTAATTAGATTAAGAAATTGGTCGGGTGTTGTCAAAATTGAAGAACTAGTGCTTGGGTAAGCCTAATTTGGTAGATTGAGGAAGAAAAATACAATTTAAAAGTTGTTATGAGCTAGTAAAAGCCTACTTAGGTGTTTAGCAACTTTAATCTTAGCTTTAATTGAGCTTTTAATAACCAATTCAGTTTGGCTAATTGGAAGGGAAATTAATTACATGGTTAATTGATAGAATTAGGAGAAATCTCAATTTAAGTAAATTTTCCGTATATTTACGTGTCTTGAGAGAGGGAGTGAATGAATTTAAAAGCCCTTTTGTTGATGATTGGAAAAGGAATTAGTTAATAATAACCAAATTAAGAAATCATTTTTTAGTCTAAGTGAAATCATGGTCCTATAGTTTTTATTCATGGATTTCAATTACAATTTGTGTGGTGGTTGTTTTATTTTGCATTATTTTTAGCTGTTAATTTAATTTACAATTAATTTGAATTGTTTTGTTTATAATTTCCTAGATAAAGTTAATTAGTGAAAAGCTATAGTACTTGTTTAAAATAGGCCAATTTCCATATTGGTGGCTGTTTTATTTTTTTTTATTATTATTTAAACAATCCGTATACTTGCATATATTAAAGCAAATCAAGTTTTTGGCTTGATTGGTTAGGAATTTGATATTGTGGAGATCATTAACCAATAATAATGACTTAAAAACAACTAGAAAATAGTTTAGAAACTTATGTCCGAAGAGGTGCTTAGTTTAATGACTCTAGCTAGACAAAACCAATCTCACTAAGTTGGATTCTTTAGCTACTTTCTTGTGAAACCATGCTTGATTTGTCGATCATAAATATTGAAAATTCTTCCATGCTTGCCTTGCACTTCTGTTATTCCACATTCAAAAACTTTCTTGATCATAAATGCTGAGCTTCTTGACTACAACTTGATTCAAATGATGCTTCATACTTGTTTTGCATAAATGGATTTACATTCCAAGTCGAAATTTGTTGTTGTTCTTTTTTTCTTTTTCTTTTTTTTCGTCTTCTGGACAAATTTCCTTTTTAGAATCCATCATTTGAGTCAAGAAAGTATGCCTTACTTCATACTTCCTCAAAAGTGAATTGAACAACTGGTTACAAAAATATATATACATTCATCACTAATGATTGTCCTTGGTGTCTCAAACCTTGAGAATATATTCTTTTGAAGAAATTTCAAGACTACCTTCGCATTGCAAGTTGGAGTTGCACAACCCATGTAGAAACATAATATACCATAAGCAAAATATATTGATTTCCAAAAGATGATGGAAATGGTCCCAAAAATAAATCCCCAAAGCATAAAAAATTTCAAGTTTCGAAATTCCATGTAATGGCAATGCATTCCTTTTTGAGATATTGCCTACTCTTTGATACCTATCACAAGTCTTAATATAGAACTATCCTTAAAGAGTGTTAGCCAACAATAACCCTAATTTTGAAAAATTTTAAAAGTTATCCTCGATGCTTCAAAATGACCACCATATTGACTAGAATGACAATGTTAGAGAATATTTGGCACTTCATCCTCTAAAACTCATCTTCCAACAATTTGATCAAAACATTTCATATACAAATATGGGTCATTTCACAAACAGCCTTTTGCATCATGTAAGAACTTCTTCTCTTGTTGAGAAGTCAAGTCCAGTGGTATGAAACTGCAAGCAAGAAAATTCATCAAGTCCGCAAACCATGGCAACTACACATCAACTTTAAAAAGTTGCTCATCTAGAAAGAATTCCTTAATATTCACACCAAACTTCCTATTTTCAATTTCAAGTGTTAAAAGTGTGATCAACAACAACATTTTCACTACCTCTCATGTTTCCAATTCAAGATCAAACTCTTGCAAAATCAAAATCCACAAAATCTAGAGAGGTTTAGTATTTTTCTTTCCAAAAAGATACCTAATAACAGCATGATCGATATATATAATTACTTTAGAACCAAGGATATAAGATCAAAACTGATGACAAGCATGTAGTAAAGCAAGCAACTCTTTTTTGGTGGTAGTGTAATTCAATTTAGCTTCATTTAACGTTGTTGGAGTAATAAATAGCCCAGAAAATATTATCCTTCCCTTGTCCAATAACTGCACAAATAGCATAATCACTTACATCATTATAAAGGTCGAATTCAAATTTTCCTTAATAACATTAAAAGCTTGGACGAAAGCTTCATTAAAAACAAATGGACAACCTTTTTCAAGCAAAGAATAAAAAGGTTTCACAACCTTTAAAAATCATTAATTCTCCTATAAAATCTCGCATGGCCAAGAAAACTTCTAATCCCTTTCATAATTATAAATGGAGGAAGTTTCTCAACAGTAGCAACTTTAGCTTGATCTACCTCCAATCCTCTAAATGAAATTTTGTATCCCGAAACAATTCTTTCTCGAACCATTAAATGATATTCTTCCTAATTCAAAACCAAAATGTTCACTTCATATTCCAAGACAAGTGATAGATAATGAAAACAATGATCAAAAGATGAACAAAAAATTGAAAAGTCATCCATAAATACCTTCAAAATCTTTTCCATCATGTCTGAGAAAATAGTCATCATACATCCTTAAAAGTTTCAGATGCATTACAAAAACCAAACAGCATTCTCCAAAAAGCAAATGCTCCATAAAGACATGTAAACATTATCTTATTTTGATCTTTCGGAGCAATGGCAATTTGATTGTAACACAAATAACATCTAAAAAGCAATAATACTCATATCCAGCCAATCTATCAAGAATTTAATCAATAAAAGGAAGAGGAAAATGATATTTCTTTGTAACTTTGTTTAGTTTTTGGTAGCCTATGCAAAATCTCCAACCAATGACTGATCTAGAAGGAATGATCCCATTATTTAAATTCTTGATAATTGTCATATAACCCTTCTTCAATACCACTTGAGTTGGACTCACTCATAAGCTGTCAGGACCCGTCCAGAATTCCTTCCCCGGAACCCTAGACAGCCCTGATCCCAGGGAAACCCTACCGAACCCTCCAACGGAAAATCCGGCAGAGCCTCCCCTAAGGGATTTACTTACCACAAATTACCTGCACTGAAAACACACTTCTATATTCATTCCCTTATTCCTCCCACAAACTACAAATTGATTCCACAAATTGCAGCACTTCAAAAATAAATACAGTAATCCAGTGCAAGATAAATACAACAAGAGTGAAAGAAATAGTACAACTGCAATAAAAGAAGAACAGGGTACTTCACGAAGTAAAACAGCGATGAAGCTCAAGTCCGCTCCGGATGAACACCGACAACCTGGTACCTAGAGGAACGGAATTTAAGAGTGTGAGATGCTAATCATCTCAGTGAGTGACCCTATCTACTATACAATATGATACCACAGTAATACATTAGATAGATAATAATTAATTGGAAAATAATAATTTCTCTCAAAACCCTTACAATTCTCTCAGTTGGAAAAGTTCCCCTTTTAAAACATTTTCACAAAACCCTTTGTTCGAAAATCAAGACATCAATTAATTTAATAAACAACAAACAAATAAATAAATAAATAAATAATAAATACCCCAAATATAAATAAACTGCAATAAATTATAATAAATAATTTTAGAACACCTTTGGGGTTTTAAACTTTAATTGCAATTTACACCGACGCACCACACCATATACCGGTGATGCCCTCCGATACCCAGCGTCCTGAGCACCGACTGGCGGGGGGTTAAAGAGAGAAACCTGCAACGGTCACTTCGGCGTCCCGACAGTACCGCTGCTAAAAACCATCACCCGGCCAAGGAGGGGGGCGGCTGTGGCCAATAACAACTTGCCTGCCCACGGTCCAATGGCAACTCACGGGTGAAGTAAAAACCGTGCGCTAAACCAGATAATAACCGCGCACTACCACGTGTCCATACACCATACACCAGAACACCAATACTGTATGAGTGCATCTAAAAATAAACATAAACAACCAACCGTACCGTTTTTCCAAAACCCACCGTGGGAAGTATACCAAAATTTCACAAAACACCATCCCACATATTTTATTTAAACAACCCGGTACGAAACAACGATAATCAACAAACCACGATTTTCCTCGAAATACGAGATGCAACCATAAAAATACCGCGGGCATAATTTATAAAATTTAACCAAATATTTTCATAAAATATTTAACCCAATTATGCCCGAGAAATCACATTTGAAACCACGTAAAATTAATACCGAAACATACCTTGCTCATGCATAACAAATAAATTAAATTAAACCGCATTAAAACCATAATTAAACCACACCACATGAGCATAATTTAAATACTAAATTAAATACCAATTAAATTTAATTAATTGCCCAAAATAATTTTTGAAGGTGGGTCACTCACCTGGAGCACGCAAATCAACTAAGATCCTCCTCGGGATCAACTCCACTACTCGCGCGTGCACCTAAACAACCACAGTGCACAAACCAAAAATATTAATATTTTATTCGGATAATTCCCAAATGGATACCCGGGGAGCGAACACCAAGCGACATCTAAGGGTTACGAGTTATATACCGAATCGAAGCTCGCGTGATAAGGATCACGGATTCGGTCTTACTTTCCGGTGATCGGACCCGACGGGGTCGGAATCTCGTCGGAAAGCTTTTTGAGTTTCGGCTCCGCAATTCTTCCAAACCGTCGCGAATTGGCGGAAACGGAAGCCGGATTCAGGTTCAGGAGGTCGAACACTGCGGACTGGAGCTGGCCGGAATTTCGGGTACTCGCCAGAACAGTACTTTCCGGCGAGCTGCCACGGTCACCGGCAACCGTCGCCGGCGGCGGAGCGTGCGGTGGCCGTTGGTCGTGAAATTCTGCAAACTTGTAGATCTTGAGGAGAGCAACCCAACGGGACCGGTGGTGAGCAAAACGGAGGTCGGACGACGGAGAAATCACCGTTTGAAGATTTCCGGCCCCTCGCCGAAAAACGCTCCGATCCCGGCGCGTCGGTGGTCCGATGGCCGTGATTTTTGGTGGGTCGGCCGGACTTGAGGAGAGGATCAAGGCTAGCTGTCGCGTGTGGCCGGAAAATGGCCGGAAAAGGGTCGATTTGCGGTGGCCGGCGGTCGATTTGGAGGTTTTGCCGGAAATGAGGAGGGCAACGTTGCTGGCCGGCATGTGTACTGTAGATCGGCCGGAACAGTGCAAAAATTCTGGTGGCCCTCTCTCTCTCTCTTTCTCTCTCCTCTCTCTCTTTCTCTCTCTTCCCCGAGACTTTTAACAAATAAAAACCCCTGTGTGACACTGTTCATGCCACGTGGACCAATCAGAAGCTGACACGTGGCATTTCACTGTTCACCGACCCAAAAACATTAAAATAATATGGTGTCCGGTAAACTTCAAACGTCCATAACTTTTTAACCGGATGTCCGTTTTGAGCGTGCCGCTAGTCTGTGAACTCGTATCGACGAGAACTTCACAACCATGCATGAGTCAAAGCTCAATTCTCCATAAAGAAAAAGTCAACTCCGGCACCCCCTGGACAATTTGGATCGCAACTTGTTTCGTCCATAACTTTCAAACCGTAGCTCCGTTTTCAACGTGCTACCAGTCTACGAACTCGTGCCAATGTGTACTTCGTAACGGTACCTCAGTCAACTTAGAATTCCAACCGGGTCAAAAAGTCAACTTTTGACCTCTTCGGTCAACGGTCAACGGTCAACCTCGGTCAACGTGCAAAAATTTCCGACATGGTTCGGGACGGGGTGTTACATAAGCTATCCTAGGTTGCAAAGATAATTTTTGTATTCCACAATTTAAGAACTTCTTTTTTAATAACCTGTTGCATAGCTGCTTAAGTCCTCTTTAATGTTCAATGGTGGGCTTGTAAAATTCCTCCATCAAAGATTTATGCATACAAACTTACAAATTAATATCTTTGTAATAGACCACCTAATGGCTGATTTATGTTTCCTTAAAACATTCAAAAGTTTCTTTTCCTCTTTTTCACTTAATGTAGAAGATATAACCACCAAATAAATAGAATTTTACCAAAACATGTTTCAAAATGATCCGGAAGAGATTTTAATTCTAGTTCCTTTTTAGTAGTCTTTTCCCTATCCACAATTTTAAAATTTTTCAAATGAAAGAAGTAATCTCATCATCATCAACACTATCACAAGATTCATCAACATTCAAAAAATCAAACCATTCATCAACCTCTTTATAGGGGAAAAAAAAAATCCACGTTCTCAACATTTTCATATGATTTATGAACAATAAACAAATCATCAAACCATGCATCAATTTCCTCATCAACGTCATATCTCATAACACAAATATCAACATGAGCAAGACTTTACTTCCTAGAATTTAAATGGACCAAGCAATTTTTAAGAGAAGCATTAGAATAACAACTATGAAATGTAAATTCCACATATTCATCAACAAGACCAATTATATTACAAGAATTCAAGTCATACGCAAATTTCATAGAACAAAGAATATTGAATTGTACCTCTTCATTGTTAATCCTTAATGTAAGATTGCTACTTTTAACATCAATTAAGGCATTACTGTTACAAGCAATGGTGTAATGTCCCATCCCAAAGAACAATCTAAATTTGAATTTTTAAGCGATTTGACCAAGTTTGAACACATTTGATTTTTTAAGTGAGAGTAACTTTGACTTTTTTAGATATAGAATTTAGCTTTGACTCTTATACCATCAAATAAAGCTTGTTAATATGAGTTCATGGACATGTGAAACAATTTGAAAGTTATGGATAAAATAATTTAGTTGTAGTTTTGTAATTATGGGGTACAAGAATTAGGTTAAATTCGGTTATCTTCTTCCTCTCCCCACCCCAAAATAGTAGTCACCATTGTTGTCTCCCTCTAAAGCTTTCTCTCTTTAAGCCCATAACTTCAAAACCGTATCATTTACTCTACCAACCCCCGTTTGCTTTACTGTTTGAACCGTTGGAAAGCTTGATAATGAGGCACATCCTTGGCATTGAAATCTCACCAAATCTAGCCGAAATCTCGCTAGAAATTTGATGGATTCCATTTATCGATAACCACACTTCATATAATTTTGGCAGTGAAAAAAATTCCTTTCCACATGTTTTCGACATCCTAAGTCATTTTTGGCATCCTCCAAGCTCAAAAGTGTCTCCACTTTTCTCAACAACAAATAACGTTTCAACAACACTTTGTCTTTAATTTTCAAGCAATCTTTGACACCATAAACTATATTTGAAGGTATATTCTTAACATGCATCTCTAAAACTTTGTTTTGATATATAGATTGTATATTTTGGTTAAATTTTAAGAAAATTGAATTTTAAAGGTTTCAGGTTAAACAAGTTTGACCAAATTCTGGTTACCACAGTGGTTTTGGATGACTTAACTTGGCCATTTTAGATCTAAAGTGTTTCCTATATACTTATGAAAGGTTTAATCGATTGGAGTTATGGAAGTAATGAAAAACCCAAAATTTAAGGTCTATAGCTTTGGGATATTTTGATGGAATTAGACTGTTCAATACTTGATATTAAAATTTTTAGGCTTTTAAGAGTGAATTTAGAAGTATAGAATGCACTTTTAGAATTGGATATCTTTTTAAAAATTGATTTAGTATTTGGTGTTACTTTAGCAATCTACAGCGATATTAGAGGTGATCCTATAGCGGATCGGGTTTGAGTTAAAATATGTGAGTGAACTTTTATTTTTGAAAATGGTTTTAGGAATTACATGCTTGATTATATATTACTTTATATTATTAGTTTTGAAATTATTTAAATCATATGCTTTTTTAATATACTATCAAAGGATTATCTGATTATCATTTTCTGGTATATTATATGAATGATTTCACGGAAATATATTTTCTATATATGATGATATAAACATATATGTAAGTTCTTATGGAAATATTTTATTAGGAGGTTATAGATAATATTGATAAAATATATATACATATATTGGATTATGAACTGGATACTGATTTGTGAATTATTGTGTACCATACTATACCATGATTATGGATTTAATGGATTTTGGTTATGCACGCTTTATTAATCATCCCTTACTTGATCATATGATTCTTAAAGTTGGATAGAATGTCCCAGTCTACGATGCCTCTGAGATGCCGAAGATCATATTGATAGTTTCTCTCTCCCTCGGTAGTATCGCATACTCCTAGGATGCTAGGTGTGTGCATACAATAGGTTTGGCATTAGCTATGCTACACTGAGATATTTTGTATACATAAAAATATGTGGATTTTATTTGGATTATATTATATGGAAATGTTAACTTACTTATCAAATTATTAAAACTTTTGATGCTATTTATTTTATCTATTGTAATATGGAAACTGTTATGTTTATGAGAATAATTATGGATTTTGTGAAAAATTATTTTTTAAAACAAGACAATTTTTAAAAAGTGAAAGTGAGGTCTTGAGAGAAAGGATTTTAAAAGATAATGATTGTTTTTTATTATACTTTTTGTTCACTCACTGAACTTGTCTCATAGTTTTGTTTTTAAACTTTTCCTTTTAGCCTCAGTTGATAAGTTACATGCATCACATCTATGTACCTTCATTATTTGAATATTGTATCTGCTACTAATGTATTGTTCTTTTCTTTTGACTCTTATGATATTATGTATTCTTTTTTCCACTAATTCTTATGTATAAATTATATTGAGCACTTTTGATATTTTATACATATTCATTTGTACTCCTTAGATGCTTCGATGTATTAACCTAATATGTATGACTCTTATATTATTTTTCTCTATTTTAAGTCTTGGGTTTAAAACCTTTGATGCGATGTTTATGATTTTACAGGAATTCTATTAAAGTGTCTATGATATTTCATCTGTATTGTTGGGTTATATCCAAAATTATGGAAAAATTTTACTGGATTTTCAATAGAGAATTTGGTAGGTCTTCCCTAGATAAGACTGTTTCAATTGTTTAGGAAGAACTTGGAGATGCTCCTATCAAATGGCCTTCCAAGAATGATTAAAACTTCTCTATCAACCTCCATATCAAGAATGACAAAATCTACCAAAAAGATGAATTTATTAATGTCAGGACCCGTCCAAAATTCTTCATCGGAACCCTAGACAAGCGCTGATCAAAAGGAAACCCTACTGAACCCTCCAATGGAAAATCTGGCAGAACCTCCCCTAAAGGTTGGACTTACCACAAACTTCCTGCACTGAAAATACACTTCTATATACACCACATTTTTTCTCCCACCTTACTACAATTTAATTCCACATATTTGCAGCACTTCAAATGAATAACAGAAAATCAGTGCATAATTAATAAATAAACACTAAGATAGTATACAGAACTTTATCGAGATACAATTAAATATGAAATTTAATACAACAAAAGATAAAAGAAACAATACAAGATAGTGAAGAAAAGTAAGTAAGGCTCGTTGAACTTTCAGCAACGAACAAGACATCGAACTCGCCTTCAGATGATCAACGTCTACTAACCTGGGTCTAGGGGAACGGAATTTAAAAATATAAGATGCTAATCATCTCAGTGAGTGACCCTAACTACGACACACTTATAATAAGAATAAGAATAATAATACGATAAAATAAACTTGATTAATTAATAATAATAAATAATCAAATAAATAATAAGTAGTTGAAATATTGTTTTCTCTCAAAACCCTCACAGTTCACTCGGTTGGAAAAGTTCCCCTTTTAAAACATTTTCATAAAACCCAATAATTGTACCCCAAAAATCAAGGAATAATTAATTAAATAAATTATAAATAAAATACATTAAATTAAAGATCTAGAATGTATAATAAGAAATAAGAATAATTTTAATAACAATTATTAAATTGTACACAAAATGTCATAAATAAAATAAGCAAAATCACAATAAAATTTACATTAAAAATAATTAAGGAAATATCAAATTAAACGGAATGCAATAACTTAGAATGCACATAAATACAAATATTAATTTAGAACTCAACATATACATTGAAAACATTTTAAAAATCCAATAATTAAATTTAGAATAAGACATCACTAGATAAAATAAATAAAATCATAAATAAACTTGTATTAAAGAAATTTGGCATAAAACAAAAATAAAGTCAATATATAAATTATAAAATTTATTATTTAAATCAATGAAATAATCAAAGAAACATTTTAAAAGATTTTAAACCTCAATTTAAAATAGATAAAAGAATACAATAAAATTCATGTTAAAATCTCAAAATTTAAATAAATAATATCAACATGGTAAAATTAAATTCTAAAACACCAATTTAAAATAATTGATAAAAACATGAATAAATACATTTTAGAAAATATTAGTTTGAAATAAGCAATAAAAAAAAATTAAATACGTTTAATTTTAAATACGATTTTAAAGCATCTTGATTTGAAATTCATATCGAGAAAATAACTTAACGCACCATACTATATACCAGTGATGCCCTATGATATCCAGCATCCCGAACAACATTTGGCTGGGGATTAAAGAGAGAAACTTGCATACAGTCGCTTCGGCGTCCCGACAGCGCCGCTACTTAAACCGTCATCTCGGCCATGGAGGGGGGCGGCTATGGCCAATATCAAACTTACCTGCCCTCGGTCCAATGGCAACTCACGGAAGACATTACAACCTACGCGCTTATCCACATATACAGTACAGAACACCAGTATTGTATGAGTTAGTCTAAAACAAATAACCATATTATTTTAAAAATAACAATTTTCCAAAACTCACCGTGGGAATTATATCACTTTTCAAATTCATATTCCCACATATTTCTTTAATATCACCAACATAAATCCATCGATAATACATAATTTTTTCCATATCATAAAATCCACCAGATAATATTTCAAGTGCAAAAATATATATTTTCAAAGCACCATAACCTAAACCAATATTTTTCTTGAAATCTTTAAAATCAAATCATGCCAAAAATAATATTAAAACCACATGAAATTCATATATTCTTAAAATAATGTAAACGCATTTGTTATGCATTATAAAATCAACATCAAACTCAACAATAATTAATTAAAAACCATAAACCATAATTCTTTTAAAATCCCAAATGCATTTTTGGCAACAACACATATATTAAAACCATCATAAATCGGCATTGTATACTTAAATGGAAATTTCTTCAAATATTAAACATATATTAAAATTCACATGAAAGCATTTCTAATTACACAATATTCTAACAATAAAATTTAACAATTATTAACAAAATCCCATATCCATAAAATTCTTGAAATCAAAATATTTCTTAATGCACAAATAATTATAATTCATTCAATTTTGGCATCAAAATTCCCAATATAAATTTATTAAATATTCAACACATAAAACATATTCTTCAAATAACCAATTAACACAAAATATATATATTTTAACATCCCAAAATAATTTTGAAGGTGGGTCACTCATCTCGAGCACGCAATTATACCAAGATCCTCCATAGGATCAATTCCATAATTCACACGTGCTCCTAAAGCATCAACAATATACAAACCGATTAAAATAATATTTTTAATTGGATAAATTATACACAGTTATCCGGAGGATTTAACACAAACGTTAACCAAAATTCACAAGTGAGGTGCCTATAGAAAGCTAATAAGATGAGGAATACATTTCTAACCTCCATTGACCACAAACCCACCGGTGGTGGTCGAAATTTGACGGGAGGCTTTGGCCGAGCTCCTCCTCCTCCTATCTCACAATCCACTTCAAAATTGAACAAATTGAGACCATGTTTGAGATTAGAGGACCTAAAATAGGGGGAGATAGAGTATAAATTTGGGCTGGGTACGTCGGAAAATGGCAAAATCGTCGAAAATGGAATTTGTGCCACCGCCAGCTTTACCCGCCGATCTGAGCACATCGCCGGTCGGCCAGCCATCAAACTTCGCAGCAGAGATCACCGGCCACTGGACTTGACGGTGGCCGGCGTGTGTGGCCTTCTAGCGGTCGGAAATGGAGAAACCAAGGTGGGGCTGAGAGAGAGGAGGAGAGAAGGAAGAGGAAGAAGAAGGAAGAAAAAGCCCGTGGGGCATTTCCCCACATGGGGGAGAAAAAAAAAACAGAAAAAGAAAAGAAAAAAAAATATATAGAAAATAATATTAAAATAATAATATAAGATAAAATAATGTATTATTGAATCATGGCTGACATGTGGCATTTTCTTTTCATGACACATGGCATATTTCATAATGTTACACATGGCGCAAACTGTTCCTACGTTTAAAAATAATATTAAAATAATACGGTATTTGAAAAATTTTACAGGTCCATAACTTTTCACCGAAATGTCCAAATCAGGTGTGCCGCTAGTCTATGGACTCGTATCAATGAGTACTAGTCTACGAACTCAGGTCGATGCGTACTTCACGACGGTGCCTTGGTCAACCTAGAATTCTTGCCGAGTCAAAAAGTCAAAGTTTGATCCTTCTCGGTCAACAACGGTCAAACCCGGTCAACATTGATCAACTTGAGAAATGGCATATTTCGGGGTGGGGGTGTTACAATTAATCTTCAAAAAGACATCCTCAATAATTCCATGACAACTTGTAGTAGATATATCCATCATTTAAAGAGTCATCTTAGGTTGCACTTGTCCAAGGCCAAGTTTTTTAGAAATAAAAAGTGGCATAACATTTATACTCACTTCAAGATTACACAATGCCATTTCAATTTTCATGTCTTTAATAACACAAAGAATTGTAAATGGCCCTAAATCTTTGCATTTTTAACGCAAAATTTGTTAAAGAATAACACCAAACTTTTCAATAAGCATGATAATTTCTTGATCCTCAAGTTTCCTAATTTTAGACCTGATTTTCCCCGTAAACTTTACATAATTTGGCATTTATTACTAAGCTTCCACCAAAGGTATATTAATTTATAGCTTCTTGAAAATCTTAAAAAACTTAAGGAATTGAGCATTTTCATTCTTTTCTTTTTTTTTAATCTTCGAGGATAAGGCAATGAGGAGTCAGTAAAGGAGTATTATCCTAAAATATAATTCAACCTAGAAAAACCTTAGAATTTTATTTCTCTTTTACAATCTCATTAGATTTTCCCTCACCATTAGATTTCTCAAACATTAATATTTTCATCAAGAACAAATTCCTCTTTATCAGCATCAACATGCTTGTCAACATTATTTCTTTTAGAAAACTCTCCTTAACTTGGCATCAGTGGCTTTTCATTCTATCTTCCACTCCTCAAAGTAATGGTATTGCAATTCCTTGAAGTAGAAAATCCTCCTAGAGAATTCCCTTTATGCTTCATAGATACTTGCCTAAATTGTGTCTTAATAGCCTTAGTAGATTCAACAAAACTATTGCAGTGTCTCTCAATAGCCTCCAACCTTCCTTCATCTTGATTATACCTCCTCTCGTCTCAACATCAAAATAAGTGATAAAATTCTCAAGCTGATTATCATCCCTTTTCAGCTTTGATGAATTAGACATGAAAAAAATTCAATGAAGTAACTTGATAAGACAATTCATCAACTTTAGAAACCAAGCCAGAAAAGACTTTTAACTCCATATCATTCACCGACTTCACATCTTTTGTTTTTTGGTAGGCCAATTATGAAAATTGTAAGCCAACTCATCCAAGAACTTTTAAAGTTTCTTCAATCAACTTCTTCAAGAAAGATCCATCACATGAACTATCCACCAAAGATTCAAGAAAGATCCATCACATGAACTATCCACCAAAGATTTAGTATAACTGTTAAGTCAACTGTAGAAAATATCTACCAAGACCCATTCATAATAGCCATGTTCTGAATACTTGCTCGACAAATCCTTGAATCTTCCCCAAACTTTATGCAAAGGTTTAAACTCTTGTTGCAAAAACTGATTAATTTTCCCTTTTACTTGCAAAGACTTCAAAAGTGGGAAAAAAAATTGTTCAAAAACTTTTCCTACATCTCCTCCCATGTAGTAATACTATTCTATTGTAAAGAATGAAATCACTTCATCGCATTTTCCTTACAAAAATATGGAAATAACTTTAACCAAATAACATCCTTATTAATACCCTACATTTAGTATATCCGTTACTTGCAAAAACTTAGAGAGATGGACATTAGGATCTTCATTAGATAGTCCTCCAAATTGGTTTTGTCAAACCATTTGAATCAAGCTCGAATTCAACTCAAAATTAGATGCATGAATCAGTTGTTTCCAAATACTTATATCAAAAGATGTAGGTCTAAAATAATCCCTTACAGACCTATGTAGATTATTATTCTTCATAACTACATACAAAAACCCAAATAACAAAAAATCAAGAAAACTAAAAAGAAAAGCTAAAACAACAAACAAGAATTATAAATAAACCAAACAAAAACAAAGATCAAATGATAATAGAGTTTCAAATTAAAATCAACTAGCTTAACTTTGATTTCAACTAGAACACTCTTAAAATGAAAATTCAATACCTATCAATGATGCTAAAAACTTGTCATAAAATCCAACCACAGTACAAACCCTTGGCAAAAGAGCCAAAAATTTGTCATGTTTCCTACAAGCGCACTAATCGTACAAGTAGTAAAATAAATGAGAAATTGTATCATTCCACAAAGATTGATTTTTAAGCAAACTTGCATTCTAGCTAAGTACCAAAGGATTTCACTAATTAATTTTGTTTCAGAAACAAAAAACCACATCCAGTTCAAAATAAAACCTAATCTAAATTAACAATTAAAGTGCAATATACAAACAAACACCACCAAGTATATTTGAAAAATCCAATAAATTAAACTTTTAGAACCTTGATTTCACCTAGCTCCCTCATGTAATTCCTTAATTGGTAATTAAAACTTCCTTCCTATCCAGTTATTAACCAAGAGTTCCTAAATTTACTAATCTCCTCTCCCAAAGTTGAATTAGATTAATAGGTAATTAATTATAGATCTCTTCCAAATTTCTATCAATTACCCTTAAATTACACTGTCCTTAATTACCCAAATCCTAATTGGTTCCCTCAAACTCTAATATGATCTAGATTTGGATTATCAAAGACCTACAAGGATCTTTCAAATCAATTGATTCTTAGATTGTGTTTACCTAATGCCAAATTCATCAATTATCCTCACTAAATGTTATAATCTTTGGATCGAAACAACATCCAATCAAATTCTCATTCAATTTAGCATTTAATTGCAATAAGACCAAAGCAATACAAATAATTAAAAGGAAATATCTCTTAATTAACCAATTAAGTCATTAATATTTAGGCTACATCAAGTTCTTAGATCCAATGTACAAAAATAAAGTAGAATTTCATATATGAAATCATTGTCTTATATATAAACCTCTAGAAATTCTATTACAAAATAAAATAAAATTAATAGAAAAGATAGAGAAATAGATAAATGTCAATGGTTGATGGCTCTTTCAAGTCCCAATCCTTTGTGTCTTCAAGAATTCCTTCAAATTCCAAGAGCTTCTCGCACTAGAATTGCCTTTCTCTCTCTTAATTGTGGTGTAAAAATGAACAATGAATTCTAACATAGATTGTTTTGCCTCATTTTAGGAAATATAAAGTCACCTCTTCAAGGGCTTCTCTAATCCTTGTCCTAAAGAGATTAATCACCCCTCTTTAATCTCTATCACAATGCTAATATAAAAATAGGCATATGTAAGTCACCTGTCTCATTAAACACCAAACCGTGAGCTCAACTACACTTAACCAAATAGCCATAATGAAGGAGAAACGATGAACTAACATGTGCACTTTATAGATTGTAAGTGTACATGCCACTTTTTAGTGACAAAGTAGATGGCCGTGTGCACATCCTCAGTGAATATGCACACAAGGCTTGCTTGTTTTTGCCCCTTTGAAGACCAAAAGTGTGCATGACCAAGTGTTCAACTATAGGATCTTAGCTTCATATCTCTTGCTTGGCTTTTAAGAAATAGCTTTAAAATGCTCCAAAACTTCAACTTTTACCTAATAATCTTCAAAATACTCAATTGACGCTTTACCTAAAAAAAGAGATTAAAACATATCACATATAACAAATCTTTAGAAATGAAACAAATAATTATGCTTAAATAGGCTAGTTTAGTAAGTAAAATGCTTATTAACCACTGAACTTATTGATTTCTTAGGAATCATGTTTTTAAATTATTTATTAATTTAAATAATTTTTCTTTTTGTATTGATATTTATCATTATTATGTAAAAAAAAGATAAAAAAAAATGAAAAAATAAAAGGAGAATTTAATTCTCACTCCTCTATATTCTTCTTCCTTCTTTTTCCTTTGATTCTCTTCTTCATCATTTTCTCCATTTTTTTAATTTTCTTTTCTTCCTTCACCAACACTACTACTTTCAATAACCATATATATATATATATATATATATATGTATGTATAAATATCAAAATTCCTTCCTTTATTCACCCAAAAAAAAAAAAAAACTCCAAATTGCCACTACCATTTAAATCAACCATCATAGACACTTTATTGCCCCTTGCTCAACCCAATCACACTCCATTGCCCTGAATCAACATTACTTCTTTCAATTACCCCCCAAAAAAAAAGAAGGAATCAAAATTCCTCCCTCTACTCACCATTAAAAATTTGAAAGATAGAGAAACACCCATATAAACAAAAATTCCAAAAACAGTTTCAATCACTCATACCTTTTAAATTGTATCACTTGCAGCCAACAATTTCTTTAAAGCTTCTCGATCACCACTCTGAAACAACAAAACATGATATCACAATTAATTAGAAAAGAATTATATATTTAATAAATTAAAAACCTGCACATTCTATTTGATTGTAGAAAAAAAATCATAAATTAAAAAAATCCAAAATTTTCAAAAATAATCGTTATTATTTAATTACCAGATATCTGAGACACTGTTATAGGTGGGAACAAGTTTACTATATATTTTTCTATATTTGTGGGAATCTAATTCTCTAGGCCAATACTTTTTCACCTCACAATAAATATTTAAATAAAAGAAAATCATTACTTTTCCAAGGAAATTAGATTCTCATTAAATTTATGTTATCTAAACATGCCAGCGGACTTCATTAGAGAATTTTTTCTTGTGTATATATATAGCCAAATTCCTTGAAGGAATTTCACAACCGATCTTGGAAGACATGTGACTAAGTCAATAATCTTATTTTTATTTAATTATTTTTTATTTATCACCCCGCTCTAATTGGTTTTGCATGTTGATTTTTGCAAATTTTTTCAATATTTTTAATAACTAAGCTAAAAAAATAAAATAAAATAAATAACCCATGGAACCAATTAAGTTACTATAAGAATGTATGGGTCTCATTTTCAATGTCCACATTAGTTTGTCTCTCCCTATAAGTTAGAGCAGGAGAGATATCTTGAAATAGGTCAATTGTATATTTATGTGTATAAATAAGAGTCAGGCTCACATTAAAACAATATGAGAATTTTAACATCAGGTCTACCTTTATAATAATCCATCCATCTTGCAAAAAAGACAATTTTAAAATTGAGTAGGTTTGATCAACTGGGCCGTATATGTGTCCTATGACATTTTGATGATATATATATATATATATATATATATCAAAAGGGGAGGACAAATTGGTTTGGATTGGTTTTTTTTCATAAATTGGGTACAGATACTATAAAACTGCCTTTTTGGGTTGGGTTGAGGGCCCAAAACAACTTAAATCGAATATAATATAATCAAAATAATTTTATATATTTTTTCATATATAAACTTTTTATTAATTTTTATTTATAACTTTATTAATTTATTATCATTATTAGTTTGTATCCCTTTGTAGTTTATAATTTTTTATATTTTTTTTGTACTAAACAAAAGTTTAATTGGAAAGATGCTTGGTTTTAAAAATGTAAAACCTGAAAGGTATAACTATAAATAATAAAGATCTATAATAAAAACTCAACTGTAGTGAATCGTATTTCTTATTTCAGAATTAACAAAACTAATGGTTGATTAGCCATTTTCTTGTCATGAACCTCTAATAACAAATTGACGAATGTTGATGTGGTATTTTTTTTTTTTTTTTTGGACATGGTAATTCATTTAAGAAATCAATAATTTATATGTGTTTAGGCGTGTGATTTTTATAAACCAATATCTAATCCAAACCAACTCAATCATATTCAATTTGGGTTGGTTCGTTTTTAGAGCTAACAATGATTTTCGTTGGGTTGTTACATAAGGTAAATTGTATAGTTTGGTTTGGGTTAAATTTTAGTCTAAAAACCCAACCAATCCAGCTCATGTCCATTTCTATATATGAATTCTAATATAGTAAAATGCAGTAAAAATCTTATAGTAAGAACATTAATGGATTTAACGGATTATTGGTGAATTGATTAATTAGTTGTAATCTCTAAACTTAGTCCAACCAATATAAGAACTAGAGATATAGATGTAATACAACCTTGGATTGATCCCCTGATAAGGTAGGCACAAGTGTCTTGTGGCCTAAAAGTTGGTCATCGACTAAAGACAATCATGGTTGACAGCTAAATTTGGTTTGGTCACCAAACACCAGTCACAATTATGATTGTGGATATTGATATGGTTATGGTTATGGTTGTTTACATGCCCTACATATCTCGATGTGCTCTCTGTATGGTGAATGACTTAATGACTCTCCTAGCAATATCCGGATTTGCTCTTGGTATGTAATAGTATAACAATTCTTAAATACTCAACATACATTGATCTATTCGTTTTATGTATTAGCTACACTTTAGGATAGTTTTCACTATTTTACGAAATAGTTTTCTTTGGATTTATAGAACTTTTGACACATGATATTTGTATTGCATCGCGTGTTGTATATATATATATATATATATATATTCTTAGATTGCTTTAATACATTGGGATTATTGATATTATGTTGAGAGTCCTTAAAACTCTGTCACTAAGTACTTATACTCACTCCTTCGCTCCTAATTTCTATTGGGTTCTAGTTCAGATCTAATGGGAGATTGAGATTAGAAATGGAGTAAACAGACTTGAACTTTCAGAGGTTGGATTGGAGTTATGAATTTATGTTTATGGAATTTGTATACTTTTGGCTATCATTTTCAAACTTGTAATTATTTATGTTGTATTAGAAATTTGGGTTGTATTGTATGCTTTGGTAACTATTCTGACATTTTTGGATGATTAAGTTTATTTATGGAATTTTAGAAAATAATGTTATGATAAATATTGTTAAGTGAAAGCGTGTCATTGAGGGTTTGACTATTAATGGCGTTAAAATAGTTAAAATCATCAGGGGCAAAACCTTAAAAAGGCCAAGGCATGACATCCTTTGTTAACCTTAATGGGGAGGCTCGGGTTGTGTTGCACGAGACTTCTAGTATTAAACATGTTTGGGCTTTGAAGCGTGGGTAGAAATATATTGTTTTCGAAGGTGACTCGAAAACAAGCTAATTAGCGATATTATTTCAGAGTCTCTTACTTTATCTTGGACCTTTGCTATATTTTTGGCAAACAATATCGGAGAGTATTTGCATCAGTTCGATTCCTAGGAAGTTCTTTTTGTTTCTGGAGAAATGAATGAAGCTGTTGCTTGAGTTGCAAAAGCCACTGGGAATAAAATTCTTTTGCGGAGATGGGATACCAAATTACTTAGTATTCAGATGTGATATTTCTTTGCCTAATGCAATATTCTTACTAATGACCCAAAAAAAAAAAAATAATAATTCCAATAAGTGTACTTGTCAAAGCATATGAAAAAATAAATTATTAGGAGGCCAAGGTGTCTTCTATTCTAAATTTGGGTCAGATGTCTAAGGGAGGAGAAAATAAACAAAAAAAATTGTATTAAATGCACATGCTCATCTTATTGCAAATTAAAGACCAAAGAAAATATTCACCATAAAAAATAATAATAATAATAAAGACCTAGGAAAAGCTTTATTAGAAGATATTATTTATGTGGTTTATTTGAATTTATTAATTAGCAAATGTTTCCATGCCCTCCATGTTCCCCATGCAGTCCGTGCGTGTGAATACAAAAATAACAGGAACAACAAAAACAAATGAAAAAACAGCTTGTGGTTTCCTTATATTACCCAATCCCAAGGCCAGAAATCTGATTGTTTTGGGTTGACTCAAGGGGACACAGTCATGGAAATCTTGGATCTTGATCATTAAAATAACATAAAACCAGCAAACCCACCATTAATATCCCAACTGGGTTATAAATTTCAACACCCTGTCTACTGTAACTTTGTCACAGGTAGTTGACTACCCATTTCCCATTTCCTTGTTTTTTTATCTTATTTCTCGTGCAAATACATCAATTTTTTTTTTTTTTTTCAGAGCAAATAAACAACACAATCTGGTCAATTTGGATCCCCATTCCACGCATAGAGAATGTGTCATGTCTGTATCTTTGCTGTCTACAACTCTGCTTTCTCATTGGTTCAGGTTATTTATTTTTGTGAATGTCAAAAGTAGGCACACAGATAGGGCTAGCCTTTCCTTGGCTCACGAATCTTTGTCTCCTTTGGTGCAATTTGAAAAAAGCCATTTTCCATTTAGAAGGGGTAAAAAATAAAAAAATAAAACATAAAGTTACAGGTTCAAAGCTTGGGCGAGTTGACCAACAAACTCTTAACCATGGTTAAAATTTATCATATCTCAAGCCAGAAAAGAAACTGTTCAAATCCCAATACATATTATACATAAATTGCCTTCCCAGTATTTGCGGCAAAAATGGTTAGATTAAAAGATTGTCGAAATTATGGAACCACTAAGTTTTAGGATTTCTAAGTTGTCTAAAAATTTGGACATCTATTAATTAATCAAACTCTAGAGCCATTGACTACAAAGGCCAAAGAAGGGTGCAAAAGAATCCAAGATCACAAGCCAGATTCATTTTAAACTCCTTTCACTGTCTACATGATATTCAATCGGAGCAGGTGCAATGCGTTTTCATTTTTCCAACTGCTGGAAAAAGAGGAAGACATAATGGACAAAATTTACGAACATAAAGAGTGGAATATTTTGGCTTGCGTTGTGATCTTCTGACTTTTAAAACGTCAAATGTCAAAGTAAATACTCCTAGCAATACACACCTGACAGCAAATACTGAATGACCCTTGCCTTTTCACCCAACCACCGACTTCTACTGTATGTTTTTATTTTTTATTTTTTTATCTTGGACCATCAATGTATTGATAGTTATTTCTTCTCCAACAAAAACTACTTCAATTTGGATTCTATCCTTTAATCAAGTAAAATTTTTAAAATTGTAATTTGTTACTAACTTAACCAGTATTTTATTGGTGACTTATGCTTGTATTTTAGCACATACATTTGTCATATATAAATGCATATAGACATTACGTACATTTATATTACATGTATACATTTTCCATATAACTTTATTTAAGAACAAAATTATTTATGTAAATTGAGTTAAATTTAAATTACATCACTTCTGTTTTAGTATTAAGACCTCCTATATTAACCTTTTAAAATACTTTAAACTTTAAAAATTATAAATTCATTTTTAAATCTCAATCAAACAATTCGAAGACTAGTTAAGGAAATGCTAATAATAAAACCAATGGCGCTATGCAAAGGAAACAGTGCAGTGATTTATGTCGATTGAGTTATTTACTTTATGTCGGGTACATATACTTTATGAAGTTGCCATGACATTTCTGTAACTCAGATTTGAACAGTTGGAAAATCATGTCAAGAAAGTGAAACAAATGGTAATAATTAAAAGAACATATATTTGATTCTTGTAAGGAGTTGAAACTACATCGTCGAAAAGTTTGCTATACAAGAAAATATAGAGAAAAGATCATTTCCCCTGCAGATTCTCTGTTCAATTCCAAATGAAATTCCTTTTGGTCTTACAAGTACAGTGGGCGCAATTCAAAGATTCCTTCTGTTTTATTTGAGTCTTGAATAGAAAGCCAGAGCTAAATTTCCCATTATCACTATCTTAAAAAGAAATTCTTTAAATGGAAAATTTCAAGAGGCAAAGAAGAGGGTACAATGTACAGATGCACAAAACATTGACTGTTACGAATCCAAACTTCAACGAGGAAAAAGTTGCTTTCAAGCTCGCTTCCTAAATTATTTATGCGATAAACTCGGGGAAAAATGTCCAAGAAAATTTGCAAGATGAAATCTAGCTGTTACACAGAAACTGTTTCTTTGGTTGTGAAAAAAAAATATAGTTGTGGGGTTCTCCCACAACAGTGGAATAAGGTGAAACATCAAAACAAGGATTAAATAATCCAACTGTACAATTAAGGAGAGTTTTTCATTTGCTATCTTCCTACGTTGTCGCTGCCTGAATCGGCAAGAATGGTTAGCCTTCTTGCAGTCTTCAAAAACTTGCTGCAAAAACAACCAAATACACATATCAACATATAATAATAAGTAAAAAGCAAAAGCAGGAGCAGATTTCAAAAGAAAATCGATACACAAAACTACCTGAAAGGTTCATCTCCCGTGTGTTTAATGGAGCCTGCTGCATCCCTGTAGAGCACATTACTCAACATCTCTGAGCTTTTGATATCAAACATGTCAGCTAGCTTTCCATACAGCTCTTGGTATGAACCGAGGACTGAGAGATCTAGTGTCCTGCCCACATCATCTGATTCGAGGAAAACCTTGCAATGACCAGTCTCCAATCCAATATCAGTTCTTCGGTGATCTTTGTACCAAGGAGACCCTCCATCAGAAGAATTTTCCACCGAACCATTTTGACGCAATGCAGAACCAGAGCCATCGGACAAATTTGATGTTTTATCTGGATTCCCATCTGATGAGCTGTTTTCACCAGAGCAGCTCCTAGAGTTCTGCTGTTCAGCCGGAATAAGCTGACCGAACAATAGGATGTGAGGCATCTTCGTTTCGTTGTTTGCCTTCAAACTCTCAGAAGGACGACCCATTTTCAGCCAGCAAGAAATGTTCTCACTATTTTCAGTGCTTTGTGTGAAATTGCCACTGGGATTTCTAGGAGGTTCAGCATGATCAAGCTGCTGAAAACCAACCGGAAACAGCCCCGCCTGCAGCTTGTTAAAGTGGAGATCTGATGGAGATGGATCAAATAGAGCATGCCTGGCTCCCTGTATGCCTGCAGGAATGTTGTCCGAAATACAACACATGGGGCTGCTGGAACTGAGGAAGTTGCCGGAAATTAAAGGCATTGGGAACTGGCCTACCATGGAAAAGTCTGGATTCTGTGGTAGTCTCAACTTCTTTCTAGGTGGTGAGAAGGGAGACATATGGATGGCTGGTATGCTCGATACCAGTTCAACCAACCATGGGTTAACACGCTTAACATTCTGGAGTAAATCCGGTTCGTCCCATGCTACCTGAAAGAATTCTTTTCAGTAAGTACCAAAAAAAGAATGATACAAGGGCACACCTCTTGCACAGAACTAAGATATTTAACAGACAGATGAAATCTTAATGCATTAACGAACACTGAACTTGAAATACTAATACCATTATAAATAAAGCAGAGCATTTTCTGACTTACAATAAGTTAGGCATTATCAAAACTAAGACAGCATTATTTTTGTCTGCTTAAATACATGGCAACATAAAGTCTATCCTTAAGTTTGCAAAAGAAAACAGCAGTGAGGAGAGAAAGAAAGTAGACTCAAGATGAAACTTAGCATGAGTAACACTTTAGACTATGTTCAGTCCTTTGAGAGAGAACAGTCTGAGCTTAAGTATGCTTCTCACTGATGCTCTTCCAAAGTACAAGTTTAAAACTCATCAAATAGAAGTCATTGCAAACTTTACCTTTTCTGAGCTAGCTATAAGCAGGAAACGAATTATTACAGCTTAAGATATTTAGAATCATGCAGTAAAAATACAGTACTTTATCTTAGATTCCATGATCTAAATTCAGACAAATTAGCACTTTTTGATGACAACTCGTACATTTATAGAAACAAGGAAAACATTTTCTGCACAATAACAATGGCAAAAGAAAACATAACCAAAAAAGGGAAAAAAACCAACCTGTAGAAGACGCCATGGAGAATCAGGCCAGTGGATGGGATTGGCAACCTGAACAGAAGATATGGTTCCCATGAACCAACTTATCCGGGAAGAATCTTCGGTTTCGAAAGGCATTTTGAACCTCATCCCAGAGCACCACCTAATTTGCATTGCAGCCCTCACTGCAGAAGCCTTAACACAAAACTCCGGCGTGCTGGCACGGGGATAGTACACAACCTCAAAGGGCTGGCCATTGGCAGCAAGACTAGCAGCTTCTACAACAGATTCAGCTTTCACTCTTGCCCTCAAATCCCTGCCACAATTCCTCCCCATCAATTTACCTTCATCCTCCCTAGAAAACGAAGAATAACCCCCATACTGAGACCCACAACTCCCAGATGCAGAATTCCATCCAGATGGGTATTCAGGTCCACCACCAATTCCCTTCTTAGCCCTCCTTATACCAACACATAGATCCCCATTATCAGCTCTCAGAAACACAATGGAATCCCCAGCAACAAGCTTCTTCTGGTTCACAAAATTACTCCACCCCGTCGTCAAAAGGTGACGGCGTGGTGTCCCCCTATAAATATGCCTAAACTTCCAAGTCTCACCATGTACATCCTTAGCAAGAATGGTCTGAACAGGAGGTTCTGCCGTATAATCCAACCGTGGGAATATAGTCTCAGCACAGTAACGAGGGACAGAAAACCCTCCTCCATTATTAGCGTCGGATTGTGTCAAGGTCTTGGCAAAAGATGAGGGTTTCTCAGGATTATTCTCAACCATTCCATTGTTTCCCAAACACCCATCATCTTCAACATCATAATAACTGTCTCTCAATGGCATCAATCTTATTTTTGCATAAACCTCATCGGATTCAGTATCCGCCATGTATCTAATTCCAGAAACTCTGCAAAGAATGAGAGGAGGGAATCGAGAATTACCGAAATCCACGCTGCCTTGCGCATGTTCTGCATGACCTTGTGGAAAGTAGAAGACTTTAGAGTTTATGGGTGGCATTTGAACCATCCCACCAGCGCAAGCGTGCCATAATTGAGGATCCAAGCATTTCTCAGAGTTCTTCTTCTTCATCATCATTGGTTCTTTAATGGAATCCATAACTGCAATCATACTGTGCCCAATTCAAAGTGTAAAAACACCTCTATAGCATCTAGCTTATCAGCTTTCTGCTTTATCATTCAGAACCAAAAAAACAAAATAAATCAAAATCAAAACACCAAACACCAAATATACAAAAAGAGATAAACAACACCAAAAGATCAAAAATCAAAACTTTTTTGTCGGTACAACGGCAAGAAAGAAAATATAGCAAACACGAAGGAAAAAGAAAAGTAGAAAATAGAAGGGGGGGGGAAAAACCCATAAAAAATTACCTCTTTGAAAGCAAAAACAGAGGAATGATAGAAGATTTCGAGGTGGGTAGGAATTGAAATTTGCAGAGGAATAAGAAAGAATTCTGGTTGGTGAAAAAACAAAAGGGTTGGTGAAGAAGAATAAAATGGTACGAGTGGAAGTGTGAAAGAGAAATAGTGTTTATAGCATTCTTCTTGTAGACTGTAAATACACGGCCTAAAGGCTGAAGACCTGAAGCTTCCTTGCTTTGCCGACCAGAGAGACTATTGTGTTTGTGAGTGTGAGGAAATATGGACGGAAGCTAACAAGTAAGAAGAAAACGCTAAATTCATTATATATATCATATAAACTAATTTTTATATATAAATATGTATTTATGGATTTGGATTGGAATTTTTATTAAGATTAAAGCAGAGATTTACGTGCTTTTTTGATGGTTTTTCGGATCGCAAAAAGTCCAAGGACTTTGTACCAAACTTTCAGGTGTGTCTGATATTTTTATTATTTTTTTATCATTTTATTTTTAGTAGTAATTGTTTCTTTTGGTCTCAGATCTCAAACACACTCATTTTAGTCTTTAGTTGTAATCTCAGTTTCGGTCGCGTGTAAGCCACTTCCAATATTATATTTTATTGCTTTCAAAATATCACTAAATTTTGGACAATAATTAATTTTGGTTCAAATTGGACACCAATCAATAAGAAATTGTTTATTGAGTCCCTTCATTTTTAAGTTATGTTAATTGCTAAAAATAAACAGCCACATTAACTAGTAGAAAATTTTTAATTAATAAATTTAATCATTACCGTAGTAATATTACTACTTCAATTATTACTCTTTTTGAATTTAAAATTATTAATATTTTCTGTAATGGATGATCATTGACAAGATGAATTAGCTTTGTTAATCATTTGAATAGTCCATTGAAGTATTTATAGACAAGCTTTATTTAATGAAATTCTTGTCTATATATTTTTCTTTTTTTTTTTGGTTGTCTATTTTACCATTTTGATTAATTTATTCAATTTTCTTTAAATACATATTTATGGGAGATAGATAAATAGGAAATAGTTTTCTAAATTCCTTTTAGTAACAAATAAAAAGATAACTTAAAAAATTGAAATAGATTATCCAATGAAAAACAATTGTAATGAAAATAATATACATATCCCCAAGAGAAAAGTTTGCTGTAAATACTATTTATTTTGAAAAACAAATTAAAAAATTATTTTGAGATTATCCCATGAAAAAAAAAAGTGTTTATTACTAACAAATAAATAAATAAATAACTACAAAAATTGAAAATAGATTATCCAATGAAAAGCAATTGTAAGAAAACAAATATATATCTCTGTAACTACTATTTGTTTTTTTTTTAAATATATATTTATATATATATATATATATATTGAGATCTTATTATTTCCAATTTTAAAATATCAAATTTGTATACAACTATAAAATTTTCCAAGTCAACCACCAAAGCAAAAGCAAGTCCAAACACCCTGAAAAGAGTGTCGTCCACGCCTCAATAAAAGCGAGTTGAGAGCATATTTCTTTGGAGTCAAAAATAAGAAGCATCTAATTATTAATTAAAAGCAAAAAATATTAAGCATAGCCTTCGGATAAATCCCAAAAAAGAAGCGATATTTAAGCGGAGATATCGCAAAGCTGTTAAAATATCGCGATATTAACGCAAAGCTCTGAAATCAAGGCAAGTGAACCAGATACATCAACCACGGTCATGTAGATGGTTGTTGTCCGAGGACCGAGGCCCTAACTCTTCGTAACCATGGTTTGGGGGTTCCGGGGGTTACGCTAACCATGGTCAACGGTCAACTCCATGACTCTCTGCACTGGTGGTTACGCGTGTGTCCCTGATTTTTGGGTCTGGGACAAGATTTTGTCGTGGTAATTGCAGGTGTAAGGGGAGGACACTTTGGTAAATGCAATCTTGCCAAGTTTGAAAATTTGTTTTTTTGTTTTTATTTTTTGCCTTCTTGGAACGTGAAGGAACAGACATATACACCGTTTTGGAGGAATGGAACTAATTTTTTCTTCTTTTTTTTTTTTTTTCTCCAAAATGACGAAAGCAAAATTACAATGAGGGTCTTGGGAAAAAGCTTTCTAGTCCAAAAAAGGGTGTAAATTTAATTAAAAATAAATAATTAAAAAGAGCGATGCCAAGGGTATGAAGAAACCAATCAACTTATTTGAGAAGTATATTGTTTTTTTCTCCTTTTTTTCAATATGACGAAAGCAAATTATAATGAGGGTTTGGGACATAGACCTGTAGTCCAAAAAAGGGTGTAGACTTAATTAAAAATAAATAAACAAAAGGAGTAATGTTAATCATATGAAAAAGTTTGTCAACTTGTATGAAAAGGTTTATCAACTTGTTTATCAAATGTATAAATGTTATTATTTTATTAACAATTATTTTGATTAAAATAAGAAAATTATTTTAAAGTTGGATGTAAATAAAAATAAGTAATCAAATAATCATTAAATGTATATATACATTTAGTAAACTTTTTTATTCACTTTAATGTTATTCCAGTAAAAAATTATGCAGTAAAAAATAATGTAGTAAAGAATATACAACAGGTATAGAAAGTTTACCAAAATATTTACTAAACCATAATGTCATTATTTTATGGTTTATGGTTAATTATATATATTTTAAAAGTTTACTTATGTTAATATATCAACCAATAACATGATAATACATATACATTAGAAAAATATGTTAATAGATTTCTTGGTATTCCTACTGCTACTATGCAGTAACGTTTGCGTGTTTGGATTAAAATTAAGAATGATGTGAAAAAGATAGTAAAAAGTGAGTAAAATTATCGGCACCATCTAATCTACCAACATGTTTATCAAAATTACATGTGTTATTATTTGATTAGTTAACGTATCAATATAACCTAGAAATAGATAAGTGAACCATTGAAGGAATAAGTGTTATTAAATATAAATTAATCAAATAATAATACTTGTCCTCTTAGTAAACATGTTAGTAGATTAAATGGTACCAATAATATTATTCTTAAAATTACCAATAATATTATTCTTAAAATGATACATGATCAGAATTATTGAAATTGGTAAGTTATGCAATTACCAGATTTAAAAGAATTCATCACTATCAAATTTACAAATTTAAAATTGTTTTAGTAAAATTTGTAGTAATACTTTTACCCATTTTGTTGACAAAAGTTTTTAATTTTCATGCATATATGAGAAGTTCTATTTGCATTGTCATATAAACTTTATAAATTTTGATAAAAAATTTACATATTTATCCTCATTCAAAATTATTATTAAGAACATATTAAATATATTTGTATTTAAAAATATATACTGAGCATCTCAAATGTATTTAAGTGTGCAACAAAACATCTCAAATGTATTTAAAATTATAAATAATACTATACATATCAAATATATTTAAAACTATATGTGATCGAATGTCTTTACAAATATTCATAATTTTGATATCGAATACTTGAATAAGTACATTTTTTTGGTTCGTTAACCATATGAAATTGAATAACTAATTAACCTTCAGCTGAGCATGTTGAATAAGTACATTTTTTTTGGTTCTTTAACCATATGAAATCGAATAACTAATTAACCTTCAGTTGAGCATGTTTAACATATTTTGTATGTTCGACCGTCCATGGTCAAACATAATATTATATATATTTGCAACCAAGAACAAATATATGGGAAGAAAGGCAAAATCTATACCTATAGGCTACAAAATTACAAATCATTAGAAAGGGGGAAAAAAAATGTTTAATACCAAAGGAGAAAGAAAGATTGCAGACGAACTACAAAAGTCATTCCAAAAGACTAGAAAAATCTCCCAAAAATTTTTTAAAAAAATAATATGTATATGAGATAAGGAGAGATGAAAAATAATATACCTGAGGAAATGGCATTTGTGAGAATGGGAGGGAGAAAAAGTTGTTTGCCCACTGCTGTGGAGAGGAAACAACATTGGATGGTGGCTTTTTATCATTAGTAAGACTGTGATTAGGTTTAGCATTCAACCGAAATCACTATTATTAATTTTCATTGTCCAAATGGTATTTTAATCTGGAAGAAAATTCTATAAAATTTTCATAACTATTAGTTTCGTTCAAAAGCATTATAATTCATTGCTCAATTGCGATTACCAATTTTCATAGAGAGCTTTCATGGAGTAGTTCTAATTTGTGAATGATTTGTGAAAAAATATGTTTTTGACTTAGTTAGGAGCATATAAATTGTGAATACTTTAGATATTACAAATATTATATAAAACTATTTTATATATTTAATATATTTAAATGATAGTATGTGAAAAAAAATAGTCTATAATTTTTTTTTGGAATTGTGAAAAGAACTTATCTTCTTATATACATATGAGCAAGTCTTTTTCATTTAAGTGGCAAGTATCATTCACAAATACTTAAGATAAAATAATATTTTCACAATTTAAGAACAATCGTTAAATTTTTACTCACTTTTCTTTGCCTCAAAATTCTCTTGGTAACAGGACTATTTAGGATTAAGTATACTTTGGTACTCTTAAATTATAGAGCGTTTTTTCACTTTATCCTGTAAAAATTTTCATATTACATATTTTTTTTTAATCATTTATAACAATTTTTCTCCATTTTAATGTTTTGAAATCATAATTTTTTAACTGTGAATGCTATCATACTAACTGAATTTAAAAAATTCTCATATAACATTCTAAACTATTATTTTTACTTTTATTTTGATACAATCATTAACATCATACAAAATAAGAAGAAAAAAATTGAAGGAACACCATACAAAATTTAAATGAAAAAATATCACATATGAAAGTCACATATCCTTGATAAAGGGCATTTTCATTATAAGCCAAACATCATTTATATAAACAAATGATAAATTGTGTTTTTATTAATACATTGCAATGGTATCATGAGTTTTAATAACATTACTATCAGCGTTATCAAATTTTGTGGGGGGAACGAAAGAAAAGAAAAAGAAAGGGTTTCCCAAATGAGTAAAACTCAATAGCATTCTACGGCATCACTTAATAATAATAACAAAATATATATATATATAGGTGCTTGCAATTTAGTTTTAATAGTTGAACAATTTTATACTTGTTTTGTTATTTTCTCTCTAATTTCTTTTTTTTTTCTTTTCCAAAATATCTTGATTAGAAGGTGCGAGATTTGTACATATGGTTTTTTCCTTCTAAAATAATTTTAGATGATATTAACAATTATTAAAAAATAAGAGCAAAATCATAATTTTTATTTTTTATTTTTTGTAAACTAGAGAGAGAGAGATATCTTAGTACCAAGCCTGATTTGAATCCATAATTTGCCGTTATCAATGGGATGGTAAAATTATAGGTTTACAATATAATGTGAAAGATTTCATAGGTTGGGGTGCATGATGAAAACACAGCATAATTTGAGGGTGGAAAATGCATTTAACTCAAATGTATTAACCTATAGATTGGGGGCCATGAAAAAATAAAAACTCACACTTATTCATTTGATGTTGAGTAAGGTAGACTTAATCGATATGTTATTCATGCTTGACAAATGTTTTTGGGTTCAGTTATATAATACACATTTACCAGTGATCATATACGAAGTTTATAGCAAATTTTGTAAGATAATAAATATTTTTTCATGTTGTGTTATTATTATTATTATTATTATTATTATAATGTTGGTTTTATCCATGGGTGGTTTTATTGTAAGATATTAATTGTTACTTTAATGTTCATTATTATCAAAAATTTAAAAAAAAAAAAAAATATATATATATATATATATGTAGAGAGAGAGAGACAGAGAGAGAGAGAGAGAGGGATCTTTGGATTCACTTGCTTGGTTTTGTTTAGGTTTGTTCAATTAGGCTAGCATATTTAAACTCTTTTTTGGCTTTTTTTTCTTTTAAGAATATTTAAACTTAAATTTAAAAGGGTAAAAAAAAAAAAAAACACTCATGATTTGATAGGTTTTTATCATAATATTATTAAATGAAGAAATTTATTAATTATAATATATAATTTTTATTTCTTTTTTTTTTTCCCACTTTCGGTGTGATACTTTCTATAACATATAGACATAAATATCACTAATATTTATTAATTAATATCTCTTTGGGGACAGTTAAGATGTGAATGAACGATAATGTTACCCTAAGTATTGTGTGGTTTGGTGAAAAAAAAAGATGAGAAACATTATTTTCTTTAATACACATTATTTTTAAGTTATCAATTATTTTTTTAAAAAAGAAAAAATAATTATATTATTAAAATTAATAGTTCAAGATGAAATCATGAGAACTGAAAATTAAACACAAAATACTTTATATATATATATATATTGCTTTTATCTTATATGTGAAAACATATATTTATGAATAGAAGTTGAGGAAAAGAGTTATGAGACATTCCAGAAAATCACATCAGCGTTAGAGTTCACCAAGAAAGATACCCCTTTGACCGTAACATATTGCCTAACAAATGGACAAATAATGGAAGAGACAGAAGAAGTTGGAGATTCATACAAAACACTGAAAACGACATCAATTTTGTCAAAACTCTAAAGCCATGCCCCATACCCAACAAACTTCACAGCTTGACGCATCATTTCACTCTAATTAATTCGCCTTTCTCATCAATGCATTCGGCCACACTTTCCTTTAAGTCTTTCACTTCCCACCACCACATACGTACACATAATGGGTTGCCCTACACAGACATTGTCTTGGGGTTGTCCTCCTTAATTGGGCTTCTGACAAGGACCACTAATAACCATAGACAAATATTGCCCATGCATTAATCTTTTTTGAATTATTTTTACTTTTATTCTATGGTAAATGAGTATATATAGTTATTATTTTGCCAAAACTAAAAATGAACATATATAGTTGAGGTCGTGTGGTAGTTCTGATAGTTAGAAGCACGAACATTCCAGTTTCTGAGTTAAGTTCGAACCTCACCAGTAAAAAAAAATTAAAAAAAAAAATGAACATATATAATTATTATATAAATTAAAAGTTTAAATAATTTAAATGGCTATTATTAAAAAGTTTGATTTTAAAACTTTAATATAAAAAATGATATTATTGAATATTTTAATTAAAATCGACAAATAACAAAATTCAAGATAATTTATTAAAAGATATTTATCAAATATCATTGGTATATTACACACTCTTATGTGATTATCGCTCCCAGTAATTTATAGTAAGAACTAATATCATAGGGTTTCTTTTGGAAAGTGTCGAACACAGTTGGAATTTGAAATTTTCTAGAAAAAAATGTTATGGTTGACACACACTAATTATTTATTTAAAACTAAAAGAGTTAATTGCGAATTAAAATTTGGAAAAAGTTGCATTTTTATC
Organism: Ziziphus jujuba; assembly: GCF_031755915.1. NCBI lineage: Eukaryota > Viridiplantae > Streptophyta > Magnoliopsida > Rosales > Rhamnaceae > Ziziphus > Ziziphus jujuba. The sequence goes on along the minus strand of NC_083386.1, from coordinate 15,985,125 downwards.
TCTCAAATTTCAATTTGTTGTATTTTAATCAAATCATTTTTTTTTTTTTTGGGGGGACAAATAGCCATTGACACTTTCAATTCACGAAATTGGTACTAAATTGCTATTAAACAAAATTAGCGAATACTCAAATGCAAATATTTGAGATTAAGAAGTCAATAGTATAGTAAATTAATATTAGAAGGCCTGAAATGTGTTAAGAAAAAAATAATAATAACAGTGACTTTCGTTAGATAGACATCATGCACCATTAGCCAAAAAATTGTGATTCGACCAAATCCTAATAAATTGAATTTTGGAAGCTTAAATTGTAATTTGTTGAGTTTGAAGGCCAAAAGTACAACTTTTTCAAACTGAAATACTAAAATGCAATTAGCCTAAACCAGAAACACAAGTAAGCATTTGACAACTTTGAACACTTGTCAAATTATATATTTTCTATTGTAATTTGAGAAATAAATTTTAAGAGATCAAATATATATACATATATATATATATATATATATTATGAATTCTTTTGTCAATGTTCCCTTATCAGCTCATAGATTGATTCATGAACTAAAATTTAAAGATGTATATGGAGCTTATATGAATACATACAGGGTTTACTTTATCCTCTAAGATTGTAGTATTTCACTTTCACTTTGATACAAATAAATTCTAAATATATATTTTTATTTCATTCATTGCCAAATACATTTTGTAATCTCATTCATTAAAGCAATTTAAAATCTAATGTTAAAGATGATTTTAAAATCATGAAAAGATGCCCAAATTATTTGATAATGACTATAAATATACATGTTTACTTATTTTACCATCAGAATATTATGTTAAGAAATCAATCTCTCATAATGGCGTTATGATGAATTTTCCATCAAGACATTTCTTGTCCGCTTTTAGGTCTCTTCAAAAGGTAAAATTTTAAAATATATTAATGATCTAAATGAATTAAGTGATATAAAATTATAGAAAGATAAGATAAACCCTGTCTAGGCTCATTTAAACTTCAAAAATAATTTTACAAATCAATCATTAAAATAATTTAAAAGTTAATAAGTAAATCCATCAAGATATCTTGATAAAATAACGAGTATATATAGTTAGTCTCTTATCTGAACATACCTTTAGATTTCTTTAAAAGTTGAGATTCAAAGGTATATTTTGGTTTTTATATAAATTTAGTAAAATACTAAACTCCAAATGCATCTTTAAATCACAATTCTTAAAAATATTTAAGGACTAATAAATGATATTTCTGATGAAAAATCTATCAAGATATCCTGACGAAAGACTATATATATATATATATATCTATACATAAATTTATTTCATTGAATCATATTTGACATTATAAAAAGGTTTAAGCTAGACAATTATGCACAATAGTTTCTTCAATTCCTAATATTTTGGACTTTTTATTTATGAATTTGATTTTCTAATGGTTTTTAATTTTCCTTTGGGGGTAATGAAGAAGGAGAGAATTACATCACTATTTTAATCAATTAAATTATCTCTCATAAGGACATTTTAATAAAAGTTTTCATCAAGATCTCACTTATCAACTTTTGGATCTCTTCAAGAGTTAAAATTTAAAGATGTATTAGGAATTTTATATAAATTTTGTAAAATAATAAAACTTTAGAGAAGAAAGTGAACCCTGCCAGAATTTATATAAACTATAAATACATCTTTAAATTTTAACCCTTAAAAATATCCAAAGATTGATAAATAATATCTTAAAAAAACTGTCTTGATAAAATATTTATTAAAATATTATGATGAGAGAGTAGTTATATATATAATATACATACATAAATTTATTCCATGGAATCATACTTTGACATTATAAAAAAATTTCAGCAAGATAGTTATGCGCAATAATTTTGTAAATTCCTGTGTTTTGGACTTTTATTTATGGATTTGATTTTCCAATGGTTTTTAATTTTCCTCTTGTGGTAATGAAGAAGGAAAAAAAATTATTTCTTTTTTTCAAACGATTAAATTTGTAGAATATAGAATTGGATCTAGGAGAGTTTTTGAAACAGTCCTTGCAAAAATCATGTGCGTCCAATAATTTGACGTTGAGTTGAGATCTATTAGTGTAAATATGTATACAACTCTAACCACTAAAATGAGAGAAATTGTGTTTGATTGTTAGGGGACAATAAATTATCACGTATTTAAACATTTTTATTGAAGTACGAACCGGATGGTTTCAACAATTTTTTTTTTTTTTTTCCTGACGTTTGGCTGGAGTACTAACATTATTTTATAGGGGTAGAGTTGAGTTCTTATCTAAAAGATTTTTACAAAAATAAGAAAACAGAAAATAATATATATTTGCTGTAATAGAGCTTGTTAAACTCACTTTTGGCACAACTAAAATGTTTATCTTTGAAATTTAGGTTGAATTTTATCATAAAATAATTTTTTATCTTTTCCCTTTTTTTAATGCTTAATACATCATTAGTGAATATCCCTTTCATTTATATCACAAATATTATTATGATATATTATTTGATGTCCAAAAATAGCTCCCATACATGCGGTTCTTTCTTTTGCATAATGCATCGTTATTTATCAAATATATAAATATATATATATATATATATATGTACATGTATGAAGTCCAAAAGTTTGAAAAAAAATAAAATAAATAAAATATAATGGATTATTTAAATGTTTGATACCCTATAATTTTTTTTATCAATACATGGCCTATAAAATTATATTACAAAATGAAGATTAACTACTACTGTCAAATAAAATTATCCAATAAGTTATCTAATTATTTTAACTAGATATCAGATATTGATGAAATTTTTCGACTGAGCCTTGTTATTTAAGCTCAAATCATATTTTAAACAAATTTTAATTTTTTGTTCAAGATTGATATATATATATATATATATAACATTTATACAATCAATCTCAAGTAAGGCCCACCTTATTTTATTAACCTAAGATATATTTTTAATCAGTATTAGATTACACTAAAGATTAAAATTTAAAATTTAAAAAATAGTCAAATATAAATTAATGACATACTAAACCCTATTTAGGAAAAATAATGTTATCAAGACCTGGCAACTAATAAATGTAATATTAAACCTCAGCCTCTGATACGATCCAAGGACTAAAAACATAAGAACTCATGTTAATCCTCATAATAAATGTAATATTAAATCTCAACCCCTTATACGATCCAGGAACTAAAAACATAAGAATTCATGTTAATCCTCATAGTAAAGACTTTATTTGAACCTAATAATATATATATGTATATATATGTCAGTCAATTTCTAATAAAATTCATATTATTTTATTAAACTAAAATTCACACAAAATGACTATTGAATTCTATTAATGGATTGGACATTATTTTTTTAAATAAATATCCAATTATTATCAAGGATAGACTTAGTTCAATAAAATGAGGTGAATATTAATTAAGACCAATTGATATTTATATATACATATACATACTTTTTTAGGAGTCAAGTTAGAATCTAAAACCAATTTGGAATTATAAAAATTTATTTGTGGACCTAAGATTCAGCATAAAAATGTCCATGTGAGAATAGCCTAATACTAATACCCACACTATTTCATATACGAGGTTCAAGATTTGAATAACGAAATGATAAAAAAATAAATAAATAAAGTTAGAAAAAATAAGATTGTGAATAGAAAAAATAAAGCACCCATGAGTCTGCTTTAGGAAATTTTTTAACTTAGCTCGCTATGCAAGCTCGAATCATATTTTAAACAAATTTAATTTTTCGTTAAGATTAACACATATATACATAGTCAAGCACACATCATAGAGACAATAATTTTAACATCAAATCTTCCTTTTATTATTTTTTGGATCATTTTAGAAATTGTAATTTAAAAATAATCAATATTTTAATATGAATTTAGTAATATATTAAAATTATATTTTAAAAAAATAAACTTTGTAGAGATTAGTTAATTATCAATACAATTTTAAATCTCATCAGTTAAACAACTTAACTGTTGACAAACAAAGTTTTATCAAATCAATCTGATGTGGGCTTAATTATATATACAAATAATCATTTTTCTATCAACACTAATGAAAATCCTTACTGAAAATTTATATATATATATATATATATATAGAGAGAGAGAGAGAGAGAGAGAGGTTTTTCGCAATTCCAAAATATCTCGACACACTTTCATTCTTTACACACCATCATTAAAATATATAAAAACACAAAATTTCTTTATACAGTATTTTTAATATTCAAAATACCCTAAATTTATACACTTCTCCCAATATATATATATATTTTTTTTTCTTTTCTTTTAACTACCCTTACAAATCGATCCAAACCTTTCTTCCTCCTCTAATAGCCCAAAAAAGATCTTCCCTTATTGATTCTCTGTTTAGGATTTTCCATTAACATCGATTATCTTCATGTTAATAACATTGTCGAAGGCCAAATTTTTTAGTGTTCGGTATTAAACTTTTAAACAATATCTAAAATATTCAATTGTATACTTCTAAACATTTTCAAAATTGTTCAATTATTTACTTCTGAACACCTTCAAAGTTGTATTATCTTGGAATGTTCAGTTCTAAACTTCTTAATAAATTCTAAGATATTTAATCTTATACTTCTGAATATATTTGAAGTTATTCAGTTGTATACTTATAAATACCTACAAAGGTGCAACATATTGTTTTTGTGTGTTTGATCAATAATTTTTGAATGCCTTTAAATCGTTCTGCTGAATAATTTTGAACATATTCAAATTTGTTGGATCTTGTACTTCTAAATGTTTTTTAAAATTTCCAAAACAAAACGAATCATTGCAAAATAAAAGAAGGAATAAAAAAAAAAGACAAATATTACTATTTTATTTTTTGAGGTTCTATGAAATGGTGCAATATGAGCTTTTTTTTTTTTTTTTTTTTTGTTACATAAAGAAAATAGTTGTAAGTATAATTTAAAAGGAGAGACTTGGGAGGAAATGAGAGTATATAAAGAAATTATTCAAATATATTGATACTCTCAGTGGTAATTTTATATGTAAGTAAAAATGTAAATTTACAATAGGATTGTATAGGATCCGTTTGGTAATGCGATTATAAATTTCCATATATATATAAATATATATATATATATATGTATATATAGTTTGTTTCTCAGCAAAATCTCATTTTCAGCTTTTGAATTTTTGTTGAGATTTAAAAATATATATAGGGTTGTATATATATATATATATTACGAGTCAAATTCGAATAAGTTAACATAAATCAATCTAAAACCAAATTGGAATTATAGGAATTTATTTGTGGACATAAGAGTCCATAAAAATAAATAAAACATCTTAATATATATATATATATATATCAAGATTACAATAATATTCTAAATTTAAAAGGTTTAGATGTAAAGGGCACATACCCTGTCTATTTAACAAAATACTTGAAAAAATTGTTGTTACTCTTGGAGCCCATGAGAAATTAAAAAAAAAAAAAAAAAAAAGACTTCTCACAATCCTTTTTTTTTTTTTTCATTTATTAACTAGCAATCTTAATTCGAAGACCTAAAAGAATTTGAACTATAGAGTTGTTTTTTTTTTTTTTTTTTTGAGGACATTTTAAAAATTAAGAGCGAGACTCTTTTGTCAATTGAATTTAGAATATGTACTATATTTGAAAAGATCATTATTATTTAGGTTGTCTCCTAAGAATATAAGTTATACAAGACAAAACAAAACAAATGACAAAGAACTTTTCAGAGAAGCCAAAAAAAAAAAAAAAAGGTTTAAAATGTAGGGAATTTGTTGTGGGAGCACAGCATAGAGACAAGCAGAAGCAATTGGAACTGCAACCAAAGCCGGAGGTGGAGGAGCTTCTGTCTTAGGCCTACCAACATTCACTTCACATTTAAACACACTTTTTCTTTTTCTTTTTCTCATTTAATATTGAAGTAAAAATATTCAAATTTGGATTATAATTTGCAAAAATAATATTTTTAATCATTGAACTATCTTCAAAGATATATTTAAACAAAAATTTAATATGGATTTTTAGTTTTAAAAATTTTAATTTAAATATTAAAACTTTTAAAACTAAAAAAAATATATATTAAAAAAATGAATTCCTAACATTCACAAGAAAAAATAAACTCCAAATAATAGCCAATGAACTTAACAGTTGGATATATATTTTCCTCTTTTTTTTTTTTTTTTTTGGTAATAACAATACTTTCATATATATATATATATATTATATATAAAAAAATTCTATGATTTGCATCCAAAATTAGTATTTTTTAAATAAAAATATTAATTTTAATATGTATAATATAAAAAAAAATTTGACATTTTTATAAAAAAATGCCAATTTTGAAAATGCTGATCTTTCAGACCGTATAAGGATCTTATATATATATAATTCATACGCACGTAATATATATATATATATATATATTTTTTTTTTTTTTGGGTAAATACAACATGTTTAGTAAAAACAGTAGGTGTAGTAACATTCCAATATGAGAATTACACATGGCGCGGTGGATGTGGGCAGTGCTTGTGAGGTATCGCCTGTGATGGGGACATGAAAGGTGGGACAGGGTCAAATGGGGCCCACGTCGGCATGTCCGAATCTCTGTCGTTAGTTGTGGGCCTACATTGTAACTTCATTCACCATCTTACTTTTGTCAGGATCTCATCGTACAAACTACGCGTGGATATCTTTCACTTCTGCCTGCCTATTATTACCTTCTGCCTACTTCCTACTGCCTCCTCTGTCCTTCCATTTAAAAGTCAAAAATTATATTTTTATCTACTTTTTCTACCTTTCTTTCTTTCCCTTTTTTTTCTTTTTTCCAAAAAAAAAAAAAAGAAAATACTACTAAAATAGCAAACAAATATATATATATTTTTTTTATGTTTTTCAAGGTTAAATCATCGGCAATAACAAAACCTTGTTAAAATGTGGTAGGGTTGCATTTTTTTTACCGTTCCGATACCGATTAGTAAACAAAGTGGATTAATTTCAATGATAAAATATTTTTATTTATATTCATCAAAATATGAATTTAAATAATATAAAAAAAATAGATAGTTTGTATTTAGATAATGTATTTAAAAAAAAACAATATCAATTAATAAATTTTATCAATGTTATTTTTTTAGATAAAATTTAATATCAAATTTGCAATTGATAAATTTTGATATTAGATCTTATATAATAAAGTTTGTGAAGCATTATTATCTAATACTTATATTATTATGATTTCGCTTTTTAATTGGTAAAAGTGGATCTGATGACCATTTAATAATATTATTTTTTAGCATATATTATCAAAAAATTAATATTAAAATTTGACATTAATATTTTATGGTATTGGGATGAATATGGCCCAATTATATCAACAAAGAATTCATTCTGTTTTTTATCAAACATTTTTTTTAAAAAAAATTGGTTTTGTTTCAAAGAAAAGAAAAAATAATATAATAATAATAATTGATTTTGTTTTTGAAATAGCATCCATTCTATTATATATAAATAAATAAATACAAATGAATTTGAAATTAACCATATGCTTTCACTTAGCTTTGTTCATGACTTTTTTTTTTAATTTTTAATACAGGAATGGGGAAGTCAAATTTGTATAATAACTAAGTTCTCCCCTTAGAAAAACTTGAAAAAAGAAATTTAGTTTGCAAACCGGCTTAGAAAATTAGAGTATAATTATAAATCTTTCTTTATATATAGAAAGGTAAAGAAATTGGCTCGATTATATTACATAAACTTACTATTATTATTATTATTATTATTATTTTATTTTTCATAAGCATTATCACCTCAACCAATATAGACATATATTTTAGCAATATCATTACATATAAAACATAGTAGTGGTCAAGATCTTATGGAAAAAATAATACTCATTGGAAAATTTTCCTCTATATGTCTATCCATTTTAATAGAAAAGAAAAAAAAAATTACTCCAAATTCCATTGTTAACATCACCAAGATGTGATTTTGGGTCTGCTGCCAAAAGTGTCACTTTATTAATGAGAAAAAAACGTCCTCATTTAAAATTTCCTCCAATAAAAATAAAATGGCATAGAAAGCCAATGCACCATGATTTAGATGCAAAACGCCAAGCACATTCTGAGAATGCAACACCAACGTATACAAGTTACACAAAAATATGAAAATTGAAAACTAATATATTTTAAAAAGACAAAGAAAAAGCAAAAGAAAAACAAGGATGATATTTTGTGGTGGTGATTAGAAAGAGTAGAATGAAAGGGAAAGGGATATGAGATATAGAGAGTGAGATTTTGACATGGAAATTGAAAAGGGACAGAAAGCAAATTTAGAGGCATTTTGCAGAACGCATTAAATATTTGGTGAGTAGCTTTGGTTTGCTTAAACCAGCATTGATTGCAACACATGGCTTACACCAAGGCGGAGGCTCCTCTTGTGCCATCCCACCACCCCAAATAGGCCATGCCCGCCGGTCTCGCTCTTGGGCTTCTCCTTTCCAACTTAATGCTATCACTTATCCCTTTGGTCAACTTTACTCATATTTTAAGTTTTTTATTTATTTATTTATTTTTTTTTTTGGCATCAATGTCTTTATAATGTCACATTTTTATATCTAATTAGCACCAATACCTTCTAAACTTTGTAAACAATACAATATCAATCCAAACCTCATATATGGCTGTTTAATCTATTAAACCACAATGAACTTAGTACATGAGAAGATTTCCTTTCCTTAAGCAGGGGTCTAAGCATAATAAAAAAATAAAAATAAAATTAGATTAATATGATTTAGTTGTTAAAACCGTAGGCCCTGATCATGGACTTGGTGTGCAAATGTATAAGGCCCCCATTTGGTCCGGGCCTCTTTGGTATTGTATATTTTTTTAATTTTTTAAAAAATATATTTAAAATAGGAAAAAAAATTGAAAAATTAAATTTCCTGGTAAAAATAGCAATAAGATGAGCCCACTAGCAATTTTTAAATGGTATTGTAATTTTTCAAAAAAAAAAATTATAACCATAATTATCTTTTTTTACTGTGGTTAACATTAATTTTTGCAATATATACAAAATATATAAATACGGACTAAAACAACTTTTGTAGTAGTTTAATTAGTAATTTGAATTCAAAAATGCTAGAAGAGTAAATTGTAAGTGACTTTTAAAAGTGTTAAGAGTATTTTTGCATATAATTTACTAGTATTATTATTTTATGTTTTTCTTATTTACTAGCAATTTTTAAATGGTATTGTAATTTTTTTTAAAAAAAAAATTATAACCATAATTATCTTTTTTTTTTACTGTGGTTAACATTAATTTTTTTAATATCTACAAAATTTATAAATACGGACTAAAACAACTTTTGTAGCAGTTTAATTACTAATTTGAATTCAGAAATGCTAGAAGAGTAAATTCTAAGTGAACTTTTAAAAGTGTTAAAGAGTATTATTCCATATAATTTTGAAACCTTTTTATTCAATAAAAATTATTGTTTTTGTTCATTTTATTTATTATTTATTTTAAATATTTATTAAAAATTAATCTATAAAATAGGCCTAAAACCTCCAAAATCCCAGAGTCCACCCTCTTAAAAGGTCATAATGGAATTCATGTTGCACAATTTGCAAACTTTATAAGGTGTTGGTGTTAACTCTATGCTATAGTTATAAAATGCTACACTACTGAAATTATAGAGGGTGTTCGAGCTAAAACCGCCATATTTTATTATGTTTTTCTTTTTCTTTTTTCTTTTTAAAATAATGTTACAAATACCAATTTTGTTTACCAACTTATTTATCAATTGATGTTGTAAACAATTTGTTAAATCTATTAATAGATGAAAAAAAAAATAGTACAAATTAAATATGAATAAATCAACCTTAAATTATATGGCTAGTGATTTGTTTATATTAAGCGTTGAAAAATAATATTAAATATCATTAGATAAATCATTAATTAGGTGAGTAAAATTTAATATAAATGGATAAATTTGTTACATAGTTTAATAAATGAATTTGACAAATAAATTTGTGTTTCTATCATTATTGATATTTTTCTGGCATGTTTATGAAACTTGGGTTTGCAGTAATTTAGTTTTGGTCTTTCTTTGATAGATCGGCCTAATAGTACCGACTCAAAGCCTGATAATAGTAGCCCAACCCATTTGAGTTTTTTCTTGAATTGACCTAATTATATGACTCAAAGCCTGAATAATAGAAGCCCAACCCATTTGAGTTTGCTTGAATCGGCCTAATTGTACTGACTCAAAGCCTGAATAATAGTAGCCCAACCCATTTGAGTTTTTGCTTCAATTAGCCTAATTGTACTGACTCAAAGCCTGAATAATAGTAGCCCAACCCATTTGTGTTTGGTTGAATCGGCCTATTGTACTGACTCAAAGCCTGAATAATAATAGCCCAACCCATTTGAGTTTTTGCTTGAATCAGCCTCATTGTACTGACTCAAAGCCTAAAAAACAGTAGCCCAACCCATTTGAGTTTTTGTCTTGAAACCTGGAAAATGGGACTATGTTGAGCCTTTGAACGAAGTCTATACATCATCAAAACTCATTTTTCTCTCCTCGTTTGTTTTGTCAAGTCTTTTATTTTTGGATTTTTTTTTTTTTTTGCGGGGACTCATGTCAAGTCTTTTGTTTGATGTAGCGTAAATTGTGTGAAAATTTTCTAAGCAATTAATTTCCAAAAAAAAAAAAAAATTTAAAACTTGTAAATAATTTTCTTAAACTAAGAAATATAAAAAAATATATTAAAAAAAAAAAAAAACTCTTCTTGAATTCAGTAAATAACATAAAAACCCTCAAATATAATGACACTTGAAAATCTAGGCAAAGTTTAGATCCCGTTTTGGTAATGTAAAATGACTATTATTGATGAATTTACCTTCAAACACTAATTTTAAAATATTTCCACTTATAGTATGTAAATAAAAAACGTGGTATTTATAATTGAATTAATATTCTCTGCTTGCCATTTTTATATGCCATTTTTATATATCCCGTTGTAGTTTCTTTTTCAAATTTCAAACTTCTGAATAATATTAAAGATATTCAATTGTATACTTCTAAATAATTGCAAAATGTTTAGTGGAAATAGATAATGAAGTTCAACAAACTATGATACATAAAAACATGAACACAAATAACCAAGGAGAATGATGTTCTAGTCTCAAGTCATCATTAAACAAGCAATAAAAATTAAAAATTACAAATTAAATGAATCATTGCGGAATTCCCAAAAAATCATTAACATGAAACATCGAGGTCCTAAATCCAAGATCTAAGAGAGAGAAAAATAAAATAAAATGAGAGTTATACATATTAAGTTAATTCACCGAAGCATTCTAAAAAGTTTAAATGAACAAATATAAATATTAAAAGCACTCAATATAATTTACATATCAAAATCAATGAAAAAAAGGATACATATATATATATATATATATATACTATCTTCAAAGTAAAAAGGAAAGAACAATACATCAATAATTAAATAATATACGAGCAACGAAAATGCCTAAATGTAATGTGTGTAACCTATCAACTAAGGCGTGGGGAAAACAATTTGAAAATAAAACTATGAGACAATAAAATAATAATATAAAAATAATCATTTATCTTCAAAACCTCACTTTCACTCAATTGAAAATCCTCATATTTTAGAAAATGCATTTCACAAAAACCAATGAATTGTCTTTAAAAATATAGCAAACCTTATGCTTCATACAAAAATCTTTGCAAATAAAAGATCAGTCATAATCTCTTGTATTTAAATAAATAATTTATATTTTCTAAAAAATGACCTATAAGCAAAAATAATAGTTTCATAATCATAATCTGTATGATAACAGAACATGTATGTCATGCCCAATACAAAAACCTACCATACATTCCTTAGCATCCTAAGCCATTGCAGAGCTAATAGGTATGGGGGAAACTATCATACAACTCTTGGCATCCCTAAGGCATCATAAAGTAAAGACATCTAAGTTAGCCTCTCTCTATATATATATATATATGATAACTGTATTTATAACCGAATTCATATCTGCATATGTAACTTTAGCATTACTTGACACACGGTATCACCAATTCATATCCTACATATATTCTATAACAAAATATCATTTATTTCTTTATATCCAAACCTAAAAACTTAATGTAACTATTTGACATATCATATTTAAATCATATATGAATAAGCTAAATAAAGTAATCAATTCATAAGTACTTATTTGACACCAAAAATATTATCATACAAAGTTATATAGCAGTAATTAATCCAACTATCAAAACTTTTAAAATACCAAGATTCGTAATTTCAATATGAGCATACTAAAATTTAAAAACATTTAAAAACTTACTAAAAATCATATGAAATGAAAACTTTTATATGTATTCGCATATATAAACAAATAAAATCATATAACTGAAATTTACATAAAATTTCATAAAACTTCAAAAAAAAAAAACTATGAACCATCAATTTAATATGCCTAAAAATATTTAGAAAAATAAATCCACTCACCAATATACAGCTCACTCCTAATCTGTTGTCGAATCATCTTCAGTCTCCACCCTAGTGCCTAAATTATAGCAAGAACACTTTTTAGACTTTCAAGAATTAAATTAGAAACATTGGCGTATACCAAATATTTTAAAATAAAAATAACTTTATGACTCTCCATTTACCAAAACTAGTCACTAAAGGGTCCAATTATACAATAAGCTTTTAATACTCAATACTTAAAATTTGGGGTTTTTCACCCTAAAACCAATTTTACGAAATTATACCTTTCATTAGGTCCCATTGAGATCTAATTACATGGTTTCAACTTCAATTTGATCCAAAATTATCCAAATACAGCCAATTTTATTCGATAGTAAACTAATTAACCCCAAAATAGAAAACTAATCAATATCCAAAATTCATAAACTTTATAGCGATAAAAATCTCAAAAGATGAGAAATATAGTGATCTACTTACTTTGATCCAAAAGTATTGCTAGTATCCATAAAACTCTTTAGAAGGTTCAAACAAATCTTCCCTTAATGAATTTCTCAAAGGGTAAGAAATCTTAACAAACACTGTCGTAGGAAAAATGATCAATCCCAACACGTCCGACAGCTGTTGGATATGAAAATTTATGGGTTGATTGAAATCTTCATGGGGAATATCAATATGAGGAGCGTGCAAGCTAGGACGGATGGAAATCATGTCAATTTTGGCAAAATTTGATGAGGTTGCTACTAGATATGTCAAGTGCCACCTTGTCTGAAAACCCCCCAATCCAAGCACCTTTAACGTTAATGGGTCATATTGTATGGAAGAGAGGTTGGAAATTTTACGAACAATGCACATATATGGTATTTGTGGTCGGAGGTTGGTCAATTTTGGTGTTTTGTGTGGAGAAGTGTGGTGGTTTCAGTTTGTATCTGATGAGGAGGAATGGGTTCGCTAGTCCTAAAGTTTTTAGGAGTATCTTGGGTATTTGAATTTTTTTCATGCATGACACACTTCCTAAAGTTTATATAGGCATTTGGATCTACTAAAAGAAAATAATGCGGGACTGAATTAGACACAGATAAAATATTAATGCTCAAACTTTCTTGAATCAATACTTTTTAACCATAACTCAAAATTATACGGATCTACAGTCTATGAAGTTGTATTAACGAGCTCTATACAATGATACCGGAATCAAAGTCAAAATCCATATTTAAGGAAAAGTTAAACTTGATCCTACTTAAAAATCTAATTTGGTCAACTTTGATCAAATTGCCCAAAATTTCAAATTCTAAGTGTTTTCTAGAGACGATTCGTTATAACCTACCCCCTTATAGAAATTTCATCCTCGAAATTTGATACCTTATTATTGGAATATGTAAAGATGCTAACCACACACGGTCTAATTGTTCGCAATCCAACATAACTCAACCTTTAAAAAGCCACAAAATTTCCATTAGCAGAAACTACTTATCAACGAGGTTTCGCTCAACTCAACCAAGCTCACGTTTGGAGAACACTAATACCACAATGCAATCCACTAAGCCTTCACATTCCAACCCTAAAATGATAACACTCTTAACTTGACAAATAAAAGTTAGCCTATCAAATACCTCAACCACAATGCAAAACAAACTCTAATATCTCCATAAATAGTCCATAAGTAAGAACCAAACTAAAGTGATCATCAACAAATCCATAAAAAGCACAACTGTAACAAGAGATCTCTATTTACTCCCAAAACAAAATCACATAAAGATTTATCTTCTACTGATCAATTCCAAAACCATCTTAAAACTATTAATATCACTCTTACAAAAATCATATTTCTTACAAATTAGAATTAACTCTGATAATTCATCCATTACCTATAATAAAATTTATAACTTAAGTTTAATTCCTCAAACCAAATACTAGTGATCCAAAATTAAAACTAAGATCGTTCTTTTTGTCTTTCTCTTCAACCTCTCAACTTCTTGCTTTATTGTCCATAATTTTATTAATTCTTTGATTATCTAATCCTCAAACAACATAATCTTGCTAATTACTTTACTAGAATCTTATAACAAAATTTCCATACTTATTATAATAAAAAACCTTAAATCTCTCATAAAATCTAATATAATCCAAAAAATTATCAATCCACAAGTGATAAAAGATACCAACCAATACCAAAATAAAACATAAATGATAACAAACATCTAAAAGATCAAGTCCAAGCTCTCTCATAAACCCAAAGTATCAATCTTGAGAAAACCATACTTTCTTCTGATTCCAAATAGACTCCAAGAATTCATTTCTCAAACAATAAAGAAATTTAAATCTTAATTTTAATATCACAACCTAATACTAAAAGACTAAATGCTAGATCCTTACACTATTTAAAGTATCAATCTTATATCTTACAGCCTTTCTGTATCTTCTAAATCAACAATACCTTTAAAAATAAAAGCTACCAAAAAGTATCAATCAAAATAGCTAAATATCCAATACTGTCAGGACCCGTCCAGAATTCCTCCTCCTAAACCCTAGACAGCCCTGATCCCAGGGAAATACCACCGAACCTTCCAACGGAAAATTCGGCAGCACCTCCCCTAAGGGATTTACTTACCACAAATTTACCTGCACTGAAAACACACTTCAAAAATATCCCCTTATTCCTCCCACAAACTACAAATTGGTTCCACAAATTGCAGTACTTAAAAAAATAAATACAGTAATCCAGTGCAAAATAAATACAACAAGAGTGAAAGAAATATTACAACTGCAATAAAAGAATAACAGGGTACTGCCGAACTAAAATAGCGAGGAAGATCAAGTCCGCTCCGAGTGAACACCGACAACCTGGTACCTAGAGGAACGGAATTTAAGAGTGTGAGATGCTAATCATCTCAGTGAGCGACCCTACTACTATACCATATATTATCACAGTAATAAGTATAAATAATAATTATTTGGAAATAATATTTTCTCTCAAAACCCTTACAATTCTCTCAGTTGGAAAGGTTCCCCTTTTAAAACAATTTCACAAAACCCTTTATCCATATTCCCCGAAACCAAGACATCAATTAAATACCAGAAGCGGTAACAATTATATCTTTAATTCCAATTCAGTTTCCAAACATTTTATTTTTAAAACACAGTTCTGAAAATCATTTGATGCACCCACTATATACCAGTGGCGCCAACAGTACCCAGCGTCCCAAGGTACCGCCAGACAGGAGGTTATAGAGAGAAACCGGCATACGGTCGCGTGGCGTCCCACAGCGCCGCTGCTAACCTGGTGTCCCGGCCAAAGGGGGGTGGCCGCCCTCTCCGATGGCATCCACAGGACACCCTCATAATATCAACCGCGCGCTACTCACACCCACCTGCGCGCTAATCACATCACCTGCGCGCTAATCACACCCACCTGCGCGCTAATCACAACCGTGTGCACACTAACCATATCACATATACCATATCACATAATCAGAACACCAGTACGTGCACGGTGCATCTAAAAATTATAAAATCCATAAATTTAAATCATAAAACAAATTTCACATTTTTCATAAGCATAGCGGGCATAATCCATCCGCTTGAACCGGGAAATTCTCCACAATTTCCTTATAATCCATACCAAAAATTCCATGATTTTCAAATCCACCAACTCCCAAATCCATCAATTCAAATATCCACATTTTTTTCCAAGCATAAATAATTTCTCGAAATATCATAATCAAATCCCATAATATTTTATGGGCATATTTCATAAAAATTGAAATCACCAACATAACCAAATATTTTCCTTGAAATATTTGAAAATCAAATCGTGCCCAATTTACCATTAAAACCACACCAATTTCAAAATCCTCAAAACCATAAAATAATTCCACACGGCATAAATTTGTAGAATTCGCATTTTCTTAAATCCAATAAGTTCATAAATACTTCTACAATAAATCCAATAAATATTTGGCACATAGAAATTAAATTCCAAATATTTAATTCACACATAATATATTCATCAATTAAATTCCCCAAAATTAATTTGAAGGTGGGTCACTCACCTGGAGCACGCAATTAACCCATGATCCACTACGGGATCAATTCTACGACTCACCGGTGCTCCTAGAACAAAATTCACAGACAGTCAAATAAATTAATATTTTATTCGGGTAAATAATACCCGGTACCCAGGGGGTCAAAACACAAACGATAACTAAAATTTACGAATCATATACCGAATCGAAGCTCGAGTGATGCTAATCACAGATCCGGTCTTAATTTTCGATGATCGTACCCGACGGGGTTTGAATTTTATCGGGAAGCTTTTCGGGTTTCGGCTCCGCAATTCTCCCAAACCGTCGCGAATTGGTGGAAACGGAAGTCGGATTTGGGTTCAGGAGGTCGAACACTGCAGACTGGAGCTGGCCGGAAATTTTCGGATACTCGCCGGAACAGTAATTTCCGGCGGGCCGCCACGTCACCGGCAACCGTCGCCGGAACAGTATTTTCCGGCGGTGGCCGTTTGTTGTGAAATTTTGTAGATTTGTAGATCGTGAGGAGAGCAATCCAACGGGACCGACGGTGAGCAAAACGGAGGTCGGACGGCGGAGAAATCACCGTTTGAAGATTTTTGACCCCTCGCCGGAAAACGCTCCGATCCCGGCGCGTCGGTGGTCCGATGGCCGTGATTTTTGGTGGGTAGGCCGGACTTGAGGAGAGGATCAAGGCTGTCAGGCGCGTGTGGCCGGAAAATGGCCGGAACAGTGCCGATTCGCGGTGGCCGGCGGTGGAGGGGAAAAATCGCCGCCAAACTTCGGACGTCCGATCCGGGCGCGTCCGGCGGCCGTTCGCCGTGAAATTTGGAGGTTTTGCCGGAAATGAGGTGGGCAATCTGGCTGGCCGGCGCGTGTACAGTAACTAGGCCGGAAAAACATGAAAATGACCGGCGGCCGGCGAGTCCTCTCTCTCTCTTTCTCTCTCCTCTCTCTCTTCTCTCTCTTTCTCTCTCTTCCCCGAGAGTTTTTCAAAATTAAAACCCTGTCTGACACTGTTCATGCCACGTGGACCACTCAGAAGCTGACACGTGGTATTTCACTGTTCACGACCCAAAAACATTAAAATAATACGGTATCCGGTAAACTTCAAACGTCCATAACTTTTTAACCACATGTCCGATTTAAGCGTGCCGCTAGTCTATGAACTCGTATCGACGAGTACTTTACAACCATACAAGAGTCAACTCACAATTACATCACAAGAAAAAGTCAACTCCCGGCACCTTTTAGACAGTTTACACTTCAACTTGTTTTGCCCATAACTTTCAAACCGTAGCTCCGTTTTCGACGTGCTACCAGTCTACGAACTCGTGGCATCGTGCACTTCGCCACGGTACCCTAGTCAACTCAAAATTCTTACTGAGTCAAAAAGTCAACTTTTGACCCCCTTCGGTCAACGGTTAACGGTCAACCTCGGTCAACATGCACGGATTCCGGTGCGATTTGGGACGGGGTGTTACAGCCTTCCCCCCTTACAAAAATTTCGTCCTCGAAATTTCCGCACGTCACTGGAACAAACAAGGGTTCTGATCATGCACCTGCGCTTCGGGCTCCCATGTCGCTTCCTCGACTAAGTAGTTCCTTACCAACCAATCCATGCCCAACACTACTTCAAGTCCGGATAGATCCAACAGGATCAGGTCTGCTTCCATCACTTGATCTGTGAAATCGTCGGGCGTAGTCCTGGCTCCCTGCTGCGTCATAGCAAACACCCGGCCTTGACTTGTCTGTTGGGGTCTCCTTCCTCTACCTCGACTCAATCCTGCAGACGGCTGGACTGATCCCGAAGAAACTCCTACTGGCTGACTCCCCTGGGAACTCTGTCCTGGAAATATCCCCGTACGCTGTGTCCGTCGACCTGCTTCTAGCACACTGCTGCTACCATAAGGGCAATCCCTCCTTATGTGACCTGGCTGCCCACACCGAAAGCAGAACCCATCCATCTGACATTGCCCAGAATGATTCCCCCTACAAAGTGGACAAATCCGCGGAGAACTAATGCGTGACTGCTGATACAAGCTTGCATCCACACTGATCGAATGGCGAGCTGGCTGGGGCATGCGATAACTATCTCTCCTCTGGAATCTGCCTCGTGGGCTTAACCCATCACTGTCTGAGCCTGAGCTATGGCCTTTCTTAGCTGCCCCCTGTCGAGGTACTCCGCTATACGAACCTTCGAAAGATCTGCGCCTTGAGGGTCTGTGTATCTCCTCCTGTCTCTCTAGCTCGAGCGCTGCATCCCTGGCGGACTGATAGGTGGGATGTACTGATCCGGAAAGGGTGTAGCCGATGCTCTCTTTCAATCCGTCTATGAACCTCACCTTCTTCGTGTGATCGTCGGGAATCAGGTGCATGCAGAATTCTGATAGTTCTCGGAATCTCCTCTCGTACTCGATCACTGTCATGTTCCTCTGTCGCAGTTCCTCGAACTCTCTCCTTCTTGCTTCACGGTAGGCAGGAGGACAAAACTCTATCAATGGCAGTTGTTCATCCCAGCTACCACGAAACTGCATAATGCAAGACCTTAGCAGGTCTTCTAATGTCTGAATTGTGCACTCTGCTTGTCCATCAGATTGCGGGTGAAAAGCGGTGCTGTAGTTAAGTCTTGCTCCTAGTGCATCAGCCAACTTCCGCCATAGTCGTGAAGTAAAGCGCGGATCTCGATCGGAGACGATGGCTAACGGTACTCCATGAAGACTTACAATGCGTTGCACGAACAACTAAGCTAACTTCTCGGGTGAAAAATGTTCTCGTACCGGTAGGAAGTGTGCTGACTTGGTGAGACGATCAATGATTACCCAAATGCCGTCGTACCTTCTAGGTGTGGAAGGAAGCTTGAATACGAAGTCCATGTTGAGTTCTTCCCACTTCCACACGGGAATCGGTAAAGGTTGGAGTAATCCCGAAGGCTTCTGTCTTTCTGCTTTCACTTGTTGACAAAGCAAACACTTTGATACGAAGTCTGCCACTTCTCTCTTCATACCAATCCACCAATAATGTCATCTTGGTCATAATCGAACGCTAACCATAAAGTGCTTCTGAAGCATGCATCCTTAAACCAACAACCAACTCTCGTAACTCGATCAGCAATTCAAAAGGTAAGATTAGAACTTAAGTCTAATTTCCTCAAATACTGGTATCACCAAGTTAAGGTTGAGATTAATTCACTTGTCCTTGATTACCCTCCTAGTACTTACAATTATAAAACCCTTGCTCCTCATTGATTAACCAATAGTCTTAACCTCGACAAACATCAATCTTTCTTTTAACTAAATCAAGGTCATGAATAAAATTTCTCAACATCCAAATACCATTCTTGAAAACCCTAAGTTTCCCCCATTTCAAATAAATTCCATGAATCCACACCTTAAGCAATAAGAAATTTAAATCTTAATTCTAGCATCACCACCAATACTATGAACAAATCACTAGATCCTTAACCCATAAAAGTATTCCACACTTCTTAAATTCTAACTCCGTCCCAAAAATCATACTCCTTATCATTGTAAATTATCACCAACAATATCAACCACCTTGAATCGATGAAGCACCATCAATACGAACCTTAAATCTCCAAGGAAATAAGATATCAAGATCTTAGCTTCTAGAATGAAAAATAACCATGCTTAAACATCCAACCATGCCTAAGGAATCATCCTCATCTCATTAACCTCATCAACCACCAAGTAGAACTTTAGTCGCTATCCGGATCTTGCTTGATTCTCTAAACGCTGTCGTACCTTCTCTTTGTGAACGAAAGTTTAAGCACGAAATCCATATTTACATCTCCCTACTTTACTTGTCGGTGACTTAAGTACCTTTATTCGGATCTTGCAACTTCCTTTATCATGCCAAACCACCATGTCATCCAGTGAGCATTCCATACGTCTTGGTACCCTTGGGGTGTATCGCATACTTTGAATCACGTGCTTCCTTTAAGATCTCCTTTTTGAACTCAACGATACCCTGCTTTGGATTCTTAATTGGCAATACTTAACCTTAAGTCGCTTTTGGAAAAACCATAACAATAAACAAATAATAAAATATATTTTTCAAATATACCTAACTTGCATAGGCAATTGTTAAAACTCCACATTGAAATTCATATCTTAAAATCCATAGCATAAAATAAAATATGCACGCTTGTAATGGAGGTACGTACGACACCTTCTACATGTTACGTAATCCATGATTCCAACTGTCGCCGACACTCTGCTACCAATACAAACCAGGGTGGTTGCCTATATTGGCCGTCCAATTCCCCAGGCTCGTAGGCAACATGATCATGGGGCTAGCTCTACATGGACCACATTGGTTCGCCGCCTCCATATGGTGCAGTATAATATCAACAATATAACATACAGATACATGTACGAGCACAAACCAAAAATACTTGAATAAAACACCTTTAATTTCAAATACCACTTTGAAAAGCATTTAAATTTTGATAATCGATCGGGAAAATATTTTGACGCCTTGAAATCGATCGACACACATCCTTAGGCAATCATCATTCTTCTCCATGAACGAAACGGATACCATTCACGATGATAAGCTTGACCTTCAAAAAGAAAAGGCATCCTCGACCATCGACTAGGCCATAGGAATTTCCCGTTAGGCTAGATGATCCTAATTGACACCCTCGAAGATTAGAGTTATTCAAACTCGGGCAACGAATTTACTTCGAGAAAAACAGAAAGAACGCTTTCACACGGGTAAAACGAGAGATTAAACACGGATAGGATGCACAACAATGCACAGTCCCTTAGGAATACTAGAACCTAGAGCTCTGATACCAACTGTCAGGACCCGTCCAGAATTCCTCCTCCGGAACCCTAGACAGCCCTGATCCCAGGGAAATACCACCGAACCTTCCAACGGAAAATTCGGCAGCACCTCCCCTAAGGGATTTACTTACCACAAATTTACCTGCACTGAAAACACACTTCAAAAATATCCCCTTATTCCTCCCACAAACTACAAATTGGTTCCACAAATTGCAATACTTAAAAAAATAAATACAGTAATCCAGTGCAAAATAAATACAACAAGAGTGAAAGAAATATTACAACTGCAATAAAAGAATAACAGGGTACTGCCGAACTAAAACAGCGAGGAAGATCAAGTCCGCTCCGAGTGAACACCGACAACCTGGTACCTAGAGGAACGGAATTTAAGAGTGTGAGATGCTAATCATCTCAGTGAGCGACCCTACTACTATACCATATATTATCACAGTAATAAGTATAAATAATAATTATTTGGAAATAATATTTTCTCTCAAAACCCTTACAATTCTCTCAGTTGGAAAGGTTCCCCTTTTAAAACAATTTCACAAAACCCTTTATCCATATTCCCCGAAACCAAGACATCAATTAAATACCAGAAGCGGTAACAATTATATCTTTAATTCCAATTCAGTTTCCAAACATTTTATTTTTAAAACACAGTTCTGAAAATCATTTGATGCACCCACTATATACCAGTGGCGCCAACAGTACCCAGCGTCCCAAGGTACCGCCAGACAGGAGGTTATAGAGAGAAACCGGCATACGGTCGCGTGGCGTCCCACAGCGCCGCTGCTAACCTGGTGTCCCGGCCAAAGGGGGGTGGCCGCCCTCTCCGATGGCATCCACAGGACACCCTCATAATATCAACCGCGCGCTACTCACACCCACCTGCGCGCTAATCACATCACCTGCGCGCTAATCACACCCACCTGCGCGCTAATCACAACCGTGTGCACACTAACCATATCACATATACCATATCACATAATCAGAACACCAGTACGTGCACGGTGCATCTAAAAATTATAAAATCCATAAATTTAAATCATAAAACAAATTTCACATTTTTCATAAGCATAGCGGGCATAATCCATCCGCTTGAACCGGGAAATTCTCCACAATTTCCTTATAATCCATACCAAAAATTCCATGATTTTCAAATCCACCAACTCCCAAATCCATCAATTCAAATATCCACATTTTTTTCCAAGCATAAATAATTTCTCGAAATATCATAATCAAATCCCATAATATTTTATGGGCATATTTCATAAAAATTGAAATCACCAACATAACCAAATATTTTCCTTGAAATATTTGAAAATCAAATCGTGCCCAATTTACCATTAAAACCACACCAATTTCAAAATCCTCAAAACCATAAAATAATTCCACACGGCATAAATTTGTAGAATTCGCATTTTCTTAAATCCAATAAGTTCATAAATACTTCTACAATAAATCCAATAAATATTTGGCACATAGAAATTAAATTCCAAATATTTAATTCACACATAATATATTCATCAATTAAATTCCCCAAAATTAATTTGAAGGTGGGTCACTCACCTGGAGCACGCAATTAACCCATGATCCACTACGGGATCAATTCTACGACTCACCGGTGCTCCTAGAACAAAATTCACAGACAGTCAAATAAATTAATATTTTATTCGGGTAAATAATACCCGGTACCCAGGGGGTCAAAACACAAACGATAACTAAAATTTACGAATCATATACCGAATCGAAGCTCGAGTGATGCTAATCACAGATCCGGTCTTAATTTTCGATGATCGTACCCGACGGGGTTTGAATTTTATCGGGAAGCTTTTCGGGTTTCGGCTCCGCAATTCTCCCAAACCGTCGCGAATTGGTGGAAACGGAAGTCGGATTTGGGTTCAGGAGGTCGAACACTGCAGACTGGAGCTGGCCGGAAATTTTCGGATACTCGCCGGAACAGTAATTTCCGGCGGGCCGCCACGTCACCGGCAACCGTCGCCGGAACAGTATTTTCCGGCGGTGGCCGTTTGTTGTGAAATTTTGTAGATTTGTAGATCGTGAGGAGAGCAATCCAACGGGACCGACGGTGAGCAAAACGGAGGTCGGACGGCGGAGAAATCACCGTTTGAAGATTTTTGACCCCTCGCCGGAAAACGCTCCGATCCCGGCGCGTCGGTGGTCCGATGGCCGTGATTTTTGGTGGGTAGGCCGGACTTGAGGAGAGGATCAAGGCTGTCAGGCGCGTGTGGCCGGAAAATGGCCGGAACAGTGCCGATTCGCGGTGGCCGGCGGTGGAGGGGAAAAATCGCCGCCAAACTTCGGACGTCCGATCCGGGCGCGTCCGGCGGCCGTTCGCCGTGAAATTTGGAGGTTTTGCCGGAAATGAGGTGGGCAATCTGGCTGGCCGGCGCATGTACAGTAACTAGGCCGGAAAAACATGAAAATGACCGGCGGCCGGCGAGTCCTCTCTCTCTCTTTCTCTCTCCTCTCTCTCTTCTCTCTCTTTCTCTCTCTTCCCCGAGAGTTTTTCAAAATTAAAACCCTGTCTGACACTGTTCATGCCACGTGGACCACTCAGAAGCTGACACGTGGTATTTCACTGTTCACGACCCAAAAACATTAAAATAATACGGTATCCGGTAAACTTCAAACGTCCATAACTTTTTAACCACATGTCCGATTTAAGCGTGCCGCTAGTCTATGAACTCGTATCGACGAGTACTTTACAACCATACAAGAGTCAACTCACAATTACATCACAAGAAAAAGTCAACTCCCGGCACCTTTTAGACAGTTTACACTTCAACTTGTTTTGCCCATAACTTTCAAACCGTAGCTCCGTTTTCGACGTGCTACCAGTCTACGAACTCGTGGCATCGTGCACTTCGCCACGGTACCCTAGTCAACTCAAAATTCTTACCGAGTCAAAAAGTCAACTTTTGACCCCCTTCGGTCAACGGTTAACGGTCAACCTCGGTCAACATGCACGGATTCCGGTGCGATTTGGGACGGGGTGTTACAAATACGTCCTTTATGAAGTAAAATGTCTTACAGTGAAAAACATATATCGACCATAAGTGCGATTATCACCATTTTCTCTAAAAGACCACCATTAAACATTTTTTAAAATTGTAATGAGTCTTATATGAGTGTGAAAATCTATACCAAGCCATTGGAACGATTTGGGTGTCATGCTAGGTCATGACGAACACTCTGCCTCTATCTACCTGTCGTCCTTCTTAATATTCGCCTTTAACTATAACTATAGAATGCTGGTCAGTGCTTGTGGAACCTCCTGCATCCTGGTTTGCCTGTGCCTTATGTCTCTTAGTATCAATTATCCATTGTTAGCTCCAGGAACTTCAATATCATTATGCATCATACATATACACATGTCAATAATAGCCTGATCATCCTATTGCATGATGGTAATGCTCTGCCTCAGCTCACTGAGCATTCACTATGCATCATCCGCTAACCAAGATTACATACCCCCTCAAAATTAATACGATTGCACATCAGCCACATAAACAAGAGTTGTATCTATATCCTCATTTAAAGTAGCACATACATCTCATCGTTTCATAAAGAATACTCTACGTCGGCTTTATGGTTTTCCTTATTAATTGCTGACTTTGCATGTTGGTGTAAACTATGGTATGGTGCTGGTAGGTGTAATAACTATCTAATCTGCCTAAAAACTCTATCACATAGTATCATTCACTTACTGATAAGATATACTAGATCCAGAAGCTCCTACATCATTGAGCATGAAAAGATGACACTCCTACTTAAAATAGCAAAGTTGACCACAATAATAACATCCATTGTCTATTTAACAAATCTCAGAGTAAAATCTACCACAAGAACTATACGAACATGATAATCTCATCTAGATCATCCAAATAAATGACCATCGAGTTGTCAAAAGTAATGAGAATATTGTCATAACTAACTAATTACAAACTAGTATCATGTGCAAAGGTACTCCATAGCTCCACGACCACGAATAGCAATACTACCACATGTAGTAATGTCACTAACAAATAACTTAGAAAATATAGCAACCCTTTTTTTCTTTTTTATATACTTATGGAAGCACCAATATGAAATTGACATCGAAAATCATGTAAGGTTAACCTCAATAACTAAACCTTAGAAAGTCATAGCCAAATTCTTAGCTAAGCAATCTATAGGATACATCATATGTGTAATCTCATCTACACCCTAAACTATCTCAAGTTGACTTCTAAATTTTACACATCCACGTCTGAAAGGCATTTTTTTGTAAATATAAAGGAAAAGTGAATAAAAAATCACATCCGAACCAATCAATTTAACTTAAAGAAATATATATATCTGGAAAGAAAATCAAACATCGAAAGATAAAAGGATGTTGCAATTAAAGTATCGTAACTTAGGCAAACAAATATAAAGATAGATGATAAACTTCTAGGATGGTAAAGCAATATCAAAAGAAAAAAATGATGATGTAACTCAAATGTCACATCATCAACAAACTAACATTAAGAACAAGAACAAATATCCAAAACAATGAAATAAATATCACAAGGGAAAGAATATACACATAGGTTCTAGTCCACAAGAAAAAGAAATCTGGTGCTTTGATACCAAATTAACAAGACCTCTCTTGGTGTCCTACCTGAACACCCGAAGCAAACCCACCTAAGGAAGCTCTATCGAATTCTTAATCGAAAATCTAATAAGACTTCCTCATAATTTGAATATAACCTAACAGTATAGAAAAAATATCATACACATTTTTAATAGAATTCCTATATGATCATCAATATAAAACAACGAAGGCCCCAAATCCAAGATCCAATATATATATATATATATATATAGAGAGAGAGAGAGAGAGATAATATTAGATTAATACATTAGAGCATTCTAAGGAGTCGAATGAACATATACAAATATTGAAAGTCCTTAAATATAATTTATATATCAAAATCAATAAAGGAATATATATATATATATATTATCATTAGAGTAAAAGAGAAAGAACAATACATCAGCAATTAAATAATATACGAACAACGAAGTTGCCTGAACGTGATACATGTCACCTGTCAGTTGAAGCTTGAGGAAAACAATTTGAAAACAAAACTATGAGATAAACTTACTAAGTGGAATAAAATAATAATATAAAAATTATCATTTATCTTCAAAACCTCAACTTCACTCTTTTGAAAATCCCCTTATTAAGAAAACATCTTTCATAAAAACAAATGAATATTCCCCAAAAATATAGCAACCCTCATATTTTATATAAAAAATATTTGTAAATAAGACACCGATCATAACCTCCTATAATTAAGTAAATAATTTAATTTTCCAAAAATAACTCATAAGCAAAAATAATAGTTTCATAACCATAATTTTTATAATACAAAAACTTGTGTGTCATGCCTAATTCCAAATCCTGTCATATAATCCTTAGCATCCTAAGACATTACAGAGCCAATGGGGGAGGGAAAAACTATCATATGAATCTTAGCATGCCTAAGGCATCACAAAGTTAGAACCTCTCAACTGGCCTCTACATTACATGATGATAGCAGGGAATTGGATAATATATATATATATATATATCTCATAACCGAATTCATATATGCATCTACAGCATTGATATTGTTTGGCATACAGTATCACAAATCCATATCTCACATATATCTGATAATAAAATATCATTTATTTATTTATATTCATACTCAAAAACTCAGTGTAACTATTTGACATATCATATGCAAATCGTATATACATATATATAAGCTAAATAAAGTAATTAATATATAAGTATTTTTTTTATATAAAAAATATTACCATGTAAAGTTATAAAACAATAATCAATCCAACCATCAAAACTTTTAAAATACGAAAATCCACAACTTCACCATGAGGACATTAAAAAATATTTGAAACTGACCATAAATCATATAAAAAGATAACTTTGATATATATATATTCACATATATAAACAGATATAATTATATAACCAAAATTTGAATAAAATTTCATAAAACTTAAAAATAAAAAAAATAAAAAAAACTATGAATCATCAATTTAACATGCCTAAAAATATTTAGAAAAATAAATTTTAGAGATACAGCTCATTTCTGATTTGCTGTCGGAACACCTTAGGTCTCCATCTCGGTGCTTAAAATATAACAAGAATATTTCTTAAGCTTTTAAAAATTAAACTAAAGGTATTAGTGCATACCAAATATCTTAAAATAACTTTACAGCTTTCTAATTACCAAAATTGGCTATCAAATGGTCAAATTATACTGTTAGCTCATAATATCCGATATCCAAAATTGAGGTTTTTTTATCTTAAAACCAATTTTGTGAAATTAAATCTTTTATTGGATCCCGTTAACATCTAATTACATGGTTTTAATTTTAATTTGGTCGAAAGTTATCCAAACACAGCCCAATTTTATTCGAT
This sequence comes from Ziziphus jujuba, assembly GCF_031755915.1. Lineage (NCBI taxonomy): Eukaryota > Viridiplantae > Streptophyta > Magnoliopsida > Rosales > Rhamnaceae > Ziziphus > Ziziphus jujuba. Next base: position 15,957,241 of record NC_083386.1, on the reverse strand, counting down.
AATAAATTAATTGATCCGAAAATGAAAAACTAATCAAACAACATCCAAAATTTATAAACTTTGTATCGATGGTAAGCACAAGAGATGAGGGAAAAAAAAAAAAGCATTTTTTTCAATTCTGAAGCCTAGCGTCTCCTAATAACATTCCATCGCCTTAATCCATTCCTTTGTTGAGGGTCAAATTAGGGGGGATGACCTATGGCATGACTCTGAAAAGGCCAAAATCCAACGAAATGTATGGTTATCAAAAAATCACGTTGCCACTAAAACAATGGTCTATCCCAGCACATCTGGTGGTGGTTGGCTGTGAAAACTTACAAGTTGATCAAAATCTTAATGGGAATCTCAATATTAGTGCATTTAAGCTCGAACGGATGGACATCAAGTCAATTTTGGCAAAATCCAATGAGGTCGCTGGTAGACAAGTCAAATGTTGCCCCATTGGAAAAAACCCCGATGTCGGCCATTTGGGCATCAAGTGGCCATGATTTTTTAGAGAGAATGTTGGAAATTCTGTGGGCAATGTAGGGCTTTGGCACATGTATAGTGTTTGTGGTTGGAGGTTGGTCATTTGTGGTGTTTTTCATGGAGAGGTATGGTGGTTCCAGTTTGGATCCAATGAGGAGGAATGGGTCTGCAAGTCTTAGAGATTTACGGGCATTTTGGATATTTGTAATTTGTTTCATGCATGATACACTTGTCAAAATTTATATAAGCACTTAGATCTACTAAAAAACAAAAATCAGGAATTGGGTTAGATATAAATAAAATATTAATGCTCAAACTTTTAAGAACTAAAACTTTTTAATCGTAATTCAAAATTAGACGTGCTATCAAGTTTATAAACTTGTATTGACGAGCTCTATGCAATGGTACGAGATTCAAAACCAAAACCCATCTTCAACAAAACGTCAAACTTGGTTTCACTTAAAAGTCCAATTTGGTCAAATTTGTCAAAGAGCCCGAAATTTCAAATTCCACATGTTTTCTCAAGATGAGTCATTACATTAATATTTAAAGTTTTAAACATATATCAATTTGTTATTTTTTAATTTTAATTATTTAGATTATAAAAATAAACAAGTATATTTGCAAAATTTGAAAAATAAAAATCATTTTATCATTTTAAATGAAAGTCAACTTTGAATTTTTAAATTTATATACATTTTTAATGGGTTAATGGGTTAGATAATAAATTACACGATAATTAAATATATAGGTTAGGGTTTATCTATTTCCACACGAAAGTTTAACAAATTGTATTCTAATTTACTAAATTTAATACAAATACAACATCCATAACACAAAAACAATTCAATATGACCAAATGTTAGGCCTAACTATGATCGGTGAAATCAAAAGTTGAATTAAATATCATTAATTGGTTTTATTTATTTATCTTTTATTTTTTTTAAAACTAAAAATTTAAACAGCCATCGGCAACAAATAGTATTTTTTCTAAGGAAAATGTAAAGTATGTTTTTTCATATATATTATTTTATATCTTAGACAAAAAGGAAAATGTAGAATAAGCAGATTTTTACCATTGGTAAAAATTATATATATATATATATATATATATATATATATATATATATAATTATCCTTTGATTTTGGTAATAGTTAGGGTGGGCTCTACAACGAAGACTAGTACTAAAGCAAGGAGTAGTAATTTGCAAAATGTAATGATTGTTTCTCTAATTGTTGAACAACCCCTTTATATTCTCTTTATGGATTCCTAACATCCCACTAATCATTTTCAAAGGTTGAGGCACAGCATTAGGTTGGGTTTTTGCCATTATACTTTGGCTGTTGCTTTGTTGAATTTGGCCCACCCTTTTGACAAACGGTAACAGGGTATAGGCTCCATTGCCATTATGATATCTTGAAGTTTAATTATCATCATAAATTGCTAACCGCTTGAGTAAATTAGTTATTCAAGTTTTTTAGAAATAAGAAAACAAGTCAAAAAGCATCAACAAATAAATAATTTTTTCAAAAAAATAATCCTACTTTTGATATAAGAGTTTTCCATGTGACATTTCAATGCTTACAATTGTAGGCTAACAAGTCTGAAGTCTATCAGATTTTTCTCAACAAGAAAATCATGAAGGTGGGTAGCTCTCACTTGAAAATATCTACTTGTTACCACTTGATTATCCAATGGCAAAATCACTGTTTTCTTGGTTAATGATTCTAAATTTGCATCTTCCATCTTCAATATCAAATATATGTGTATAAGAACTCTTTAGGTCAAAGTTATCCTAATAGAAAACTATCAAGATCGTCTTATGAACCCTTGAATTATTCCAACCGGTAAGATTTAATGATTTTGAATTTAAATTTCCTATATATAAAAATTCTTAGGTCAAGACCATCCTTAAAGAAAACCATTAATACCTCTTTCACAGCCTTTAAATTATTTCAATAGCTAAGATTTAAAAATGTATATACGATTTATTTTAATCCATTTAGAGTGCATTTTGTCATTGTAGTATTTTAGTAGACTTGTATAAATTTTAAATATATTTTTAATCTCAGTTTTTGAAAAAATCATGTGCGTATCATTTTATCAATTAAGATAGCTCGATAGTGAACAATTATAATTATATACAACCAAACTCATATCAGGTCAATGTAATAATTTTATCTTTAGCACTTCATTTATCAACCATTATATCACTTTAAAAATTGTAATTTAAAAATCCATTTATGTTTACCAATTCCATAGGATTCACATTTTTTAAATAGAATTTTAATGCACCACTAAATCCACATATTAAACCATCTATTATTTTTTAAATTATAACTTTCAAAATGATTTGATAGTTAATAAAGGAAAATTTAATGCTAAATTCATTAGGTTAACCTGATATGAGCTTTGATTGTATTTATTTATATGAAAAATGATCTCCTAAAAGATATGTTTATGTGGATATCTAAGTCACTTGGTAATGTTTGTTTTTATGTTAATGTTTAAAAATTTTACATGTTAATCCTAACCCTTTTTTTTTTTATTTTGGTAAATAAAAGGAAAATAATAATAAAAAAAACCTCATAATGGTATCATAGGCATTAGGTCGAAGCCTCATGCCACATAATATAGTATTATGAGACATTTCGAGATAGTAATAGGGCTTACCATGACTCAAACCATAACTTCCAAATCCACATATAATGGTTATGTAACTTCCTTCTATTAAACTACACCTTCGGTGATTAATCATAACCCACATAATATTACATATATAAATTCTTTAAAAAGTATATATTTTTTAAAGCTTAAAGGTTAATATATAAGAGAGTGAAACATAAAAGTAGTCTGCTGAATGAGTGACTTGGATATTCATATTAATACATCTTTTTGAATAAACTGGACGCAAGATATCTTCTAGAAAATCAATTATTATTAATATATATTCAGCACCCAAGGAAGGTTAAAATTTCTTGCACCATGGTTTATTATTTGGGGACAACTTGGGTAATGCTCTTAAATGATATTTATCACCATTAATGAATGATTATCAATAAAATATACATACTAAATAGCAATTTAAATTATTGTTATTGAAATATTCGATTTAGAGTTTTAGTATAAAAAATAATAGAATTAAATGTTTTACTTATAATTTATCACATAAGATGATAAATAGCAAGACTACTCTAAATTTGAAGGTCTTGTTTGCATTGCTTTTAAGCTTAGGTTTTTGCTCATAATAATGAAAATAACTCTTACATTTTTCAATGAGAAAAACAAATTACCCTACTCTTTCACCCAAAAAAAAAAAAAAAAAAAAAAAAAAAAAAAAAAAAAAACAAACAAACAAACAAACAAACTAACTAATTACCCTACTCAAGTATTCAGATTTTTAAACTGAATTTAAATCATTGTATTTAGGTTTAACACTAACGTCACTTATAATTATAACCAAAAAGTATATATATTTGTTTGCCAAATGCAGGCATATCAGATTAGGTTGGCCAGGCTTTTCAAAGGGAGTGGGAAAAATCGTTCTTTACTTTCTCATTTTGGTTTCCATTTTTTCTTGTTTTTAATTTTGATTTTGGTGTCTCAATCAGAAAATTTTTCCAAATGAAGCATAACTTAAAACATGTCTTTGAAAGGGTTATCATATCATATGATTAGAAATCTAGTGGGCATAAGAAATGAAAGTTACTGGGGATGATTGATGCAATAATCCATTTGGTTTTATTATGCACATTATAGTAGCCTTTTTTTTTATTTTTGGGTAGTAAAGTGGCTATTTTCTTTCATTTGGTTTGCGATTCTGGTCGGATTGAGACTTGTTACCAAAGTCATTTTGCCCCAACTTAATTTTTACATTAACGTTAATTAGTCTGTGCAAAAACAATCTAATGGTAATGTTCACATCCTTCTATATTTGAGGTTAGGTATTAAGTAATCATAATGATTTAAAAAATTCAAGCAAAAAAAAATTTGATTTAAAAAATAAAAAATTACATTGATTAGGCTCATTTCGTTCAAGCCCAACCTTCTTCTTTTCTTTTTTTTTCTTTTTTTTTTTTTGACATCATTCAAGCCCAAGGTCACTAAAATTATTAAAAAATTAACAAAGTTCTGCTGAAACAGCAATCAATTTTTTCATCAACAAAAAAAATGTTTGATAAACTATTATTTCGATTACCAAATTAGAATTTAAGTGTTTGGCAAAAACATCCTTAATCGTTATAATTATATATCAAGATCAAAATAAAAATAAATTATTATTTTTCATATTTATATATATATATATATATATATATAAATATTTAAGATATTTGTTTTTCAATAATAAAATTAAATAATTTAAATTAATAACATTTTTACATTTTTTTCTCACCCCAACTACATATTACCTTAAAAGAATATATCAAAAAATTTATTGGATTGATTAATATTAAGTATGCATTTGAAGCTGCTATTCAACCCCCACTTTTGGCTTATTAGAAAATTTTTCATTAAATATAATATTATATCCTTCAACTAATAATAAATTCTATTTTAATCATTTATATATATATATATATATAGAGAGAGAGAGAGAGTAATGATATATATATATATATATACACATACGGAAATAATCATTTGTATATATTTTGATAAATATACACAATTAAAATAGTTAAGTAGAATTTTTACGAAACACTCAAATTCTAATTTAAATAATAGTTGACCAAATACTAGTCATATTGTCAAAAAAAATTAATTATTACTTCAGTAGAGCTTTTACCAATTATTTCATAATTTACGGTAACCTCAAATTAAGTCTAAAATTTTATAAACTTATCCCATTAAATTTAATATATAGAAATTAATTTATATATTTAAAAGAAATTGACCACTATAAGAAGATAACCCTGAAGTTAAATATAGGTAAAAGGGAATTTTATTGTTTGTTGACGGTTATAAGTAGTAATTTTAATATTAAAATTTTGATTATGGTAGAAGGAAAAGTTGAAAAGCTACCCTGGCTACTTCTAATACTCCAATTTATAGAGGGGGCCATTATAGGAGAATCTACATAATTTCAATTTACCAAACACTATATTTATGAAAAATTCTTTGATAATAAGTGGTCTAAAAGCAACCCCAAACACCCTCTAAATTTATCAAGTTAAGGGTTGTTCTTTTCACACGGTCATTTTTTCTTTTCTTTCTTTTTATATCCATAAATTTTTTAAAATACTCTTCCTTATTCAATGCTCATTAAATACAGCTAAATAATATTAGGAAGTGTCAAAATTAAAAGGGAAATTGATTTTTGAAATTTAGTTTTCTGAGAATTAATTTTTTTTCTTAATCTGTTTGGTAGTAATAGAAAAGTTGGAATTTATAAGTAATTAAATTTAAAATTTTATAATAAATTAAAGGTAAATATGTATTTTAAAAAAATTTCAAAATTGTTTTTTCATAGATTCTCAAAATAACACATATATAGTGGGAATAACTTCTCCACGTATTTTTCTACATTGGTGGAAATTTAAATCCTTAAACCCACACTTTTCCACCTTACAATAAATATTCAAACAAAAAAAATTATTACTTTTTCAAAGAAATCATATTTGTACTAACTTTATATTTATCCAAATATACCGTTAAATTGTTCGTGAATAAAACAAATATGGTCAACTAACAAGAACTAAATATACTTTTGATTTTAAAATATCTATATATATATTGTTAAATAAATAAATAATTTGTGGACTTAGCATAATCAATTATTCACTTACAGTACTTATTTATGCCATTAATGGGACTAATTAATTTTATTATTTTGAAGTAGGGCTCTTGGTCACACACTCTCTATAAGACTCCAGATGGCCCATTAGACTGGAGGATCAACTCTCTTCATAAGCCCAATGACTTACCCATATTTTTCTATTATTATATTATTAAATTATTAGTATTTTGTGTGTGTTAAAATTTATGGGTAAGTGTGATTTGCAGAGACTATAAAAGATCTAGGGCAAGCAAACAAATATATATCATACGGGATTTTTGAGATTAGGGTTTTCAGAGATCTAAGAGTGGTTTGAGAGTAGTGTGTCTATAGGCACTACTTTATATTGTTTTCTATTTTGCAGGATTAAAAATTTAATTTATCAATGGCCGCAGTTGGAGGTTAGTAATTTATGATTAATGGAATTTATTATGTATATTTAAATCCATAAAATCTAACATATATATATATATATATATTTATATTTCATTAGTAACATACAATTTTAATTCATTTATATGTAATGTAATTTATGCATATGCATTATTTAATTATTTTAAAAATAATATGATTTGACAAAGGAGATATAAATATACTCCAAAGCTAACTTAATTATATTTTCCTGTAAATTTTTATTTTAATAAATATTTTTAAGGTTTTAATATTTTGTTGATTATACATTATACAGGAAATGTAATTATATTTAAACAATTTAATGAAATTTATGATTGAATTCTACTATACTTGAATAAATGAAATATTTTTTTTCCACTATAAGAAAAAAATTCAATTTTTAATATAAAAAAAATATATTCAGTTCTAGTTAGTTAAACATATTTATATTATCTAGTTGATATACATTGAATAATTTAATATTATTTAGTTGGAGTCTATCGAACAACTTAATATTATTTAATAAGAGTCTTAAGAAACATCTAATGAAGAAAAATCGTTTTAAAAATTTGTGTAAAAGCAATGGAAAAAGAAAAACAGTTGTGTAAAAGGAGCCACTCTTTAAAGTCGGATAGGGTTCCACTTCTCTGTTTTGGTATTCTACCACTCTAGTAGTAAAAAATAGTAGGACCAGTGGACCACCATTTGTGGGTTTTAATTTATGGGTGATAAAAATGAAGAAAAAGAAAAAGTAAATAAATCAAATTATGGGTAATGAAACATTAATGGTGGTGGCGATGGTTTTTTTTTTGGATCACATGGGGTGTTATGTATTAGGTACCACTCCAAAGTAAATTTAAAATGAGTATTCAGTAACGCTTATGATATAAACGGTCAAATCACTATATTTATCAATAAAATAAAATATTATTGATTATCAACGGTCAAATCACTATATTTATCAATAAAATAAAATATTATTTATTATCAACTATGATTATCATCAATAGCTTTTTAATATGACAATTTAATTAATTAAATATTAAAAATTCATTTTCTTATATAGGATTTTAAAAAATTAAAATATATATACATATATAACAATTAATAATGCTAGAACAACATAATTTAAATCATGTTATCTATCTTGTGTCATATATCATAAATTTTCATAACTCTAACCGAATGACGTGCATTTGAATTAAAATATAGTCTCTATAATTGAAACGTATACATAAATTACTAAATTTTACTTATTTACGATAGAAAACATTGTTTTTTAATGAATATTTTTTTAATTTTTAGCAGTACGAAAAGAGCTGACCTAATTGTGATTTCGATGCCATCTTAATGAGTTTGTCTTGTCAGGTAGCATGTGAAACTCACTTGATTGGCCCATTTAACCAAAACTAATGCACATCTCTCCCTCTTTCTATTAACATGCCAGGCATAATCTTACAGTAAACCATCATCATAATCGTTATTGTTATTATTATTATTATTATTAAAATCGCTAAGGTATACCAAGCCTGACATCTTTGCTGCAATGTAGCAGTTGAGCATATACTATATTCTGCATATTTTAAAAACATTCTTCTGAGTCCTAAGCTCAGACTAGATGCACAGAATTGATCAATCTACCATCATACACCCTCTCAAACCATTGTTACCAAAATAAATATATAAAAATAAAAATAAAAATGAAATCTCTCTCAAACAGCCTAGATGGTAATTTGACTATTGGATAAATGAAATCCGAAGCTAAAAAAAAATCTCGGTTCAAATACAATGTATTGAATGGATGGAACTCTGAACGTGATTTTGGAACCTATGACTAATACACTTATAAAAGATGAACCATGTGGAAGAAATGTAATGGAGAAGATGGTTGATGATGAAGAATTGATGATGATTTTTGAATAGGATTTTAGGTACAGATCCAGACAAATATAGCCTACAAAACACCCATATGCAATTTCCTGTCAATATCTACAAAACCATGTGCGTTTTCTTATACAATCCTTTCATATCATTGGAAGTTTTTGCAGCAGCTTATTATATTCTCATTAATACTGTGACCAACCCCTCTTATGCAATTTTATCATAAAGAGCAGATAGCAATAGAATAAAGCAAAACTTGAAATGTGCGCAAGGTCCTCAATGAAACATTTCCGTTGAGAATCTATCATATCCCATCCTTTTCTGCTTTTCCTTGCTAGACCATACAACAATTTTTTGCTTTCAAAAGCAATAAAAGTACTTCCTACCGAAACAAAAAAGACAAAACTTTGCGTCGAAAAGAGACACTAGTTTTTTCCAAACTGCTGACCAAGTCCTTTCAAGTGTGTTGATGAACAGCCAATAGAAAATAATATTAACATGTATATAGATAGATATATATATATATATATATATATAGCCTTCTTTGTAAGCCAAGAAACAAGATTGAATAACAACAACAGGAAATGGACTAGAGAAAAAGGAAAAAACAAAATAAAATTTAGATGAAGCATAACAAATCTCAAATTCCATTACTCATCTCAGAAATTTTTCTACTACAAATTGAACTGCAAAAAGAATTCCCTTACAAAGGAAGAAAAAGAAAAGAAAGAAAGAAGAAAAGAATGCAAAAAGAGACAACACAGACCCCCAATACCTAAATAAAACCTACTTAACCATCACTAAACCTAAATTCTATCCTTAAACTTGCATATCTCTCTCTACCCTTTGTTTCAGTTCTCTCATTACAATCCTCCACTACTAGCTAAATATATGGTCATCTATTTGCTCCTATTTTTCCCACCCATTGCCTCCCTGTACAAAAACCAATGAACAAAGAAATGAAATAACAGTAAGAGAAATAACATAACATGAGGAAGAAGATAGAGAGAGAGAGGGTCGGATAAAAAGAATGCTTCCCAATAGAAAACATTCTTCTCGACATCCTCCCTCACATGTAATCCAGCGAAATGCTGCTGTTTGTATTTGGGATGAGTTCTGGTGTACTGGACATCGTTGTTCCGGTCTCAACTGAAGGAGCCATCTGATCACCAGACTTGTTTCTCATCTCAAGAACCTTCTTATGGGAATTGGAGTGCAATGATGGAATGAAAGTTGGACTTGCTGCAGGCCGGTATTCAGGGAAAAGCCGGCCAGACTTGTACCGTACACCACAAGCATTGCAAAGGGTTTTAGGCCCCATTGGTCCTGCTCTCCACTGTGGTGTCTTAGTAATCTCACAATGCATGCATTTCCTAACTGCTTGCGTAGGTGGATTTTGATTGATCTCCATAGGAGCCAACGGAACTGACAATTTGATTTTCTTTTTCTTCTTATGCTCTGTTGAAACTTGCTTAGGTAACTTGATCAAAGGACGAGACTCTGCAAAATTCTCAGAATCTGAGCATCCCTTAGGGGTAATAAGTGGCTGCGGGGTCTCGGTAAATGATGAAGTAGGGGAAATAAGTTGAATTGCCGGACGAGGATTGAATGTGGCAGGGCGAGGACGCTTGCTTCGAGCACGTCCTCTCCGCCCTGGTGCAACACCCTCTGGACTCCGTGGCACATTCTTATCCCCAGAGCAGGAGCTGCTGCTCTCCAGTACAGAAACCGGGCTTGATGTCTGGAACTGATGATGGGATGATGAGTCCTTGTTGGATGAGTCATCTTGTTTGTTGATAGTGAGGCTTCCACCAGAGAAGGAATCCTCCACAAATTTTGAAAGCCATTCCATCTGAACAATGTCTTCATACTGTGATCACACACACATAATAAAACCACAAAACAAAGCTTAATCAGATTATACAGTTCATCCCAAATAATAACAATTTGTGTATACAATTTTCATAGTAAAATAAAAACTTGGGTCAATCAATTTGGTAGGTTAAAAAACCAGAGCCATAATGGATGATTCTGAACTTGAAAAAAGACACACTCATTTCCATACTAATTCTACTGCCATATTAAAATTTAAAATTTAAAAAATAAATAAACAAATAATTCATGCCATGCACGTGACCATAACTTCACTTTGAAAAGCATCACGTGACACCCCCCATTGATGTTGCATATTATTCAACTGTTAATACCACCGACATGGGATATTGAGAGTGATGTCACCAAAAAACCCTTTTTTTATCTCGCTGAAATGACCAATATACCCTCACATAGGAAATTTTGAAATTCAAACCGCAAGCAAAATTCAGTGTATCCCGTTTAAAAAACACCCCAATTTTTTTCAGACAAAACCCTATCCCCTAAAATCACACAAAAAAACAACCACCATTCAATTGGACTCAGTGGCACGGAACCTCCGTGCTACAAGACCTGCCAGACTGGCACTTTTAAAAATAATATATAGATTCTACCGCTATTATTACTAGTTATGACGTCACATCGTATAATCCAACGGTCGCAATCTAATCATCAAATGTGGCAAATAATAATAATAATAATAATAATAATAATAATTTTTTTTTACCATTTAAAATGTGAAAAAAAATAATAATAATAAATAAAGGCACGCGAAAAGACTGACTTACCGGAACGGAGAGCTCGGCTGAGAGGTCGGAAGCGCTGTTTGCAGAAAAGACCGAGTCGGAGCCTGGGAGCGAGTCGGACTGAGTTGGCCAAATGGTAGGGAAGGCGTTGTTGCTATCGGCGTTTGGTCCCAAACCGGCCTCGACGTCCTCGCAAGGGAAGTCTAGTAGGTCATCGATGTGATCAAAGAAGCTTCCGCAGTCTATTTCGTCTATGAAGTTGGACCCAACCATCGTCTTTTTTTTCAGATAGAAAAATAAATTTTCCTGAGGAAAATGAGAAGGAAAATGAGAGAGAATTCTTATTATTATTTTTTTTTCCTTTTTTTGAAAAAGAGTTTCTGTATAACTTGGTTTTTGTGAACCCAGTGACAGCAAGTTGTCTTATCAATATGAACAGCGCATGAACCGCGTGGCGCATGTTAGCAATCATACGTTTTAAAAAACTTTACAACTTCAGCTTTTTTGTTTTTGTTTAAAAAAAAAAACAAAAAACAAAAAAAGAAAAACGATTTTATTTTAATTTCTCATTGAATGAAAAATTAAATCCAAAATTTCGAAAAAGAGAAATCAATTTGAGCCCGAAATTCAAGGTAGAAAATGGAGCTTTCATAAAAGTGGAGCCAACGCATATGGTAGCGCCAGCTGGTCCCTAATCAAACCCAAAAAAAAATTTTAACAATAATAAAACCCAAATTAGAAATTACATTATTGGTTTTTTTTTTTTTTGAGAGAAAGAAAGAATAATTGAAGGAAAATTGTTAAAATATATATATATTTACGAATTAATATGAACTTGAGCTGGAATTTGAAGCAAACCTTGTGAATGTATTGAGCGAATTCGAACTCAAAAAGCGAACAATTTTCCGAGAAAATGAAGTAGAATTTGAAGACAGTATCCTGCACAAAACCAAAACGTCTCTTTGTGTTAGCGCACATGCTATATATCTCAAAATGTATCCATTTTCAAAAATGCATGCAATAAAAATTTCTCAAAGCTTAAAAAAAAAAAAAACATTTTCATTTCTTGAAGTCCGTTTTGGTTACAGAAAAAATTGAGTGAAAGAAAGTCCATAAATTGAGTTCATTTCCCAACTTTTAAAAAAATAATGACAAAATGTCAATGAGCTCCAAAACCCATAGTTTTGGTCATATTTTCCGTAAAATTTTCCCAGCAACCAAACGTCAACAAAATTTCAGTAGGGGTATACTAGAAAGCGAAATGAAGCATTGCCGACACTCGAATTTCGAAAGTTTGGAAACAATTATGTCCTAAATTAAGAACGGGAACCGAAAAATGCAGAGCCGAACCTGAGTTTTTTTTTTGTCTGAAACGCTAATTAATTCGCGCCCCCAAAACCAACAAACTCGGACAAAAACCTCTTCACTGTAAGAATTTCAGCAACAATAAAGAAGAAGAAGAAGAAGAAGAAGAAGAAGTTAATACTGCTAGTTTTTTTTTTTTGTTTTCGCTTCTGCTAAAACCCTATTCGACCATTATAAGGCTTAGAAAGAGTGAAAAAGAGAAAGAAGCAGAAGAGAGAGAGAAGTCTGAAAGGAGAGAGAGGAGGCAGAGAAAGGCTAAAAAGGAAGAGAGAGTGAAGGTGTGTAATGGTAGGTGCGCTTCCTTCTTCATTGCTAGCTGTCTTTTACTCTCTCTCTCTCTCCCCTTCCCTGTCGTGATGTTGAAGTTTTTTCTCACTTTCTTTCTCTTTCTCTTTCTCTTTCTACTCCTCTTCCACTCTGCTTTCTCTCTCCTCTGATTACGACACGGGTCCCACACTCTCCCACCGCTCTCTGTCTCTCTCTCTCTCTCTCTCTCTCTTTCCCCACCACCCCACCCCCTTTTGATTTTATTTTCTCACGGATTTTCACCGCTAATTGTTTTCCTTTTCCTCAATCCCCAAACACCCCTTTCTTTTTTTTTCCCACCAAAAACAGTAATAATTTTATCAAGAAAGAAAAATTAACATTGTTCAAATCGGGTGGCGGATTTTCTTCTTATTGCTTTTTTTTTTCTATTTTTTTCCCTATTTTTATTTATACAGTTTCTTGCGGGTTTTCAGTTTCTTGGGTTTTGGGTTTTTCTCAGGAAAATATTGTGCATACAGATTTAACGGATAAATTTACAGAAAAATTGAAAAGAAAAAGAAAACTCCATGGCTTTAACAGCCGTTGTTTTCTCTCTGTTCTTGTTTAATTTTTATTTTAATTTTAGTTTCAGAAAAATAAAAATAAAAAATAAAAACAACGAGTCAGAGGAGGAAGAGAGATTTTTTTTGGGGATCTCCTAAGCGCGCGTGGACTACACGGCTGGATCCTGTTTTTGTATCTTCTGAAGGTTTTCCCTGCCGTGCGAGGCGTGTAGGTTAAAATTCCAAAACGCATGAGTGTATGAGTGGCGAGTTGGTCTGTACCCGACTGTCTTTAGTTGGATTTTTACCCTCCATTTTTTGTCAAACTACATCTTCTCACGCGCCTTACTTTTCTTAACCGCGTGCGTTACCTTGGAGGGTGTTTTTGTCATTTTGTACCCATCATATTCACATGGTTTTGTTATTTAAAAGCACCCTACCATTTCTATCAAATTTAAGAAGGAACCTTCTATAACTTATATATATATATATATATATAATTATAAACAAAAGTATTTTTTTATTAAAGGGATATTAAATACTGCTGTGCAGTTGAAATACAAAATATTTCAACTTGAGGATATAAATAGAATATGATTTGTATTGGACTGATTGATTAGTGACTGCATCAATTACATTTTAGAAAGGTTTATTTGCTTCTTTCTTTTTTTTCATTAATTTTTTTAACCATAAACGATCAAAATGCGGTACATATAGTTTTCCAACCAAAACAAAAAAAAAAAAAGAAAAGAAAAAAAGGTATATCTAGTTAGTTAAATTAATTACATAAAAAAATAAAGTTTAAAAATGGAGGCCATGGTAGGGTCTAACATAATTGAATGTGGAAGCCAAAGTTTTTATTAACTTTTTTTTTATTATTATTAATGAATATTAACTTTATCTTTTTTATTGTTGATATTTGTTTTACACACGGCAATCATTGGCATGAATTCTTAAATGTCAACTTCAAACTCAAATGTTAATAAATAAATAAAATAAAATAAAACCCATTTTCTTACCACTCATTTTAATGACATTCATTGTTATTAATGCTATTGATCCGAAAAAGAAAGTGCCAAGGACCTATTGTCAAACTGTTTTCTGCCGAACTAATCAAATTTTGAAATTTTCAACTAAAATTTGAAAATTGAAAACCTATACCGAAAATTGGGGAAATATAAAATTCATATTCCATACATCTAAAATACTAGAGTGTATTATGTAATTGATGTGAAACTTAATAAAAAACCAACCGATTGTCAATACATGAATGAAATTTAAAAAATATGTATAAATAAACACAAATAACAACCAGAAAGGATTCTAATTCTTTACCCGCATATTTACTAAAATAACATTTGGTAATGCATTGGTTTTTAATTTTTTTTACTTATAATTATGTGTTTTTTTCTTATATTAAATATTAGTTTAATTTTTTTTATATATATTTTAATTAAACACATAGTTAAAGAGCAAAAAAGAAACATAAATACAAAATTAAAACCATTTCAAATTGTATTGGATTTTTTTTATATATAAATTTTGTATTTTTTTTACATTTATTTTTACTATATATATTCCCTTTAAATTTATAATGTTTTGAAACGTGAAACAAACTTTAATTATTAATAACTATAACAATAATAAAGATTTGAACTAGTAAATTGCACACAATCAAATCAAATAAAAAAAATGGACCAAATGACAAATGGACGAACATATAACTTTTCTTTCTTTCCTCTTTTCAAAATTTTTGACCTACTTTTGTCTATTAAAAAAAAAAAACTCATATTTTAGGTAAATTGACTCCTTTAGGTAGCGTTTAAATTTATTATATTTAATATCAATATTATTTGAAAAAGAAATTCCCAAAAAATTTTTTTCTTTACAAATTATTAACAATTGTGTAAAAATAAATTTATTTCAAAAAAAAGAAAAGAAGATTTGATATTTGATTTGGACCAAAACATAGTGGGCAACCCTGTATGTTGTAACTGCACCTAACATAGCATTTCAGTCATGCTCGAGAGTTTCTACCACTGCAAGATGAAAAGTTATAGAATACTTGTAGTTGTTTGTAATCATACAGTACACCACAGTCATTTACCGTCGCTTAAGCTGACACTTTTTTGTTTTTATTGGTGGAGCAGAAAGTTACAATCATTGATTTCACATTGTCATTGGATGGACTTAACTGCGGGTCCACGCTAAATCTCCGTAGTAATTAATTTTCCCTACTATGGGCAGTACAGGATCGAAATTTTTGGACTTTCTGGTAAAAATGGCATTTACAGTAATATTACATGACTTAGGGTAGAATTTTGACAGACTTTATACAAAGTGAGTAACCTGCTAGCTGTCGTTTCCTATTTAAGCTGCTGAGGTTTTTATCATTTTACTATAATACCCTTTTGCACCTAATAATATAAATTTGTTGTTAAAAAAAAGGCAATTAATCAAAAAAAAAAAAATTATAGAAAAGGTTAATAAAAGTGACTGAACAACCAAAGTATGTTTAATTTGGGCCTTATGGAAATGATGGGCTTCTCTCTCTCCTATCCCGTCCTTTCTCACGCTCTTTTCTCTTTAACTTGAGGTCTACTCTTTGCATCAATCCCTTATAAAATACTCTCTCTCACAAAAAAAAAAAAAAAAAAATCAAATTCTGAAATGGGGTTGTTCTTCATGCACTCTTTTCTTCTTTTTTTTTTTTTTTATTGACTAACTTGGTTCGCACTCTTTGTATCACTTCCTTCTAAAAGACTTTTCAATCTTTTGAGGACCCAAAAAAAAAAAGAAAAAGAAAGTTAATATTTGGGTGAAACCCATATACAAAAGGCATTCATGGTTAGGTTTCTTTGACCGCGAAAAAAACAAGAAACAAAGAAAAAAAAAAAAAAAAAAGCATGGAAGGAGTGTTTGACTTAAGTCTAAAAATGAAAAAGCAGGCTTACTTCCAGTAAGGAAATTCTATTTTGGCTCATTTAAAAAAAAAAATTAAATATTATGTTGGTTACAAAAAATAAATAAATAAAATAATAAAATTACCCTGTGACTAATGCCTTAACCAGAAGTATTAACTTGTGATATATTTTTCGAAGGAGTGATGGGGGACACTAATCTCCCTCCCACATAATACTGTATCTTTTTGTCATCCTATTAAATGCACAACCACTTTACTTAATATAAACATTGCCGTAAAGAAATTATATTTTAAAAAAGAAAAATTTGTTTTAGTATGTTGTTCACCATAATAGATCATTGATGTATAATTCCTTCACTTTAAAGACAAGGGACAAATAAAACAACATTATTATATACACATCTAATATTGCATACTCTTCATTTTTTTTTCCCCCTCATACAAGAAAATGGCTGAATTTCAAATTATTTAAACTATAAGATATTTGTCCAAAATAAATAAATAAATAAGATAAAATAGTTGCGCATATAAAAGAGGAAAAAAAAAAAAACCAAGACCACAAGTAGCACCGACGAAACTTTGCAATAAGTTAATAACATGCATACAACACATGATGCCCAAAAAAACTAACATATGACATCAACATCTTTGAATCAACATTTCATCGAACATCAAAATCGCTAAAGTCATCTCGTCCTTCTCTCTAACTAAATTATTTAAGCCCATTTATTTTATTTTCATAAAAAAATAACCCTACTTGCCTTCCACAACCCTTCAATGTGTCGGTAAGGAAAATATCGTCATGACCTACATATATATATATATACACACACATATATATACATTTAAAAAAATGAATAGCACATGGGTTTGCATGCACATATATATATATATATATATGGTGTGGGTGAGTTATGGCTATAATGCCCAATTAAATTAAGCGAATTTTGCATAAAAAAGAAATTAAGGAAATCTATAGCAAATCCCCTTGGACTAGGGACTTCATTTTGACTCTCAAATAGTTGAGGCTCTTTATTCTTGGATTGTTTGGTCACTGTGTTTTACTTTAAACCTGATTGGGGATTGGAAGTTCTTTCTTGTACTCAAAATTTAAATTTGAATAACATATGGGCATGGTTGATCATTCACTTTCCTCTCTAACGACATGAGGTTTTGTCCACTCTGACGTTCAACAATCCTTCGCTTGGGCGTGAGAAACACGCCCTGGACTGTGGAAAGGGCCACGACTGGATATCACGCGCCAAATTAAGACCCGAGTTTTATTTGTTTGTGCGCTCGTAGCTCATCGTTAGTTGTCACGTACGCATGAGGTTCGATGGGCGAAAAGACCGCGTAACCTTCTCCTTTCATTGGACGATATTGGCCCTGCATTTTCGGCCAATTTAGATGCACGGAGAAGGGCAGTAAAGTAAAACCAATGTGAAAGGGCTTTGGCTGACGTTGCAACACCAGGCGCGAAAGGCGGGGGGAGGGGGGGAGTGTCGGAGTACGATAGTCGGGGGGTTGGCTTGGCTTAGCCTTAGCATATGCGACGTGCGTGCGAGGATGTAAGAGCCCATGTTATGGTGGGACCCACATTGCACGTTCCACCGTCGGTCCACACGTTGATCGAACGTGGCGAAAGCATGTTGACCAAGGGGGCAAATATATGGAGCCCACATAGCGTAGCGAATCAAAACCCGTCTCAATCCAGCTGGGCAGTCTTTTTTTCCGCTTATAGTGTAAGCAGGAATGCACTGGCGTTAGTTGTCACGTGACTCTGTCTCGGGATTCCTACCTTGGTTTTTATACGCCTTAATACTCTGCTCTAATTGGACTTATGATTGGCCGCCACGTTTGTCTCTGCTGACTTTTATTGGACGAAAGTGCACCGTTCGATCCTCCTTTTTTTTTTTGTGGAAATTAAAAGATATTCTGATGCATCATGTGGTCCATGGGACCCCCATAGCACAGCCGTACGATTACATGGTAGGGGACAAAATATGATCTGCTGGCCAGTTGTGGGCCATACCGCGTATGGAATTGTGTTTCTTTTTTGGATAGTTACAAGTATTTTAGTACCGTGTGCGCATCCTGTAGTTGGAGTGTATTTGGACCCAAAAATCATTGCACTATCTAGGAGAATTATTTCCAAAGAATTTTAGAAGAATTTTTTTTAGGTTTAGAAAATTCTTTTTCCTTTTTTTCTCAATAAATTCTCCAAGATGGGAATTTCTTTTATATATTTAGAACGTTGTGGACCGAAATGGTAACACATTATTGTGTTTTATAAATTAATGATTTTTTGTATTTTCTTTTTCATGTAAAGTCAAAGAAGAATACAAGCAAAAAAAAGAAAAAGAAAAAAGAATGGGATCATTATGGGCAAAATATCATGCAGAGTAGTTACAACAGCTAGTTGTCTTCCTCTTTCCTCAATTTCTCTTTTTGTTAAACAAAGATAATATCTTACCAACTCATTAAATTTTGATTGGTTACTATGGGGTCAAATGATTAAATATCTACAAAATTGTCCAAGAGAACTAATGACGGTAGAAGAGCCTAAATATTAAATAATAATAATAATAACCTTTTAAATTATCAAATAATTACCATTAATTCCTTCAAACTAAATTAATTATAAATAAACACTTACACTAGCATGGCAATCTTTTAATTAAAAATTTGATTACATTAAGTTTTTTTTTTAATGGCAAAACTTACCCATTTGATGTATTTATTAACTTCTTCTTTTTCATATGTCATATAACTTAAAATATTTTAATTAAAATTACTTATTAATAGAACATGATTCATTTTAATTTGATATAAATATTATATTAAGAATATAAATAAATTTTATTAAAAATTTGTCATCAGCATTATATTATCCACACATTTTAGACAAATATTAATTAGTATGGAATTGAAAATTTTGAAAAACTAAAACTATTAATAAAACAAATAATGATATGTATTACATTCAAGGTTCAAAATTTCAGAATCGATGAAAATATCAAAAATTTAAAATATGAAAATTTTAATAAAAATATTAAAAAATATTGAATATCAATAAAAATTCACAAAAATTATAGAAATTAATAGAATTTTATTTTAAAAAATATAAATTTTTGTTGAAGCTTTAATATTAGTTTATTTAATCAGTCACTTATCAAACTGATTATAAAATTTGTAAAAATATTGAATATATATTATATTTTTCTTAATCAATTTAATTTATAATAAGTGGTAATGATCATAAATAAACTATTATTAATAAAATATAAAAAAAGTATATATTTAATAAAATTGTTTATTAATTAAGATAAAACAATTATTACAATTACATTATATTTCATAAATATGATCTCAATACTCATAAAACTCTTAGGTAATTAGAAATTGTTAGTCTCTTTCTCGTTTTCATTTTGATATGTGAAATGTGAAAAGTAATGATTAAAAGATATATCTACTTGATAATTTTTCATATAATTATTAATATGTCAATTATAAAGATCTTATATCAAATATAGTTGTCTTTAATTTTTAGTATAGTATAGTATATTATCTTTTTATTTTTATTTGCTTAATGTTATTAATTTAAATGCTATCAATACTAACTCTACATAATATTATATTTTTATGTTATTATTTTTCATTCTTATATAATTAATTATTAACTTATAGTTATGGGATATTAATGAATCTATCTTATAAAACATGTATAGCAAATATATATATATATATATATATGTATATACTTTAACAATGAATAAAATCTATCAAGATTATTCAATTTAATTTATTCTGTTTTATTAATATAATTAAATATTTGAAATATAATTAAAAGGTAAAGTAAGAAAAATTATCACTAAAGTTAATTTGGTAAAATAATTTACTAAACATCAATAATGTTTATGAATTTTTTATAAAAAAATAAAAAAAAATCATAGATATTTTTAATTCCATAGAAATTTTGAGAATTTACATTGAATTTTTTGAAATTTCAATAGATATTATGGATTTTTAATAAAATTTCAACAAAATTTCAAATTTAAAACCTTGATTACACTAATATTTTTTTTGCTAGAAAAAATTATTATTATTATTGTTATTATTGTTGTTATTTAACTATTTCTCCTACAAGTAATTCATTTAGATTATTATTATTTTTATGAAATTGAAAAATTATAAAAACTAAAAATATTAGTAAAAAAATAATAAAGTGTAATACATTTCTATTGTTTTCTATATAATAAATAATAATAATAATTATTATTATTGTTATTATTACATTTTAAGCACCATATACGTTGGGGTGCTAATTTGCCTGTTCCTGCAGCGCTTCCCCTTTTCCAATTAATTAGGGTGGTAAGGCCGGGGACATAGTATATGGTCTATATACAAATATATCAATCAATAATTATTATTTATATTTTTTAAAACATTTTAATTATAATCTTTATGCTCTGTTTCTTATTCTTTTTGCCCATGTTTGAAAAGGAAAAGGGTAATATTACCGAGGTCAAAATATATATTAAGGGAAAAAATATGATATAAACAATTATAATTTTTAAAACTAAAAATGGGAAAGTACATAATTTCCTTGGTTCATACAAGATAAATAGCAATTTATAAATATAGAGTACGTATATGTATAACATAATTATTTTATGAAAAATACGGTAGTATATATTTTCTATATTGATCAACTATATGTGCAAGGGCCATTCAAAAAAAAAAAAAAAAAAAAAACTATATGTGAAAGGGTAAAGTTTATACTTAGCGTCTATACCACTAAACCATTTAACCAAGTCTACAAATACTATAGTTGTATATATCTATATATATATATAATCTCCTTATTCAAATTTTTTTATTCAAATTTTTTTAAAACTGTATATTATTTAGAATAAGATTGTCTATGTTATTTATATCTAAATGCAGTCAATTTAATCCCTAAAAATTAGTCAAATTAAAATATTATCTATGTGTATATATAAGCCTCCCAATTCAAGAAATCGTTATAGAAAATCTGGATAAATGAATAATCTCATTAAATAAATAAAATTATCTGATTTCAATTTGAACTTATACTAAATAAATAACCCAACTATATGCATACAAGATGATCAATTTTTTAAAAGTTCTTTAGAATGCATCAAATATGTAAGTTAATAATTGATTAAATTTGTAAAAATTAATAATAATTAATACGTACATATATATACATAGGGTGTGTCTACGGTACAGTCTGTCTGCATACGGATCCACATTAAAATCGATGCTTTTAATAAAAAAAAAGTCAGTTTTGGTGTGTCTATGTAACAGCAAAACTAACGTTTTTTTTTTTTTTAAACGTTGATTTTGATACGGATCTATATGTGGACGAACAGTACCATAGCAACGCCCTGTATATATACATATTTATAAACATTTGCATTACATATTAAAGAAATTATATTTTTAAGACATTTTATTTTTTCAGTTAAGCTTTTTGCAAAATATGTATCTAAATTTTTTGACTTTTTCTTTGTACCTAAATCAAATTCAATCTCATCTTTAATTTTTTAACACATACACCACATTTGGGATATCTTTGATTTTGTAACATATATTTATTTAAGGTTACTATGGTATGGAAAGTCTTCTTTAAGGAAATGGTTGGTAAACGCACAACTGTTATATAGATTATTAGTGTAGTGACATATCTAAAACATATTTTCAGAAGGGACACCACTATATGATAGTGTTTGATTTTTTTTTTTTTTTCAAATTATGATATTGTTGGATTGTTTTTTCTTTTTAATTTTGGTAATACATTGTTCTCAAATTTATAGTTTGGAAAGAGAAACCTTTAAATATCTTTTGCTATATCATACATACACTAATTAATTAAAATATTCAATGAGCTACCAAAAAAATTTTAAATCTTTGCTAAATTAGATAGGATTAAATATTCTTTTTCATTTTTATTCAAAAATTTTGAGAGAAGAATATGATTTTGACAAATTTGATTTACCTTTCACAATAAATTTATTACAAATTTATAAGACGAAATAAGCATTTATAACTCTTTGAAGATTAGAAAAAAAAAAAAGAAGTTGATTTTGATATTAATTAACTAACTAAAGTAAATTAAATATTCTTATAAAGAAAAAGCTAACTGGAAGAAATATGTAATTAAATTCATAAATTTGGCAACTCAATTTTTGTGTAATTAAACCAATTAGTTAGTTGATAAATAAGTATTGGCATAGTCATATTTTTGTTTTAATTACATATTTATTTTGTTATTAAATAATTATTAATGCAGTGGTTAACTAATGATTTTTTGGCTAAAAAAATTATATATATTTCGATTATATTAAATAGTTATTATGTAAAAAGGTATATTATAGATAAGAAAATATTAAAATAAAATACAAAGACAAAATAGTTAGTATATGGAAGAGTTGATAAGGGGGCACAATTGAATTTTAATGGTTGAATTAGTCAACAACAAACAGAAAACCAAAAAAAAAAATAAAATAAAAAATTCGAAAGGAAGATGGGGACTATGGAGTACCCCACTTAAGTTCATCCATGATTATTATTATCGGTAGTAGGGTAGGCAAAATCCAATTCAATCCATTCAAACTGACCAATCCGATTTATTTTTAGCGGTTTGTATTGAATTTTTACATTAATTGGATTGGATTGGATTCAAAATATCATAAATTGTTTGGATTGGATTGGTCATTGGGTTGAAAATATAAATCCAATCCAACCTAAATCATATATTTTATAATTAAAAATTTATATATTTTCTATATTTTTTTCATTTTTATATATTAATTTTTAATATATTTTTATATATCTACATATATTGTATCCAATTCTTGCTTATATATATATATATATATATAAATGTTTAAATATAATTTATTGCTAGTTTTATAGTTTTGATATTTGTAGAGCTCACAAAATTAACTAAAATTAGTAAACCTGTCAAAATTGATTGACTTATGATTTACCAAAGTTTTAATTTAAAGAAAAAAAAAAAGAAATTATGCATTGACTCTTGAGTATTTGAATTTTGATAAATGTATTATTTTATATTATTCGTTCTAACAATTTTTATTTGATTTTGTAGGAGTAAGATGATGACTATTAATGTTTGTTACCTAATGAAGTGCATGATGTATATCAGTTACTACCTTTTTTTTATTTTCTATTGAAGAGTATTTTTTTTTATTTTAACATTGATGAGTGTTGCAGGATATTATAGATTACATGCTTATAGATTGTAATATTATATTTTATTCTATGTTGGATTACTTTAATTGTATTTTATGTTTGAAGAACTATAATTTATTATTTATATTTTATGTTTGGAAAACTTTCAATTTGTATTATATATTTATAAACTTATAAATTTTAAACTGATTAATCAATTTAAACCAAACCGATCATAAATGGTTTGATTTGGTTTGGATTTAACGCTTTAATAGTTTGGATTGAATTGTATGTTAAGTAAATTGAAAAATATGAATTATATTGTATTTTGGTTCAAAACTAAATCAATCCAATCCATACCCACCCTTAATCGGTAGTTGTATTTATATGTTCATATTGAGTTCCCACGAAAACTCTAAACAAATTCAAACTAACATATCAGATAAAACATAGTAATTAGAAGGAAAAGATTTTTATAAATGACCATGCAAATCGTAAAAAGGCTAGAATTCCAGACGATTGGAGATTAGGGAATAGTGGTTATACTCATGAATACTTTTTATAAGTTAATTTAGTTTCAAAAAGAAATTTAAAATAGATTATACATGTGAATATATATATATATATAAAATGATAAATATTCGGATGGAAAATAATGAAATTTGAAACCTTGGCAGAGTGGTTTATGTTAATATAAAAAAAACAAGTTTTCTTTTGATAAAGGAAAAAAAGAAAAAGAAAAACAAGGTGATGAAAAAATTTGGTTTTGTAGAATTATTTACATTAATATTTTACTCTATATTGTTTTAATTTAATTACAAACTATTAAATATAAGAATATCTACAATGGTTAATTAACTTGATTGGAGTTGGATTAGAACCCCAAAAAAAAAAATTTCAAGTAAAAATGTACAATTTCATAACCACTAATAATAATTCCTTTTAATCAAAATGAAAAATAAAAAAGGATGTGGGGGCAGTGAGCTTGCAAAGTGAAGTGGTACGGTGGCCAGAACAAGGTGAAGATCAAGTGGCCGGTGGCACATGTCCCTTTTCCATTAGTTGTAAGTCACGTGCGGGTTTCGATTAAGTACGCCTCACCTAAGGAACAGAAAACAACATCTAAGGGTCCCACGTCTCCACAAATCTCTGCCCATTCGATACCCAAACACAGGTGTGTTACCGTACGCCGATATGCAGCTAATCACGCTCTAATTCCTTAACGGAACGGGAATCCCAAGGAGAAGAGCCCTCTTGGAAGGTACAATGAAATATAAAAAAGTACAAAATATTTATTTTTATTTATTTATTTTGTCTTTTATAACTGTAAAGCTGAAATTACTGAAAGCAACAAAAAAAAAAAAAAAACAAAAAAGAAGGAAGAAAAGGAAAATGATAAAAAACCGGGAATAAATCTGGCGTGTCGGTGCCGACAGTTGTGCTCACCGACAGGGTTAACCGGGTGTAAGAGGTGACATGTCTGACATCCGGTTTGTTTACCGGCTACGGAAGGTTGCTGGGGTACAGAAAACCATGCAGTGGGATTATAACCGCGTCGGTGCCTCTGTTTTTGACTCCCGTGACGCTGACTCCGTATCTCCAACGGTTTTCCGTTGTTATCCGCATTTTTCGACCGTTGACATTTTAAATATAATCGAATTATTTGCCTTAGTTTAATTTTATTTTAAATTAGTTTTAATAAAGGTCCATTGCAAGCTAAGTAAAACATTTTAAATTCGTAGATGAAGTTAATATTATTTGTATAAGATATATAAATTGAAATAATATTAAAGTATGATTTAATCTATCAAAATATACATATATTATTATTTAATTGATTTATATTTAATTTTTTAAAAACTTTATATATATATATATGTATATTTTAAATATATCAATATTATTAACCAACAAAATAATTGACATTTTTGTACACTAAAAGATATTTTTAATATTATTCATAACATTGTGTTAATTCGTACTTTCAAAGAATATGTATATTTTATTGTTTTACTTAAAAATTAAAAACACTAATTTTTTTCAATTTAATTTTTAATACTAGTCTCTAATAGTTTTTTTTTTTCGTATTATAATTCCTCCACTTTAAGGGTCATATTAGCATGGAAAATCTCTAAATACGTTTAAAATATAGTCATAAATCATCTATTAAACATCATCATACCTATAATCAATTGGGATTTTATTATCATTTTCTTTTTCTTTTTATCTCTTCTGAAATAAGGAGTCATATTATCATTAGTAAGATCTTACAGGCCCAAAATAAACTGTTGAATAAAACCTACCATAAAAAAATTAAATCATAATTATAATATTTTATTTTTAAAATATCTGCATGCCCATGATTTTATATTTCGTTTATCTTTATGTGATTTGCTCATTAAGTAATTTGAAAATAATTTTAATTTTAAGTTTTATAAATCCCATAAAAGTAAAACAAATACTAACGTTATGTCCAGACTATACTTAATACTTTGTAAAATATATATATATATATATATATATTAATAAATAAAAGAAAAGATATTTAATATTAATACATCAACCAAATTTGACAGATTTTATTTTGAAAAACTCATATTTAGACTACAAACATGCAAACCATTGTGTACAATTATGTATTTGTCCTCCAGCTAGATTATTTTCAATGGATATCACTTAGGGAAGTTTCAAAGTAGATGACCCCAAAATACATGTCAAAATGTTAGAAATACCAAGGACTAATACTTTTTGTCACATAACAAGGAGGAATTTTGTCAAAATATGACAAAATATCGGTTTGTTTTTTTTTTTTTAAAGTAATAAGGAAATGGACGATAATGATTTTGGGGCATCTTTCAACATGCTCTCATGCAAAAACATGTGTGCTGGATCCCAAAACCAAAAAAGAAAATGAGAATGAAAAAGCCACATGTGATGGTGCCACGTAATCAACTTATGATGATGTGATGTGGAAAATAGTTTTTTAAAACATTTTTATTAGCGTTATAAGCGCCGGGAACAGGGACATGATTACCGAAGCTAACACGTGAGATTTTTGCTAGAAAATTACATTAAATATAATTTTAAGAAAAACGACCTTCCTTAATTCTTCTCTTTTTCTTCCTAAATATTAAAATAAATAAAATAATAATAATAAAAAATAAAAACCATCATCCAATCAAGCCACGTGCCACATGGTTGCTTCAATCAATCTACACAACGTAGGGACCACGTTTTTGAATGGAATTTATAATTTTATACATTTATTTTATGGACAGAGTCAAATGCTGCATTTGACCTTGGAATTCGGTGCATTTCAGATGGTTGAGCAAGGGTATTATGGACAATCCAAGTTTATGGGTTACGGGTTTAGGACATTCAAGTGTACAATTCAATGACAATATATATAAAAAAAAAAAGAAAAAAAAAGGTGTATATTTCAATTGCACCTAGTGTAAAATCATATTTTCTGGTATAACGGTTCTAAATTCGAATTCTTATACTTATATATGTATATGTATATATTACAACATTTTCAAAAAAAAAAAAAAAATGTATAGTTGAAAATGGTGGCATATGAAGAGTGGCATCCCATACTTTTTTTGAAAGGATTGAGGGGACGACTCCAATGGTAGGGACAAAGGGGAGGCACTGTGCCCATCAGTTTTTGATTTAAAAGGCATAGTTTTTCTCCCACATATTTTATGGCCCTTATCATGTAGTTTTTTGGTGTTGCCATTTTTCTGATGTTATTTTCACTATTTTCTTTTTCATTCATTTATTTTGTTGTTAAGAAAAGAGACATTTTACTGATTTATGCTCAAATAATTAAATTTTGATGGACCATGTTTTTTTTTTGGCTGGTTATGTGCTTCAGAGCTAATGTCGGTAGTACTATTCAGAACTTTGAATATTCTTTGTATCAACATTAAATTAATATTTTTTTCATCAAAAAAATACATTAATTTTTTTTGTCCCCACTCTTTTCTCTACTGTAAATGCTTTAATGGAAAATATATAATAAAAAAAAGGAGACAAATTTTGTTTGTTTTTGATTGGTATATAATTTGCCAATGTCTATAATACATAAGTATACATATAGGAATTCTCACATCAGGCTACTTTAATAGAAAATTATTAAGATCTTTTTTTATGAGCCTTTAGATTTTAAAGGTAATTTAGAAATATATTGGAGTTTACTTTAATCTATATAAAATTCTCTTTATTCTTGCAGAATTTTAGTATTTTGCTAAATTTATATAATCCACCAATACATTTTTAATTTTGTTTAATTAAGTAATTTAAAAGTTGATTACAATATATGAAAAAATTTCATCTACATCCGTGAGATTTGATAAAATTTGATTGACACCCTTGGAATTTGAAAAATCATTACCTACACCCTTGAGGTTTGAAAAAATTCATCATTTATCATACATGAAGTTAATTTTTAATAAACTGATTTGTAAAAACTCTAGTTTACTCTTTAATGTCAAAATAAATATCAAAACTTTATTTTATTATCTTTTTATACAATATAGATATGTATATATATTAAAAATGTAATTTGTTTATTTTTTAATTATATTGTTTATCATTATATAAATCAAATTTATAGTAGATGATGTTTTTTAATATACAATATCATAAAGTAAATGATTAGAATAATTATATAATTTTTATTTTAACACATAGGTGAAATAAACTTTACAAAAATCAATTTTATTAAAAATCAACTTCAAAGCTGGTAAATAATAATTATTGAAACTTTCAAAGAACAACAAGAGTGTATTCAATTTAGAGTTTAATGTACTTAAAATGAGATATACATTTTAAAGGATTTGATGAATTGTTATGAAGTTTTATAGATTCTATAAATAATTTATAATAATTTAACAAAATCTTTGAAATTAAAACTAGATTTCATATATATTGACAATTTTCTTCATAATTTTACTTTTAAAATCCTTTCAAATCCATTAAAATTTATCATTTTTTAAAAATCTTTTAAAATTAATAACTTTTTGAATACCTCTAGATTTTAAAAGAATTTTACAAAGTTATAACTGAATATATATGGATTTTAATAGATTTTTACAAAATCTGAATTGAATATCATTAGATTTGTATAGACTCATATAAAATTTAAATTGAATACCTCTAAACTTTTAAATAATTTTAAAATTATTTAAACTCTAAAATGAATATACCATCTCAGTGATAATTTTTCAAATTTTAGGGATTTCCATTACCCCATATATATATATACATATTCCTAATCCTGATGTAACATCTTATTTTTAATCTTTTTCATAGATTTTATAAAGAATTGATAAGAATCCAACGAAATCTTTGGAATTAAGACTGTATTTATATTGACAATTTTCTTCACAATTTTACTTTTAAAATCCTTTTGAATCCATTAAAATCTATCATTTTTTAAAATTTTTTTAAAATCAATGACATTTTGGATACCTCTAGATTTTAAAAGAATTTATAAAATTCTAATTGAATACCTCTAAACTTTTAAACAATTTTAATATCTTTCAAATTCTAAATTGAATACACCCCCTAAATGATAATTTTTAAAATTTTAAGGATTTCCGTTGCCATATATATATATATATATACATATAGTCCTAATAGTCTACAAGTACAGTAAAGAAGGTTAAAAATATAATAAAAAAAAAAAGAAAACTAAAAATATGGTCTCACATATATAAGTTTAAAGGAAAATTTGTACAAGTATAGTAAAGAAGGTTAAAAAAAAAAAAAAAAACCTAAAAATATGGTCTCACATGTATAAGTTTAAGGGAAAATTTCATTTGTACCCTTTCATTCTAATTATATGTCAACTTATAATTCTGAAAAATTATTATTAATTTCCTATTTATCAATTTTTACAAGTTAACTTTAGTAAGTAAAGATCAAAATTGTATTTTCAGAATATTATTCAATCATAAAATACTAATTTTCAAACTCTTTTTACCATTGAATTATTAAAATTAATTGGTAAAAATTGCCATATGAGTCTGTTTTAAAATATATAAAAAACTAAAAAAAAGTTAATAATAATTTTTGAAAAATATATTTCTAAATATTATTATTGCAAAGTTGAAAATGTTCAAATAAAATTTGCCCTAAGCTTAATAATATTGCTTTTGGAGTTTTGTTTCTCCTCCCTGCCCCTCTCTCTCTCTCTCTCTCTATATATATATATATATATATACACATGAAAAGGCTAAGGTTAGGACGGTATGATTTTTTTTTAAAATCAACATTTAAATTATGACATTCGATTTTTACACTTGGATTGGATTTTATTATTTTTTAACCTAAATAATAGAATTAAAAATTAAGATTTAAAATTTGATTCTAAAAAAAAATAAATCATTTTAATCTGAGATTAACTTATATATATATATATATATGTATATATGTATTATTTTAAAATTAGGAAAGGATGTTAAGTGATGCTCATAATTTGTTTTAAAGAAACTTAGAAATATATATAACATCATCATATTCATCATACTCATTATTATTATTATTATCTTCTTTTTTGTAACTCAAGGGATCGGATGGGAATTATTGCAAGCATCAAATTTTAACCTAACGAAACATAAAACCTAAGGTTACTAAGTCATATATGATAAAAAAACAAAAACTTTACCAAGCAATGTGGAGTATCCTTATCGAAAAGATAAAAAAAAATAAAAATAAAGGAAAAGTCAAATGGTGTGTATTTCAAGCCCAAATCCAGAAATTGCCACTGGTAATTAAGGTGTAAAAACATTTGAACCAGTTACAAAGCTCAAACCCAGAAGCTTTGGGTTATCAAATAAAATGCAAGCTCGGCCACCCAACGACAGTGACAAATCTTTGTCAATGGTGGGTTGTCAGGAGGAATTTCGTATCCTCATTTTTATTATTATTTTTTTGGCTCTATCATATTAGAGGTCCACTAGACCCATTACTTACAGGCTGACAGATACCAATAATATGCATGGAAAATTGAAAAAAAGAAAACTCTTGAAGGTGATATAGAGACAATGAGGTTAAAAAAAAAAAAAAAAAAAAAAAAAACCTGAAAAACAAAGACTCAAAATCAAATGGGCAAACATAGATTGTGTATACCTGTAATGACTCTAAAGGAGCAAACTAATGACATATCAAAGATGATAAAAGAGGGGAAAAAAAAAAAAAAAATCCTAATGAAGCTTTTGATAGCTACCCTTTTGAAGTGCAAATCATAAGTAGGCTGCAAGTCGCATCAGCTTCTGGTGCATATGCAAAATGGAAGTATTTGTGGCCACATTTGAAAAGACAGTGTTGGTGATTGTTGATAATTTTATTTTTGGGCAAAAAAGTTGTAGTAATTTGTGATGTGTAAAGCAAGGAACGGAAAAGAAGAAGGTGAAGGTAGCCACCGTGTCATGGGGGTGGCCACACGCGAAGCCTTAATGGACATTCAGGTTGCTGCACAGCAAGTGTTTGATAAACTGGATTGTATAATTAAGTGGTACAGAAAAAAAAGTCCAATTTTGGGATCAGATTGGGAAACTGTTAGTTCATTTTATTTATTTATTTATTTTATACTAAGCTGTGATATGTACGTGAAAATGTCTCCCACCGGGACCCTAGCTGTAGAATATGGGAATTTTTGGCCTTGTTTGTGACTTTATCAATATGCAATTATGTATAACATGCAATGATATATTTTTGTATTTTGAAGTTTGTATTATGCATTAATTTGGAAGAAAATGTCATGCATATTTGGCTCCACTTTCAGACATCGAATCATTGCATGAAAGAAAAAAGAAAAAATAAATGCTGATTGATTTTGCTAATTATTTTTTTTAAAGAAAAATTTTGGAGGGTATGGTTAGATTAATGATTTCAACTTAATAATCATAGAAAATTATAACGCAGAGTACATCAATGAAGTCATTGATTTTATTTAATTTTTAAAAATCTAAGCGAGAGATTCAAATTTAGGATATCTGCTAAAGCTTTATTGGGCTCTGAAACCTGCTAGCCCAGTGGGAATATAAAAGAGTTAAAATGAAATGTAGTTGGGCTAGTCTGACTCCCTTTGTTAGGTTCATGTATCCATTTTTTAGTACTTTCTACTGAATTGACAGACATTAGCACATATTCACATGAAAAAAAGAAAAAAAGAAAAAAAAAAAAAATAGCACATAACCAGGAATACTCTTATTGTTCTCAGAAATCGGGGAAATAAAAAAAAATATGTATATATATGTATATATTTGTTGATTATTGATATTATCCATTATAGATGATTACAGTTTTTACCAATCACAACGAGTGATTGAAGAATGAGCCACAATTAAAGATTAAAGATTCGCAGAACCGAAGAATGAGAATTGACAAATTTCAATCAGATTGGATTGAAAATAAGTGACTGTTTATACACCAGAAAAAACAAATTCCAAAAGGATGAACCATTTCTATACACATGACATCATCTTTGTGCCTTGACTATGGTCATTTTTTTTTGGGCATCTGCCTTCACAAACATTATTGGTTTTCTGTGTCAAAATAATGTTGAGAGGACAGATTTGGAAGTATCCAAATGGTTAAGTCTACATGTTCCAATCAGGATTTCAGGGAGCTCCTCTTCTGTATTGGCCTGCAATAAGCACAATCACACCCCCATATCATAAACAAGAAAATGCATATAGTATTTTTTATTTTTTTTATCTGCTTTCATTTGTTCATGGCGCACATTCATGTAACTGATATACCTGTATCAAAAATGCCATCTCTATGATCAGATTGGTGAGGTAACCAAGAACAAGATTAGCCACTCCCCTTGCCACTGTTGAAGATCCGACGTCGATTGCAAGCTATTATCAGAAGACTTGGAGGTTATTCCAGGACAACAACATCAAAAAACCCAACTAATGAGTACTTAAAAAATGTGTGTATGTGTATGCATATGTATGTGCATGAGTAAATGAGCAAAACAATAAAGTACGAAGTTTCACAACTGTTTGTAGCTCATTATACCAATTTTAATAACTTACCTCTAAATAGTTCTTCCCACGGAAATAACGTACTTCGAGTGCCTGACCCAACAAGCATGCTTTCTTTCCCACACTCTGCTTGACTATCCATGATCCCTGAGGAGACCAATTGCAAGCATTGTAAAGATAACAAAAATAACACTGGTTATATATGCACATATATATATATATATATATATAAAACTGGTACTGACCTTAGAAATGTGTGGGATTAGCTTAAACCTGGAATTCCTATAGGCATTATCTCCATTGACAAATCTATTTACTATGGGATTTTCTTCCAGAGGAGTTCTCATCATGTAATACAATGCTATGTTGTATTGAGTTGTTCCGGGGAACTGATACATGGTTAGTGTTAAAAGTAAAAGATCAGATTCTCAATAATAAAAATGGTGAATTTTTTTTTTTTTTTTTGGTTTAATTAAGGATTACAATTTTAAGAAACTTACTTGTATGTTGACAATAAAGAAGAATTCTGGTCCGCCTCGTTCTGCATATCTCTGCATAAGTCATATAGCTTGTACAATTAGATATTTCTACCATATTGTGCATAAAGGGATGCTATAGAGATTAGGACTAAAAAAAAAAAAAAAAAAAAAAAAAAAAAAATTTATTTGACAATTAGAAACTAGTTGAAAATGAGCTATCATACCTGAACGATACCACCAGGACGGCCACCAAGATCATCTTCTCGCTTGTTAGATTGTAGCCAATCTGCACCTACCAGTTGCATTAAGGTTTCTTTAGCCTTGACCTGGTGAAATAGAAACATCATTTAGACAACATGAAATCAAATAATGAAAGTTTCAATTTTTAATAACATGCTTACTTTATAACACCAAAAAACCTTGAGTTTGGCTTTCTCTCAACTTCTTTCACACTTGGGTTTTGTAATTCTATTTTAGTAATGTAATCTTTTACTGCATCTATCTTGGACTAACATATAGTTGAACATCATTGTTTATTGATGATTCCCATTCTTGCTAATACCGTGAACAACCACATTCTATGGACTGTTTTTTATTTTTCCATATCCATGTCCCTGTACAAACGAATCCCATCTATCATCCTACTTAATAATCAGCTATTGCAAAACAAATGCCGTAATGTTTCCATCTTTCTGTGCCATAATTGGACTACTATAGCTCCTATGCAAGCTAGTATTGGCTAGACATTAAAACTTTCAATGAAAGACAACTATTTGAGTTGTAGATATTTCTACTACAAATTTGTTCCCAGAACATAGCCAGAGCTGAAGGAAAAACCTTCTGGTTGTCTCGCAAATAATTTTGCCCACGTATTAAGAAAGTCGAAGGATCAGCTGCTGAGCAACTGCAATGTAAATCACAATTTGGGTCAATCTGAAGAGTTGATCCATAGGAGCATGGGATACTTTCTTCCCTGGCACTATCTTGCAGATCCATATAACCCATCTTTTGAACTGCAGCAAGACCAATTTTTGGACCAATCTAGTCAGAATTAGTTTGAAGATGGAAATAATACATTTGTAAGAACATTGATTAACATAACTGGACTGACCTCTGAGATCTTGAAGTTTTTTCACAAAAACAGCAGCAGATGATAGTTTGGACGGGTACATATTCTGCACATATTAACATTCAGTGTCACTGTCAACAAACAGTATATTACATTCGCCAATTATAGAACATTTTTTAAGTGTATAAAAAAGTAAGATACATATATAGCTAGTATTCTAGCATTAGAATGCCTAACAAAAAAAAGTGAAACTGTATCATTTTGTCTCAACCTTTACAAAGCACAACAGAATGATGAAGCAGACAACCAAGGAGCAAATTGTCGAACTATATATCCTCTTTTTCCCCCCTCCAAATTACGTAACATTGATGTTATAAATTTACCATCATCAACATGTATAATATAAAATCCTCTTCAAAAATAAAGAAAAATAATATTTTACTACCTTAATAAAGCTGCAGTTAATATGCATAAACAGAACTTTAATAAGCAGAAAACAGAAGCAAAGCAAAACTCTATGCACAATGTACCTCCATTACTTCTACAGTTATGAATGTTTGTTAAACTACTTGCAAAAGTTCATGTGTTGTCGACAAGTTAGTACCATAGAAAGATCTGTCTGCTCTGGAGACCAGTCGCCATCGGACTGCTCATAGTCTGATGGTTCAGGAACATCGAAAAACACATCTCCAGTATCATCTAGTCCCTTTAGACTTGTATGGCTAGAAGCTGGTCCTTCCACCTCATCTATCCCCTCCAGTTGCCTAACTTCTTGTGGGCACTGACCCACATTCTTGATATCCTCCATTTCATTCTGGGGTAATCCAAGTTCTCTGGACAACTCTTCACATGATAATTCCGAGGATTCATTACCATTTTTAGTCTTGTAAAGCTCTCTCAATGCTGCAATGATAAAGCTTTGCAGTTGTGATGATTTCATACTAAAACCAATATGGATAAGGAACCAAAAAAATGCAATTGCTATTTGGCAATAAAAAAATACCTGCAAGTTTCTCAAGCATACGGATGGTTATCGTTCTTGCTGATGATGGACGGATAGATAGCTTCCAGAATTTCCAATCAATAGCAAGCATGTGTTTTACAAGTGACATTTTGCCTTGGTTTACTGGAGTTATAACGTATCCTCCACCTATATGTTTGTACAATGCTATATTTAGAAGACTATTCCGAATAAAACATAATTCTAAAATCCAGCATAACTCACTAAAATAAACATATTCAAATCCCAGGTGAAGAGGTTAAGAAAGCAACAATGAAGTAGGCCATCGAATACATAAAATGGAATGTTTGTGAAGAATGAAATTGATGATGCAGAGAGCTGGAATAGCTATCTATTTCAGTAGCATTATGTTAGGCATAAAAATTTACACGTTTTATGCTATAATATATTGCTTATTATTTTCCAAATATATGTTTGAAGTGTGGAAATAACTTAATTTTGTGATTTCTTAATTTTGTAACTTAATTTTTGTGATTTCTTAATTTGTTGGCAAAGATTAAAGAAAAATAGTTTGTTCTAAATTTATTAGGCCTATCTTAAGCTTTAAGGAAGTGATTCTAGCTAGTTTCCCAATTTGAATTTAGAAGCAAAAGATAAATAAAATCTGTGAACAGCATTAAGGAAAGTAGTAGCACATATCAAAGATATTAGGAAACTAAGAGAAGCAACCAAAATAAATTCTCTCCTATAAGGAGTCGGAACCGGCAGCATCAACAGAGGGAAACAAATAAAGACAAAAATCACATTGTTTTTTTATTTGACTTTTCAAAGGAGAGTCTTTAGGAAAGTTGCTTAAACCTTTGTCTACAAGCATCTTTTCCCACAGGAAGGAAGTAACAGAGATTTTTGAGAGATTAAAAATCAATTTTACAAAGGTTTCTAGCATAGAGAGGTGGCGACAAGAGGAAGGGATAGCATCACACTGTTCAGTAGCCCTTGTTTTACTTCTTTAATTTGTTTTCTCCGATCTCTATTGTTTTAGATCTTTGAATTTGTGAACATTAAGTTTAGTTTAGTTGCTTTTATTGAGTTTTCCCTTATAGCTATGAAGATTTAACTGCTTTGTTTTGGATCCTATTTGGTTATTTATTTAATGTTAAGAATTTATTCTTACACTTAATGCTTGTATGTTTCTAGCTAATTCATGCATGTTCATAAATACTATAATGAGCTTGACATAGGATTTATGGTATTGGATCTATAATAATTCCATGTTAGTGTAATTGATTGAAAGATAATTATATTAATATGCCATGTTCATAACTAATCACAAAGCTTAATGAATTCTCATCTAGTTTAAATCATGATTGAAAGATATGGTTTGTTATATGTGAATATGATCAATTGTGTGTGAAAGTGACTTTTGATTAATGTGGGGTTAAGTATGGTTAACATAGTGAGTAACTAAATAGTTGTCTATACAAAAGAGGATTAAAATGGATTAGCTAGTGGTGAAGTCATATGCCATAGTGTTTATCATTATTGAATCTCTCTACACTTCTAAAGTGTGTTTTCCTCTAGTTTCTGTGTTTTTGCCTAGTTTCTAATTTCTTAAGTTTTTTTTTTTAATAAGTTTTATTATTAATAATTCAAGTTTCAGTTTCTAAATAGTATAAAAGTCTAACTAAATTTGATACTTAATTACTAACCATCTCTATTGGACAATAACTCTACTTTCTACCTCTTTACAACTTGTTAACGACAGTGAATTGACAAACACATTACTTGTATTTAAATTTAATATTTTCACGCCTCCTTGATTATGAAAGGACTTAAAAGACAACATAACGACCGTGAACAAGTTCTAAGAGCAGTATTGATGTTTGTTTTAAAAGGTATCTGGGACTTTTCCTCTCATAAACTCCCTTCCATTTCCCACCTAAAATCCTAACCTTTGAAAAGAGAAATTACATTATGTTATTCACGATTTGTTGTATGGTGTTTCTATGTCAATGTATAAAGAGTAACCAAACAAAGAGGATCAAAAGCGAATAAAAAATTGTTGTTACCATACTCACAATCCCCAATGCTTAAGCCTGATAAGAAGTAGACCCAACTATGTATATCAAGCTCCTTTGTCTTCATTTGCAGGTCCATGCAAACTATGGGATGTAAATTGGATCTTAAATGTAAAAGTGTAGACTCAATAAATTAATAGAAATAGGGTTTATAAGGATTCAAAAACAAGACAAGTTAAACAATTTGTTTATGACGCCATGTCAAGTTACCATCAATATATAGGAAAGTTAATAGAACATTTAGCTTATGTGTCTTGCATATATCCTGTGATATGTGTCATGCAATTGTACATTTCCAATATAAAAGCATACATTACTTTTAAGGCAGGCGCGGACGTAGCCTTTATGTGGATGACACATCTTGTGGAACACAGAATGGTATAAAATTACTGTGGACAACAAGAAAAAACAGAAAAAAGTTAGAGCAAGCTAACATGACTTCAAAGCTTTATATTAGGAATTAATTTCATCCAGAAAACAAATACCATATGTGCCATCTTCCTCCCTTCTCCAATAGCGACGCAACAGCAAATCTCTTCGTTTCATCCCCCTGCAAACTATCATGTGTTAACAACAGACCATGCAAAAAATGAATTGTATTAAGGAGGTTCTAAGTCTGACCAAGGTAGCCAATCACTGTGTAACAGCTCGTGAACTATGTCTGTATGACCATCAAGGTGCTCAACCACACTGCCTCTGTAAAAACAAAAGTCCCATCTGCAAGACACTTTATGATTAAAAACCTTCGGAAAGATAAATGTTGCTTTATCAAGGATAGAAAAACTAAAATCTAATATGAATGTAATTCTGTTCTAAAAAAAGCATTGCGACAGAAAGCCAATTCCTACCACCCAAATAAAAAGAAAAACATGAGCAGGAATTCAACAAATGTGTGTACTTTTTTAGTACAAGTGAAATTCACCTACATGTTGGCATGATTGGGAAGCCAGACCATCTTTAAGTATATAAGATATTTACTTAAGAGGGTTATGGTTCATAAAACTATGGAGCTATGCAGCTACTTGATATGCTAAAACTTGAAACAAGATGATAATTTACAGAAAAGGATTTGGACCAACTCTAGTATGCTCAAGTTTATGTTTTTTCTTATTATTACTTTTGCAGGATTATGGCTTCTAAATACTAATGACCACAAAACCCCAAATTATAAAGATAAAGAGAACATGTCAAGAATCTTACTCGGATCTTGAGGGACCAAGAGACATAAGAGTTCGGAAAATTTCCTCTGAAGTCCCATCAACTACTCCTACTGCCATAATTGCTGGATGGTCATCCCAAAGCTGAGGATAGCAAAACGTGTGTAAGCAAATTACACAACATGTACAACAATCAAAGTTTAGTAAGCCAAAAAGAATTATACCCGCCCACGGGAATCCCATTCTTTCGCTTCTTTGAAAAGCCTCAGTCCTGCAAAAGTAATAAACACTTTTAAATATACATGTTTGGATGCTTGAAGTTCAAAATAAGAAACTCCAAGTCTTACCATTCTGACAACCAAAAATTTTCCATGGTGAAGGAGAAATCACGTCAGATGACGTTGTATCTACACGCACAGACGACCGAAAAGTCCAGTCTATAGAGTTTCTACTGCCTGCCCTCTTCGAACCACTTAATCTGTCAAAACAATTACCTTAAATCATGTTGGAACACAATATATGTTGATAATGTAATTAAACATATATTTAGAATATACTAACTTTAATCGGTCTCCACCTACATACAAAAAAGTATGACAAAATCAATGATCTTAATCTGACCTGAGAAATCGGGATTATACTTTCTTAATGACTTCAGAAAGCCAACATTTTACTTTCTTTTTATGGTGAAGCATTCTAGATTACTATGTGAACTAGCAAACTTTAAATTTTCCATGAGTACAAACACAGATCTAATTCAGGGAGAACAATAAGTTTATGAAGTCAAAAGGGTCAAGCATGCGAGTAGCAAAGGTGGCTGAAAAACAAAAAAAAAAACATTTATAATGCTTCTATTTCCTCAAATGTACAAAGAAAATATGATTAAGAGAGCTTGAACAATGACTGAAATGAATATCTACATAAAATGGATTTAGTAATTACGATGAACTGTACATACAGTTTATGGTTTTCTACATCTCTCTTTCATCATTTAAGTAGGTATAGAATATTATTTGCTTTGTTCTACAATTTCAACAATTAAACGTTCAAAGAAATTCAAAGAATCATGTAACTTTAAACAATGATCAAAGAAAGGAAGAAGTAAAAAATGAAACAACATAAGCCACCATGAACCTCATTACCTTAAAGATGTCGATTTTCTACTGGAAAAAGCCACGAGCTCCTTTGCAGGATTTGCGCACTTCTGAAAGTAAACTCAATTATGAGCATTTTTATCATGAGTAAATCCATAATACTCGTTTGGTTTAAGAGAAAAAGATTGAAAACCTTTAATGCAGCATCCTGCAAAGAATGAATCCATCTTGCTGCTTCTTCTGGACTAGTTGCTCCCAACTGTAACGTTGAAAATTTAATGTACATGAAATTTATATTGTAAAATCAAAATGGTGATGTTTGTCTTGGATTCATCCTACCTTAAGCTGGTCATTATGACTTGAAGTGTTATAAAGAGTGAAAAGAAAGAATACCTGCATGTTGCAAACAACATTGTAAATGTTAATGCTAGAAAAACCATCCCTTGCCTGCCAAATTGTTCTTTCTATAACATCTTAAAGACATAGGATACTAAGGGTGCATACTTTTCTATTGATGCTCTCCCTTCCATCATCTGCAACCCGAATGTAAGAGTCGATTATTGCACTTCTAACTGGCTCCTGGAAACTCAATAGATTCAGTTAGGACCAGCCCCTCATGTCAATAATCTTCACAAATTGAAAAATTTACAATATAATGACATCTGAGTTGAATATAGCTTATCATGTATTAGATGAGAGGCCCTGGTTCTATTGCACTTCGTTACATTAGATGAAATTATTTTCAAAACCAAAGGAATCAACCCCAAAAAACATCCTTCATAATCTTCATCTTTACTTGAGACTAGTATGACAATGTTTTTGTAGGAAGAGCTTCTCCTACAAAAGTTGTGCCCTAGAAGTTCATATTAAGTGTTTCTTCAAGAAACAAGCATCAATAAAAGCTCTTTCAAAATTTTGACTAAACTTTAAAATGTGCTTTTATCCTCTTCTAAACACTTCTAATCATATCTGAAAGCTCAGCCAAACATTGCTGCCTCAGGACTTGTCCTCAACAGTTACATCAGATCTCTTAATATTTGTTTTTATAATATAAATGCATGTTATTAAAAGATTTTAGGTGCAACCATGGTAGAAATCTTAACTTGATTTGCAAACATTCTATGACTTTAATTCTCTACTCAAATGGAATGGGCTTTTTTTTTTTTTTTTTTTTTTTTTTTTTTCCCCCAAGGCCTAATCGAACACATGATCTCATGATCTGTGGTCATGGACTGTTTACCATTCCTAAGGGATACTCACTCAAATGAAATAAGTTGTTTGACAACACAAAAAAACAAAAAAAAAAAAAAAAAGAAAAAAAAAGAAAAAAGAAAAAAAGAAAAAAAAAAAAAGGCATAAGTTGTCCTCAAGACCAGCATTTTAATCAGAGAATAAAAGCCAGACCTAGCATCATATCGAAATCTTGGTGCCATAGAGATCACTTTTCATAAGAGAATGGAAATTATGATTTTGAGAAATAATTCAAGGTTCAAAGTAGAATTATATAAACGGCTCCGGTTCAGTGAGATGCAAAAGGATGCAAATGCTTTCAAGCTTGGGGGATAAAATAGCAGAAGCACATATTATGTGATATCAAATCATAAATCCAACATAGGAGGTCCAATTTTCATGATCTTAACTACCATTGCTCAATTTGAAAGCTCATACTCATGAATTATGGAAACTGGAAATTTGGGTTAACCCTCAAACCTCTTTCTTTCTTCCTTTTTTATCTATTTGGTTTTTAATTTTTAATTTTTTTTATCTTATTCCACTGCACATGGTTGAATGACATATATTTATTATATTTAATTTAGAAATCACTAAACTACCAAAACAACAAGAGTAACAATAACAAAACCAATTAGTTCTGTTATTTGTAATCTCCAAAGCAATGACAATTACAATAAAATAAAATATTTCTGATCCTATGCATTGCAGAGATCAAACTATCAAACAGAATGTAAAAGTAAATCGTAGACAATACCTTCCTACCATCAAACTATATGAATATCCGCCAAAAAGCAAAATAAAATAAAATAAAATAAACCAAATATCGAACACACCACCGAAAAAAAAAAAAGCTTACCTGTTTATCAGAAATGGGTTTGGTTTTGAAGCTCTTGAGAAAATTATCTTCGAGAATGAAGTACCTTTTGCGTGAATATGGTAACCCAAGCTTACTGAAACGAATAAGATACAACCAACCTTCCATTTTACCATCAATTCTTGCAATACCCATTTAAGAAAAACCAGAAAAAAAAGCAACCTATTGATTCGCCACAAAAAAAAGAAAGCTTTTCAGAAGCTAGAAGCAATTCTATGAGTGTCTTTCAAATTCTTGTAGCTATAGAAAATGGACAACAAACCCAAAAACGGCTATATGGGAATTTTTCTTTTTGGTTATATTTTTGTCAATGACTTTTTGGTGCTTTTTGTTTTTACGAAGAATGTTGAATTAGATTGATCCTCTGATCCCAAACAAGGGATTCAGAGAATCAGTTTCAGGAAATTCCAGTTGCTGGGATTTTTCAGGCACTGCTCTGCTTTTTTCTCTCCCTTTCTTATTCTTCTCCCCTGTTTCTGTCTTACCGTTTTCAAATTAACTGATTTTCGCGTATACATTGTCATTGGGACACAAATTGATACTGTCAATTTCCCATTTTGCCCCTCCATCTTTCCTATTTTTGCCCTCTCATGGCTGTTTGGTAGTGGTTATTTCCCATTTTGCCCCTCCATCTTTCCTATTTTTGCTCTCCCATGGCTTTTTGGTAGTGGTTATTTCCCATTTTGCCCCTCCATCTTTTCTATTTTTGCTCCCTTATGGCTTTTTGATAGTGGTTTTTAGTAAGATTCACTTGTTTATTTTTAATGATGGTGGTTAGACTGTTCTGTTGGTTATTTTATTTTTGACAGATTAAATTTGGAGGGTGATTGTTTTTTCTTTTTTTGTTTTCTTTTTTTGTTTTGTTTTTTTATTTTATTTTTTTATTTTCACACTTTTGATAGGTTCCCATCAACTTAATTATTACTTAAAATCTATTTACTAAAATTTAAAAATTTATGAAGCATATATATATATATATATAAATGTATATATACATGCGCGTGTACACACTCACACACATATGCACAATTAGTCTCAACTAAGGTTCATTCTATTTCATTAAGCTAAACTCTATTTTTGATGATTAAAATTAAAATTTAAGATTTAAAAAATAGTTAAATATGGATTTAGTAATATATTAAAATTCCATATTAAAATCCTATTTAAGAAAAATGAACCTTATTTAAACCTGATGATTAATAAACATAATTTTAAATCTCAATTTTTTATACGATCCAAGGAATGAAAAAATAAAATATCATCTTAGTCCTCATATCAAACTCAAATAAGAATTTTAATATCAATTTTAATTCTAAACTTTCATGCCAATAGAACATGAATACATTATGAGATGTACTCAATTATATAAATATAAAATAAGACCTATATAAGGTCAATTTGATGATTACTATTAAGACTTTCTTTATCAACTTTTCCATTTCTTTGAGGTTTAGATTGAAAATTTATTTATGATTATTTGGGTCTTTGTAGGATTCATTTTCTATAATAGTTTTAGTATATCAATAAATCTATATTAAATCATTTAAAAATTTATTAAAAAAAAATATGATGTTGAAACTATCAACTCAATCTAATGTGAACTTGATTTTATATAAATATTTATTTATGATAATTATTACAATTTTTTATGCCATAGTTTATAAAACTACTTATTTATTTATGAACAATTTGGTAGCCAAGTGGAATTTAAGTACTTATTCAGAGTGCAATTTTACTTTCTGTTCTTGAGACTTCATATTTTTATATATTTTTCTCCCTTAAAAATATAAAGGATGATAGAAAATGAATAATGTTTTTATTTATTTATTATTATTGTTAATAATATTATAATGCAATACAAGGTGAGACTGAGAGGTCACATGATATCTAAAATGAAGGATTTATAGGGGAAAAACTGGGAAATGATGTTTATATATGAGACCATGGTTCATTTGTTTATTTGATTAATTCATTATTATATCAACGGAAGAAAAGATATATATATATATATATAGAGAGAGAGAGAGAGAGAAAGAGAGAGAGAGAGAGAGCTTGCAAGAGAGCGTGGAGCAGCTAGAATTACCATATAAAAGATGATGAGGATGTTTATAGCGTTATTAGTTTTGTCAATTACTAGGACTAATCATAAACAATCATATGCTTAATATTAACAAATTGAAGACAAAAAAAATAACAAAACTTTGTTGCTGAATTTCATTAAAATCGGTTAGGAAAGGAACATAACTGCCACATATCAGGGGTCACACATAAGGGAAAGGGATTGCTGTCTTGCTGTCTTTTTACCATAAATGAGAAATTGCGATGGTAGGCCCCGGCGCCCCCCCCCCCCAAAAAAAAAAAAAAACACCACACCCCAAAAAAAAAAAAAAAAAAAAAAAAAAAAGAAAAAAAAACAGTGAAGGCATCCAAGCAGATGGTGCCCAGCCTACAAGTTCTTCCAAAGATTTGCCAAAATCCATCAACTTCTATGGGTCTCCTTGCTTCCTTAGCTTTTACTCGGTCAAACCCATTTTAGCATATTCATCTTTAAAAATAATGCTAAATATATATTTAGTCTATTAAAATACATATTAAGTATAGTTAATTTTTTAAATTATTAATATTTATTCTTTTAATAATTCATTTCTCTATATCTAAATATTAATATCTTAATCAATTATATAATAAGATGTTTAATTTAGAGCATCTTTAATGATTTGTTTATTGAATTTGTTTATTTAAAAAAAAGCTTTACCATATTAGACTGACATACAGTTTTTTAAAAAAATCATCCCTAATGATACTAAACAAGATTTCTATCAAGCTGAAATGACATTAAAAAAAGTAAAAGATATTTAATAAAGCCTTTACTTTAGCAAGTTTGTTTAACTATGTGAGTCATAAATTCAGCCTCTTACTTTGTCCTCTTATTTTATCAATTCACAGCGTCTTCTCTCTTTTCTTTCCTCTCATCTCGTCTTTTAATGTACTAATTCATTCTATTTAAAGTTCTCAA
This sequence comes from Ziziphus jujuba, assembly GCF_031755915.1. Taxonomy (NCBI): domain Eukaryota; kingdom Viridiplantae; phylum Streptophyta; class Magnoliopsida; order Rosales; family Rhamnaceae; genus Ziziphus; species Ziziphus jujuba. The sequence continues at coordinate 15,912,826 of NC_083386.1, read as the reverse complement.
CGTAATTCATTGATAAAAAATTTTAAATATATATTATTTATTAAAAGATACCATGGTATCTAATAGGGGTGTGCACCGATAGGGTTTTTGCATTGGATGAAGAGGGATCAATTGTTCGGTTATGGACTTGAAATCTTTTTTTTCAACTTGTAAAATTAGTTGATCGGTTTATTTAGATCGATGGTCAGTTATCGGTTGATTTTCAGTTTGAAAATGGTGTAGCGGAGAGAGAAGTTATATTATAGAGAAGGTGGTCAGGTTGGTAAACATAGGCAAGAAGAGTCTGCTTCGTAGTTTGAACCTTCTTGCCATGTCAGATTTGTCATGTAGTGAAGCAAATTTGTTTTTATAATATATATATATATATATTTTTTCGATCAGTGGGCAAGACTTGCCAGCCTATTAGTTGGTGGTGATAGCTTGTATGTGTGTGAGTATTAAGATCCTTACGTAGTAGCCCTCGTTTCACGATGGAAAGGGACTAGGCTCTGAGCTTTTCATTTTCACCTTGTATGTGTGTGAGTATTAAGGTCCTTACATAGTAGTCCTCGTTTCATGATGGAAAGGGACTAGGCTCTGAGCTTTTTATTTTCACTGTGAGACTTACGTATTTTTCAACTTTTTGTGTGGTATTTGGATGGGTTTCTTTTTTTTTTTTTTTTTTTTAATTCATTTTTTAGGTGTATCTAGTTTTATCCCCACTGATATACAGAGAAAGGACTTAGTGATGGAAGTAAAACAGTAAAGATGGGCCAAAATGGAGGAAAATAAGGTTTGGTCCATGCCAGAGAGGATGTCGATGGCTGCAGTTTCTTAAGTATCACCGTAGAAAAGCACCTTGTACATTGCCAGCTTGGCCATCAGTGGAATTCCGAATGACATGATTGTAAGTGTATAGATGGCTGGGAAGAAGGCCATTTGAGGAAGAGAGAGAAGAAAGAGTTGCAATGTATTGATGGTGATGGGAAGAGAAGGTAGCTGGCATGACTGATTTGTCCATGTGGATTATTATTCGGTCGGTTTCGATCACCGCTGGTTTTTTAGCATTGATAACCATTATCGACCGAAGCATCTTGATCGATATTGGTTAATCGACTGGTCCGACAACGATCATCGCCAATCGTCGGTCGACGCAGTTCGGTCCGTTAACGGTTAAAATGTACACCCTTACTATCTAAGCTTTTTATTACGTAAGCTCCAATGGATAAAATTGTTGGAGATGCTTTTGATAGATTTTTTATCTATAACATTACTTGATCTTCTTATTTAATAGGTAATTGGCATGAATGCTCCTTGAACTTTATTGAATATTGTACTTTGATCTCTTATTATTATTATTATTTTTTGTTAGGATATTTTAGCCCCCTAAACTTATAAATTTGTTATATTGAACGAGTTTTTACTATTTTTCATCAATCTCCAACGAAAAGATGCACATGCAAGGTGTGACGGTCCGCACCTTTGGAATGGTCTAGTGGCATTTTTGTAAATATTCAAAGATCAGGATCTTCGATCCCGAACTATGAGAATCTCTTAAGAATGTTACTAGGATGGTGCATGTCGAATATCGGACCAAGATATGAAGGTTTGCTAGAGAAAATCCCATTATGATTCTTCGCACAAAGTGATATCTATAACTGCCAGAAGGGAAAAGACTAAATAAGCTCTTCAGGAGGGTGGTCCGTGTCTGGCTCTCCATGGCCCCTAGCTCCAGCTTCGAGCTTAGGCTAAAAGAGCCTCCCATGGGTGACAGGGGCAGGCATAAAGTATCACGAAGGTGGTCTTATGTCTCCGAGGGATAGGGAGTCCCGAGGACAGTACCAGTAGGCGCTATGAGCTGGTATTGCACATCACTCCTATGCCAGAGGCTGAGTGTAGCATTCACTATGCCGTTTCTTATCGGCTATGCCAAAGACACACGTAGGTCTTTGTTACAAGGTTGTGAAAAATGTGCCATTGAGCGGGGGCTTGGGTTCTACCTCGCTCAAGCGAGTCGGAAGCTAAGAAGGCACGAACGGGATGACACTGTGTCATCGTGGGACATTCATATGTGGGCATTCGATCTTCTATTGCTACCTTGGGTAGTATGTTGGCACGATGCTAGCATGCATGCCTCAGGGTTATGTGGTAATCGGGATGAGCATGGACCAAGGCTCGAATGGAGAGCTGGGTTGCTGGCTAGATCTTGGTATAAGGTCGAGTTGCAGGTTATTGAGTGGGAGTGAGGCCATCGGGCTAGCTTGTTGGGCAGTATGAGCCTTGATGACTATGAGAACCTATAGATGGGGAGAGTGTCTAGGCTAATAGCCGTGATGCTGGGAAGCAATCATAGTCGTCTACGCACGAGACTCGCGAGAGTAGTTCTGATGTGATTCCGCCCGAGCCCGCTCCACCGATAACCCGCTGTGGTGCTGACTCGACACGGATGAAGACTAGGCCAATCACAAGAGCTCAAATTAAGAGATTTAAGGACAACCTGGGAGTATTTATACAGGGGGTAATCAATCTCAACAGAGCTTATCCATACTTGAAGATACAAAGCCTATTCTAAGCATCCAAGTGGTGGAAGCCGATACGGACCCGGGTGACGATTTTGGTACATTTTTGGAGTCCGGGAAGCATGAAATGGTTCCAATGCTTTATGGGTTTAATACATATGCCTAAGAGGTCATGGAATCAAGTTAAATCAGCCTCAAATGCAATCAAAAAGGGCTTGTACGGACAGCATCAACAATTTGGCCGAATTTGCTGTATTGCTTGCTGGCTTTACTGTATTTTACTGTATTAGCCTTTTCTTATTTTTCCAAGCATGGGCAACGTGTGGGACTTCATATTCAGCTTATTTGGCATCCTAAAAAGCATCTAGAAGCTGATTTGGAGCTCAAAGAGGTCAAAGATTGATCAAAGTCAACTTGATCAAAAGGCTAGCATTTTTAGTTTCCTAATTTGTTTTTACTTTTTGTTTTAGGAAACTACCATTACTTTTTGGCTTTTATTTATTTATTCTCTGGACGAATAACTTTAGGAAGGTTTTTATTTTATTTTTTCCATTGTAAATTAATTAATTCCTAATTTAATATAAAGGAATTAATTAATCAAACTTAGATTAGGAAAGAAAGTATAGTTTCGGCTAACTAGGTTTCTTTATGTGTGGTGGCCGGTTTTCTTTATTTTTAGGGTTTTATTTCGTGGTTTTGTAGCCTATTTAAAGGCTTATTTTTCAATATGAATACAACTTTGATTTGAATAAGAAAATACTTGTGAGATTAATGATCTCTTTGTTCTTTGATAACACCTAAAACACCATTAGAGAATTGGTTGTTTTAGCTTGACTTATCAATAGGTTTTCCATCCCCTATTGTGGCGTCTACATTATACCAAGGTTTCTAACCACAGGTTGGTTAGGGTTTGAGGTCCATTCCATTAGAACTTGAACTTAATTAAGATCCGGGCTAATATAATATGGGTTTAGGAGCAGGTCGTCCTAGGTTCGTATCATTTGGTATCAGAGCTAAATTTTGTTCAGGTTTGATCTATCTTTATTTGCTTTATTTGTTTTTGTGTTATTCTGAAATTTTAGCATTAGGTTAAGGTTGCATCCATCCCATACACGTTCTGCATCTTTAAAAAAAAAAAAAAAAATTCATTCCTAGTTGAATTAGGATTTCCTAGTTTTACCGTATTTTTGTTTCCTAGTTTGTTGGTTGTTTTTCATCATTGTTCTTGTTAATTTTGGGTTTTGTTGATTTTCTTTTGCTGTTTTAGTCTTAAATATTTGCATTCATATATTCAAAAAAAAAAAAAAAAAGAAGGGTTTGCAGCAACATATAAAAAAAAAAAAAAACTGCACATTTGTGTTTATTTGGAGGTCACGGGTTTGGTGTTTGTTTTGGAGTTGGAATTGCAATTTTGGTAATTATTCTTGATACTGCAGTTGTTTATGTTCTGTGAGTGAAAAAAAAAAAAAAAGAAGAGGAAAAGCCGAATAAAAAAAAAAATATTTCAGTTTGTTGGAGTTTGATTTGTTTGCTGGAAATTTGTTGGAGCTGCTGGTTTTTTGTTTATTTATTCAATATTTGAGTTGCTGGGAAATTATTTTTGCTGCTGGATATTTGGATTTCGGGTGCTTAAATTATTTGGATTAAAATCAGTTAAAGGATTTGATACAAAACTTGAATTATAAAGAACAACAACCAACAACTATTCTATATTTTTGTTAAATTTGATTCTTGTTCGTATTTGAATTTCTTTTCCTGGAATTTTATTCTTGAACTCATAATCTACTACCATCTGGTGCAGTTTTCAAAAATTCCAACGTTTTCCCATTATTTTGTCTAGAAAGCCGAAAAAATTAGGATTTGTTGGATTCTTTCGGTATTGCCTACCTTTTGCTTACTGTTTGTTGATAAGTTTAATTAAAACATACTAGTGATCTAATTGCTATTTTGTGGGTGTTTTAATTAGAACTTTGAGATAACTCATTGAGTGGAAAAATGCAAGAGTATGTGAGCTTAAAAGAGGGTAAAAGTCGAAACTAATGTGCAAACACGAGTGTTGAGACCTTGTTTGAGTGAAACACGTGAGGGAGTGAATATTGTGAGGATTTATTTTATTTTTGCAGTATTATACTAACATGACAGAATCAAGAATGAGAAGAGGAGATTCATCCTTGAGGATCAATGAGGAGGAGTCCGTAGCATTCTATGGCGATGCCCGAGCTACCGGGAGTGGAGACCAAGTGGACATGAGAACTGTTTTGGAGTCAATACAGCGGGTTAGTGCTTAAGTTGAGCATGTGAATCAAAGGATGGGAAGGCTAGAAGTTTCACAAGGAATTCCGAACACAAGAAATAGGCAAGAATTCCATGGAGGACGAGGAGGTCGAGAGAGACCGAGAGAGGAATTTGATGAGGAGCCATTCGGTGGAGATTTTGAGGAAGGTATGGATGAAACTTTTGCTGTCCAAGATAAAGCTGGCCGTGGAAGATATAGGAGGGAAGATACAGATGATGATTTGGGAAATATCAAGGTTAACATCCCAACGTTTATGGGTAAAAGTGATCCCGAAGCATATTTGGAGTGGGAAGAAAAGATGGAGATGATATTTGACCGCCATAATTATTCGGAGGCTAAGAAGGTGAAATTGGCAGCAATGGAGTTTGGCCATTATGCACTCCAATGGTGGACCAATGAGCAAAACACCCGAAAGAGAGTTGGTGATGACTTGATTACTACATGGCGACAAATGAAAAGAGCCATGCAGAAATGATTCGTACCATCACACTATCACAGGTTGCTGCATCAAAGACTTCAATCTTTATCTCAAGGACATGGATCCGTGGAGGATTATTACAAGGAGATGGAGATGCTTATGATGAGATTGAACTTGAATGAAGATAGGGAAGCAACCATGGCAAGGTTTCTTGGTGGTTTGAATCGTGAAATAGCCAATCAACTAGAATTGCCACAATATGTGGAATTGGAGGAGATGTTGCATGTGGCTATTAAATTAGAGCATTAATTCAAGAGGAGGGGTGTAAGATCATGGTTTGGAGGTGTTTCCAACAGTGGAAGGTCCAATTCAAGTGGCTGGAGGAACAATCCCATCTATGAAAGCAAGCCAAAGCCGAAAGTTAAAGAAGAAAGTTCAAATTGGCCAAGGAAGGAGACTAGAACCGAATCTGTCCAAGCACCAAAGAATGAGGTAAAATTAGATCCTAAGCCTTCTAGAACTCATGATGTTGTGTGTTTTAAGTGCCAGGGAGGAGGACACATCGCTAGCCAATGCCCGAATAGAAGAATCATGGTGTTAAAGGGCAATGACGAGCTAGAATCAGAAAGTGAAAAAAGTGAGGATGAAGCCAAGCAAGAGGAGGAGGACTTGGAGGATGAACCCGAAACCTTGCAAGTATCCAATGCTGAATTAAACTTGCTTTCTAGGAGAGTACTTGCTGCATATAAAGATGAGGATGAAATTCAAAGAGAGAACATCTTCCACACCCGATGTGAAATTCAAGGTAAGATTTGTAGTATGATTATTGATAGTGGAAGTTGTACAAATGTAATTAGTAACATTGTAGTTGATAAATTAGGCTTAATAACTACTAAACATCCAGAACCTTATAAATTACAATGGCTTAATGATAGTGGTGAAATAAAAGTGAATAAACAAGCTAAAGTAAAATTTCATATAGGTAAATATGAGGATGTAGTTTTATGTGATATTGTACCCATGATTGCTGGACATATACTATTAGGTAGACCATGGCAATTTGATAAAGATGCTACTCATTTTGGTCGAGAAAATAGTATTGTTTTCAGGTTTAAAGGGAAGAAGGTCAAGCTGGACCCATTAGCTCCTAAGGAGGTTTACAAAGACCAATTAAAAATGCAATAAAGGAGAGAAGCCGAAAAGCTCAAGCAAAAAGCAAATATGGCACCAACGACTTCACCATCCTTTCAAGAAGGTGAGATTGAGGTTGCTAATCAAGGTAAGCTTTCTAAAACCCAAATTGAGTCGAAGAACCAAGAAAAAGCTGAGAGAGGGGTGAGAAAAGAGAGCAAACCCGAGAGCACAAAAAATCTGGAAGTTTCCGCCAATGAGAGCCAAACCGAGGAAAGAAAAAGAAAAGAAAGAAAAGAGAGGAAAAACCAGAATTTTTATTTGAGTTTTAGGAATATTAATAAGGCTATTGAATGTACAAAACCCTTGTTGGTCATGATTTATAAAGAAAATTATTTTAATGATCAAACTAACTTTGAAGAACTTGAATTGCCAAGTTCAATGATTTCTCTTTTGAAGGAATTTGGAGATGTCTTTCCAAATGAAAGTCCAAGTGGACTACCATCTAGTCAAGAGGGAAAAGGCGAGCTTGCTGTCCAAGGTAAGTCTTCTAATACTCAGGTTGTGTGGGGAGATTTTAATAAAACCAAGAGTGAGAAATTTGGTGCAAAAGCCGAGAGTGAGGAAGGTGAGATGACCGTGAGTGAGAAAGGAAAAAGAAGACAAGAAAGGAAAAATATAAATTTTTATCTTAGCTTTGGTGATGCTAATAAAGTAATTATGAATAAGAAATCATTGCTGACCATGAATTTTAAAGATACTTATTTAAAGATGTCTTTATCGCATAGAAATTTATCTGCATTGTTGAGAGCTTTACTTAGTGGCAATTTGAAAATTTGGAAAATATTGTTTGCTAACTTTAAAAAGTGTAATTTTTACCATAATAAGCATGTATTTCTAGATTTTGTTGTAATAGTGTTTGACCCAGGAGAATTGGTTTGGTTGCACTTACGAAAGGAAAGGTTTCCTAAACAAAGAAAGTCAAAGCTCATGCCGCCTATAGATGGACTTTTTCAAGTTTTGGAGCCGAATAACAAGAATGCCTACAAGCTTTATTTACCGGGTGAGTATAACATGAGTGCTGCATTTAATGTTGCTGATTTAACTCTTTTTGCTGCAGGTGATGATCTTGATTTGAGGACAAATCCTTTTCAAGAGGGGAATGATGTGATTCCGCCCGAGCCCGCTCCACCGATAACCCCCTGTGGTGCTGACTCGACACGGATGAAGACTAGGCCAATCACAAGAGCTCAAATTAAGAGATTTAAGGACAACCTGGGAGTATTTATATAGGGGGTAATCAATCTCAACAGAGCTTGTCCATACTTGAAGATACAAAGCCTATTCTAAGCATCCAAGTGGTGGAAGCCGATACGGACCCGGGTGACGATTTTGGTACATTTTTGGAGTCCGGGAAGCATGAAATGGTTCCAATGCTTTATGGGTTCAATACATATGCCTAAGAGGTCATGGAATCAAGTTAAAGCAGCCTCAAATGCAATCAAAAAGGGCTTGTACGGACAACATCAACAATTTGGCCGAATTTGATGTATTGCTTGCTGGCTTTACTGTATTTTACTGTATTAGCCTTTTCTTATTTTTCCAAGCATGGGCAACGTGTGGGACTTCATATTCAGCTTATTTGGCATCCTACAAAGCATCTAGAAGCTGATTTGGAGCTCAAAGAGGTCAAAGATTGATCAAAGTCAACTTGATCAAAAGGCTAGCATTTTTAGTTTCCTAATTTGTTTTTACTTTTTGTTTTAGGAAACTACCATTACTTTTTGGCTTTTATTTATTTATTCTCTGGACGAATAACTTTAGGAAGGTTTTTATTTTATTCTTTCCATTGTAAATTAATTAATTCCTAATTTAATATAAAGGAATTAATTAATCAAACTTAGATTAGGAAAGGAAGTATAGTTTCGGCCAACTAGGTTTCTTTATGTGTGGTGGCCAGTTTTCTTTATTTTTAGGGTTTTATTTCGTGGCTTTGTAGCCTATTTAAAGGCTTATTTTTCAATATGAATACAACTTTGATTTGAATAAGAAAATACTTGTGAGATTAATTATCTCTTTGTTCTTTGAGAACACCTAAAACACCATTAGAGAATTGGTTGTTTTAGCTTGACTTATCAATAGGTTTTCCATCCCCTATTGTGGCGTCTACATTATACCAAGGTTTCTAACCACAGGTTGGTTAGGGGTTGAGGTCCGTTCCATTAGAACTTGAACTTAATTAAGATCCGGGCTAATATAATATGGGTTTAGGAGCAGGTCGTCCTAGGTTCGTATCAAGTTTTTGTTAGTAAACCTCAGGGGCGTACGAGTGGTATCAGATGGGTCGACATATGAACTCGGATAGTGAGAAGGTTGGCCTTGACTAGAGAGTCTTGGCTTCGCACGGTCTATTTCCGCTGCATAAAATGTAGGACCCTAACATAAGGCATGTAAAGGGGTATGAGTGGTCATTTTACTGTACAAGCTTTATGAGTGGCGCTAAAATGCAATTTTAAAATGATTTAGAAACAATCATGCCAATATTCTAAAACAATTATAGGTAAAATTACTTTTTTCAATAAAAGTTATAAAATTATAAATATTGAATATTGGTACTTTAGACACGAATAAAAAATCTTTTTAAAAAAAATTAAAATATTTACAAATAATAAGAAAATATAAAAACATATTGTTGTTTCCACAAATTAATTTTATGCACAAAATATGCGTCATTACTTCAGATTGTTCATTAATTTCGTTTGAAAAAGGATAGTTTAAAATGTTGTATATATAAGGTCATGATTTCAATTCCATCTACTGCTCATATTTACAACTAATAAAAAAGAGAAAAGGGGGAAAAAATTCATCTTTTAAGTTTCACAGCCTTTATATGGCCCGTACTAAAATTTTAAGTTTAACAGCTTATAGGGCCCGTAATAAAATTTTAAGTGTTTGGTAAAAAATTTAATAGGGTATCCTTTACTCTTTTTTTTTTTTTTTTTTTTTTTTTTGTTTTTAAGAAACCTTATTTATTTATTTAGAAACACAAATTGCATTTTAACCTGTCATGGCCAAAATAATAATACTAATAATAAAGAAACAATAAGCAACAAGAAAACAAAGCAAAACAAATATAAAAGAAAACAGAGAATATAAAAAAGATGGAACCTAATTTATGGTAAACAAAGCCAAGAAAGCATACTAGTAAAAATTTATAATCGTAAAATTTTATAATTGTGTTGTTTATTAAAAAGAACAAAAGCATAATTGTAAGTCAGTCACGGAGAATATAAAAGTTTTATTTATTTTTATTTGTTTTACTAGGAGAAAATTTTTCAAAGAGTTATTGATTTTGATACCGCTAGTTAGATTTAAATAAAATATCTATTTTTTTTAAATTTCTTTTAATAGAAGAAAATTTTTCAAAAAGTTATGAATTTTGGTATAGATTAATTAGATCTAAATATAATATCTATTCTCTTTTTTAACCAATGGCTATTGATTTTGATAATTTTCGATTAGTTAATCACTTTTCATAAAATAAAGTATAAAATTATAAAATATATTTTTATTACTTAATTTTACGGAAGGTTGGTGCTATTTACTATGCTTTTGCCTTAAATCATGCAGTTCATTAATATGCTCTATTTTTCAAAGAAAATGTATTTATCTAATATTTATAATTCTTTATGGGTTTTTTTTTTTAATTTTCAAATTTGGTAATTTTTAATTTTGATAAAAATAATTTCTTTATAAAAAATTCTTTAAATAAAAAACCACATATATATAACTCATTATATGTCTATGGTGCCTTCATAATTATGAAACATTTGTGGCTGCACCACCATCTGGAGCCCTGCGCCTTTTGTTTTGTGAATTTTTTTTTGTTTTTTTTGTTTTTTTTTTGGGGGTAATAGTTGGTATTGTTTATATATGTGTATTGGTGATGGTTCTGTTTTTAAGTTTTTTTTTTTTTTCCCTAAAAGTTCTACTTTGTCATATATAGTTGGTTTATGCTTTCAGTGACAGATAAACTTCTCACCAAGTAATTACAAGTTTTAAAAAACTAGCTACAAGATTAATTAGAAAAAAAAAAGAAAAAAAAAAAAAAAAAAAAACAGAAACACCGAAATGATAACTATTGCAAATTGTTTATAAAATGATGCTCCAAAAAAATAAACGACAGCCCCACAATTTTTTTTTTTTAATTTTTACTTTTATTATTATTTTTTTTAATGCGTGTGGACATGTTGTTGTTGTTTGTTTATTAATTTTTTATATTATGAGAAATTGTAATAAATGTTTTGGATGAATTAAAGAATATAATTTAACACAAGAAGAATAAAACACATACTAAAATTTAACAAAAAGACTAATATTGAAAACTATTGTTATTTATCATCATTATTATTATTGGCTATAGATATCAATTTTATCAATAGTTAATTATATGGTAAATATATTGACATTTCTTTTATTTCTTTATTAAAAAATTTATATACATGTATCCTATCGTATCGCCACCGTATATAGATGTTTTTTTTTTCTTCAACATTTTATTAAATTTAGAAAAAAAAAGTACTAGCTTATAGTTAATATTAATTTGTTTTTTTCTTATTTCTAACAAAAAGTTCTTTAGTATATTTCCAACGTTAAATTTATTGTTTTCGAGATTTTTATTTCCCACAATTGCTTCTCCATCTATATATATATATATATGCGTATAATTTTTGTGTGTGTGTTGTTCCCTCCCCTCCCCCCCCAACAATAATAGAAATGCCTAAACTCATGCAAATAGAACTTAATATTTAATACAAATTGAAGCCCACTTTGACCATGGTTCTTTTTTGTGTTCTTACTTCTTAACATGTTATGCTTTTCCACAAAGGCAATGTATATGGTTTGCTAGTAGTTTTTCATGTGGAGATAATAGTTCGAATTTATCTAACAATCTTTTTTGTTTTCATTTTTGTTACTGAGAAGAAAGAAAAAAGTTATTTCAGAAGATTCGATATTTCTTATTTTATTTTTTTATTTATTTTTATAAAAACAAATCATATAGATATAATTAGACTAAAGAAACACATATGCTTACCTTATTATAAAAGGATATCGTCTCACCTTACCATAAAAAGGATTTTTTTACTTTTCAAGTTTACTTAGTGCATTTTTACCCCTAAAAAAATAAAAATAAAAATTTCTTAATGCATACATAGTAGTTGTGAACAGGATTTGTTTAAATGAAATAAAAATAGAGGTGTTATAGATGAGAAACGATATACTTGGAACATGTTTGCAACATAGAGTGAAAATGTGTTAATGTGGATTATTCTAAATTCCAAAACATACCCTAAGCTCTCAAAGGTAATTCCAAGCCACTCCTAAGATGAAGTTGAAGATCATCAATTTATAAAGGAGGTGTTATGATTAAAGTTCAAAATATCCGATATTTTTTTGAAATTTTCTCGATATTTTCATTTTTTGAATGTGTCGAAATAAAATTTAGGTTCAAATATAAATGGATAGAATTTCCATAATATCCATTGAAATTTTTGAAATTTCGCCAAAATTTCCATTGAACTTTTCGTAAAATATTCACATCAAATTCTTAACAATTTGGTTAAAAAATCTATAATTTCCATGAAAATTTCTAAAATTTTTAAAAAATTTCCATTGAAATTTCAAAAATATCCAGGAAATTTTTTAATTTTTTTTTTTTAAAAATTCATAAATATTATTGATATTTAGTAAAATTTTTTATCAAATTAATTTTATTGATAATTTTTTTTAACCCTTTAATTGCTTTTTAGACATTTAGTGATATAAGAAAAATATAATGAATTGAATTGAATAACATTAATAAGTTCTACTTATTGAATATCGATAAAGCAAAAATACAAAAATTGTAGATTATATATTTTAACCTTGCAAATTTTATTGTCGGGAATATCTGTTTTACAAATGCGGATAAATATATGATGAAATATATACATATGAAATAATAATATTTGTCTGAAAAATAGAAAAAATTCCTGACAATTCACAAGTTTTTATTTTTTAATTTTTAATTTTTTTTTTTTACATTTTTGAAGAAGTTAGAAGAAGTAGTGGCTAAAGGGAATTACCAAGTTGAGAAGTTGGATTAAGTTTATTTAGTGGTGAACAATATTATACACATACGACACAAGATAAAGATCATGAGAGTAGAGATGCAGGTCAAGGATTCAGTACTGTTGGAAAAGACTATATACGTAAAGCGAAATCTATAATAAAGATGTCACAAGAAGAAGAAAATTCGATTTCTATAAATTTTGGATCTATGAGGGTTGTAAGTCATTTTCATAATCCTCATTTAATGGATATTTATGGAATGTCATCAAGTAGCAACTCATGGGTATCATCCCAAACTCAATCATCAGAGAATAGTAGTTATGCACATAGTCAACCAATAATGCAAGATCCATATGGTTGGCATATTAATAATTATATGCAAAATTATCAGGAAGATACATATTTTCATAACTACTTCTCATATTTCACATTTTAAAATCAAAATGAGTAAAAAACTGATGATTTTCAACCACCCAGAAGTTCTATATGGTATTAAGATGATATTTATGAATTATAATGTAATTGTAATAATTGTTTTATATATTTTAGTTAATAAATAATTTTATCATATATGTATTTTTGATATATTTTTATTAATAATAATTCATCTATGGTCAATGCTTATTATAAATCAATTCGCTAAGAAGAATATAACATCCATGCAATATTTTAGTAAGTTTTATAATCAATTTAATAATTGATGGATTAAATAAGCTAATTCTAAAGTTTCAATAAAAATTTCAATTTTTTAAAACAAATTTTCATTATTTTTTATAATTTTTTTATCGATATTCTATATTTTCCCATATTTCTATGGAAATTTTCGTATTTTAAACTTTCAATATTTCCATCAATATCGATTTTTTGAATCTTGGTTATGATTTGCTGAATTTCTCGAACAATGATTTTTAGAATTTTTGGCACCAATAGCTTTTTTAGTTTTAATATATTTGCACTTATATTTTCTATAATATCAAAATATCACTAATATCTCTTGAAATTTATAAATAGTACATTATTGTTCCAAAACCTTGACCAAGTGACTTATAATTGCTAAAATGCATGTGCACGTAAGTGAGACTTTTCTTTCCTAAATAGGGCATAATTAAAATAAAAATTTTGTTCTGATTAGTATTATTTAGCAATTTAAGAGCAAGGTTTAAAATATTCGAATTTTTCTCAAAATTTTCTTGAAATTTTTATTTTTTTAAGGGATCAAAATAAAATTTAGGTTCTAAATGAAAACGTTTTGAATTTTCATAATATCCATCGAAATTTCATCAAAATTTTCATGGAAATTTCCGTCAAAATATTTATATCAAATCCTTAACAATATGGTTAAAAAATCCATAATATTCATCTAAATTTTGAAAATTTCTATGGAAATTTTGGAAATATTTATAATTTTTTTTATTTTTCTATAAAAATTCAAAAAGATTATTGATGTTAGTAAAATATTTTACCAAATTAACTTTCGTGATATTTTTTAACCTTTTAATTGTTTTTTAAGTATTGAATTCAATAATCTTAATAAGTTTTATTTATTGATAAAATATATATATACTTGCTATACATTTTGTATAAGATGGATTCATTAGAATATCATAATTGCAAATTAATAATTGATTATATAAGAATGAAAAGTAATAATATGAAAATATAATATTATGTAGAATTGATATTGATAACATTTAAATTAATAATATTAAACAAATAAAAATAAAAAGATGATAAAATATATTATACTAGACATCAAGGGCAACTATATTTAATATAAGATTCTTATAGTTGACATATTAATAATTACATGAAAAATTATTAAGAAGATACATATTTTAATAATTATTTTTCATATTTCACATCTTAAAATGAGAACGAGAAATATACTAATAATTTTTAATTATCTAAAAGTTCTATGAGTATTGAGATGATAGTTATGAAATATAATTTAATTATAATAATTGTTTTATCTTAATTAATAAACAATTTATCTAATATATACTTTTTTGTGGGCATATTTTTATCAGTAATAGTTTATTTATGATCGTTATGTTTACTGTAAATTAAATTGATTAAGAGAAATACAATATCTATTCAATATTTTTGCAATTTTTATAATTAATTTGATAATTAATTGTTTAAATAATCTAATACTAAAGTTTCAACAAAAATTTTCATTTTTTAAAATAAACTTCTATAATTTTTTGTGAATTTTTATTGATATTCCATAATTTTCGATATTTTCATAGAAATTTTTATCTTTTGAACCTTCGATATTTCTATTGATTCCAAAATTTTGAACTTTGTTTAAGAGTCACAATGGAAAGGTTTTGGTTTGATGATGTCACTCTTTACAAACTTCAGAAAAAAAAAAAAAAGGTGCTAATGTGATTCTACAGTGCAAAAATGATGAAATTATAAGGGATATTGGTGCCAAATGATCCGTAATTTTAATTTAGAATTTTTAAACTCAAAAACATTTTATATATGTATGCAAGCATTTGCCTGACCTGTCCCCAATAATTGTTTACTTTGTACCTTTACCCCACATTACGGCCTTTTGAGGGTTCCATAACACATAAATTTGTTGTTATCCTCTCATCCTCCTCCATCACCGTCACCAAACTAACATTCAAAACCCTTTATGCATCTCTTTAATTTCCTTTCTTTCTAGGGAAGTTAAAACTCATCATCCTCCTCCATCACCGTCACCAAACTAACATTCAAAACCCTTTATGCATCTCTTTAATTTCCTTTCTTTCTAGGAAAGTTAAAACTCATCTCTATATACACATAGAAGGTATACATGCTATGCATATATATATATATATATATATATATATATTTGCTGATTATTTATGATATACATGTGTATATATATGCAGATATATATATATTTTTATAATTATTCATTTGGAAATATAGTTTTTATTATTTTATTATGTGTTGGCATTTTATATTAATATCATAAATATTAAAGGTTCTTACTTGTCTAATTAGGTTTATATTTTTTAATCATTAATAGATGTGATATTTTTCATATTTGACGTTACCACTTATATTGAGATCATACTCTTCACGTATGGTGGGTTTGCACATCTACAATATTGTGCTTGTGAGTTGCTAATTACATATACATTATGTTTGAATTGAGAGAATAAAAGGGAAAAAAATGAAAATATTTATCTCCTTTGTTTGGATTGTTAAAATGAGAGAAAAAGAAATGATAAAGAAGGAAAAGAAATGAATAGATCATGCTTATTTTAACCATCTAGCTTTCCACTTAAATTTGATAGGAAAGAAAAGGAAATGAATTTAATAAAACTTTTAAATATTCCAATATTTTCTTTATTAATTAAAAGCTAATTGATTGAGATATTTTATGTTTAGGGCATTTTTGTAAAAATATAAATCACATTAACTACTCTTTACTTTTCCTTTTATTTCCATTAATAACTATCCAAACAAACAATTATTATAAATATATTATTTTCCTTTCCTTTCCTCATGAAATTTCTTTCTTTTCCTTTCCACTCTCCAATCTAAACATAGTGATAAGAGGTTTACTCTCTCTCTCTCTCTCTCTCTCTCTCTCTCTATATATATATATATAAAATTTTAGTTCTTGAAATAATTTAATGGTTGATAAGTGAGGCCTAATGCGAAAATGTGAAAATTATTAAGATGTCATGATAAAAAAAATTCTGTATATATAAATAAATAAATTTATTCTCTTGGAACAATCTCCCAACTGAGAGATATGGGATGTACACACTAAAAGATAAGACAAACATATCCTTAATCTAATTGGCTATCCTTCTGGGTTCATTTTCCCATAATATTAGATTTTTAGTTTTAAAAAATAAAAAAAATTAAAAGATTAATATGTAAAACTAATGTATTGCCAATATAGATCCCATTTTTAACTCATCCTAGAACTCTTTGAACACTTGGTTTTATATAGTATGTTGTAGAGTATGAAGCTCAACATTGCCAATTGAGAATTCTTATTTCATGTGGCTAATAATTTTGCAAATGAGTCTAACTTAGGACTGTTTTGAATATTTGATGCTAGGCTTAGATCAACCAGAAGTTTTTACCCTTTCTTTAAATGATTAGTTAGTTGATTGCCAGGTTGAAAGAGGTTATTCATGATTCTAGCCCTTCACATAAACTATCAATATTGATTTCTTATTTCCAGACCGGGGAATCGGTAGTTTTGCAGGGATAAATGCTATTTCTCACCATGGGGAAGGATCATTAGTAAAACCTATATGTTTACGTATAAAATGTCAATTTAAATAGTTACTATTATATTATTCACTTCTAACATTTTAGTATAAAAATAATAAAATTAAATATTTTCAATTAAAATTTATCATGTAAATGATAATTATCTATAATAACAAATAACAAAATTCTTTTGCAGAGCAATTGTATATTAATTAAAGTTTTGGAGATTGTTGTAAGTAGTACAGAATATGCTTGTGTATTTGGAAAGAATTTTGAGTTGATCATCAGATATTTCCATCTACCAAAGCTTAGAAAAATGATAAAAACCTAACATTGATTAATTTGTCTTTTTTCATATATTGCTTTCTGAACTATTTAACCTATTTTTTAATATTGCTCACGAGTATATATATATATATATATATAGTTCTAGATCATATCAATTGAACTTGATAGTTTTGACGTTAGTCTTCTTTTATTAATTTTTGGATAATCATTTAATCGTTTTAAATGCTCAAATTTATGAATCAATTAATAAATATAATCAATTTTATTTAGAAAAAATAAATTTTATAAAGATCCAATAAACCATAAATGTATTTTGAATTATAATTTTAAAACGATTTAAAAATTGATAAAGAAATCTTGATGCCAAAACAATTATATCAAAACCTAGTTATAACTTATATATATCTATATATATTGCCGTGTCGGACGCAAATTGCAAAAAGTAATTGAAACTCGTATTATTAGTAATTAACTTTTCAGTTCATGCATCTATAAATACATATATATATATATATATATATATATATGCTGTCGAAAAATTTTCTAACCTTAATAACTATCCTTAGGCCCACTTGCCCATAGTCTATAATGTCAATTTTTTCTTTTTTAACCTATTTGTAGATAGACATATCAACTGCATTACAGTGTAGTACTACTAGTTGATATCTCAAAATTAATGAAATAAGTAATATGAAAATTGATTTATTTTCCAAGTATTTATAACATGTTCGGGGTCCCAGTCAGCTAACCAGAATTTATTAAGTACCTCAAATAAGTCGGTGCATCCATGAGGATTGGAACGGGGAGTATATTATATCTCATTAATTGATTTTTCTTGGTGGAAGTTGCAACAGGATATATATGCATTGTACGTACTATTTATGGCTCAGAAAGTTCTTC
Source organism: Ziziphus jujuba (assembly GCF_031755915.1). NCBI lineage: Eukaryota > Viridiplantae > Streptophyta > Magnoliopsida > Rosales > Rhamnaceae > Ziziphus > Ziziphus jujuba. Next base: position 15,894,951 of record NC_083386.1, on the reverse strand, counting down.
TTAAATGAAGATTAACTTCACTTGCAGAAAACGTGGCATGTCTTCCATGTATAGCTCCGAAGTTTAAATATGTATTTATGATAATTGTGTTTTGAAACTAAATGGTGTTTTGAAATAGCAGAATAAAAGGACTAAGATTCTAAATCGGTTCATATATGTTTTATGCTCGTTTAGTTTTGCTTATGCATGTTCTTTTAAGTTTTTGTTTCAACTATTTATTTTATTATTATTATTATTATTGAGAATTTAAACGAGCCTGAATAAGATTATAGTTTTTATTCGGACAATAATTTAAAATTTGAATGAGATAAATCGCTGAATAATTATTTATGATTATGATTTGAATTTGAATTTGATATAGCCGTACATCAAATCAAGTAAATAATTATAAAATTGGCTACACTTGGGCTATTTTCATAGATTGATGAGAAAGTAAATCATGGGATTTTGATGTCTTATCAATTTTCCTTGCTCAATCGATTAGAAAGTTTATATATATATATATATATATATAAAGATGTTGCAACACGAAAATATCCATTCTCTTTTTAGTTGAAAAACCTTTTAGTTTAATTTTTTTTATTATTTAAAATAATTTTCCTTAACAGTATTTCCAATGAATTCACAATCTAAATACGGATGATTTATAAACTGAGTTAATATTCTTTAAAGAACCTTTGATTTAATTAATTTCTATAAATTAATATAGTTGCTTTGTTTTATTAATTTACTTTGCGCAATTCTTTCTTCTTTTTTTATTTTTATTTTTATTTTTTATTTTTAAATTCTCTAGTCCAGTTTAGGTTGGTATCTCTACCACACATAGAAAGAGACAAAAATTTATTTGGTGTTGAAAAAAATACCAATCAATTTTCTATTTTTATTTATATTTATGATAAAAAAATTATTTTTTATTTTAATTATGCCTAACTGTTTTTTTTGCTGCAGATGGTATTAGACTTCTTACCTGAACGTCAAACCGAAAATTGTTTTAAACCGTATATTAATTGGCTTACGCTGATTTAGTAAATATATATTAATTTTGTCCTTAATGTATGTCTAGTTTTAAATAAAAAAAAGAACAACACGAAATAAAAATAAATACTTGTTACCAAAAAGAGCATTAGTTTTTCTCTAAAACACCTGCGAAACCTACACTTATCACAACGCATAAACAAATATCACCGTATCAATCATTTGAACTCTGCCTGAGTTGTAAATTTATTTATTTATTCAACTAGCAACAGCGTTCAACAAGATGTTGAATACATCCACACTTTTGAGATTGTGGTTGAGTCACGCTCTCATTTCCGATCCCTTTGGATTAGAAAATCATTCTAATTCTGATAAAAAAAGAAAAAAGAAAAAAGACAAAACCATAGACAGTTCGGCATAGTTTTAAATTTGTTGTCACTTGTGTAATATTTAATTTATCAACAAAACCTTTATAACCAAACTACATGCTATTTTTTATTGCGTGTGCTATATATATTGGAAAAAAAAAAATGAGACCTTTCGTTAAAAAGAAGAGTTTTTCATCGTTTAGATGGCCATTATGGCTCATCCTCCACCCAAACCATGGTCTCAATACGACATAAAAGCAAACTTTGCAATTAAATGCGCTGCATATAAATTGCTTTCGTTGTGGATAAAATGTATACGTTGCGATAAATATTAGATAGTGATTAAGGAAGGATTTGGCCAATAAAAAACGATGTCATGTGGTCGCCCAAAAATATTGACATTGACTTCAAAAAATCAAGAGAAAATGTTGATGGGTGATAACGTAACAATTATTAGGGAGTATGATGGTTAGGTAAGCAGATTGGAGCAATTGAATAGATTTTGTTAGTAAATAGAAATTGTAACCTTTCCTGGCTCGTAGAGCTTTCACAGTCAACTCCTCAGGAATTTACTGGTCAATATTGTCTATCTCAATCAATTATAAGACAAAGATATTAATTGTATTATCGTACCTTATTATTCTTTGCCCGTTAGCATTACAATGTTAACCATTGTTTGGTGCTCACAAGGGTCCGAAATCTATGGATCAGGGTCCTATATTTGATTAACTTGTCATTTATTTTTAGGTGTTGTAAACACTTTTTCTAATATAAAAAATTTGGGCTACGAAAAAAATGTGGAAAGAAAAACTAGTTGGAGCCATGCACAGTAAAGTTCCTTCTAACAGCTAAAAAATATATTGGGCTTAAGGTAAAACAATACAATTGACCAGAAGAATTGGTAATGGGAATGGTGAGAATTTTTGGCCATTGTTGATACACGGTTAGGGTTCAGAACCTTGTTAAACCAAGGTGACTAGGAGGCTGGTCCCAACGGTGATGCTATTCAAAGTGCTGCTAACTTGATCCAGAAGGAGGTACTGTAGATGTTATTCAAAGTGCTAAATTGACCTAGGAGGTTGAGCCAAAACTAATGTCATCAACATATACATGAACAACGACAAGACTTTAAACATTTTTGACAAACAATAAAGTCTTATTATCTTCCTCTCCTATGTATACTTTCCCTTATCAAGTAACTCTTTCGTACTAGGCTCTTCAAGCTTGTTTAAAGACTCAGTCTTTCGTACAGCTCAAAGAGCAGGTTTAAGACCATATGAGACTCTTTTAGGCTGTCCACTTACTCTCACAGATAGGAGCTTGAGATGTTCTGGTTATAATCATTATGCGGACAGAAGATGATGAGAGCCCTCCTAAGTCTTTAATCTTGTCGGGATGTGGTCTTTAGCCTCTTGGTTTAAGCCATGCTTAATACGAATCCTGCGTAACGAATACTCACCACAAGTGATGTGAATCCTCAACAAATAACATGATGGACCACGACTAGTTAGCAGTAAAAAGCTAGTGAATCACAGCATGCCATGTCACATGTAAGGTGAAGTAGTGATACAGTAATTTTGGCTTATTATAGGCTGATCTCTTTACAGAGTAAAAAGCCATTCCTACTTCATGATAGGAACATCAGGTTCGGATCCCAAAATAAATAATATATTAATTCCATATTACAAAAGTAATATGTTTTTTAATATGAGGATCCATCCATTTCTCAATCTTAGCTAGCTGTAGGAACATCAAATTTCACAAGTCATATTACTTCCACTCCTACAAGGATTTATATATATAATTCAGTTTTTCACTACAAAATAATTGAGTCCTTATATTTTAAAAACTAAAAAACCAGTTGCATATGTGTTAGTGCTCAAGTCCAACCACATAGAGGGACAATGCACAAACAGCAAAATTTTTGACGGTGGCCATCTGCAATACTAGGGCTCGTTTCTGAAATTCAGTACCACTATCCAGGCTCCCGTGCTCCAATCAGTCACTGAATGTCAGTCAAGTTGAGAGTGATTGCTGTTTAAGCTACAAAGTAAAAACTTATTTCAATAAGAAGATTTATTTATATAAATGTCGTGACCAATTTAATTTAAATAAACATACCTTTGAAAACTACCAAATTGTCCGTTACTTGCTTATGGAAAGATCTATGTGTATGTAAGCTACACTTGCCACAAAAAATAAGAAAAACGCTATTGTTAACATTAACGGCTCTGCAAGCATGAAAATTTGGTTGAACTTGTAGTAAACCTGCAAAGAGATTACCAGGAAGAAAGATTTTAACTATTTTGAATAAACTATAATAATACAAGTAGTGTAACATTGTAAATAGATAAGAATTTAAATGAGACAAACCAACATATAATCAGGTGACTCCATCTAACAATCAACTGAAAAAATTAAAAATGGAAAATTTCTGGACTCTGGTCTCTTTCGATCAAACTTAATGAAACAATGATAGAGATTAAGCTATATGATCAGCCTTTGAGACTACATTTACCAATCAACTGAAAATAATAAATCCTGGACACAATCTCCTTTGTTCAATCAATCTTAAAGAAAAAAGAAGACATTAAATTCAATGATCTACATTTGAGCTCATAATAATACATTATACATGAGTAACCCAAGTAGAAGATGCTGTATTGCAAATCATTGTGTCGTATACTGTCTATAAATGATGAAACATGCAAAGTTGTACAGCATGATAAATTCAGAGAAGTGCTTTCCCCACTCAATAAGAATTAAAGGCTTAGTTAAGTTGAACACAGTCTCTGTTTCCTCATTATTAATTTTAATTGGAACCAACTTGTAATTTGTTACAAGTATCACCACACTACGTAGAAATAAGGTTTCTTCACACTTGCAAACGTTAACCATCTAGCCTATATTTCTATCTCAATGTTCGAAGAACTAAATTATATAATTCATGCTTGAAGCAGGACAGTTATTTTGGGAAAATTAGTTGTCTTTTTTCAATAATCAGTAAAACTATAAAATTTGTCTAAGAGTTGAATTCTGCTATTTTTCTTTAGCCAATTGTTTAAATTATTAACACTCTATAATCATTATATGAATCTCTGAGTGAATCCAAATTTAATTCTCAATATATTAAGGTCAAACAAAACTACTCATCACCTGCCATACTAGTCTGAATGTGCACATTTAAAATCTCCTAACTAGCATTTCGAGTCTTTTGTTGCCTTAGAGAATATGACATTGATGGTTACAATTTCTAAGGCCAGAATATATAGTAGAAAAATCACCTGGAAATGATTGTTGTGTTCGGGAACTACATTTTTCTTTTCAAGAACCACCACTGTCCTTCCGACAACATCAAGGTATGAATATTTGGTCTGCAAGATTGAAATTGTACAAGGAAATCTTAGATTTCTTAGTTAATCCAGTGTCAATGTTGGTAAGGTGCACATGCACATATTAGATGTCAAGATAATTTGTTATTTCAATCAGGAAAAGAGGATGCAAGTCTAGATTTAGGTGTTCTAGGAAAGTTTCTCAAGAAAAAAATTTCATTGCAGACAAAGTTAACTGCTAATGAAGTTGCAATGAATCAGTTGCATTGAGACAGAAAGATTTAAATGCGTGATAGCAAAAATGTAATACATAAAAATGTCACAATTACATAATTACCTCTAAACGTTGTTCCACTGCAAAAGGAACAACAGGAGAAGGGTCTTTTGATCCTTCTGGTAGCACAACCTAAATAAAACATGTCTAAAAATTAGTACATTTATATTCCAGGTTTTAGATAAAGGCACAAAAATACTACATGCAGAGAATAAGATGACGATGAAGAACGTACTTTGACGATCAACTTGTCTACCACAGTGTCTACAAGAAAACAACCAAAGCTGAAGTTGAGGTACCGTGTTCCCTCAGATGACTCAAAAAGGAAGTCTTGCAATGGTAGCCCATACCCAATGACAAAAGTAGCTTTCCAACCTCCAAACAAAGGATACCGAGGTTCAATTTCAAGTTCAGACTGCAAAAGGTTAAGCATCAAGTCAGTGATAAATAGAAACAAGACAGCAATCTATACTTATATCATTTTTCCTCTTGAATATTAGAAGCATTTCTGCTAAGATAGGCAATAAAACCTTCAACAGCAGTCCTTTATCAAGTAAATATTGGATTTAAGCAGTGATGGCCATGGAAAAATGAAAATGGGTAAGCTGGATGGTAATCATTTATACACTTCCCTCAACCAACCTAATGTTATAATATTTTGGCAGGCGGTTATCAGAAAACAATCCATAGATTTTATATCAGTAGACTCTGATAGTAGAAGGAGAGTTAAGAACCAAAAAGAGGGATTGGGAAGGAAGGTAGAAGAGAAGAATAAAGAAAGAAGAAAAATAAAAAACAGATGATGGTGGAGAAGTGACATTGTAAGAAAGAGAGAGAATAAAGAAAAAGAAGAAAAAGCGTGAGAAGAAGTACGACTATCAAACCTAGTCTCCTACCACACTCTTTTCTCATTAACTTTATGATGGTATGGCTTTTAAAAAAGTCTAGGATATGAACTGATCATTAAAATCCCAAATTGTCCAAAATGCATCTTTCTCTACCGTCCATAATATTATACATGCACAAGTTATAAAACTAACAATTTTCTGTTCACAAACTTCATCAAAATATTCATAGAAAAGTTGTTGTACGCATCTTTTTATTTGGTAAGAAACTACTTGAAAGATTCATGCTGCCAGATTTCTCTTCCAAGAGTTTCAGTATACAAATCAATGTTGTTTTACAATTCTAGGATTATGTATTATTTCCAAGATTTAGCACCAATATGGAACCTCCTTATGCACACACTATATGATTTATCAACCAAAACATAAAATAAAGGGCACAAATGTAGATTAAGAAATTAAAAAGACACATACATAGTGTGTGTATACATAAAGGTCATATTGTGTTATTTTCTAAGTCCATGCATCTTTTCTTTTGGCAATTTGATTAGTTTTATTGCTAAAACTGACAGCATGGACACATACTAAATAAAATAAAATTTAAAGGGAAAAAGTAGACAAAATGGGCAATGGCTTGAAGATACAAAAACAAATCTAGCAATCAACCTAGAAACAACCCTTACCATATGAAATCCTTGTTTTCGTGTAAGCTCCTGAATTTCAAAACGAAGCTATAATCATCTTTGGTATGGAGAAGTATGCCCTGGCAGTACTCTCATTTATTTTTATTACTACTTAAATCTTGTGGTTTAAATAAACAATCAGGTCATGTTTAATGATTTAATTATAAGTATTCAATCTTATAGGATACCAAAGCATATGAAAACATGCTTTAGACATCAAATGCACCAAACTTCCCAGTTCCAGCTATTGTGATGCATGATAGAAAGTTGAGCAATAATAACTTACCTTCTGATAATCTGTACGTAAGTGTGAAGAGGAAATGTTCCCTATGTCATCTCGGTAATAGACAGAGTGAACCCTTGGAGGTAGTCTTGCTAGAAGATTCCGGAATGAAGGGGCACCACTAACGGATGGCCTAGATTGATATTCAACCCTGCCAAAATGAAAAATTTAAAATTGAAGAAAGGGACATAGAACTGTAGATAAGGATGGTTAGAGGATATGACAATAAGTATTCCAATCTGAGGTCTCAGTTGCACACATTAGAACTGACTGCCTCATAATGCATTCTGAAAATAAAACCTTTTCCGAATGATAGTTATTCTTATTGAATGCTATATGACTTCATGGGAGCGTATAATCAAGCAATTACATAATTTGTAACATCAATGTATAAAAAAGTATTCAAGAAAGCCATGATTAACCAAACCATCTTATACTTTCACCCAGCTGTACATTAGAAAGATAGCTATGACAAATTTTAAAAATATGCTTCTCAATAGGGATATCACAAAAGATTAAAGACTAGCAAACCATACCTTGAAAATACACCTTTATGGCGAGCACCAGCATGGACCAGGCTATAATGCTCTCTGACCTGAATGCTTCCCCAGTGAGATATTTCCACTTCACGCACAAGCTCCTCAACAACAGCAAATGGATTATTATTCTCAAAATGAACAAGTATGGGAGAAAACGAGTATGGTGCACGATCATTGTAAGGCCCATATTTTAGCTCTGTACTGGCACGATTAGTGGGTTCCACTTTGGTGAATGACTCAATCTTAGAACTAGGTATTCTTATAAAAGTCGTCTGTTGCTTAATATAATATGGTGACAGTACTTCTGCACTATCACGATAATAGACCAACTGAGACTCTGATTGGCTTATCTCTGCTGGGAAAGGTTCTAGAGAATGAGTCAATATATATAGCACTTCCAGTGTTGCAGTTTCCCCTTTGTTTAGCGGATTGAGCAAAGATACAGAGAAATATTTGGTCTCATTTGGTGCATCAGGTACTTCAGTTGGGTTTACATCAAGTGGCAGATATGTCTTCTTCTTTCGTTTTCCAGCAGTTACTGCAGCTTTGAGCACTGCAAGATGATCAACCTGGGTTGGTGGAAATGCAAGAAGAACTTCCGAAGCAGGTGATGTCCCAGTATTTTCAATCTGATGGAAACCCATTGGTTAAATACATAGTCCCAATATAAATGCACGTAACTTTCTCTTTACAAATTCTAATAATCACCATCTCATTTAGATTATCAGTTTCAAAATTTTTATGTCATCAAATTAAATTCAAATCCAATTACACTGGTATTTAATGAAATCCATTGACCTTCCGATACTGCCTGAATCAAACCACAAATTCTGCACAATTTTATCAAATACCAGCAAACTGGGGGAAATTTAACAGTAATGAATCAGATTAGACATAGACACAATTACAAAACCCTGAAAAACCCAATTTTCCGACATACATATATCTGATATTTGCTTCTCATCAAGTCCAATAAGAAACAAAATTAACAAAAATTCCGTTTTTAGTGGTGTCTATGCCATAACCAACAACTAAATTTACAAATTCTAATAAAACAAGCGGTGAAAATCAATACCTTCAACGTCAAGAAGACCTTAACAATGTGCGAAGTCAAGTCAATCTGCAAGCATTCGTCAATCCTCATATCAGAGACCACGAATTCACAAATAAAACAAAAGAAATTTGAAAATCCAAAATCAAAAAAGATTTTTTTTTCCTAAATTATGCTTTCTATGATTTCTGCGAGAATTGAGTGCTGGCAATGCGCAAATGAGGGATGAAAATGCTAACTCTGCGCTCGGCGTTGACGATCTGGAGATCCTGAGAAGACGAAGAGGTGACGAGCAGCGAGAGATTGGAGAAGATCGAGAAGGCTAGGGCTAGTGCTAGGGCTACTCGGCCGAGTCTCATCTGAGCTTCCATGGCTTCGTTTTCCTCTGTTTCTCTTTGCCTAGGACGCCGAACTAAGACTATGACGACCAGCCATCGGACTTTCAGTGTATACTTCTGCTGGCTGATGGGCTCGTTGGCTACTTGGTGGATGTAAAATATTGGGCCAAAATATATGGGTCTCTTTTGGGCTCATAATGTGTTATCATGCTCTTGGATGCATGACTGCAACACTTCACTATATGCATATACATTGAAAATAATTAGCGTTTAAGATTGATCCCACTCACAGTACATTGTCGGCAACCTTAGTCCAGTTACAATCATCCATTTCAATCTCGATCGAACTCAATTTATCCAAGTATTTTCAATCACCATCAAATCAAGCCATAATCCAAAATCAACTTTCAATCTCCACGGCTTTACAAACCAAGTTCAAAAATATAAATCTAATCTTTATAATTCACCAATCTTGTCCAAAAACTTAGCCAACAATTCGAATTCATTAACATAATTTCAAGAAACTTAAGTCCAACACATTATCTAATAATTCATCTCATCATCAAAGATCAAATAATAAAATCAAACAATGCTCAAATCCAAAATAAGCTCAACCTCAATAATTAATTATAAAATATCAGTATACAAGATAAAATAAAATAAACTTTCCAAATGACTTCCCAATAAAAGAAAATTATTTCTTAACCTCAAATTTTATTTCCAAAAGTCTTCTAATATTTAGAGAAAAGCTACTTAAGCTTATAAGGCAAAACATGACCAATTGTCCAAAAGTCTTTCAAAATAAAGGAAATTTTATCTTGACCTTAGAAATACAATTAAAATTAAAAATCCAATAGTCTTCCAATGATTAAATTTGACCCAAACTATAAAAGACAATTTTAATTTCCTTGCCAATTTATTCAAACCGAAACCAATACAGTGAAATCTTTTAATCCTTTTCAAAACCAGTTGGCCAAACTTAATCCAAAAATCACTTTCATTTACAATATAACACCCAAATTTTCAAATTTCTCTTTGTTGATTTTTTTAGAAAATTTTAAGATGCTTATGTGAGTGTTTTTGAATTTGCTTATTATTATTATTATTATTTTTGGCTGAAAATGGTGGTTTATTTTTATTTTTTAATTTTTAATATTTTGCTTTCTTTTAGAAGACTTACAAATTGGATGTTATTTATTGAGTTTATTTAAGAAAAATGCTTGGGTTATTGAGTGTAAATTTTAGCACTTATTTATTTTTCTTAGAAATTAAGATTACTTACGTTGTTCAATTTTGAAAAGTTATTTGTATTTAGTATTTGATAAATTGTATTTTTGAATTTTAGCAAAGCTGAAAAATGGTTTTTATTTTTATTTAGGCAAGGTCATTTTTGATCTTTTATTTGCGAAAGTGTGGAAATTTTAAAAATGCCTCTATCTTTAATATAAGAGCACTAACACTTCTTTTTTCTTTTTTCCACTCTCTTTTTCAGTTTCTTTTACTTCCCCACCGAGACCACCTCCATCACTCCACCCTCTTCCTTTCTTATTCTTTTTCTTCTTCTTTTTCTTTCTTAACCAGATAAAAAAAAAAAAAAATCAAAGACATCCATATCCATATTCATCTCTACTCTTTCTAAAGCATGACTACGAAGCTACTACTTGACATTTTTATTAAAACATATTTGTTTTAGTTCCTCTCCTAACCAACACCGAGAACTCCACTTCCTTTCCTTTTGAAAAATTTTCTTTATTTTACTTAGACCCATGGCTTGGGTTTTGTTATGTGATCGGTGTTTGGATTTTGAGTGGAATCTCTTTGTTGCATGTGTTTGATCCTTATGTTTTTGCAAACATAAAGAAATATTTCATGCTTTTCTTCTTCTTGAAACCAAAATCTTATATTGTTTTTATTTTAACAAATGTGGTTTTTATTAATTTGGTGTTGTTTGGATTTGATCTAGGCTTTGGGCACTTTAAGTTTATGTGTTACATAAGTAAGATTTACTTGGTTTTTAAACAAACAATTTTAGGCTCTTGTATCTATCAAACCCGAGAGCTCTTTGGTTTTTAATTCAACAATTTTTTTTTTCTCTTTTTGTAAAAAATTTTAACTTGGTTTTAAATTATGTTATGGGTATTTGAGTTTTGAGCTTTATTTTTGTGTTACTTGTGGTTGAATTTGGGGTAAGTGAACTTGGATCTTTGATTATTGGTAATTGCATGTGTTTTGGCGATGGGCCTTGAGAAATTGGTGTTGTATGTTGAATGTGAGCCAGATCTTGAAGTTTTTGACTTTGCATGTTGAATCAATTGATGGATTTTGAGTTCTTGTTGGTTGCATGTAATGGCTCTTGGATTTTTGGAATGGTTTGATGTTTTAATCTTACATGCATTGCTTGGATGTTTAAGTTCTTGAAGTTAGGGAGGTTAATTTTTGCATTTTGATATTATTGAAGTTGGAATTTTGATTGGATGTTTAAGTTCTTGAAGTTAGGGAGGTTAATTTTTTCATTTTGATATTATTGAAGTTGGAATTTTGATTTATTATTGTTGATGGAGCTTGAATTAAATTTTTGCTGGTAAAGTTGGTATTTATATATACATGCTGAATTTGGTTATTGAAACTATTGAAAAAGGTTTTTAAGTTGCATCTTTGTTTGGATACGAGGTTTGGTGAAATAGAGCTTTAGGTCTTCCTCCTAGTTGAAGCGGTAATTGAAATTTTAAGTTTAAGGGAAATTTTGGTCTATAAAACATGGATTTTGTCATGCATGTAAATTCTTGAGTTGAGAATTAAATTTTGGAATTTATCAAAGTTAAATACTTTTGATTTAATATAATTTTGTTACTTGGATTTGTTGAAGATGATGAAATGGATTTATAATTTTTGATGATTAATATATTTGAGGTTAAGATTGATCTCTTTAAGTTTTTAGATGCCTTTTGGAAATCTTTTTAAAAACATTTTGAGGTTAATATTATCATTTTTGAATTATTAAAATTTTTGGAAATGAATTTGATTTGGGGTTAAGTTGGCCGAATGGTTTTGATGATATTAAAAGAAATGGTTTTTGTATAATTTAGGGTTTGATTAATTTGTAAAGGGATTGAATTTTTCTTATCTATAGAGGCTAATTAAAACTTTTCAAGTTTTGAGAGACTTTTTGGAAAACATTGACCTTCTATTTTAAAAGTTGAGTTTAATTTTTATTTGGATATTGCAAGAATTTTTGGAAACCTAACATATTTTAAGGTTAAGTATGAGTTCTTTAAATCTCTTGAAAAATTTTGGACAATTGGATTTGTTTTAAGGCCAGGCTTGATTTCTTAAACTTTTGGAAGACTATTGGATTTTAATTTAATGTATTTTTTTAGGTTAACTATAATTTCATTAAATTTCTTGGAAGACTTTTGGAATTTTGGAATTGTTTTATTCTTATGAGGTTAATTGACTTTCTTTAAATCTTGAAAGACCTTCGGAAATGAATAATGAAGTTAAGAAAATGATTTTTGTTGGAAATGAAAGATAATGGAATATGTAAAGGTTATTTTATTCAGTCTTGTAATTGGATTTTGATAATTAATTCTTAACGATAAGTTTAATTTGGACTTGAGGATTAATGGGTTTTATTATTTGATCTTTGATGATGAGATGAATTATTGGGTAATGTGTTGGACTTAAGTTTAATGGGAATATGTTGATGAATTGGAATGGGTAGCTTAATTTGTTGGACTGAGTCTATTTTAGAGCTGTTGGATAATTTGTGGAATTGGTTAATAAATTGTGAAAACTAATTTTTAATGATAAAAATTGATTAGAACTCGTTTATTAAGTTGTAAAATATAGTTTGTTTTGGTGATGATTGCAAATGTTGAATAGATTGCTTTAAAGACTTGAATTGAATATTAACCAAGTTATGGTTTTTGGCCAAGGATAATGGAGTATTTGATCGAGATTGGAATTGAGGACTATTCTGGGACTAAGATTGCAGGGCTTGTACTATGAGAGGCATCTTTCCAAAACCCTAATTACTTTAAGTATATGTATATATTTTGGTGAAGTGGTTTGCATCATACATTTATAAGCATGACATTTAGGATTATATGTGTTTTTTTTAAGCGTAAAGCATGCTTTCTTATTTGTCGTTTATTATTATTATTATTATTTTGGAAATGATTATTTGGATATTATACATATATGAAAGGATAGGATTATATGCATAGCATTGATTTAGCACATTATAATATCTATTTTATGGAAACTGATTTCTAAAATGATTTTTGAAAGGTGCATTGGCCTGGTTTTACAAATTGGTTTTTAAAAGGACCTTGAATCACGGTATATGAGTGAGAACTTGAGATATGTGGATTATTATGGATAGGGAAATGATTTGTTTTGATTTGATTGTGATATATGGAATCATTTATGCTTTTCACTTAGTCTAACCAACATAAAGACTAGAGATAAGGCTATATAATGGCCCTGGATTGATCACTTGGGGAGACAGGTAAGGCTGTTTTGTAACTGTGGGGTTGATCACCATCTGGTGATGGACAATTTTGATTTCTAGATTTGGTTTGGTCACCAAAAACCAAAGATGAAGGTATGGTTGATGATTTTGGTTATGATGATTATTTTGGTATTTTTCTCTTAATTTTATGTCAAGAATCTTTGCCAAGTAGTTGAGTTGAGGTGAGGTTTGATTATTTACAAACTCACATCTTGTCATTGGTTCTGTATGTGTGTAGTGACAAGTTTTCATATCATGCCTTGATTCGTTCTTAGTATGTGTGTTAGATAAATAATTCATTGAAGCCAAACATACACTGATATGTTTTTCATATGTGTTATATGCCAAGTAGTTAGGATTCTATTATTTTACTGCCGTATGCATCGCATCTTATATTATGGTTATATATAAACATATATATATTTGATATTCTTGAACTATGTGTTTTGGTTTGAGTGCATAAAATCTACTCATTGATTTGGAATTCCAAGGTTGAGTAGGACATTTGGAATGGGTCTTATTTTTTCAGATTTCATTTGTCATGATTTTTATATTTGGATTTGTAATTATATAGGTTTGTTGGAGATTTTGAGATGGTTTATATTATTTAGTAAAGTATGGAAAAGCGGGTCGTTACACCAAAAATTTCAATAATTCAAAAGGAATAATCTTAACATCAAAAATACTTTAATAACAATTTCCAAAAGTCATCCAAAAACTTAAGATTTAAACTTAACCTCAAATATATTAATCATAAAAAATTATAACTCAATTTCATTATTTTCAACAAATCCAAATATCAAAATTCTAAGAAATTCAAAAACTAAACTTTGAGGAATTGCAAAATATAATTCTCAACCTCAAAAAATTGAATGCATGTTAAATATCAAGAATTAACCTCAACAATCAAGTTTTAAATCTTACAATCCATTCACCAATTTAAGATACAAAATCGAAACAATCCAAAAATTCAACCTATGGCATCAAAGGATTTTAACCACCAAAATTCAATTTAAACTCTAACAACATCCAAAATTCAAAGATCTAACTCCATTAATACTAAAAATCTAAGATTAAACTCCATAACCATCAAGAAATCAAAATCTACAACATGCAATTATTAGTTTTCCAAAAGAACTTATAAAAAATTCAAGTCCATAAGTTCATCAAAGCTACGACATGCATACCAAAAATCAACAAAACTACTTCAAAAATTCAAGGATCTACTATTAAAAATCATCAAGCAAAAACCAAACTTCAAGATCAAAGCTTAAAATTCAACATTCATTAGCAAATCATCAAGGATAACTATAAGAAAACAAGCTTATTGTGGCATTGGAAAAAAAATGCCATAAAGTACCTAAAAATGATGCAGAGTGCTTTACAACACCTTTTTATGGCAATTTTGAAAAATAGTCAACGCTCTACATTTTGGTTAATCATGCTTATAGTTTTATGGCATTTTTAAAAAAATGCCAAAATTTGGCTATCAATTTATGAAATGCCATAATTTTATTTTTCCCAACAATTAATAAATTCTATATATATATATTGTCAGTTATCTTACTTTAATTTATACATAAGAAATGCCTAACAAAATTAATTCATAACCCATTATACAGAAAAATCATTTGATAGTCAATTATCACATATAATAAAAGGTCAAAACATTTGACAGAAGAAAAAAACAACAAAACTCTTTATAAAGTAATACTATATTTTTACCCATAATGTCATATATAATTCTATAACCAATGTCTCTTACTGCTAAGCTATCTAGTAGCCTATTGATAAATGCATCACGACCACCATCACGACCTGTGTTAGTTGATTTACCTTTAACACTAGCACCCTAGCCTTTGAACTCCTGAAAAAAATTTAATTATATAAATGCTAATAACATGGTAGAAGTAGAAAATTCGACCTTTAAAAGACCAATTTTAGATCCAAATAATAATGTAGCTAATTTAAGATTTGAAAAGTTAGTTAAATTGCTATGAAGTTTTTCATTTTTAGATTGTTTTGGCTCCAATTAGGATTGTTTCATTGCTTCCTTGTTTTTCATGTTTCTTCTATGTTTAATTTTGGTTTTTAAATGCTCTTTATTATGCTATGAACTTTCAATATTTACTGAAGTAATGAAGTAGCTTAAATCTAGAGTCTTGACATCATATTATCATTACAATAAACTCATAATAAAGTGACATTGTAGCATTTTGTTTAAAAAAAAAAATACAAAAAAAAAAAAGAATTCATTGACAACATGCTTTACTCTATCATTTAAAGCTACACATTCTACAATGAGTGAAAATTTCAGTCATACAAATCATTAATCCATTTGGACTTAAAAGAAACATTTAGGCATGAGATCAAATAAAAGATTGAATTAATCCCAACTTCAAGATGGCAATGCAATAAAAAGGAATCTTAGAGTAGTATTATACTAGCTCAACAAAAGAAAATGTGCATTTTGGATCATATGAAGGTTCATACAAGCAAATAGCAATATAGTGAAAGCATAGAAAGAGTTTCACCAATAGAAGAAGCAAACAAAAAACAATACCTCTTCCTTGCATGGCTTTTAATTGAAAGATTGAAGCGTCCCACCTTGTCTCCTGATAAATAGTCAGCATCACAGTGATGAACCACAATACCAGGCCTACAAACTTCCATAACCTTCTCAATGAGTAGTTTGAATAAAAAATGGTAGTTCTCATCATCAATCCCCTCAGCCAGTTGAACATTAAGAGAGTAATATTTTCTTTTGAATATCCAACATCAAGTATGTCTCTTGTAGTGGGAAAGTAATCTCCAAATTTATGGGGAAAAAAAGGTCATAACTCTCTATCAATTGTGTAAAAGGCCTCCTCCAGACCATCTTTGTGGTGTATATTTACATTGATATACACCATGAAGATGGTGTGGAGGAGGCCTTTTACACAATTGATAATTAACTTTTACAACTAGAAATTAACAATTCCTCTATACATAATCTAAAAAAACCAAACACTATGAGAAATTCGTGTCTATAGCATGCTAACTACAAAGAACCAAGTTGTTGCCTTGACCATTCTACAACCATTTTATAATTTGATGAATAAGATCTTAATCGACCCATTTCAAAACAAAAAAAAATTAAAAATTGAGGCATCTCATAGTTAATGCTTGGTTAGCTGTACTCAAAAGGTCAGTGTTTCCTATACCAAAAGTAAAATTGCTAAAGTTTATTATCAGACTTAGGTTAACCAAAAAATTAAGTCATCTTCAAAAGAAAGCACTTTCAAATCCACACATTAAGCATTTCTAAAATTCAATCAAAATTGGATAAAATTACAAAGCTAGAGATATAAGGTACATATGAAGGAACATATCGCAGAATAGGAACAAATAAAGAAATATCGTAGAGACCGTGATTCAACTTGACTAACCCACCAGCAAAGCCATAAGCATAAGTCTGGAAAAAAGTTGTAAAGACCATAAAATATAGGGCAATCTTCCCTAACATTGGAATGCTTAAGTTGCCTTAGTTATCTTGCTCGGTTTTAGTCATACAAAGTACAATTTTCATAATAATTAGACACAAATATACAATCATAATTTAAATTAGGTTTAGGTGAAGCATTTTCCTAATTATATTGTGAGCGATACAATTTTCAAACACTTCCAAATAAAGAAGCTTCATATTAAATTACTAATTGGAGTTTAAATAAGTTAAAAAAATTAATAGTAGTTAACTCTAATATCTAACAAAAAAAAAAAAAAAATACTAGAACTTATTTTAAGTCAGATATAAAAGATTTATGCAATGTTAAAGAATGCTAAAAATCCTAAAATTCTAACATAAACTCAAACATTTGTATGTAAAATTTCCAAAACTTCTATGAATTCAATTCTTACATAAACATGTTAATTGGCATTCATATCTAAGAAACATAAACATAGCATTGTCAAAAAAGGAAAGAAGCTATATGCTTATTGGCATTCAAAATTTTCATTTTATTGAAAGGTCAAAATAGTTCTAAGTCATTTTGCTATAAATTTTAAGGAAATAAAAATACTTTCCTATACATTCTGAGGAAACAAACATAGAATTGGGATTTATAAATATGACAATGGATAGAATGGAGGTTTGATGACTGTGTTGTAAAGGGAGTTGTTGAAGAGAATCCACCTGTACCCGCACAATCGACAACCCTTTGGGATGCAGATCCTATACAGATGAAGACCGGGCTAATCATTAGGGATCAAGCCAAAAGATTTAAAGAGAACCTGGCTGGATTTATACAAGGAGTTATCAATTATCAAAAGGGCTTATCAATACCAGAAGATTCAAAGCCTGTTTTAAGCATTCAAGTGCTGGAGGCCAATATGCACCCGGGTAGTTGTTTTAGTGCATTTTTGGACTCCGAGCAGCAAGGAATGGATCCAAAACTTCATGAATTCAATAAATATCCCTAAGAGGTCATGGAATCAAGACAAGGTAGAAGCTAAAGCAACTAAAATGGTGATTTTCTTATGGAAGGACTTTGGGCTGAAAATGCTATTCTTGCCTCCGACTTTACTGTATTTTGCTGATTTGGCATTTTTCTTTATTCCAATCAAGGACAACATGTGGGAATCATCATTAATCCTATTTGGCATCCTACATGGCACATTGGAACAGATTTGGAGCCTTTATAAGCTAGAAATTAGTCAAAGTTAGCTTAGTAGTCAAAGTAGTCAACTAGTTTCCTAATTTGATTTTGACTTTTTGTTTAGGAAACTAGCTTTTATTTTGGTTTTATTTAATTATTTTTCTGGAAAAATTAACTTAGGAAAGTTATTATTTTATTATTTCAATTGTAAATTAATTAATTCCTAATTCAAAATAAAAAAATTAATTAATACAAATTAGTTTAGGAAATGAGTGTGAAAATCGGCCAAGCAAAGTTTCCTATTCTACATGGCCGGTTTTGACTACTCTTTTAGGATTTTATTTTGTTCTTTCAAAGCCTATTTAAAGGCATATTTTCAATTAGAAATTAGCTTACGTATTATTTAGAAAGTTTATTTGTGAGATAGAATTTTCTTAGTTCTCTTTTAGCATCTAAAACACATTTAGAGAGTGAGTGTTTTAGCTTGACTTATTACTAGGTCATCCATAACCTATTGTGGTGTTTTCATCATATATCAAGGTTTCTATTCACATGTTGATTAGGCATTGAGGTGACCATAAAAACTTGAACTTTAATTTTTTCAATTTGGGTTAATATAATACGGGTTTAGACACGAGTTGATCTAGGTTTGTATCATTTGGTATAAAAGCTGAATTTTGTGCAGGTTTGATCTATCTTATTTGTTTTATTTTGTTTTGTGTTAATCTATAATTTTAGTATTAGATTAAGGTTGCATCTATTCTACACGTTCTGCAAATTAAAAAAAAAAAAATTTCCTAATCAAATAGGTTTTCCTTGTTTTAACCATATTTGTGTTTCCTAGCTTGTAGGTTGTTTTTTTATCATTGTTCTTGTTAATTTGGTTTGTTGTTAATTTTTCTTTGCTATTTTCATCTTAATTAGTTGCATTCATATATTAAAAAAAAAAAAAAGAAAGGAAAAAAAGGAAAAAAAAGGAGTTTTGAAAGCATATTGCATAAAACTAAGAATTGTGCAATTTGTTTTTGTTTAGAGTGTGGTCTTAGGTTTGGTGGAATATTGGTGTTGGAATTGCAATTTTTGTTGTTGATTCTTGCTAATGGAGTTGTGTTTAAAGTTCTGTGAGTGAATTAAAAAAAAAAAAAAAAAAAAAGAGGCCGCTTTGTTGAAATTTGGAGTTTGAATTTGTTAGAGCTGGAAATTCAATTTTGCTGCTGGATATTTGAATTTTGAGTGCTAAAATTATTTAGATTAAAATTGGTAAAGGATTTGACACAAAAACTTAAATTACAACAGTTAACAACTAGTCCCTATTTTGTTTGAATGGATTCTTGTTCGTTGTTTGAATCTCTTTTCTATATTTTATCCTTGAATTATTGGTTTAAAATAGTCTGGTCAGCTCTTTATTAATTCTGAAAATTTGGTTGTTGATTTACTTTGTTTTTTCTTAGAAAAGCCGAGAACCAAGTTTTATTAATTCACTTGGTATTGCTTGCTTTTCGCTATTATTTTGTTGATAAGTTTAATTAGAACACACTTATGATCTAGTTTCTATTTTGTGTGTGTTTAATTAGAACTTTGAGATAATTCTTTAAGTGGAAAAAGGCAAGAGAGAGTGTGAGCTTAAAAGAGGGTAAAAGCCAAAACTAGTGTGTAAACACGAGTGTCAAGACCTTATTTGAGTGAAACATGTGAGATAGTGAATTTGGTGAGGATTTTTTTTTGTATTATTTCTACTAACATGACAGATTCAAGGATGAGGAGAGAAGATAGATCATTAAGAATTAATGAAGAGAAATCCGTAGGATTCAAGGGTGATTCCTAAGCTACAGGAAGTGGACGTGAGCACATAGACATGATGGCGATCTTGGAACAATTACAGGGGAAGGTAATTTTAGAGATAATCTTGAAAAAGAAATTGATAATATTTTTGCACTACAAGGAAGACCAATCCATGGGAGACAAGCAAGGGAAGAGGATGATGATCTTGGAAATATTAAGATCAACATACCACCTTTTATGAGAAAAAGTGATCTGGAGGCTTACCTAGAGTGGGAGGAGCGAATGGAGTTGATATTCGATTGTCATAACTATTCATAGGCTAAGAAAGTTAAATTGGCAGCTTTGGAATTTGGTCATTATGCACTTCAATGGTGGACAAATGAGCAAAGTACCCGAAGAAGAGTAGGTGATGAATTGATTACTACTTGGCGACAAATGAAAGGAGCCATGAGGAAGCGATTTGTACCAACTCAGTACCATAGGTTGCTACATCAAAGGTTACAATATTTATCTAAAGGAAATAGGACCGTAGAAGATTATTATGCTCATGATAAGATTGAGTATGAATGAGTGTAGTGAGGCAACCATGGTAAGGGTTTTGGGTGGTTTAAATTGAAAGATAGCCAATCAAGTGGAGCTTCAACAATATGTAGAATTGGAGGAGATGCTTCATGTGGCCATCAAAATTGAAAATCAATTCAAGAGGAGGGGAAGCTCACATTTTGGAGGAGTATTAAACAATAGAAGATCAAATCCAAGTGTTTGGAGAAGCAATCCCATATATGACAACAAGCCAAAACCGAAGCTTGTTGATGAAAGCACTAATTGACTAAGGAAAGAAGCCAAAGCTGAATCTATCCAACCACCAAGGAATGAAGTTAAATCTGATCCTAAACCTTCTAGAACTTGTGACATTGTTTGTTTTAAGTGTCAGGGATGAGGACACATTGCCAATCAATGCCCGAATAGGAGAATCATGGTGTTAAAAGGAAATTGTGAGTTAGAATCCGAAAGTGAAAGGAAGTGAGGGTGAAATCGAGCCAGAAGAGGAAGAAATTGAAGATGAAGCTGAGACCCTAAATGTTTCAAATGCCGAATTGAGCTTGGTGACTACGAGAGTCTTGACCGTGTATAAAGATAAGGATCTAATTCAAAGAGAGATTATCTTCCACATTCATTGTGAAATCCAAGGTAAGGTTTGTAGTATGATAATTGATAGTGGGAGTTGTGCAAATGTAATTAGTAATGTTGTGGTGGAAAAATTAGGATTAGCAACAATTAAACATTCCAAACCATATAGATTACAATGGCTTAATAATAGTGGTGAAATGAAAATAAACAAACAAGCCAAAGTAAAATTCAGCATTGATAAATATGTGGATGTTGTTTTGTGTGATGTTGTACCTATGCATGCCTGACATATTTTATTAGGTAAACCATGGCAATTTGATAAAGATACTATATATTATGGTCGAGAGAATGCTATTGTTTCTAGATTTAAAGGTAAAAAGGTCAAGTTAGAACCATTGACTCCTAAGGAGGTATTTAGAGACCAGCTTCAAATACAACAAAGGAGGGAGATCGAAAAGCTTAAAGAAAGAACTAGTGTGGCACCCATGGCTTCAACTGCTAGTCAAGGGGGCAAGATTGAACATGACCAATCAGGTAAGTGTCCTAAACTCAAACTTGAGGGGAAAGAAAGAGAGAAAGCCGAGAGCGTGAAAAGGGATGAAAAAGTCAAGAGTGGAAAAAAATTGGAAAAGCCAAAAATGAGAGGAAAGGTGAGATGGCCGAGATAGAGAAAGAAAAAGAGAGGAAATATAAGAAAAATAAAAATTTCTATCTTAGTTTTGGGGATGTTAATAAATCAATTGTGAATAAGAAACCATTGCTGGTCATGATTTATAAATATATATATTTAAACGATCAAGCTAATTCTGAAGAACTTGAATTGCCAAGTTCTATCTCTTTTCTTTTACAGGATTTTGATGATGTCTTTCCAGAGGAAATTCCTAATGGTTTACCACCTATCCGAGGGATTGAATATCAAATTGATTTTGGTTTTGATTGTAGAGCTATAAATAATATTACCATTAAGTATAGACATCCAATTCCTAGATTAGATGATATGCTTAATGAATTGTATGGTGCTTGCATGTTTTCAAAAATTGATCTTAGGAGTGGATATCATCAAATTAAGATGAAAGAGAGTGATGAATAGAAAACTGCATTTAAAACTAAATATGGATTGTATGAATGGTTAGTAATGCCTTTTGGTTTAACTAATGCACCTAGAACTTTCATGAGGCTAATAAATCATGTCATGCATCCATTTATTGGTAAATTTATGGTTGTATATTTTGATGATATTTTAGTGTATAGTCGAAACCTTGATGAGCATGTAGAGCATCTTAGGCAAGTTTTAAATATTCATAGGAAGGAAAGGTTATTTGCTAACACAAAAAAGTATGATTTTTGTAAAGATGAGCGTGTTTTCCTATGATTTGTTGTAAATGCTGCAGGAATTAAAGTTGATCAATCCAAGATGAAAGAAATCCAAGAGTGGCCAAAACCCACCTCCATTACCCAAGTGAGGAGCTTTCATGGTTTGACTAGTTTTTACAGAATATTTGTCAAAGATTTTAAAACCATCGTAGCACCTTTGAATGAAGTTGTAAAGAAGAATGTTGGCTTCAAATGGGGGGAAGTACAATATATATCTTTTAATTTGTTGAAAGAAAAATTAACTAGTGCACCTTTATTGGTTTTGCCTAATTTTTCGAAGACTTTTGAAATTGAATGTGATGCTTTGGGTGTAGGTATTGGAGCTGTTTTAATGCAAGAAGGAAGATCCATAGCCTACTTTAGTGAGAAATTGAATGGAACTGCACTAACCTACTCGACCTATGACAAGGAGATATATGCTTTGGTGAGAGCTTTGGAAACATGGCAGTATTATTTAATGCCGAAGGAGTTTGTGATTCACATGGATCATAAGTCTTTGAAGCACATTAAAGGATAAGGGAAGCTCAAGCGAAGGCAATCTAAGTGGATTGAACTCATGATAGTGACATTGGAGAAATATTTAGAAATTGTAAAAAACATGGTTTTAATAAATTTTACATCTTTGAGGGATATTTGTTTAGGGAAAATCAACTTTGTATGCCTAATTGTAGCATTCGGGAATTGTTAGTGAGCGGAGGTCATGGTGGTGGTTTAATAGGTCATTTTGGTATTTTAAAAACTTTATCCTTACTGTAAGAACACTTTTATTGGCCTAACATGAGGAGAGATATGGAGAGAATATGTGAAAGATGCTTAAAATGCCGAAAAGCCAGGTCTACATTGAAGCCACATGGTTTCTATCATCCTTTGCTGATTTTAACCTTTCCTTGGGTAGATTTGTCAATGAATTTTATTCTTGGTTTACCTAGGTCTAGGACAGGTAAGGATTTAATTTTAGTTGCTGTGGATAAATTTTATAAGATAACACATTTTATTGCATGTAATAAAACTGATGATGCATCTAATGTTGCTTAATTTATTCTTTAAGGAAATTGTGAGGTAGCATAGTATGCCTCGAACTATTGTTTTTGATAGCGATGCTAAGTTCTCAAGTTATTTTTGGAAAATTTTATGGGATAAGTTAGGAACTAAGCTATTATTTTTGACTACTTATCATTTACAAACTAATGGGAAAATTGAAGTAGTAAATAGGACTTTGTCTGCATTGTTAAGGGCTTTAATTAGTAGAAATTTAAGAACATGGGAGGAATGTTTGCCATATGTTGAATTTGCTTATAATAGATCATTGCATTCAGCTACTAAATATACACCATTTGAGATTGTTTATGGTTTTAATCCTTTGACACCATTCGATTTAACACCTTTACCTTTAAGTGAACGTGCTAATCTAGATGCAAAGCAAAAAGTTGATTTATTGAAGCAGATTCATAAAAAGATAAAGGCAAATATTGAGAGGAGGACCAAGCAATATGCAAGGAATGCTAACAAAGGTGGATTAAATTTGTCTTTGAACCTAGAGATTGGGTATGGGTGCATTTAAGAAAGGAGAGGTTACTCGAACAAAGAAAGTCGAAGCTTATGTCGTGTGGAGATGGACCATTTCAAGTTTTGGAGCAGATTAATGAGAATGCTTATAAACTTGACTTACTCGATGAGTATAATGTTAGTGCCACATTTAATGTTGCTGATTTATCTTTTTTTGCTAAAGGTGATGATTTTGATTTGAGGGAAAATCCTTTTCAAGAGGAGAGGAATGATGAGAATCTGCCCATACCCGTACAATCAACAACTTGCTGGGGTGCAGATCCTACACAGATGAAGACCGGGCCAATCACTAGGGCTCAAGACAAGAGATTTAAGGACAACCTGGCTGGCTTTATACAAGGAGTTATCAATTCTCAAAAGGGCTTGTCAATACCCGAAGATTCAAAGCCTATTTTAAGCATCCAAGTGGTGGAGGCCGATATGGACCCGGATAGTTGTTTTAGTGAATTTTTGGACTTCAGGTAGCAACGAATGGATATAAAAATTCATGAATTCAATGAATAGCACTAAGCATCATGGAATCAAGAAAAGGCAGAAGCTAAAGCAACTAAAATGGTGATTTGCGTGTGGAAGGACTTTTGGGTTGAAAATGCTGTTTTTCTCGCTAGCTTTATTGTATTTTGTTGATTTGGCATTTTCTCTTTGTTCCAATCAAGGAAAACGTGTGGGAATCATCATTAATCCTATTTGGCATCCTACATGGCATTTTGGAACAGATTTGGAGCCTTAATAAGCTGGAAATTAGTCAAAGTTGGCTTAGTAGTCAAACTAGTCAATTAGCTTCCTAATTTGATTTTGACTTTTTGTTTTAGAAAGCTGGCTTTTATTTATTTATTTTGCTGGAAAACTCAACTTAGAAAGTTACTATTTTATTATTTTAGTTGTAAATTAATTAATTCCTAATTCAATTTAGTTCAGGAAAGAAATGTGACAGACGACCAAGCTTGGTTTCCTATTCTCTATGGCTAGTTTTGACTATTGTTTTAGGGTTTTATTTTGTTCTTTCAAAGCCTATTTAAAGGCTTATTTTCAATGAGAAATCAGCTTACATATTATTCAAAAATTTATTGTTGAGAAAATAATTCTCTTAGTTCTCTTTGAACATCTAAAACACCATTAGAGAGTGAGTATTTTAGCTTGACTTATCAATAAGTCATCCATCACCTATTGTGATGTCTTCGTCATATACCAAGGTTTCTAGTCACAGATTGATTAGGAGTTGAGGTGACCATAAGAACTTGAACTTAATTTTTTCAATCTGGGCTAATATAATACGGGTTTAGGAACGATTTGATCTAGGTTCGTATTTCTGACTCTGGCAAATAGAGTTGCTGATTTTAGCAAAAGAAATTCCAAGAGAGGCATGGTGGAGTACTCGTTTACTCTATTTGTTTTAGGGAAAAATAAAATAAAATAAAAATGAGATTTCTTTTTGAAATAAAAGAGAAGTCACTTCGTTAATTTGAAACAATTTTTACCTTGAATAAGAGATGGGAACCTTTCAAGTCCCTTTTCAAGCCATGCAACATAAGAAGATTAACCCATAGAGTGTTGAGCAACATAGTTTACTGCTTTATTGGATTCTCTTGTAACATGGATACAATTTAAGCCTTTATTATTGGATAGCAACAATTGAATGTCATCAACTAGGTAATAGTTTGCATCTAAACAATCCTGAACCATGAAGCAAATTAGCAACCACCAAAGAATCCAAAGTAATAACTCCTTGAGAAAACCTAAATTGTAAACAAAATAATATTGCTTCCTGGATGGCCAATAGTTTCATAGAAAGAACAATCCAGATATCTGTAAAAGGTTTAGACATTGCTCCCATCAATTCACTCTTTGCATTTCGCACCACCACCTACTCCCCTTTGTCTAGACTCAGCTCTAAAAACTACATCAAGATTGATTTGAAAAGCATTCCATATTATAAATACTAGAACACATGACTGAGAGATAGTTGAGCATCTCTTTTTGGCTTAGCCAACATAGTCCTATTGAATTTTTTTGAGAAAATGAAATCCCAATCCCCTTAAAGACTTAGGTTGACACATTTTAGACCAGCTAATTTAGGAAATACCACATTTGCCTCCCACACTCCACCACTAAAACCTACCTATCAAGTTATTCAACTCATTTGGCAAACTTTTAGGTAGTTTGAAATAGCTCATACATTAGGTAGGAGTAGATTGACCAATATCCTTAATAATGATTTCCTTACCCGTTTTGGACAATAATCTACCCCTCCAAACTTTCAACTTTTTCCACACACGATCTTTAACCACCATAAAAATATCATATTTTTTTCAACCAATAAATGAAGTCAAACCTAAATATTCAAAATGAAAAATACCAACCTGTACTTTGAAAGAATGATTTATAAAACTCCAAATCTCTTTAGAAATGTTAGGACTACAAGTGATTGTCATTTTATTGAAATTAATTTGTTGACCAAAGGCTAATTCATTCCTGAGTAGAATTAAAGACAGCTGTGTCATTTGCAAAGAAAAGATGAGACATAGATGGACTTAGAGGAGACATATGTGTTCTCAAAAGATGACCATCAGCTTTAAATTTCTTCAATAAACTAGAAAGACCTTTTGTGCAAATAAGAAACAGATAGAGGATAAAAGACCCTCCTGATGAAGTCCATGACTAGATGCTATTGAACCATGCCTAGTGCCATTTACCATCACAAAATAGGAAACTAATGAGATACATCACCTTGCCAAATTATTCCATGAAGTAGCAAATCTCATCTGCTACATCATTCATTGAACAAAACCTCATTCCACTCGATCATAAGCTTTGCTCATATCAAGCTTAATAGCCATTGATCCATCAGTGCCAGAATTATGACGATGAATTAGATGCATTGTCTCAAAAGCCACCATAATATTATTAGAAATTTAATGCCCACGTACAAACACAATATGTTCCTATGATATTATATTCGGTAGAATACGTTTTAACTTATTCACTATTGTTTTAGCAATAATTTTGTAAACAACAGTTCATAGGCTAATTGGTCAAAAATCCTCCACATTGAATGGGTTACTAACCTTTGAAACTAGTGCAATTAATTTATGGTTTACTGTATTAACATCTCCTCCATTATACAGGACCTCTAAGCAAGCCATAGTCACCTTCAAACCAATAATATCTCAATAATGTTGGAAAAACATGCTTGACATACCATCACTGCTAGGAATCTTCATCGAATTCATTTGAAATAAGCTAATGTAAATATTGTCAGGAGTGAAAGGTCGACATAATAAATCATTCACAGAAGAAGGATCTCTATCCCAAACATTTAACAAGACATTAGTGTTAACATCCAAGTTTTTAAAGGGAAAAAGATCATAGAATAAATTGATGAAGACTAAAAGCACCATAGCTTGATTATCAATCCATTCACTAAGTGAACAAGAAATCCCTAGAATAGTATTTCTTTGTCGATGAATATTTGCAAATGAGGGAAAAAATTTATGTTTCAATCTCTTTCACGCAACCAATTTAATGTTGATCTTTGCTTCCATTTAAGCTTTTCTTTCTCCAATAAATTATTAATATGCTTTTTAACTCAATGTAAATTCCAAGGGTTATCACGCGTTGAAGGTGTAGTCTATAAAGCCTCCAATTATCAATTATAAGTGGATAATTTAGATTGAATAGATTTTAAAGTAAATTTATTCCAAGTAGATAACTCCTTTACACAAAAGTCTAGCCTCATTGCAACATGTTGCAAAGAAGCAATACCAGAATCTACAGAATTCCAAACTTGATCAACAATTTGCTTGCAGTCTTTTTTAGTTATCCAAATAGCTTCAAAGTGGAATCTTTTCCCAAATCTAGTAAATTATTAAACGCATTCAATGCCAATAAAATCATATAATGATTTTACATAGAGTTAGGTAAATGAAAGACATATGCATTAAGGAAATGGAGGTAACCTTTAATAAATGCAAATACTCGATAGATAGCAGCTTTTTCATGACCATTAGACGAGGTATACTTATAACCTAAAAAAGGGATTCTATGTAATTAACAATTATTAGTACTCTCACAAAAACAATCTATCTGCATCATAGACCGATGTTACCCACCCTATTTACCATTTTGAGAGACAATTTCATTAAATCACCTAATATATACTAGCCCAAAGACAATAGTGAACATAATTTCCATAAAAGCTCCTAGGAAACATAACGTAAATTATAATCTGGATTACCATAAAAATCTGTAATTCTCAAACATCCCTTAAGAAATGAACAACTTAGCATCATTATGCCTTACTGAATAGGAATTTACATGCAAGGACACATCATTTTTCCATAACATTGCTAGCCACCATTTAAACCCAAACAGTATATACGAAAGCAACCATTTATGGATATATGAACGCATAATCTTTCCAATTGTTGTTGTACTAACTTAGTCTCCATAAGAAACACAACATCAAGATCCTCATGCTTGATCCTTCTAACAAATGCTCGGAATATTTATGCATTCCCAATTCCATGGGTATTCCAGCAAAGGATTTTCATGACTAGTGGCAGGCTTGCTCCATAATACCAACCACTTTAGGACTTAACATAATCTGAATTAGTATCAAAAGTCTTCAAGCACTTAGCAATAGATAGAGAATTAGAGTCTAAAACCCTTGAATGGTTTCAAGGAATTTGAATTTGTTTTTGTAGCTTTCTTTCGAGAAAAAAGAGTGTCACCACATGAATTATTATTTTTAAATGCAGTCAGCCTTATATCCACATCATCTGTTGGTCCATCCATGTTAATGTGACTAGTTATTGTATTTGAGGGTTCCACATCAGCAGCAATATCATTATCATCAATTAGCATTGGTTTGGCAATTAATAATGAAATTCAGTAACTATCTAAAAATTGTTGCGAACTTCCTAAACAAATCACCATTAATTGGAAACTCAACCAACGAAAGTTGGAATCACCAGTTAAGGAATTTTAAAATGATGGTTTCATCGACAACATGCATAACTCACCCATCTTTGATTTGGGGTGAGAATCAAAATTGAACTCAATATGATTATCACCACCAAATCTACTATTAGCACCACTAAGCTTGTTCATTTTAGAAAGAATATTGAATGGGATAGCCTGTAACCAAGCCCTATGATACGAACCTCATTAGCCCGGAATCGAAAGATTAAGTTCAACCAATTATGGTCACCTCAACCTCTAATCAATCTATGAGTAGAAACCATGGTATATTGAAGATGCTACAATAGGTGATAGATGTCCTATTGATAAGTCAAACTAAAATACTTACTCTCTAATGGTGTTTTAGGTGTTCAAAGAGAACTAAGTGAATTCTTTCTCACAAATAAAATTCTGAATAATATGTAAGCTGATTTCTCATTGAAAATAAGCTTTTAAATAGGCTTTGAAAGAATAAAATAAAACTCTAAAAGAATAGTCAAAACCGGCCATAGAGAATAGGAAACTAAGCTTGGCCGGTTGTCACCTTCCTTTCCTGAACTAAATTGTATTAGTTAATTCCTTTATCTTGAATTAGGAATTAATTAATTTTCAATCAAAATAATAAAATTCTAACTTTTGTAAGTTTATTTTTCCAGCAAATAAACAAATAAAAACAACAATAAAAGGTAGTTTTCTAAAACAAAAAATCAAATTCAAATTAGAAAACTAGTTGACTAGTTTGACAACTAAGCTATCTTTAACTAATTTCCAACATATAAAGGCTCCAAATCAGCTTAAATATGACACGTAGGATGCAAAATAGGATAAATAATGAATCCAATATGTTGACCTTGTTTGGAACAACGAAAAAATGCTTAATCACCAAAATACAGCGAAGCCAATGGCGAATATAGCAAATTCGGCCAAAACTCCCTTCTGTGTGCAAATAGCCTTCTTGGTTGCTTTGCTTTTGCCTTGACATGTTTCCATGAACTCTTAGTGATATCAAGAGGTGTTAAACCCATTCGTCACTGCTCGGAGTCCATAAATGCACTAAAACAGCTATCCGAGGTCCATATCGATCTCCACCACTTGGATACTTAAAACAGACTTTGAGTCTTCGGGTATGGACAAGCCATTTTGAGAATTGATAACTCCTTGTATGAAACCAGCCAGGTTGTCCTTAAATCTCTTAGCTTGAGCCTTAGTGATTGGCTCGGTCTTTAACTGTATAGGATCTCAGCACCTCAGCGGGTAGTCGGTTGTGCAAGTACGAGCGGATTCTCATCATTCACCTCCTCTTAAAAAGGATTTGCCCATAGATCAAAATCATCACCTGCAGCAAAATAAGATAAATAAGCAACATTAAATGTAACACTAACATTATACTCACTCTGTAAGTCAAGCTTGTAAGCGTTTTCATTAATTTGCTTCAAAACTTGAAAAGGTCCTTTCCCACACGGCATAAGCTTCGACTTTCTTTGTTTGGGAAACCTCTCATTTCTTAAATGCAACTAAACCCAATCTCTAGGTTTTAAAAACAACCTTAATCTAGCCCTGGTTAGCATTTCTTGCATATTGCTCCTCTCAACATTTGCCTTTGTTTTTTTCATGAATCTACTTCACAAAATCAGCTTTTTACTTTCCATCTAGATTAGCACGTTTACTTAAAGGTAAATGTGTTAAATCTAATGGAGTCAAAGGATTAAAACCATAAAAAATCTCAAATGGAGTATATTTAGTAGTTGAATGCAAAGATCTATTATAAGCAAATTCAACATGTGGCAAACATTCCTCCCATGTTCTTAAATTTCTACTAATTAAAGCCCTGAACAATGCAGACAAAATCCTATTTACTACTTCAATTTGCCCATCAGTTTGTGGATGACAAGTAGTTGAAAATAAAAGTTTAGTTCCTAACTTAGTCCACAAAGTTTTCCAAAAATAACTTAAGAACTTAGCATCCCTATCCAAAACAATAATTCTAGATATACCATACAACCTTACAATTTCCTTAAAAAATAAATTAACAACATTAGATGCATTATCAGTTTTATTACATGCAATAAAATGTGTCATTTTACAAAATTTCCAACAACAAAAATTGAATCCTTACTTATCCTAAACCTAGGTAAACCAAGAACAAAATCTATAGATAAATCCACCCAAGAAATAGATGGAATCGGCAATGGGAGATACAAACTGTGCGGTTTCACCCTAGATTTGCATTTTCGGCATTTTAAGCATCTTTTACAAATTCTTTCCACATCTCTCTTCATATTAAGCCAATAAAAGTGTTCTTGCAGTAAGGATAAAGTTTTTAAGATGCCAAAGTGACTCATTAAACCACCACCATGACCTTCCCTCACTAATAATTCCCGAACGCTACAATTAGGCACACAAAGTTGATTTTTCCTAAACAAATATCCCTCAAAGATGTAAAATTATTATACCCATATTTTGTATGGCTCCTAAATATTTCATCAAAGTCACTATCATGCTCATGAAGTTATTTTAATTGTTCAAATCCAAGCAATCTAGCATCTAAGGTAGAAAACAATACGTACCTTCAGGATAATGTATCAGCAACCACATTTTCCTTATCTTTCTTGTAGCGGATGACATAAGGAAAAGTCTCAATGAACTCTTTGATGTGCTTTAATGATTCATGATCTGTGTGAGTCACAAACTCCTTCGGCATTAAGTAATGCTGCTATGTCTCTAAAACCCTCATCAACACATACATCTCTTTGTCATATGTTGGGTACTTCAATGCAACTCCATTTAGCTTCTCATTAAAGTATGCTATGGGTCTTCTTGCATCAAAATAGCTCCAATACCTATACTCGAAGTATCACATTCAATTTAAACAATTTTGAAAAAATTAGGAAAACTAATAAAGGAGCATTAGTTAATTTTTCTTTCAACAAATTAAAAGATTTTTCTTGTACTTCCCTTCATTTGAATCCAACATTCTTTTTTACAACTTTGGTCAAAGATGCTATGATAGTGCTACAATCCTTGACGAATCTTGGTGGAAACTAGCCAAACCATGAAAGCTCCTCACTTGAGTAATGGAGGTAGGTTTCGACCACTCTTGTATAGTTTGCACCTTGGATTGATGAACTTTAATTCCTTCAACACTTGCAACAAATCCTAGAAAAACCAATTCATGTTTACAATAGTCATACTTTTTGAGGTTAGCAAATAATCTTTCCTTCCTAAGTACTCTTAAAACTAACCTAAGATGTTCTACATGCTCATCTAAATGTCTACTGTATACAAGAATATCATCAAAATAAACTACTACAAATTTTCCAATGAATAGGCACATAGCATGATTCATTAATCTCATGAAAGTGCTAGGTGTATTAGTTAGACTAAAAGGCATTACTAACCACTTGAGGTTAGCAAATAATCTTTCCTTCCTAAGTACTCTTAAAACTAACCTAAGATGTTCTACATGCTCATCTAAATGTCTACTGTATACAAGAATATCATCAAAATAAACTACTACAAATTTTCCAATGAATAGGCACATAACATGGTTCATTAATCTCATGAAAGTGCTAGGTGTATTATTTAGACTAAAAGGCATTACTAACCACTTATACAATCCATACTTAGTTTTAAATGTAGTTTTCCATTCATAACCCTCTTACATTCTATTTAATGATATCCACTCCTAAGATCAATTTTAGTAAACGTGCATGCACCATGTAATTCATCTAACATATCATCTAACCTAGGAATTGGTGTCTATATTTAATGGTAATATTATTTATGGCCCTACAATCCACACATGTATGCCATGAACCATCTTTCTTAAGTACTAACAAAACAGGAATAGCACATGGATTCATGCTCTCATAAATATAACCTTTATCTAATAACTCACTTACTTGCCTTTGTAGCTCCTTTGTCTCCTTGAGATTACCCCTACATGCAGGCCTATTAGGAATTGCAGCTCCCAGAACAAAATCAACTTGATGTTAAATCCATCGGATAGGTGGTAAACCATTAGGAATCTTCCGGAAAGACATCTTCAAAATCCTGTAAAAGAGAAGAGATAGAACTTTGCAATTCAAGTTCTTTAGGATTAGCTTGATCATTTAAATAAACATCTTTATAAATCATGACCAGCAAGGGTTTATCACTCAAAAAAGCCTTTTTAACTTTCCCAAAACTAAGATAAAAATTCTTGTTTTTCTTCTCTTTCCTTTCTTTTTCTTTCTCACTCATGGACATTACTCCTTTACCCCCACTTGCAGCTTTTTCATGCTTTTTCTCACTCTCAGGTTTATTATGATGTTTCCACTCAAGTTGAGTTTTAGAGGACTTATCTTGGATTGCAAGTTCGAACCTACCTTCTTGGATAGATGATGAAACCGTAGGTGCCATGCTTGCTTTCTCCTTAAGCCGTTCGGCCTCCCTCCTTTGTTGCATTTGAAATTGGATTCTAAATACCTCCTTTAGAGTTAACGGCTCCAGCTTAAAATTTTTTCCCTTAAATTTAAAAAACAATGGAATTCTCTTTTCTATAGTGTATGACATCCTTATCAAATTGTCATGGCCTCCCCAATAAAATATGACCAGCATGCATAGGAACAACATCACACAATACAACATCCACATATTTATCAACGTTGAATTTTACTTTGGCTTGTTTGTTTACTTTCTTCTCACCACTATTATTAAGCCATTGTAATCTATATGGTTCAGGATGTTTAACGGCTGCTACTCCTAATTTATCAACTGCCACATTACTAATTACAGTAGCACAACTTCCACTATCAACTATCATACTATATATGTTACCTTGAATTTCACATCGAGTGTGGAAGATGTTCTCTTTTTGAATTTGATCCTCATCTTTGTACACGGCTAGAACCCTTCTTGCCACCAAGATCAGTTCAGCCCTTGAAGCCTTGAGTGTTTCGGATTCCTCATGTTCCTTGCCTCCAGTTTCTTCTTCTTCAAATTCAGTTTCAACCTCAGTTTCTTCACTTTCGGATTCCAAGTCTCCATTATGTTTTATCTATGATCCTCCTATTCGGGTATTAACTAGCAATGTATCCTCATCCTTGGTGCTTAAAACACACAATGTCATGAGTTTTAAAAGGTTTAGGATCAATTTTACCTTCAATCTTAGGGGCTTGGACAAATTCAGTTTTGACTTCCCGTTTTGGCCAATTTGAACTTTTTTCCCCAAGTTTCGATTTTTGTTTTGAATTAAAGGTGGGATTGCTTCTCCAAACACTTGGATTTGTCCTCCCACTGCTTGAACCACCTCCAAACCATGAGCTTCCCCTCCTATTAAATTGATTTTCAATTTTGATGGCCACATGAAGCATCTCCTCCAATTCTACATATGGTTGGTTATCTCGCGATTCAAACCATCCAAAAACCTTGCCATGGTTGCCTCATGATCCTCATTCATACTCAACCTCATTATGAGAATCTCCATCTCTTTATAGTAGTTCTCTATGGTCCTACTTCCTTGTATCCATGATTGAAGCTTTTGATGTACGAAACCTATGGTAATGACTTGGTACAAACCTCTTTCTCATGGCTTCTTTCATTTGTTGCCAAGTAGTAATAGGTTCATCTCCAATTCTTCTTTGACTACTTTGCTCATTTTTCTGCCATTGAAGTGCATAGTTTCCAAACTTCAAAGTTGCCAATTTAACTTTCTTAGCCTCCGAATAGTTATGACAATAAAAAATCATCTTCATTCGCTCCTCCCACTCTAGGTAAGCTTCCGGATCACTCTTTCCCATAAATGGTGGAATATTGACCTTAATATTTTCAAGATCATCATCTTCTCCTTTTCCATGCCTCCCATAGGTTGGCCTTCCTTGGTAAGCAAAAATATCATTGACCCCCTCTTTGAAGTCATCTCTAAAATTGCCTCCTTCGAATTCTTCTCTAGGCCATCCACGACTTCCTCGCCCTCATCCTCGACCTCCATGAAGTTCTTGCCTTGGATTACCTTGTGATGTTTTCAACATGTCCATCCTTTGATCTAGGTGATCAAAATGAGCATTCATCTTTTGAAGTTGTTCCAAGACCGCCATCATGTCGGTAGGTTCACCTTTACTTTCTATTGCTCGAGAATCACCATTGAACCCTACAGATTCTTCTTCATTAATTCTAAAGGAGCCATCTCCTCTTCTTATCTTTGAATCTACCATGTTAGTATAAACAATGCAAAAATCTTTACTAAAATCACTCCCTCATGTGTTTCACTTAAATAAGGTCTCGACATTCATGTTTGCACATTAGTTGCGGCATTTTCCCTCTTTTAAGCTCACACTCTCTTGCCTTTTCCACTCAAAGAATTATCCCTAAGTTCTAATTAAAATAAACATGAAACAACAACTAGATCACAAATATGTCTTAATTTAACTTATAAACAAAATAGAAACTAAAACAAACAATTACTGAGTGAATTGACAAAACCTAGTCTCGGCCTAACTAACTAAAAATAAGGTAAATCAACAAGCAATTTTTGGAATTCAATAAGGAACTGACCAGAATATTAAGAAACCAAAAATTTAAGGATAAAATTTAGGAAAAAGATTGAAACAATGAACAAGAAACAATTCGAACAAATATGGAATAGTTGTCGATTGTAGTTCTTATAATTTTAAGTCTTTGTATCAAATCCTTAGCAATTTTAATCCAAACAATTCTATCACTGAAAGTCAAATTTCCAGCAACAAATATTGAATTCCAGCTACTCCAAATATCACAAACTTAAATTTTCCAACTGAAACAATTTCAGATTCCAAACTATCAACAAAAATCGGCCTTTTGTAAATTTTTTTAATCTTCAGCTTTTCTTTCTTTGTTTTTTTAAAAACACTCACAGATATAAACTTAACTCAGTAGTAATAATCACACCAAAAATTTCAATTCCAAAGCCAAAAACTTCTCCAAACCCGAGACTACACTCCAAACAAAAACAAATTGCCCAATTTTGAGGATTTATGCAATATGCTTTCAAATCTCTTCTTTTTCTTTTTTTCTTTTTTGTATATATGAATGCAAATAATTAAGATTAAACAGTAAAGAAAAATCAACAATAAACCAAATTAACAAGAACAATAATGAAAAACAACCAACAAACTAAGAAGCAAAAATACGGTAAAACAAGGAAACCTAATTTGACTAGGAATTTTTTTTTTTATATATATGCAGAACGTGTTTGAACTAAGAACAATCTTAAATTAATGTTAAAATTTCAAAATAATACAAAAATAAATAAAACAAATAAGATAGATCAAACCTGAACAAAATCTTGTCTTTGATACTAAATGATACGAATCTAGGTCGACCTGCGCCTAAACCCGTATTATATTAGCCCGAAATCAAAAAATTAAGTTTAAATTATTATGGTTACCTCAACCCCTAATCAACCCGTGATTATAAATCTTGGGATATCGAAAATGCCACAATAGGTGATGGATGTCCTATTGATAAGTCAAACTAAAACACTCACTCTCTAATGGTGTTTTGGGTGTTAAAAAAGAACTAAGAGAATTCTTTCTCACAAATAAAATTATGAATAATATGTAAGCTGATTTCTCATTGAAGATAAGCCTTTAAATAGGCTTTGAAAGAACAAAATAAAACTCCAAAAGAATAGTCAAAATCGGCCATAGAGAATAGGAAACCAAGCTTGGTCGTTTGTCACCTTCCTTTCCTAAACTATATTGTATTAATTAATTCCTTTATTTTGAATTAGGAATTAATTAATTTACAATCAAAATAATAAAATTATAACTTTCCTAAGTTGATTTCTCCAGCAAATAAACAAATAAAAACAAAAATAAAAGGTAGTTTCCTAAAACAAAAAGTCAAATTTAAATTAAAAAACTAGTTGACTAATTTGATAAGTAAGCTATCTTTGACCAATTTTCAGCTTGTAAAATCTCCAAATTGGCTCCAATATGACATGTAGATGCCAAATAGGATAAATAATTAATCCAATATGTTGACCTTGATTGGAACAAAGAGAAAATGCTTAATCACAAAAATACAGCAAAGCTAGCGGCAAACATAACAAATTCGGCCAAAAATCTCTTCTATGCGCAAATAGCCTCCTTGGTTGCTTTTGCTTCTGCCTTGACTTGTTTCTATGACCTCTTAGTGATATCAATTGAATTCAAGAAGTGTTGATTTCTTGTTGCATAGAGTCCATAATTGCACTAAAATAGCTACTCGGGTCCATATCGACCTCCACCACTTGGACGTTTAAAACAGGTTGGAAATCTTTGGGTATTGACAAGCCCTTTTGAGAATTGATTTTTTGATTTTTTATGCATTGAAAAGTTAAGATGGCTATGTATGGATAGATCATTTGCATGGAAGTAGCTCCCTTATAAAAAGTGATGTAATATTGTTTTTGTTTTTGTTTTTTTTTTAAATGCAACAATTTTACAATAATTTGAAAAATAATATATATTATGCTAAGAAAATATTGTACTTTTATATCATTTTTCAAAAAGAATGTTGTAATTTAATGGCATTTTTGAAAATTGATGTAATTCAAAGTGATTACTTCATTTTTTTAAAATTGATGTAATCTAACTGCAAATTTTAATAAATCTCAACAAAGAATATTTTTAGTGACAATTTTAAATAATATTAGTAAATAAATGCCGCAACAAGTGATATTTCTCACTAGTGTGGAGTACATGAATAGGAAGCTCGGAGAAAGGTCGCCTAAATTATATTACAAAAGAAATAATAAAATAGAAAAGAAGAAGGGCATATTGTATCCATCTTCCTTGGGTTTGGATTAATTACATTGTACTATCCGAGGTTTTTTGAAATTATAAAGATCTCTTTCGCCGCCATTAGTATTTCTCTTTCAAACTTAATTAAACAAGGGTATTTGAGTACTTTTACATATCTGACCATGGACCCACATGCCAGTTGTATTAAATACATCATTATTTTTCTCTCTCACCTTCCTAAATATATATATATATATATATAGATATATATTTTAATATTAGATTATACTAAAACATAATAATAACAAAAAAGGATTTAAAAAAAAAGAAAGAGAAGAGATAATTTGAATAAGGAAACAAACATATAAA
Source organism: Ziziphus jujuba (assembly GCF_031755915.1). Taxonomy (NCBI): domain Eukaryota; kingdom Viridiplantae; phylum Streptophyta; class Magnoliopsida; order Rosales; family Rhamnaceae; genus Ziziphus; species Ziziphus jujuba. The sequence goes on along the minus strand of NC_083386.1, from coordinate 15,857,191 downwards.
TAATAGAAATATATTTGAAAATAACTAATATAAAATAGGTAATAATCATAAAATTTTAAATTAAAATTTAAATGTAGATTTTTTTTGAACAAGATTAAATTTAGTCTTAATTATTTTAGATTAAATTAAGATTTTTTTATTTTAATTTAAAAATAATTTTAAAAGTCTTAAAATTCTTTTCTCTTTCCTTTCTCTCTCGTTTTAATTTAATATTTTTTCTTATATTATTATTATTTTCTTGAAAGAAAGAAAAAAGAAAGAAAAAAACAAATTCTCTTTTCTACAAAACGTCTCTGTTTCTTTCTCTCTATCTTTTTCTTTCAATCTTTCTCTATATGCTATGCTGTTTGCATATCAAATTGAAGAACTTTGTAGCTAATAAGCATGATGTTCTAGCTCCTCAAGATTATGGCACGTCTTTCCAAATACTAATTAGTAAATAGACATTTCTAAGGATGTCTTAAATGTCGTTTATATGATCACAATGCATCGTTTAGCTTACTTAACCAATTCTTTCTGGATGCATTGACAATCTTTTTCAATATTTGCTTCAACTCCCTATTAGAAATATCCACTTGACCACTAGTTTGAGGATGGTATGGCATAGCAACTTTATGTTCACTCCATACTTAGTCAAAAGATTCTCAAATCACTTGTTACATAAATGAAAACCACCATTACTTATAATGGCTCTTCGTGTACCAAACCTTGTAAAAATAATTTTATGTAGGAATCTCACTGTCACACATGAATTATTGGTTGGAAAAGTAATAGCTTCACCCACTAGGACACATAATCTACGGCCACTAAAATATATTTGTTAGAAAATCACATTGGAAATAGTCTTTTGAAGTCAATTTCCCAAACATCAAACAATACCACCTCTGATATATTGGTCAATGGCATCATGTGTCTCCTTGAAATATCACTCGTCCTTTGACAATGATCACAAGTAGCCATAAACATGTGAGTATCTCTGAAAAGTGTGGACCAATAAAACCCTGATTGCGATACCTTTGTCGCTATACTATATGATGCATAATGGCCTCCATAGTCTAAAGAATGGAAATGCTTCAAAATTTCCACAATCCCTTCATCCGGAACATATCTCTAATGATGTTGTCAGAGCAAAGCTTGTACAAACATGGCTCTTCTAAAAAATAATGCTCTACATTGGAGAGAAACTTTTTTTTTTTTTTGTTGGGGTCATGATAGCTTAGGGGTAACTTTCCACACACCAAGTAATCAACATAATCCGCATACTACGGGTAACTATTTATCTAAACAACCAATAATTGCTCATCAGTGAAATCTTCACTAATCTTATCTTCCTCTTGTACTACGTCATTCTCGAATCTAGACAAGTGATCAGCAACTAGATTCTTATACCTTTTTTTTGTCAATAATTGTCATATCAAATTCTTGTAACAAAAGAGCCCATTGGATCAATCTAGGCTTGGATTCCTTCTTTTCTAAAAGATAGTTGATAGCTGAGTGATCTGTATAGACTATGGATTTTGAACCAATCAAATTTGAGTGCAAGATAGTAGAAAGCATCTCCTTTTCCATTGTGGCATAATTCAATTGAGTATCATTAGAACTCTACTTGCACAATAAATCACATACAATTTCCTGTCTTTCCTTTACCACATAGCTGCTCCAATTGTATAGTCACAGGGACACATAATTGCAAAAGGTAGTATCTAATAATCCACTTCACTAAGGTGTTCATCTTGGCCTTGATTGCAAAAAATGCATCAATCTCATGAATACCTTACAATCTGCTACCTCCCACTGATAGTTATTCGCTTAAGTAATACAAATGCTTTGTCCTAGTTTTTTCCCGTCAAAACTCCCGAAACAGTGGAATCAACCATAATACAATTGGTTTCACCCAGTCGATCATAGCAAGTTTGAATTGCAACCACTTAGGTAAGCCATGGTGAGGAAATTTCCTTAACAACTCCTTGTATCGCTCCTAAGCCTCATAAAATTATTCTTCCTCATACTGAGCAAAGTTATTGATCTGTCTCCTTAAACATACAAACTTAGGTAGTGGAAAAAACTAAGCAAGAAATTTGTGAGCCAAGTCATCTTAAGTAGTGATTGAATCTAGAAGTAGAGGATTAAGTCAACTTTTTGCCTTATCAAGAAGTGATAATGGAAATAATCTTAGATGAATAATATCATCAGTCACTCAATTATGCTTTAATGTATCACAAATCTCCAAAAATTTTGTAAGATAATGCCAAAAACTTTATGTGTAATTTCATAAGTATACGAATTGCTCAAGTAGTATATTACATATCATCTTATAGAGATTGGTTATTACTAATTACTAACCTAGTCTAACCCTTAGTGTTACTAAGAAAAATTAAATATATAAAAGTGCAAATTAAACTAACCAGCCTAAGAAATAATAATGTTAAATTAAACAAGTTCTAAACCAATTTGAAGAAGAGCTAGGACTTTAGATTTTATCAATGTTTTCTAGTATGATTAGTTTGCTTAATTCTAATTGTAACTATTCTAAGCTCACCATCATAATTATCTAATATGCTATTTATCACTTTCGAGCTTAAATAATCCATTGAATATTAACCAAATTACTAATTCTTTTTGTCTAAATTAATTAACAAATAATTTTATTAAGCTCAAATTAATAAGATGGCAAAAACATAAATTATATCTCTCAGTCTCAATCTTATTTAGAGTTTCAATTATGGATCAAAGCATAAATCGACATTTCTCAATATTAAACTAATACAATCATATTATTTACGTATATGACCAAGATAGGTAAATGAATTAAGAATAAAATTAAGCCTAAACTCTTATAGATAGCAAACCAACTAATCATACACAAACTAGTTCATATTTGTTCCACATAAATACATCTAAATCCTTGTTGATTGTTGATTGTTTAGTTACACATGATTGAAATAAACATAAACATGTCAATACTGCAATCAACCATTGTAACTAACATAAGGAAAATAAATAATTATTGTTCAACAAGAAATCCATAAGATAAGAAAACCCGAGAAGAAGTTGAGATTAAAAGTAGAATTTTAAAGTCATAATCTTCTCTGATGTGTGCTCTTCTCTTTCTTTCCCTCTTCTTCTACACCAATTGCTTACTTTCTTTTTGCCATTTTCTTCTTTAGAAAGTTCAGAATCCCTCTCCACATAATGATACTTTCTTTTTCAAGGCTTCTCCTTTCAATTTCCAGACAAAAATAACTCTGGTTGCCAAAAACCAATGTACCGTCATGGCCTTGTTTGAGGAAAGCTGTGATGCTTTACTTTGAAAAACCCTTAATTCATGATTTTTGACCATGTCATGGCTTTAAAGGTTGAATGCTACAGCACTTAAAAATTGAATATTTGCTGTCTGATAAAGTGTTATGACACTGAAGAGGGAGACCTAGGGTGCTCTACATTACTGCGACATTGATGATTAAATGCTGGGGCTCTCTACTGAATTATGAATGATGACCTTTTTCTAGCTATCAAACAAAACCTAACTTACAGAATCAATAAAACATATATAAAACTAACAAAACACACTTAAAACTTGCAAATTATATAGTTTTGAAGGTAAGTTGAGTTGATACAAAATCAAGTCATCAATAGCTTGATATAACTACATGGATAGTATATCAATGTGGTTCTATCGAGCTACTTTTTGACAAGCTTTTGGCAAGTGGATGTTACATATAATATGCCAGTATGCTCGATAGGATGTGGGGAAGCCATTAGTTCTTTTAGTATGGCCAATTTGTTGACCTTGTTGGTTAAACAATCTTTTGTGCATACATATAGGCTTTACGAAGAAACATGTACATCATAGGATAGTATTTTTGAAGATCTATACCATGTATTTATCAAACAGTGGCAATTTGATGCTTAATGTAAAAGTCAATATTTTAATTTTAATGTTATTTGACTTAAAATACCAACTTCTATAGTCACTTTTTTTTAATATTTTCATCTTTCCTTTAACTTTTTGCATAAGAAAACATCTTACAATTCCAAATTTATGTATTATCACATAGTTGTATCAATTCATGATGTGCAATCACTTCTATTTTGTTTTACCTTGATCCATGTAATCTTTTTTTACCTGACACGTATAAGAAATCGTTAAAGTATAAGTATGATAGAAGCAACTTAAAACCTTTCACAACTAATTTAAAGTAAATATTCAAGAAATTGATTAGTTCATTGGAACCTTTTAACATGTAATTCAAGAAATATTCAAGAAATGAAAATGTTTTTTTTTCCTCGTCAAGTAGCAATACAAAATACAAAATCCTAAACTCTAACACAACTTCAAATCCATACCTAAAATAAAATAAAAACAATATTATAACAACTAGTCTCGTTAAATGCCCAAAACTTTAAAATTTTGGTTTGGTTTAACCAACTAGATTGTTAATGGATCCCAAGTTTGACTTTTTAAATGATCAAGAATTTTGGTTTGACTAGTGCACTATAGTGCAGAGCTCGGTGATATGAATTCGTAGATTGGTGGCATGCCTAATTTTGAGTTACGATTTGAAAGTTATAGTTCTAGAAAGTTTTTAAATATCGGTATTTATCTATGTCTAAACTAGTATAAGCCATGTCAGAAGCCCACGCTTATTGTAAAAAATGAAACCTTTACAGGTTTTATTCTAATGGCTCCTTTTTTATATAGCGGCATGCCCTCTAAATGCGTTATATTAGGCTTTAGAGGAGGCTATATTTTTGTCTTTTAGTAGATTTTAGGCCTATATATATGGATTAAGGACTATGTCTAATAGTAAATAACTGTAAAAATATCCAGAAAGTCCCAAAACCCTTCAACAAATCCAAAACCTACGAATTGAGTCAACCCGACCCATCACCACCACAAATCGGGGTCATAGTAGTTTTCTTCTTTTTTAGCCATCATTGACCACCATGCCCTTGCCAAGGGTGTTGCCCATTGACTGATAACCTTGGCCTCCAAATCTTGGCCAGATCACCATCAGACACACCCTAATTGGGTCAGAAAGCCATTGGTGGTGCTTCGATGGGTCATCAAAGATTTTGGCATTAATTGATTATTCTAGGCCTACTCACACACCTTACCCACCATTTTTGAACCCTTTAAACTCAATTTTGGCCTTTTTTTTGCCAAGATTCCTTACCTTTTGAGAGATCTATCAATATCAAGTTTGGCCAAAACTTTTTGATGTGTTCTCTAATCACCTGCTACGTTTTTGGACCAAGGTGAGCTTAGATTCTTGTTACCCATTCTAAAAGCTTTCCATTTATATAAAGTTTGTAAATTTTGACATCGTTTGATAATTTTTCCATATTTGGGTCAATTAGTTAAATGTTTGAGGTAAAAGTTGGACTATGTTTGTATAAAAGTGGAAAAATTAGATAAAATTGAAGTTGAATTTGTGCAATTAGATATTAATGGGACTCAATGGAAGGATTAATTTCATTAAATCAGCCTTTGGATGAAAAACCCCAATCTTTGGTATGGTGTCCTAAAAGGTCACAGTATAATTGGCCATTGGTATCTAATTTATACAATTTAAGAGTTGTATAGAGTATTTTAAGACTTTGATACGCGTGAATGCCTTGGGTTTGATTTCTAGAAGCTTAAGAAATTTTTTTATTATATTATAGGCACCCACACTAAGCTTGGAGGCGATCCCGTGGAGGAGTATGAGTGGACAACAACAGTATGAGTGAGTGGTTTATATTTTTAAATGATTTTTGGCCATATTGGTAGTTATATATATATAGTTTGAATATTTTGCATATATGATTTAAGTTAAATACTTATCGTATAAATGTGTAAATATATACTTTTATATATATATATATGTTATCTTATTATGTGACTTTTGAAAAAAATTTAAATGGTTTTAAATTTAAATAAATTTATGGTGAACTTGAAAAATTTGGTACTTAAATATCTGGGTATTAGAATTGATGTTTTAGTCTTTTTGAAAAATAATTGATTTTGAGAATGTGGATTTGAAATTGTATATTTTTAAGCATATTTATGTGTCTATATTTCAAAATGCTTAAAAATGATTTATGGTAATATATATTTCCCTATTGGTATTTAAGTTTTGTTATGAAATGGTGATTTTGAATATTTTGAGTGTATAAATAAATGATCAGGTTTGAATATTAAATTTTAGTTTATGGTAAGATATCAGTTTATGCTTTTGAAAAATAGAAAATAAATTTCAATTTAATGGTGGATAATAAATATTGCACTGTTGTTTTTAAAGGGTGTGTCATATAGTACCGATAGTTTTGTTTATTTTATTAGTTGTGCACATGCTTAGTCATCTTATGTGTAGTTGTTGTATGATCGAATGATGATAAGTTATGTACCATTCTCTCAGAATGATGATGAGTTATGTGCCACTCTCTCATGACCATAGGATGGTAGGTTATCATGATATGAGAGAATAATTATGAGTTATGTGTCACTCCCTCTTGACATTGTATGTGTAACACCCCGTCCCGAATCGCACCGGAATCCGTGCACGTTGACCGAGGTTGACCGTTGACCGTTGACCGAAGGGGTCAAAGTTGACTTTTTGACTCGGTGGGAATTTCGAGTTGACCAGGGTACCGTGGCGAAGTGCATGACGCCCTGAGTTCGTAGACTAGTAGCACGTCGAAAACGGAGCTACGGTTTGAAAGTTATGGGCAAAACAAGTTGAAGTGTAAACTGTCTAAAAGGTGCCGGGAGTTGACTTTTTCTTGTGATGTAATTGTGAGTTGACTCTTGTATGGTTGTAAAGTACTCGTCGATACGAGTTCATAGACTAGCGGCACGCTTAAATCGGACATCCGGTTAAAAAGTTATGGACGTTTGAAGTTTACCGGATACCGTATTATTTTAATGTTTTTGGGTCGTGAACAGTGAAATGCCACGTGTCAGCTTCTGAGTGGTCCACGTGGCATGAACAGTGTCACACAGGGTTTTAATTTTGAAAAAACTCTCGGGGAAGAGAGAGAAAGAGAGAGAAGAGAGAGAAAGAGAGAGAGAGGAGAGAGAAAGAGAGAAAGAGGACCCGCCGGCCGCCGGCCATTTTCACGTTTTTCCGGCCTAGTTACTGTACACGCGCCGGCCAGCCAGATTGCCCACCTCATTTCCGGCAAAACCTCCAAATTTCACGGCGAACGGCCGCCGGACGCGCCCGGATCGGACGTCCGAAGTTTGGCGGCGATTTTTCCCCTCCACCGCCGGCCACCGCGAATTGGCACTATTCCGGCCGATAAACAGTACACGCGCCTGACAGCCTTGATCCTCTCCTCAAGTCCGGCCTACCCACCAAAAATCACGACCATCGGACCACCGACGCGCCGGGATCGGAGCGTTTTCCGGCGAGGGGTCGAAAATCTTCAAACGGTGATTTCTCCGCCGTCCGACCTCCGTTTTGCTCACCGTCGGTCCCGTTGGATTGCTCTCCTCACGATCTACAAATCTGCAAAATTTCACAGCAAACGGCCACCGTCGGAAATTACTGTTCCGGCGACGGTTGCCGGTGACGTGGCGGCCGCCGGAAAGTACTGTTCCGGCGAGTACCCCGAAAATTCCGGCCAGCTCCAGTCCGCAGTGTTCGACCTCCTGAACCCAAATCCGACTTCCGTTTCCACCAATTCGCGACGGTTTGGGAGAATTGCGGAGCCGAAACCCGAAAAGCTTCCCGATAAAATTCCGACCCCGTCGGGTACGATCATCGGAAATTAAGACCGGATCTGTGATTAGCATCACTCGAGCTTCGATTCGGTATATAATTCGTAAATTTTAGTTATCGTTTGGTGTTCGCTCCCCGGGTACCCATTTGGGGATTACCCGAATAAAATATTAATATTTGTGGTTTTGGTACTGTGGATGTTTTAGGTGCACGTGCAAGTAGCGGAGTCGATCCTGCGGAGGATCTTGATTGAGATACGTGCACAAGGTGAGTGACCCACCTTCAAATTAATTTTGGGGAATTTAATTGATGAATATATTATGTGTGAATTAAATATTTGGAATTTAATTTCTATGTGCCAAATATTTATTGGATTTATTGTAGAATTATTTATGAATTTATTGGATTTAAGAAAATGCGAATTCTACAAATTTATGCCGTGTGGAATTATTTTATGGTTTTGAGGATTTTGAAATTGGTGTGGTTTTAATGGTAAATTGGGCACGATTTGAATTTCAAATATTTCAAGGAAAATATTTGGTTATGTTGGTGATTTCAATTTTTATAAAATATGCCCATGAAATATTATGAGATTTGATTATGAGATTTTGAGAATTATTTATGCTTGGAAAAAATGTGGATATTTGAATTGATGGATTTGGGAGTTGGTGGATTTGAAAATCATGGGATTTATGGTATTAATTATAAGGAAATTGTGGAGAATTTCCCGGTTCAAGCGGATGGATTATGCCCGCTATGTTTATGAAAAATGTGAAATTTGTTTTATAATTTAAATTGTGGATTTTATGATTTTTAGATGCACCGTGCACGTACTGGTGTTCTGATTATGTGATATGGTATATGTGATATGGATATTGTGCACACGGATATGATTAGCGCGCAGGTGGGTGTGAGTAGCGCGCGGTTGATATTATGAGGGTGTCCTGTGGATGCCATCGGAGAGGGCGGCCACCCCCCATTGGCCGGGACACCAGGTTAGCAGCGGCGCAGTGGGACGCCACGCGACCGTATGCCGGTTTCTTTCTATAACCTCCTGTCTGGCGGTACCTTGGGACGCTGGGTACTGTTGGCGCCACTGGTATATAGTGGGTGCATCAAATGATTTTCAGAACTGTGTTTTAAAAATAAAATGTTTGGAAACTGTATTGGAATTAAAAATATAATATTACTGTTCTGGTATTTAATTAATGTCTTGGTTTTCGGGAAATATGAATAAAGGGTTTTGTGAAAATGTTTTAAAAGGGGAACCTTTCCAACTGAGAGAATTGTAAGGGTTTTGAGAGACATTATTATTTCCAAATAATTATTATTTATATACCTATTACCGTGGTATGATAGTGTAGAGTAGTAGGGTCGCTCACTGAGATGATTAGCATCTCACACTCTTAAATTTCGTTCCTCTAGGTACCAGGTAGTCGGTGTTCACTCGGAGCGGACTCGATCTTCCTCGCTGTATTTGTTCGCGCAGTACCTTGTTCTTCTTTTACTGCAGTTGTAATATTTCGTTCACTTTTGCTGTATTCTGTATTTTGTAGTACTTCATAAAGCTCTGTATACTGTATGGGACACTTATGTATTTGTATTGCACTGGATTACTGTATTTTTATTTTGGAGTGCTGAAATTTGTGGAACCAGTTCGTAGTACTGTGGGAGGAATAAGGGAACAATTATAGAAGTGTGTTTTCAGTGCAGGAAATTTTGTGGTAAGTCCATCCCTTAGGGGAGGTTCTGCCGGATCTTCCACAGAAGGGTCCGGTAGGGTTTCCCTGGGATCAGGGCTTGTCTAGGGTTCCGGTGGGGAACTTTGGACGGGTCCTGACAGTTGGTATCAGAGAATAGGTTCTTGTAATCCTAAGGGACTGTGCATTGCTGTACAGCCCATCCGTAAATTCCTTCCTTTTGTAATCGTGCTTAAGTGTCCCTGTTTCTAAACTCTTGTTTGTTTCTTCAGTAATCGATTACGATGAGTCGGCGGGACACACGTAGAACTCGGGAACGCTCGGCTGAGAGTTCCGGGAGTCGATCAAGCCTTAGAGATCTGGTCTCTCAGCTAACTAGAGCCTTAGGAGGTTCAAGCTCTAGTAACCGATCCGTGGATCAGGCTCGACGTTTAGGAGCCGTGGAGTTCGATGGAAGCCAAGGCCCAGCTGCAGCCTTGAAGTGGCTATCCAGCATGGAGAAAATCTTGGAAGAGGGAATGCAGTGCCCCGATGAGGATATGGTGAGGATTTCTGGGTTCATGTTAGAGGGAGACGCCCGGAAGTGGTGGCAAATGGAGAAGACCCGCAGAAGGCATACGTGGGACCAGTTCAAGATTGCCTTCTCTACTGAGTTCTGTCCTCCTGCCTACCGTGAGGCGAGAAGGAGAGAGTTCGAGGGACTGCGCCAGGGAAACATGACGGTGACAGAGTACGAGAGGAGGTTCCGGGAGCTGTCAGAGTTCTGCATGCACTTGATTCCCGACGATCACGCGAAGAAGGTGAGGTTCATAGACGGGTTGAACGAGAGCATCGGCTACACCCTTTCTGGGTCAGTACACCCCACCTATCAGTCCGCCAGGGATGCAGCGCTCGAGCTAGAGAGACAGGCGGAGATACACAAACCCTCGAGGCGCAGACCGTTCGAAGGTTCGTATAGCGGGGTACCTCGACAGGGGGCATCTAAGAAGAGTCATAGTTCAGGCTCAGACAGTGGTGGGTTCAGCCCTCGAGGCAGATTTCAGAGGAGAGGCGGCTATCGTATGCCCCAACCAGCGCGCCATTCCATCAGCGGCGGCACGAGCTCATATCAGCACTCTGGGTTTAGCCCCAAGCCATTCTGCAGACGTTGCAATAGAGCACACCATGGGATTTGCCAGTTTGAGGGTGTGTGCTTTCAGTGTGGACAGGCGGGACATATTAAGAGAAATTGCCCTTATGGAGAGGCGGGAGTGTTAGGGGCGAGCCCACCATCACATCAGGCCAGTGGATCGCGGGGTCAGAGTTCCCGAGGGAGTTATGCAGTAGGAGGTTCATCGGGATCAGTCCCACAGCCTGTTGGACCGAGCAGGGGTAGAGGACGGAGGCCCCAGCAGACAGGGCAGGGTCGAGTGTTTGCGATGACGCAGCAGGAGGCCCTAGCTACACCGGACGTCGTGGCAGGTACGTTGAATATACTTGGTAATGATGCATTAGTACTTATAGACCCGGGAGCAACACATTCATTTATCTCCAAGGAATTCGTCACTCGGGTCGGTATGACCCCTACTTCTTTAGAATGTCTAGTAGAGATAGCCACTCCTGCAGGAGAATCCTTGTGGCCTAGCCAGTTAATCAAGGAATGTTTCTTCTGCATCGAAGATCAAGTGATGGAGGCGGACTTGATCCTGTTGGATCTGTCCGGACTTGATGTAATTTTGGGCATGGATTGGTTGGCAAGGAACCATGCATCTGTAGACTGTTTCAGCAAGGAAGTTACATTCAGGAGGCCAGGGTTGCCAGAAGTAGTATTCCGTGGAGGAGTTGGAAGGCCCTTACCGAGGTTGATATCTACCTTTACCGCCAAGAAGCTACTGAATAAAGGTTGCCAGGGGTATTTGGCTCATGTGATAGATACCCGAGTAAGTGGGGTCAGGTTGGAAGACATGCCCGTTGTGAGGGATTTCCCGGACGTGTTTCCTAAGGAGTTACCAGGATTGCCTCCGGAAAGGGAAGTTGACTTTCCCATTGAATTGATTCCAGGCACCGTGCCTATTTCTCTACCACCGTATCGGATGGCTCCAGCGGAGTTAAGGGAGCTAAAGGTCCAGTTGCAAGATTTGGTAGATAAGGGGTTTATTAGACCAAGTATATCGCCGTGGGGAGCCCCAGTTTTGTTTGTAAAGAAAAAGGATGGTAGTCTAAGGCTGTGTATAGACTACCGACAACTTAATAAGGTCACCATTCCTAATCGCTATCCGTTGCCAAGGATAGATGATCTATTCGACCAACTCCAAGGTGCCAAGGTGTTCTCCAAGATCGACTTGAGGTCGGGATACCATCAGTTAAGGATCCGAGAGTCGGACATTCCTAAGACTGCCTTTAGGACGAGGTACGGACATTATGAATTCCTAGTGATGTCGTTCGGACTCACCAATGCCCCAGCAGCTTTCATGGACTTGATGAATAGGGTGTTTCGTCCGTACTTGGATCGTTTTGTCATTGTATTTATCGATGACATTCTGATCTATTCAAGGAGCCAAGAAGAGCACGTGAGGCATTTGAAGAGAGTGCTCCAAACTTTAAGGCAGCATCAGCTATATGCTAAATTCGACAAGTGTGAATTCTGGTTGAATCAAGTGGGTTTTCTCGGACATATCGTGTCGGCAGAAGGTATCTATGTGGACCCTGATAAGGTAAAGGCAGTGTTGAGTTGGGAGCGCCCTACCACTGTGAGGGAGGTACGAAGTTTTCTTGGATTAGCGGGTTACTACCGTCGTTTTATTGAAGGGTTTTCAAGGATTGCCGGGCCGCTTCATAGATTGACCCGAAAGAATGTTGAATTTAGTTGGACGGACAGGTGTGAACAGAGTTTTCAGGAGTTGAAGCAAAAGTTGACATCCGCACCTGTTTTAACTTTACCTGATGGGAATGAAGGTTTTGAAGTTTATTGTGATGCATCCCATCAAGGGTTGGGTTGCGTGCTAATGCAGAATCAAAGGGTGGTAGCGTATGCATCTCGGCAATTGAAGCAGCACGAACAGAATTACCCTACGCACGACTTAGAATTGGCGGCGGTAGTCTTTGCTCTAAAGAAGTGGAGGCACTACTTGTATGGGGCCACGTGCCAAATCTATACCGACCACAAGAGCCTCAAGTATATTTTCACTCAGAAGGAGTTAAATATGAGGCAAAGGCGATGGATGGAGTTGTTAAAGGATTATGACTGTGTGATTGACTATCACCCGGGTAAGGCAAATGTAGTGGCAGATGCTTTGAGTAGGAAGGCTACTGGATCCCTTGCTCACATCCAAGTCATCCAACTACCTCTCATGGTGGAGTTGAAGAAGATGGGGGTGTTAATGCATATGCATCCTTCAGGAGTTCTCATGGCTAGCTTCCAAGTACGACCGGTGTTGGTGGATCGTATAGTAGAGACCCAAATGGAAGATCCTAAGTTGAGGACAATTAAGGGCAAGGTACAAGAAGGTCTTGATCCGGAATTTTCCATAAGGAGGGATGGAGCCCTCGTGTATAAAGGACGACTTTGCGTTCCGGATATCCCAGGACTCAAGAAGGAGATTTTGGAGGAGGCGCATAGCTCGATGTATGCGATGCATCCTGGGAGTACCAAGATGTATCGGACGCTTGTTAAGTATTATTGGTGGATTGGTATGAAGAGAGAAGTGGCAGACTTTGTATCAAAGTGTTTGATTTGTCAACAAGTGAAAGCAGAAAGACAGAAGCCTTCGGGACTACTCCAACCTTTACCGATTCCCGTGTGGAAGTGGGAAGAACTCAACATGGACTTCGTATTCAAGCTTCCTTCCACACCTAGAAGGTACGACGGCATTTGGGTAATCATTGATCGTCTCACCAAGTCGGCACACTTCCTACCGGTACGAGAACGTTTTTCGCCCGAGAAGTTAGCCCAGTTGTTCGTGCAACGCATTGTAAGTCTTCATGGAGTACCGTTAGCCATCGTCTCCGATCGAGATCCGCGCTTTACTTCACGACTATGGCGGAAGTTGGCTGATGCACTAGGAGCAAGACTTAACTACAGCACCGCTTTTCACCCACAATCTGATGGACAAGCAGAGCGCACAATCCAGACATTAGAAGACATGCTAAGGTCTTGCATTATGCAATTTAGCGGTAGCTGGGATGAACAACTGCCACTGATAGAGTTTGTCTACAACAACAGTTATCAAGCGAGTACTGGAATGTCCCCGTATGAAGCTTTATATGGGAGGCAGTGTCGGACACCTTTGTGTTGGAGTGAGGTAGGAGAAGAGAGGCTCCTTGCAACAACTAATGCGGTCGGATCTGAGTATTTAAGGATGACCTTGGACAAGGTGAAGATCATTAGGGATCGATTGAAGGTTGCCCAAGATAGACAGAAGAGTTACGCCGATGTGCGTAGAAAGGATTTGGAATTCGAGGTAGGAGATTGGGTATTCCTAAAACTATCTCCATGGAAAGGAGTAGTACGTTTTGGACGACGAGGTAAGTTGGGTCCTCGTTATATTGGGCCTTACGAGGTTACGGAGAGGATTGGCCCGGTGGCGTATAGGTTGGCGTTACCGGAAGAGCTAGCTCGAGTACACAACGTGTTTCATGTGTCGATGCTACGGAAGTATATTGCAGACCCTTCGCACGTACTCGAGAGTCCGGATATAGAGATAAGGGAAGATCTTTCGTATGTGGAGCAGCCAGTACAGATTTTGGATCGCGAGGAACGCACGCTACGCAACAAGACTATTCCTCTAGTTAAGGTCTTATGGCGGAACCACTTGGTCGAGGAAGCAACGTGGGAACCCGAAGCACAGATGCGTGAGCAGTACCCGTATCTGTTCCAGTGACGTGCGGAAATTTCGAGGACGAAATTTTTGTAAGGGGGGAAGGCTGTAACACCCCGTCCCGAATCGCACCGGAATCCGTGCACGTTGACCGAGGTTGACCGTTGACCGTTGACCGAAGGGGTCAAAGTTGACTTTTTGACTCGGTGGGAATTTCGAGTTGACCAGGGTACCGTGGCGAAGTGCATGACGCCCTGAGTTCGTAGACTAGTAGCACGTCGAAAACGGAGCTACGGTTTGAAAGTTATGGGCAAAACAAGTTGAAGTGTAAACTGTCTAAAAGGTGCCGGGAGTTGACTTTTTCTTGTGATGTAATTGTGAGTTGACTCTTGTATGGTTGTAAAGTACTCGTCGATACGAGTTCATAGACTAGCGGCACGCTTAAATCGGACATCCGGTTAAAAAGTTATGGACGTTTGAAGTTTACCGGATACCGTATTATTTTAATGTTTTTGGGTCGTGAACAGTGAAATGCCACGTGTCAGCTTCTGAGTGGTCCACGTGGCATGAACAGTGTCACACAGGGTTTTAATTTTGAAAAAACTCTCGGGGAAGAGAGAGAAAGAGAGAGAAGAGAGAGAAAGAGAGAGAGAGGAGAGAGAAAGAGAGAAAGAGGACCCGCCGGCCGCCGGCCATTTTCACGTTTTTCCGGCCTAGTTACTGTACACGCGCCGGCCAGCCAGATTGCCCACCTCATTTCCGGCAAAACCTCCAAATTTCACGGCGAACGGCCGCCGGACGCGCCCGGATCGGACGTCCGAAGTTTGGCGGCGATTTTTCCCCTCCACCGCCGGCCACCGCGAATTGGCACTATTCCGGCCGATAAACAGTACACGCGCCTGACAGCCTTGATCCTCTCCTCAAGTCCGGCCTACCCACCAAAAATCACGACCATCGGACCACCGACGCGCCGGGATCGGAGCGTTTTCCGGCGAGGGGTCGAAAATCTTCAAACGGTGATTTCTCCGCCGTCCGACCTCCGTTTTGCTCACCGTCGGTCCCGTTGGATTGCTCTCCTCACGATCTACAAATCTGCAAAATTTCACAGCAAACGGCCACCGTCGGAAATTACTGTTCCGGCGACGGTTGCCGGTGACGTGGCGGCCGCCGGAAAGTACTGTTCCGGCGAGTACCCCGAAAATTCCGGCCAGCTCCAGTCCGCAGTGTTCGACCTCCTGAACCCAAATCCGACTTCCGTTTCCACCAATTCGCGACGGTTTGGGAGAATTGCGGAGCCGAAACCCGAAAAGCTTCCCGATAAAATTCCGACCCCGTCGGGTACGATCATCGGAAATTAAGACCGGATCTGTGATTAGCATCACTCGAGCTTCGATTCGGTATATAATTCGTAAATTTTAGTTATCGTTTGGTGTTCGCTCCCCGGGTACCCATTTGGGGATTACCCGAATAAAATATTAATATTTGTGGTTTTGGTACTGTGGATGTTTTAGGTGCACGTGCAAGTAGCGGAGTCGATCCTGCGGAGGATCTTGATTGAGATACGTGCACAAGGTGAGTGACCCACCTTCAAATTAATTTTGGGGAATTTAATTGATGAATATATTATGTGTGAATTAAATATTTGGAATTTAATTTCTATGTGCCAAATATTTATTGGATTTATTGTAGAATTATTTATGAATTTATTGGATTTAAGAAAATGCGAATTCTACAAATTTATGCCGTGTGGAATTATTTTATGGTTTTGAGGATTTTGAAATTGGTGTGGTTTTAATGGTAAATTGGGCACGATTTGAATTTCAAATATTTCAAGGAAAATATTTGGTTATGTTGGTGATTTCAATTTTTATAAAATATGCCCATGAAATATTATGAGATTTGATTATGAGATTTTGAGAATTATTTATGCTTGGAAAAAATGTGGATATTTGAATTGATGGATTTGGGAGTTGGTGGATTTGAAAATCATGGGATTTATGGTATTAATTATAAGGAAATTGTGGAGAATTTCCCGGTTCAAGCGGATGGATTATGCCCGCTATGTTTATGAAAAATGTGAAATTTGTTTTATAATTTAAATTGTGGATTTTATGATTTTTAGATGCACCGTGCACGTACTGGTGTTCTGATTATGTGATATGGTATATGTGATATGGATATTGTGCACACGGATATGATTAGCGCGCAGGTGGGTGTGAGTAGCGCGCGGTTGATATTATGAGGGTGTCCTGTGGATGCCATCGGAGAGGGCGGCCACCCCCCATTGGCCGGGACACCAGGTTAGCAGCGGCGCAGTGGGACGCCACGCGACCGTATGCCGGTTTCTTTCTATAACCTCCTGTCTGGCGGTACCTTGGGACGCTGGGTACTGTTGGCGCCACTGGTATATAGTGGGTGCATCAAATGATTTTCAGAACTGTGTTTTAAAAATAAAATGTTTGGAAACTGTATTGGAATTAAAAATATAATATTACTGTTCTGGTATTTAATTAATGTCTTGGTTTTCGGGAAATATGAATAAAGGGTTTTGTGAAAATGTTTTAAAAGGGGAACCTTTCCAACTGAGAGAATTGTAAGGGTTTTGAGAGACATTATTATTTCCAAATAATTATTATTTATATACCTATTACCGTGGTATGATAGTGTAGAGTAGTAGGGTCGCTCACTGAGATGATTAGCATCTCACACTCTTAAATTTCGTTCCTCTAGGTACCAGGTAGTCGGTGTTCACTCGGAGCGGACTCGATCTTCCTCGCTGTATTTGTTCGCGCAGTACCTTGTTCTTCTTTTACTGCAGTTGTAATATTTCGTTCACTTTTGCTGTATTCTGTATTTTGTAGTACTTCATAAAGCTCTGTATACTGTATGGGACACTTATGTATTTGTATTGCACTGGATTACTGTATTTTTATTTTGGAGTGCTGAAATTTGTGGAACCAGTTCGTAGTACTGTGGGAGGAATAAGGGAACAATTATAGAAGTGTGTTTTCAGTGCAGGAAATTTTGTGGTAAGTCCATCCCTTAGGGGAGGTTCTGCCGGATCTTCCACAGAAGGGTCCGGTAGGGTTTCCCTGGGATCAGGGCTTGTCTAGGGTTCCGGTGGGGAACTTTGGACGGGTCCTGACAGTATGTGTTCTATCTAATATACATATTTTGCTGGTTTCATCACATTTGACTGTTATTTCTAAATTATGATTATATTTTTTATTATCCAGCATTAAATTTATATTTCAGTTGGTTAATGATATTTTAAATTCTTTAATTATGAAATGTTTTTTCCTATAATATTATTTTGAAGTACAAGTTGGATTTTGTAAAATGGTTTTAAAGAGGAGAACTTTTCAAAAAAGTGAAAGTGAGGTCTCAAGTAAAAATCTAAATGACTATTTATATTAGTAATTTATTCCACTTATTTAGCTTGTCTCATATAGGTCTCCGTTGACAGGTTACACACACTATGCCTAGCATCTCCATCATCTTCCTAGTATATCGCTTATATCTTATTCATCGTTGTTAATTCCATTGTTGATGTATTTCTGTTTCGTGTAATTCTGCATGATTTCTCATTTATGTTGTCTTTTATTTATTCTTAAACTTTTACATCTTTTAGATTACTCTGGTGGACTGACCTAATATGTATGAATTTTTATTTTATTTCTCTTTGTTTGGATTTGTTGGAACCTTTGAGTTGATATTGTTGATTTACGAAAAAAAATTTAGAGGTATTATTGACATTCTACTTGTATTGTTAGGTTGCATCCACTTTACGAAGACGTCCCACTAGACTTTTTGGTACTGGTTGGGTGGAGTTTCCCTAGGCAAGACTACTTTAGTTGTCCAGGAAAGGCTTCAGAGTCGATCTTGTCAAATACCCATATCATAAATATATGAAATAATACACAAATATTTAAAGAAAATTGAAAATATCAAAAACGGAAGACATACATAGAACGACAAGCTTAGGGTGAAGAGAGACATATTACTACTTACCTATTTTAAGTTCTCCACTAATATTCATTCATATTAGTACTTGTGTCCCCAGTGTTGCTAAATGAAGTATGGTGAAAGGTATGCTGCCAATGCCAACAGAGAAACATGCAGGATCTACCACAAAAGAGAATGAGTGGGAAGGGTTGTAATGATTGAATACATGCTTCTTGACTACCAAACTGCCTGAGGGAGTAAGATCCATTGATTGACTTTGAATGTTGTCATTAGAAAAGAAGCCACTATTAGACTCAAAACCTTCCATTTCTTCCATTTTGTTTTCATTCTTTCTTTCTTCATCACAAATGTCCTTTTTTGAAGAGTTACTGTACACTCCACTTAGATGCCCATTACAAGCACAAGGACATGTATGTTTTATGTAATCAACCTCTTTACAATGACCATACTGTCTAGGCTTCACTTCTTTTAATCATAAACTGGTTGTACATTTTGTTTTTGCCATTTTTTGATCCCTTATAATTTTATCCGTATGTTGTTTGACATCAACATTTTCATTACTGTGCTTATGCTTCAAGAATAACTCTTCAATTCAGTTAGCCAAGCTAGATATTTATTTCTTGCACACCATGTATCCTTTATTTGTTTTCAACTAATAAAACAAATTTTGCCACAATCAACACTCAAAGATCCATAACTCAAAGAAAGGTCTAGTTATTAATTTGTGGAATTCTAGTAAGTGGGAGGTGTGGACTACTAGGAATATATAGAAGTATGTTTTCTATGCATGACTAAATTTGAGGAAGTTTACTTTATAGGAAAGATGTTGTCGGATTTTTGTTGAATTTCCTATGAATTTTTCTCTAATTAGGACCTTTATAAGGGTTTTGTTAGGGAACTCTAAGAGGGGTTTCAACACTATCATATTGCGGTGGTAAAATTGACTAATGGCTTCTTATATGCATTTACCTTGTGTATTGAATTAAATGCAAAAACATCACCAAAATAGGTATAATCAAAACATGCCATGGAGTCCGTCCAAAATAAGTATGCAAGCCTCATATCCTCATTAATGATATATCTACAAGAGAAATTCGGATCCTACTTGGTTGTCTTCTTCAAGTATATAAAGGTTATCTCTAAATTAGTGTACATTATCTCACTACGATGTTCTACACATATTTTAATTTGCAAATTTTTCCTTGTGAATCCTAAATTGTCATAGGACTCTTTTTGATTGACCATATAGTCCATGATTTGACTTGTTTTAACCCCTACCTTACCCATTGACTTAAACAATGCTACATATTGTTGCTTAACAGATCAATTGGATTAAATAAATGATATCTTACTATGTGATGCGAGCTCATGTGTGTGTTCTATGACAAATTCTTTAACAATCTGCTTCCCCTTGGTCTTGTTATAGTTCACATGAAATGCAGCTTTGCATCCTTGTCTTGTTAATGCCTTTGCTTCTTGCTTCCTATCACCATTTTCTAGCCACTTCGTTGATGTGTAACCTTGCTTCTAACATACCCACCTTCTCAATTGAACCGTACCATTTTTGCTGCTCCTTAAATTGTTTTTCCTAATATTGAACCCCAATACTTTGAAACATGTACTATAAAAATCTTATGCCTCATTAAGAGATCCAACTTCCTGAGTCAACATATGTTATGTTGTCAAATAATCATATCTTATGTCATTTCTAAACTCTAAAATAGGTGAAGTATTTTCCTTTCCTTGTTTGAAGGGGTTTTCATCCTCTAACTCTTTTTCGTTATTGTGATCACTAGATGTAAGATAGAAAGAAAGCTCATAAGAAGCATAACTTGATGCTCTAAAGTCACAATCAATATCATTAATACTAACACCATAGTAGGTAGCTCCTTTTTTGTTTAAATCAACATTCTATTTTCTACTCAACCTTCTCACCCATCATCGTTTATGTTTCTACAATGTAAATAAATATATATTAGTAATTTTTTATGACTTTTCCTGATACTATAGTTTATCATATATATTGTTTTGATCGAAACAAATATATATATTGGTAAAAAATTCAACGATTTTAGATCAAATCAGAATATTATTTTTAAAGCATAAAACAAAGACGCAAATATAGTAATGGTGGAGTCACATAATGATAACAAATGTTACTTTCAATTAAAGTGGTCAACCAAATATATATAAAAAAACAATTTTATGGGTTAGTGAAGGATCATTACCTTATACATTTGTTAAGAGTAGATTAGATCCTTAAATAGTTTAAAGAAATAACAATATGGCCCATCAGCATAATAGTTTATTGGTTGACTACCTTGTATACTTGTTAAAAGTAGGTTAGTACCTTGAATAGGTTGAGGAAACTAACAAAATGGCCCATCACATTAATTTTTATTATACAAATACTCGTAAAATAAGATATTTCAACTCTTATGGAAAAAAAGAAGAAAAAAAAGCACAATTTAAACAAGTTTTTAATTGGCGTTTTTTAAATCAAATCAAATTATAAAATGAAATAGATATTTACTTGGTTTCGATTATGAACATAATGCAATCTCTTCTTTGATTAAAATGTAGTATGAAGTTTTGGAAGATGTTTTCAAGAAAATAAGGTTCAAGGTGGTTCAGATTTATTCATCCACTTCTAAAGCTCCAAAAAAATGCTTGTGCTATTTTTTGAAGCATAAAAAAATTATAATTGGCAATTAACACACTTACATAAGGTAGGTGAAGGTAATAGGTGGTCATAAATGCTCATTGGTATGAGAATTTAAATTGTAATTGGCAATTAACACACCTGCATATGATAGGTGAAGGTAATAGGTCATCATAAACATTCATTGGTATGGGAATTTAAATTTTGTACAAATAAATCCTAAAGTAAAGAGATCACTTCGTTCCACTTCTGAAAGTCTAAGCACTTGTACAAGTAAGTACTGGTAGTCATAAGTGCTCATGGGTGTATTAATTAAATAAGTAATTAATATCATTTTTTTTTTTTTACATATAAACCCTAAATAAAAGACAATAAATTCCTTCAAACATTACTTTATTGATAATATATATTACATACAATACTATTTAATGAGTATTTTACTAGGTAAGCTTTTATAATAACATACTAACAAAATTTGTATAAAAAATAATTATTCCATTAATAAAATAAAAATTTCTACATAAGTATTAATTTTATTTAACATATTACAAACTAAGTGGCAGTAAATTTTATAATAGGACTATAGTTTTTGTTATTTGACCACGAAATAAATAACATACCATGAATTCTATAGCAGAACTCTAATTTTTGTAACGGAATGAAAATTTTTGTCACGTGTACATAAAATGAGTAACATGCCACGAATAAAGTAACATAACCATAATTTTTGCAACAAAGCTGTAAGTTTTGTAACATAATCACAAAATATGATAAAATGGGTAACATACCATGAATTAAGTAACATAATCACAATTTTCGTAATAGAGTTATAAATTTCATAACATGATAAAAAAAATATGTAACGTACCATAAATTCAGTAACATGAACACAATTTTCATAATAGAACCATAATTTTTGTAACATGACCAAAATGCATAATATACCACAAACTCAGTAACATGACAATAATTGTTATAACAAAGCTATAATTTTTATAACATGACCACAAAATGGGTATCATGAATTCAGTAACACTGTCACAATTTTTATAACAACAATATAATTTTCTTAATATAACCACAAAATAGGTACCATACAACCAACTCAGCAGTATAACCACAATTTTCTTAATAGCGTTATAAATTTTGTAATATGATTATAGAATAAATATCCAAATTCAGCAACATGACTATAATTATCATAACAACATCATAATTTTCATAACATGACCACAAATTAGGTAACATACTATTAATTCAGTAACATGACTACAATTATCATAACAACAGTATAATTTTCATAATATGACTATAGATTAGGCAATAAACCACTAGCTCAATAACATGATTACAATTTTTGTAATAAGATCATAATTTTTGTAACATGATCACAAAATGCATAGCATACCAAAAGCTCAGAAACATGATACAATGTTTGTGACATGAACACAAAATGAATAACATGCCATGAATTAAGTAATATGACCATAATTTTCATAATAAAACCATGATTTTGGTAATATGATCACAAAATAGCAACAAAGTACAAATTTAGTAACATAACTACAATTTTCGTAACATGGCCATATAATGTATAACATACCACAAACTTAGTAGTATAACCACAATTTTTGTAACACCACCATAATTTTCCTCATATGACCACAAAATAGGTACCATACCATGAACCCAGTAACATCACCATAATATTTATAATAGGACCATGATTCGTAACATGATTAAAAAATACATAATATATTACAAACTCAGTAAATGAATACAATTTTCATAAAATTACTATAATGTTGGTAACATGGCCATAAAATAAGTAATATACTATGAATTCAATACAACATGACTATTATTTTTGTACAAGGACCATGACATTCATAGAATGATCACAAAATGAGTAATATAGCATGAATTCAGTAACATAACTATAATTTTTGTAACAACATCATAATGTTCATAAAGTGACTACAAAATATATAACATACCCTAAACTGGGTAATATAACCACAATTTTCTCAACAAGATAATTTTCGTAATATGATTACAAAATGTGGAGTATAATGAATTCAGTAACGTGATCATAATTTTTTGTAAAAGTATCCCAATTTTCATAATATGACCACAAAATAAGTAAGATACCATGATTTTAGTAACATGGTCACAATTTTCATAACAGGATTACAATGTTTGTAACATAACCATAAAATCGATAACATATCTTAAACTTGGTAACATGATCACAATTTTCATAATAAGACCATAATTTTCAAAATATGACCACAAATCAGAAATATCCCACAAACTCAATAACATAACCAAATTTTTTGTAAGAATACCATAATCTTCATAACTTAACCACAAAATGAGTAACATATTACAACCTTAATAACACGACCACAATTTTCATAATAGCGCCATAATTTTCATAACATAATCATAAAATATGTAACATACCATGAACCTAGTTATATAGCCATGATTTTTGTAACAATATCATAATTTTTGTAGTATGATTACAAAATAGGTAAAATACCACAAATTAAATAACAAGACGGCAAAATAGGTAACATGGCAAAAGTTAATATGACCTAATTATATTTTAAATATTTTTTTTTAATAAATATAAACTATTTATCTTATACTATAATTAATATTTGACTTTTTGATAGTTTAACAACATTTAGTTAATTTATTTTGTTCTTATTATATGAAGTAAATATTAAAACATGATTTATTTTGTATTATAACTATTTGTAAATAAAGTTTGATTAAATTTCATGGCATTAATTTTTTAACTAAAACTCTTTCCAATAAACGTGATTAATAGCTTTTTTTTAAAATTAACATACTAATTTATATTAATTTAATGTAATTGAAATTATTTAATGAATATTACTTATAATAGTTTTATTAAATTTTATGTGAGGGTAAAGCCCATTGACATATTTTAAAAATTACATAATTAATTAATTAATCATTTCATATAATTGAGAATTATTCAGTGATTAATTTGAGATTATATTTTAAAAGGCTAATTAAAAAAAATCAAAATTAAAAATAGAAAAAATAAATAAATAGAATCTGTTGGGCCATAGGCCAATGACCAACCGGATAATACGTGTGACGAATGTTTGCCGAACTGGTACTGGCATTGTAGTAGATCCCTGTATATCTACCACCGATTGATATTTTTTTGTTTTTGTTTTTTGAATTACGGCAGTTTATTGATGCGATCAAGTAAAAAGATAAAAAGCATCAATTGTTTATTTTTACAGTTAACATAAATAATTAAGCATTACAATTTAATATAATTGAGAATATTCAGTTAAAATATATATAGATAAGAATATTAATTGCTATTAAATTTTGATGGGACCATTTAAAATGAATAAGAAATAAAAGCCGATGGGATATATGGTTGCCCATTATTATCAGCTCGCTATTTTGATGGGACCATTTAAAAAGAAGAAGAAATAAAAGCTCATGGGACCTGTAGTTGCCTATTACCATGTGTGGGCAATTTTGATGGGAACAATCCACAGGATAGACGATGATCAGGTACTCACTATAAATTCCAAATTTTGGATTGAGGATTTAGTATTGCAATCCTCTCTCCAATTATAAAAAATAAAAAATAAAGAATAAAATCCACAAGGTAGACTTTTCCCGGTTTCTGACTGGGACTAATTTGAATTGGACACTCTTTAGTTTGCTGATGTGCAGAGCAGAAAGAAAAGCAGCAGTTTTCCACATCCATCCATAACTTTTTGGTAAGCAGCGGTTTTACAAAGCATTGAACGGCACAGCTAGGTTTTGTAAGAAATCTAGATTTTTGTTCCTGTTCTTTGCATTGTATTCTTAACCATCTTTTTTTTTTTTTGGGGCATTTATTTTGCAAGATCCAAAATATATATCTATATATATATATATATATATTACTTTTTATTTAGCATTTTTCATTTATAATTTTGATTTTGTAAGAGAAGTTCTAATTGTATTATCAAAAGATTCTATATAATTTTATTACAAATTTATATTTTTATTTATATTTAAAATTATCATTAAGAATATTTATTAATTAAATATATTTATTTTTAGAAATAAATAATTGAATATTTTAAATGTATTCAGTGATATATGAATGAACATCTTAAATATATTTAAAAATATATAATTGAACATTTTTAAATATGAATATTTCATAAGTGTATAGAAGTATGTGATTGAATATCTTAAATACATTCAGAAATATACGATTGAATATCTCAAATACATCCAAGAGTATACGACTAAATATTTTTAGATATGAACTTTTTAAATATATTTTAGAAACATACGATCGAACATGTTTAAAGATATTCATAATTTTGAAACCAAATACTTCAATTAATATATTTTTCCAAGTCCAAATTTGTTCTAACAAAAAAAAAAAAAAATTGGTTAAATTTTCGTAATTATCAATTTCATCTAAAAGTAATGTGAAGAGTTTTGATAGAGTGGTGTGTGATTTGAAAATGGTTTGTATATATATATTTTTAGCTTAGTTAAGATTTGAATATTTTAGATATTAAAATTATTATATAAAATTATTTATATTTTTTTATATATTTATATGATAATATGTAATGAACGAAGAACAACGATAATGTATAAAACTTTTTTTAAAATTGTAAAAAAAATTCTCATTTTATAATTGTTAACACGCTCTCGTTATTTTATTTATTTATTTTCTCACTCATCTTTCTCAGAAAAAGGAAAAGAAAATAGAAAATTTATGTTGTCAATAAAATATTTCTAGCATTCTATTCCTCACTTCTATAATAAAAAAATAAAAAAAAGTCACTATCCTTGGTTTTCAAAAATGTTTCTTCCATTTTATATATCTCTAATCATTTGAATTTAATTACTGTCTTGTTGTTTGCTTTGCAGAACCCCACCACCCAACCAAAAAAAAGAAAAGAAAATAAAGTACATGTATCCTACTAGCTGTTACCACTACATACTCTCGGATCAGGTACGGTATCTAATTTAATTTCTTTTCTTCCCATATTATTGGAGTTATCAATTCTCAAAAGGGCTTGTCAATACCCGAAGATTCAAAGCCTGTTTTAAGCATCCAAGTGGTGGAAGTCGATATGAACCTGGGTAGCTGTTTTAGTGCTTTTATGGACTCCGGATAGCAAGGAATGGGTTCAACACTTTTTGAACTCAATTGAGATCACTAAGAGGTAATGAAATCAAGTCAAGGTAGAAGCAAAAGCAACCAAAGAAGCCATTTGCGCATGGAAGAGATTGTTGGTCGAATTTGTTGTATTTGCCGTTGGCTTTGCTGTATTTTGGTGATCAAGCATTTTGGTGATAACTCCCTGTATGAATCCATCCAGGTTGTCTTTAAATCGCTTGGCTTCTACTCTAGTGATTGGCCTAATCTTCATCTATATTGGATCAGCACCCCAGCGGGTAGTCGGTTAGATGGTTTCGGACAGATTCCCATCATTCCCCTTCTTTTGAAAATGATTTGACCTCAAATCAAAATTATCACCTACAGCAAAAGGGGATAAGTCAGCAACATTAAATGTAGCACTAACATTATACTCACCCGGTAAGTCAAGTTTGTAAGCATTCTCATTAATCCACTCAAAAACTTGAAATGTCCATCCCCATGTGGCATAAGCTTGGATTTTCTTTGTTTCAAAAATCTCTCATTTCTTAAGTGCAACCAAACTAAATCTCCTAGGTCAAACACTATCATAATAAATCCTGGAAATACAAGCTCATTTCAGCAAAAATCACACTTTTTAATATTAGCAAACAATCTTTCTATCCCAAGTACTTGTAAAACTAATCTAAGGTGTCCTACATGATCATCTAAGTTTCTACTATATACAAGAATATCATCAAAGCAAGCAACCATAAATTTTCCAATGAATGGATGCATGACATGGTTTATTAATCTCATAAAAGTGCTAGGTGCATTAGTTAAACCAAAAACCCCCTCTTTCATTCTAATTTGATGATACCCACTCCTAAGATCAATCTTTGAAAACATGCATGCACCATGTAATTCATCAAGCATATCATCTAATCTAGGAATTGGATGTCTATACTTAATAGTTATATTATTAATAGCTCTATAATCTACACACATGTGCCATGAACCATCTTTCTTAGGTACTAACAAAACAGAAACAGCACAGGAACTCATGCGCTCACGAATATAATCTTTGTCTAATAACTCACTTACCTGCCTTTGTAGCTCCTTTGTCTCCTCGAAATTACTCCTATATGTAGGCCTATTAGGAATTATGGCTCCCGGCATAAAATCAATTTTATGTTCAATCCCTCAAAATAGGTGGTAAATCATAAGGAATCTCCTCTGGAAAGACGTCTTCAAAATCCTGTAAAAGAGAAGTGATAGAACTTGGTAATTCAAGTTCTTCAAGATTAGCTTGATAATTTAAATACACATCTTTATAAATCATAACCAGAAATGGTTTCTTATTCAAAAAGATTAACATCACCAATGCTAAGATAATTTTTTTTATTTTTCTTCTCTTTTCTTTCTTTGTCTTTCTCTTTCTCAGCCATCTTACCTTTCCTCTCATTATCGGCTTTTTCCAATTTTTTTTCCACTCTTGGCTTTTTCCAATTTTTTTTCCACTCTTGGCTTTTTCATCCCTTTTCATCCTTTCGGCTTTCTCTCTTACTTTCTCCTCAAGTTTGAGTTTAGGATACTTACCTGGTTGGTCATGCTCGGTCTTGCCCCCTTGGATAGATGATGAAGCCGTGGGTGCCACACTAGTTCTTTTTTTGAGCTTTTCGGCCTCCCTCCTTTGTTGTATTTGAAATTGGTCTATAAATACCTCCTTAGGAGTCAATGGTTCCAGCTTGACCTTTTTACCTTTAAATCTAAAAACAATAGCATTCTCTCAACCATAATGTACAGTATCTTTATCAAATTGCCATAGTCGACCTAATAAAATATGTCCAGCATGCATAGGCACAACATCACACAAAACAACATCCACATATTTATCAATGCTGAATTTTACTTTGGCTTGTTCGTTTACTTTCATTTCACCACTATCATTAAACTATTGTAATCTATAAAGTTTAGGATGTTTAATTGTTGCTAAGTTTAATTTTTCAACCACAACATTACTAATCACATTTGCATAACTTCCACTATTAATTATCATACTACAAATGTTACCTTAGATTTCACAACGAGTGTGGAAGATGTTCTTTCTTTGTATTTGATCCTCATCTTTGTACACGGTCAAGACTCTCCTAGTCACCAAGCTCAATTCGGCATTTGACATTTAGAGTCTTGGCTTCATCTTCAATTTCTTCCTCTCTTTGCTCAGTTTCAGCCTCACTTTTTTCACTTTCGGATTCTAACTCATCATTACTTTTCAGCACCATGATTCTCCTATTCGGACATTGACTAGCAATGTGTCCTTGTCTCTAGCACTTAAAACACACAATTTCATGAGTTCTAGAAGGTTTAGTATTAGATCTACCTTCATTCCTCGGTGATGCGAATCCGTCCGAACTCGCACAACCGACAACTCACTGGGGTGCTGATCCGATACGGATGAAGACTGGGCCAATCACTAGGGCTCAAGCTAAGAGGCTTAGGGACAACCTTGCTGCATTTATCCAGGGAGTAATTCATTCTTAAGAGGGCTTGTCCATACCCAAAGATCCAAGACCTGTTTTGAGCATACAAGTGGTGGAAGTCGATACGGACCTGGGTAGCGATTTTGGTGCATTATGGAGTCCAGGCATCATGAAATGGTTCCAATGCTTCATGGATTCAATACATATGTCTAAGAGGTCATGGAATCAAATAAAGGCAGCTTTTAAGGCATCCAAAAAGGGGTTGTACGCACAACATGGAAATTTGGCCGGTTTTGCTATTTTTCTTGCTGGCTTTACTGTATTTTGCTGAGTTGGTTTTTTCTCTTTCCTCCAAGCAAGGGCAACGTGTGGGACTCCATGATAATCCTATTTAGAATCCTAAAAGGCATAAGGAAGCTGATTTGGAGCTTAAATTGGTCAAAGATTAGTCAAAGTCAACTTAGTCAAAAAGATAGTAATTTAGTTTCCTAATTTTATTTATACTTTTTGTTTTAGGAAATTACTTTTAGTTTTGTTTTTTATTTATTTCTTTGCTGAAAAAATAAGTTTAGGAAAGTAATTATTTTATTCTCTTCATTGTAAATTAATTAATTTCTAATTCAAAATAAAGGAATTAATTAATCAAAATTAGATTAGGAAAGGAGAGAGAAAATTCAGCCACATTAAGAAACAACAAGGCATGTCTGGTTTTTGCTTTAGTTTTTAGGGTTTTACTGTGTTTTCTTTTAGCCTATATAAGGACTTGTTTTTTAGGAAGAGCACAACATTAATAATAATCAGAAATTATTTTGTGAGATTGAATTTCTCTTTATTCTTTTGAACACCTAAAACACCATTAGTGAATGAGTATTTTAGTTTTGACTTATCAATAGGATATCCATCACCTATTGTGGCGTTTTCATTATATACCAAGATTTCTAATCACAGGTTGGTTAGGGGTCAAGGTAACTATTAGATACTGAAAATAATTACATCCGGACTAATATAATATGAGTTTAGGCGTAGGTCGTCCTAGGTTCGTATTATTTGGTATCAGAGCCAAATTTTGTTCATATTTGATCTATCTTTATTTTCTCTATTTTTTTTTAATCTGAAATTTTAGCATTAGGTTAATGATTCTTCTATCATCATACATGTTCTACATAAAAAAAAAAAAAAAAAAACTCATTCCTAGTTAAATTAGGTTTTCCTAGTTTTACCGTATTTTTGCTTCTGAGTTTGTTAGTTGTCTTTTATCATTGTTCTTGTTAATTTGGTTTGTGTTGATTTTTCTTTGCTGTTTTAGTCTTAAATATTTACATTCATATATTCAAAAAAAAATGCACGTTGTATTTTCTTTTGGAGGTCACAGGTTTGGTGATTATTTGGTGTTGGAATTGAAATTTTGGTGTTGATTCTTGCTAGTGCAGTTGTCTTATGTTCTGGGAGTATTAAAAAAAAAAAAACAAAACAAGGAAGAAGAAAAAGCCAAATATATAAAAAAAAAAATCGGTTTGTTGAATTTTGTGTTGAAATTTGTTGCTGGAAATTTCTTGGAGCTGCTGATTTGTTGATTATTTATTCAATATTTGGAGTTTCTGGTGAATTATTTTTGTTGCTGGATATTTGAATTTTGGGTGCTTAAATTATTTGGATTAAAATTAGATAAAGGATTTGATACAAAATTAGAATTACAAGAACAACAACCAACACTATTCCTTAATTTTGTTCGAATTGATTCTTGTTCGTGTTTGAAATTCTTTTTCTAAATTTTTATTCTTGAATCCTTGATTTCTTACCATCTGGTACAGTTCCTATTGATTCCAAAATTTTCCTTGTTATTTTACCTTCTTTTGCCTAGAAAAGCTGAAAACTAAAATTCGCCGATTCACTTGGTATTGCTTGCTTTTGCTACTGTTTTGGTGATAAGCTTAAATTAAAACATACTTGTGATCTAATTGCTGTTTTTATTAGAACTTTGAGATAATTCTTTGAGTGGAAAAAGGCAAGAGTGTGTGAGCTTAAAAGAGGGTAAAAGACGAAACTAGTGTGAAAACACGAGTGTTGAGACCTTGATTGAGTGAAACACGTGTGGGAGTGATTTTTGGTGAGAATTTATTTTATTTTGCATTATTTATACTAACATGGCAGATTCAAGGTTGAGGAAAGGAGATCCCCTACTAAGAATTAATGAAGAAGAATTCATTGGATTCCATGGTGATTCCCAAGCTAAAAGGAGTGGTGAGCAAACGGACATGAGAGCTGTAGATCTATATTAGAACAATTACAGTGGATGAATGCTCAATTTGACCACATAAATCAAAGGATGGACATAATAGAAACATCTCATGGGGGGCCGAATTTGAGGCAAGAGTTCCATGGATGTCGAGGTTGAGGTCGAGGAGGTCGTGGACGACCTAGAGAGGAGTTTGAAGAGGGAAATTTTGGAGATGATTTCGAGGAAGGAATGGATGAAATGTTTGCTGTCCAAGAGAGGTTAGGCCATGGGAGGCATAGGAGAGAGGAAGTAGATGATGATCTTGGCAACATCAAGGTAAACATACCACCTTTCATAGGGAAAAGTGACCTGGAGGCTTACTTGGAATGGGAGAAGCGAATGGAGATGATCTTTTATTGTCACAACTATTCGGAGGCCAACAAAGTTAAATTGGCAGCAATGAATTTTGGACATTATGCATTCCAATGGTGGACTAATGAGTAAAACATCCAAAGAAGAGTTAGTGATGACTTGATTACTACATGGCAACAAATGAAAGGAGCTATGAGGAAGCAATTTGTACCATCACACTATCATAGGTTGTTGCATCAAAGACTTCAATCTTTATCTCAAGGAAATAGGTCCGTGGAGGATTATTACAAGGAGATGGAGATGCTTATGATGAGGTTAAGCATGAATGAAGATAGAGAAGCAACCATGGCAAGGTTTCTTGGTGGTTTGAATCGTGAAATAGCCAATCATCTAGAGTTGCAACAATATGTTGAATTGGAGGAGATGTTGCATGTGGCTATTAAATTAGAGCATCAAATCAAGAGGAGGGGTGTAGGTTCATGGTTTGGAGAAGTTTCCAACAGCGGGAGGTCAAATCTAAGTGCTTGGAGAAGCAATCCCGTCTATGATTCAAAGCCAATACTGAAACTAGGTGAAGCTCTAATCGGCCAAAAAGGGAAGCCAAGGCCGAATCTATCCAAGCACCAAGGAATGAATGTAAATCTGATCCTAAATTCTAGAATTTATGATGTTGTATGCTTTAAGTGCTAGGGAAGAGGACACATTTCTAGTCAATGCCCAAATAGGAGGATCATGGTGCTGAAAGGTAAAGGCGAACTAGAATTCGAAAGTGAAGAAAGTGATACTGAAACCGAAATTGATGGTGAAGAAGTTGGATATGATGGGCACGATGTATCCGAAACTATCAAGGCATCTAGGGCTAAATTGAGTTTAGTATCAAGGAGGGTTCTAACCATGTACAAAGATGATGACCAAATTCAAAGGGAAAACATCTTCCACACCCGATGTGAAATTTGTTGAAATAGTTTGGTTACACTTGCACTCTTTATTTTACAACATCAAAGACCAAACATTATTTATGTTTATGCATTTTATTTTATCTTGAAATGTTTAAGAACAATATCCTTTTTGTAATGCCCTAAGCTTATTAACTAAGCTTAGGGCCTTTTTGTCTAGTTGCTGGAATTGTATTTCCAGCAACATAAGTCCACTTCCTTGGATGCCGTTTGAAGACGGTTTGGGATTTGGATCTGAATTTTGGATATAATAAACTAGAAATGTATAGGAATCAGCAACAAAATGAATGGCCCAATTTGGAGCTGGAAAGCTTGAGTTAAGCCCTAAAAAATCTGACCCTTGTGCAGTTTTGTTGCCCAGAAAATTGGCCAAAATTGCCTCGGGTTTGATTATTTTTGAATGGGTAAATGGACTTTGTTTTATTTTATTTTTTGGTATAACACATTTTAATATTCAAAAAGGCTTCCCTCCAATTTTCAAGTCAAATGGAGCTGGTTTTCAAATTCAAATGCCTAAGACAAGCTGAACTGCCCATTAAAGAAGGTTTCTTGCATGCCCAGCACATTGATTAGAGTTAGTTGAGGTAGTTTGGCTTTGTTGGTTACTTTTAATGCTTTTGTATTTATTGCTCAATGTGGCAGCATGTCTTATTGCCTTTTTGATGTATTTAAAAGTATGAAAATTGTAATGAAAACGTTGAGGAAGAAATATTCAAAAATTTTGAAAAACAACAATTTTGGCTCTCTCTCTCTCTCTCTCTCGCTCTCTCCCTCTCTCTCAACTACTACATTTGTTTTTCTTCTTCTTCCCAAGAGCTAAGAACCTTCTCAAGAACCCGAAACCACCATTAAAACCAGAAACAAAACCTTAACAAACCAAAAAAACAAAATCAAGAACCAAGAACCAACAACAATCGTTCTTGACTAACACCTTGAATGATTGTGCTCTAGGGTACAACATAAACCTACACCAAATTCCATCATGATATCAGAGCATTGTGTAATTTCTTAGGACCATGTGAGCTTTCAACCTAGACCATTTTATTTGTGAGAGGATCCCCCACCTAAAGCCTTTCAACCGAAACCAAAACCTCCCAAAAAGACTAGTTGAAACTCACCAAAACACCACCACCCGAGAGCTTGTTCTTGTGTCCATTTTTCAAAACTTTGCAAAAACCATTTTTTCAAATGGCCTCACAATCCTTTGCAACCCCAACACCACCTAAGTTTGAAGGCCAAAACTATTCCATTTGGAGTATAAAAATGAAAGCCTACCTTCAAGCCTTTGGTTTATGGGAAGTCATAGAAGAAGGTTATGTAGTGGAAGAGTTGAGAGTTAATGCAACCCAAGCACAAAGAAATGCACATGAGGCCGAAGTTGCCAAGGGGTTCAAGGCCCTCACTGCCTTGCACTCCTCTGTGAGTAATTCCATTTTTACAAGGATAATGTCATGCACAAGTGCTAGAGAGGTTTGGATAAAGCTTCAAGAGGAGTTCCATGGAAATACTAGAACTCGGCAAATGCAAGTTTTAAACCTAAGAAGAGTGTTTGAGACCTTGAAGATGAAGGAGAATGAGCTTGTCAAGGATTTCACGGAAAGGATGCTCAAAGTGGTAAATCAAATTCGGGTCCTGGTGAGCAATTGATCGATCAAAAGGTAGTAGAGAAAATATTGATGAGCTTACCCGAAAGGTTTGAAGCTAAGATTTTCTCCTTTGAAGAATCTAGAAATCTTAGTGAAATAACCTTGAGTGAGCTCATCAATGCTCTTCAAGCAACCAAACAAAGGAGAGCCATTAGAAAGGAGGAGACCATAGAGAGTGCATTCTATGGTGGCCACGGCAACAAAAAGAAGAATAAAGGAAGGAAGAGCAACAACACCAACCAAAATGGTTTTACAACCAACAACAACACTAACAACAACAAAAGTGGATGGAATCAACAACAACAACAACAAAGCCATCAAAACCGAGGGCATCCACCTTGCCCTCATTGCAAGAAGCTTGGACATCCACCATCTAAGTGTTTTTGGATGCCGGATGCACCTTGTGAAAGATGTGGAGGAAAAGGCCACATTGCCAAAGTATGCAAGCAAAGGAGACAACAAGCCAATGTGGTTAATGAAGAAGCTGAGAACCTATTTGTGGCCACATGCCTTAAGGCCACAAGTAGTGGTCTTGGTTGGCTTGTGGATAATGGTTGCTCACACCACATGAGTTTCCAAAAGAATGGTTTTATGGAGCTTGACCGAAACTACAAAACCAAAGTGAAGATTGGTGATGGTCGGTTCATGGAAGTAGAAGGCAAAGGAGATGTGTGCTTGAACACCAAGGAAGGTACCAAAATTATAAAAGATGTGCTATATGTTCCTAGTTTGTGTGAAAACTTGCTTAGTGTAGCACAATTGGTAGAAAGAGGCTTTGCTTTAAGTTTTACAAAAGATGGATATATTATATATGATGCTTATGGTAATGAGCTGTTTAAGGTACCATTGAAGGACAAAAGCTATAGATAGGACCTAGTTAAGAATGAACAAGCCTTAAAAACCAAAGTGAAGTCCATTTTTCAACTTTGGCATAAAAGGCTTGGGCATTCTAGCTATGGTGTCATGAAAAACACCAATGCCATTGTGAAGGACATGCCAAAGATTGAGGAGATGAGAAGCCTATGTGATGTATGCCAACTTAGGAAATCCACACGGCTTCCATTCCCTAAAGCCGGTTCGTGGAGAGCTAAGGAGAAGCTTGAGCTAGTCCATTCGGATGTGTGTGGACCGATGAGTTTGTCATCAATTGGAGGTTGTAAGTACTTCCTAACCTTCATTGATGACTACTCAAGAATGTGTTGGGTACATTTTCTAACAACCAAGTCACAAGTGCTTGAGAAGTTCATGGAATTCAAGAAGATGGTGGAAACCCAAAGCAATGCAAAGATGAATTGCTTGAGAACCGACAATGGTGGAGAATATACAAGCTTGGCTATGGAGGATTTTTGCAAAGAAAATGGAATGGTGCATCAATTCACAACACCATACACACCACAACAAAATGGTGTTTGACATAAACCTCCTCTTGAAGCACACCATTCAAGAAAGCCGACTTTACATCAAGGTGGTACACCTTCCATGACATTGAGGCCGAGATGGATAGGATGAGCCTTATGGTCTCCATTCTTGCAACCGGTGCAAACATCTCTCCATAATCTACACCCGCTTGTTGTGCATAGCCTTTTGCCACAAGCCTTGCCTTGTGCTTGCATATTGTTCCATCCATGTTGAACTTGGTCCTAAAGATCCACTTTACACCAATTAGTTTCTTGTTTTTAGGTTTAGAAACCAAAGACCAAGTTTCATTCTTTTCTATCGTATCCATTTCGGTTTGCATGGCCTCCATCCACTCTTTCTTTTACATAGCTTCTTAAGCAATGGTATGATCACTCAAGGCAACATTGCACCTTTCATATATTTCGGACAATGGCCTTTCTCCTCTAACACCATCTTCAATCTCCAATTCGGCTCCAATGGTCTCAAGTGCATCCTCCCCATCATCTTCATTTTCTTCATTGTTATTGTCATTGGTTTCTTCTTCTTCATCATCCAACCGAGCATTATCTTCATGGACAAGAAGCTCTTCCTTTGTCCAATCCCAAACAGCATCTTCATCAATCCTCACATCCCTTGTTACCACAAGTTTCTTGGTTTCCAAGTTGAAAACCCTAAAACCTTTGGTAACCTCACTAAAGCCGACCAAGATGCCCACATTTGCCCTTTTGTCAAGCTTGTCTCTTATGTGTGGATGAACAGGGAGAAAACAAACACTTCCAAAGATTTTTATGTTGTCCAAAGATGGTTTTTCTCCATACCATATCTCATAGGGTGTCTTGGACTCATTGGCTTTGGTGTATGCTCGGTTTTGGATGTAGCTAGCCGTGTATATGGCTTCGGCCCAAAACTTCTTTGGCATGTTCTTCTCATGTATCATGCACCTTACCATCTCCATCAAGGTCTAATTTTTCCTCTCATAAACACCATTTTGTTGTGGTGTGTTTGTATATTCTCCACCATTGTCGGTTCTTAGGCACTTCATCTTTGCATTGCTTTGGGTTTCCACCATCTTTTTGAGTTCCACGAACTTCTTAAGCACTTGTGACTTGGTTGTTAGAAAATATACCCAACACATCCTTAAGTTGTCATCAATGAAGGCTAGGAAGTACTTACAAGCTCCAATTGATGACAAACTCATCGGTCCACACACATCCGAATGGACTAGCTCAAGCTTCTCTTTAGCTCTCCATGAACCGGCTTTAGGGAATCGAAGCAGTGTGGATTTCCTTAGTTGGCATACATCACATAGGCTTCTCATCTCCTCAATCTTTGGCATGTCCTTCACAATGTCATTGGTGTTTTTCATGGCACCATAACTAGAATGCCCAAGCCTTTTATGCCAAAGTTGAGAAATGGACTCCACTTTGGTTTTTAAGGCTTGTTTATTCTTAACTAGGTCCAATCTATAGCTTTTGTCCTTCAATGGTACCTTAAATAGCTCATAACCACAAGCATCATATATAATACATCCATCTTTTGCAAAGTTTAAAGCAAAGCCTCTTCCTACCAATTGTCCACTAAGCAAGTTTTCACACAAACTAGGAACATATAGCACATCTTTTATAATTTTGGTACCTTCCTTGGTGTTCAAGCACACATCTCCTTTGCCTTCTACTTCCATGAACCGACCATCACCAATCTTCACTTTGGTTTTGTAGTTTCGGTCAAGCTCTGTAAATCCATCCTTTTGGAAACTCATGTGGTGTGAGCAACCACTATCCACAAACCAACCGAGACCACTACTTGTGGCCTTAAGGCATGTGGCCACAAATAGGTTCTCGGCTTCTTCATTAACCACATTGGCTTGTTGTCTCCTTTGCTTGCATACTTTGGTAATGTGGCCTTTTCCTCCACATCTTTCACAAGATGCATCCGGCCTCCAAAAATACTTGGATGGTGGATGTCCAAGCTTCTTGCAATGAGGGCAAGGTGGATGCCCTGCTCGGTTTTGATGGCTTTGTTGTTGTTGTTGTTGATTCCATCCGCTTTTGTTGTTGTTTGTGTTGTTGTTGGTTGTAAAACCATTTTGGTTGGTGTTGTTGCTCTTCCTTCCTTATTCTTCTTTTTGTTGCCGTGGCCATCATAGAATGCACTCTCTATGGTCTCCTCCTTTCTAATGGCTCTCCTTTGTTCGATTGCTTGAAGAGCATTGATGAGCTCACTCAAGGTTATTTCACTAAGATTTCTAGATTCTTCAAGGGAGGAAATCTTAGCTTCAAACCTTTCGGTAAGCTCACCAATACTTCTCTACTACCCTTTGATCGGTCAATTACTCACCAAGGACCCGAATTTGATTTACCATTTTGAGCATCCTTTCCATGAAATCCTTGACAAGCTCATTCTTCTTCATCTTCAAGGTCTCAAACTCTCTTCTTAGGTTTAAAACTTGCATTTGCTGAGTTCTAGTATTTCCACGGAACTCCTCTTGAAGTTTTATCCAAACCTCTCTAGCACTTGTGCATGACATTATCCTTGTAAAAATGGAATCACTCACGGAGGAGTGCAAGGCAGTGAGGGCCTTGAACCCCTTGGCAACTTCGGCCTCATGTGCATTTCTTTGTGCTTGGGTTGCATTAGCTCTCAACTCTTCCACTACATAACCTTCTTCTATGACTTCCCATAAACCAAAGGCTTGAAGGTAGGCTTTCATTTTTATACTCCAAATGGAATAATTTTGGCCTTAAAACTTAGGTGGTGTTGGGGTTGCAAAGGATTGTGAGGCCATTTGAAAAAATGGTTTTTGAAAAGTTTTGAAAAATGGACACAGGAACAAGCTCTCGAGTGGTGGTGTTTTAGTGAGTTTCAACTAGCCTTTTTGGTTTTGGTTGGGAGGCTTTAGGTGGGGGATCCTCTCACAAATAAAATGGTCTAGGTTGAAAGCTCACAAGGTCCTAAGAAACTACACTATGGTCTGATACCATGATGTAATTTGGTGTAGGTTTATGTTGTTGTACCCTAGAGCACAATCATTCAAGGTGTTAGTCAATAATGATTGTTATTAGTTCTTGGTTCTTGATTTTGTTTTTTTTGGGTTTCTTAAGGTTTTGTTTCTGGTTTTAATGGAGGTTTAGGGTTCTTGAGAAGGTTGTTAGCTTTTGGGAAGAAGAAGAAAACAAATGTAGTAGTTGAAAGAGAGAGAGAGAGAGAGAGAGAGAGCCAAAAATGTTGTTTTTCAAAATCTATTTTTTTGAATATTTTCTTCCTCAACGTTTTCATTACAATTTTCATACTTTTAAATACATCAAAAAGACAATAAGACATGCTGCCATATTGAGCAATAAATACAAAAGCATTAAAAGTAACCAACCAAGCCAAACTACCTCAACTAACTCTAATCAATGTGCTGGGCATGTAAGAAACCTTCTTTAATGGGCAGTTCAGCTTGTCTGAGGCATTTGATTTTGAAAACCAGCTTCATTTGACTTAAAAATTGGAGGGAATCCTTTTTGAATATTAAAATATGTTCTAGCCAAAAATCAGATAAAACAAAGTCCATTTACCCATTCAAAAATAATCAAACCCGAGGCAGTTTTGTCCAGATTTATGGGCAACAAAACTGCACAAGGGTCAGATTGTTTAGGGCTTAACTCAGCCATCCTAGCTCCAAATTGGGCCATTCTTTTTTCTGCTGCTTCCTCTGCATTTCTAGTTTATTATATCAAAAATTCAGATCCAAATCTCAAACCTTCTTCAAACAGAATCCAAGGAAGTGGACTTATGTTGCTAGAAATACAATTCCAGTAACTAGACAAAAAGGCCCTAAGCTTAGTTAATGAGCTTAGGGCATTACAAAAAGGATATTGTTCTTAAACATTACAAGATAAAATAAAAATGCATAAACATAAATAACTTTTGGTCTTTGATGTTGCAAAACAAAGAGTGCAAGTGTAACCAAACTACCTTGCACATTGTAGCAAGATCACCACATTTCAACATCAACTACTACATATATTTTTCTTCTTCTTCCCAAAAGCTAACAACCTTCTCAAGAACCCCAAACCACCATTAAACCCAGAAACAAAACCTTAACAAACCCAAAAAACAAAATCAAGAACCAAGAACCAACAACAATCATTCTTGACTAACACCTTGAATGATTGTGCTCTAGGGTACAACAACATAAACCTACACCAAATTCCATCAAAATTCAAGGTAAGATTTGTAGTATGATAATTGATTGTGGAAGTTGTACAAATGTAATTAGTAACATTATGGTAGATAAATTAGGCTTAACAACTATTAAACATCCTAAGCCATATAGATCACAATGGCTTAATGATAGTGGTAAAATAAAAGTGAATAAACAAGCAAAGGTAAAATTTAGCATAGATAAATATGTGGATGTTATTTTGAGTGATGCTATGCCTATGCACGCCGGACATATTTTATTAGGTAGACCATGGCAATTTGATAAAGATGCTACTCATCATGGTCAAGAGAATTGTATTGTTTTTAGATTTAAAGATAAAAAGTTCAAGCTGGAGCCATTGACCCTCAAGGAGGTTTTTAGAGACCAACTACAAATGCAACAAAGGAAGGAAGCCGAGAGGCTCAAAGAGAAGGCTAGTATGGCACCAACAGTTCCACCATCTATTCAAGAGGGGAAAGGTGAGCTTGCTGTCCAAGGTCAGTCCTTAAAACCTAGGTTAAGTGGAAAAATTTTAACAAACTCGAGAGTGAGAAACTTGGAGAAAAAGCCAAGAGTGAGAAAGGAAAAGAAAGAAAAGAAAGGAAAAATAAAAATTTTTATTTGAGTTTTGGGGATGTTAATAAAGCCATCTTGAGTTAGAAACCATTGCTGGTCATGAATTATAAATATGCTCATTTAAAATGTTTTTGTTGTATAGAACTTTATCTACTTTGTTGAGAGCTTTACTTTGTGGAAATTTAAAAATTAGGAAGAGATTTGTTGCTAAATTTTAAAAGTGCAATTTTTGCCATAATGAGCATGTATTTCTAGATTTTGTTGTGATACTATTTGATCCAGGAGATTTGGTTTGGTTTCACTTACAAAAGGAGCAATTTCCAAAACAAAGAAAGTCAAAGCTTACGCCGCGTGTGCATGGACCTTTTCAAGTTTTGAAGCGGATTAAAGAGAATGCCTACAAACTTGATTTAACAGGTGAGTACAATGTTAGGGCCACATTTAATGTGCTGATTTATCTCTTTTTCTGTAGATGATGATTTTGATTTGAGGGCAAATCTTTTTCAAGAGGAGAGGAATGATGTGAATCCGCCCGAACCCGTACAACTGACTACCCACTGGGGTGCCGACCCGATAAGGATGAAAATCAGGCTGATCACTAGGGCTCAAACTATGAGATTTAGGGACAACCTTGATGCCTTTAGCCAGGGAATAATTCATTCTCAAGAGGGCTTGTCCATACCCGAAGATCCAAGACTTGTTTTAAGCATACAAGTGGTGGAAGTCGATACGGACCCGGGTAGCGGTTTTGGTGCATTTATGGAGTCTAGGTATCATGAAATGGATTCAATACATATGTCTAAGAGATTATGGAATCAAGTCAAGGCAGCTTCGAAGGCATCCAAAAAGGGGTTGTGCGCACAACATGGAAACTTGACCGGTTTTGCTGTTTTTCTTGCTGGATTTGTTGTATTTTGCTAAGTTGGCTTTTTCTCTTTCCTTCAAGCAAGGGCAATGTGTGGGACTCCATGATAATCCTATTTGGCATTTTACAAGGGATATGGAAGCTAACTTGAAGCTTAAATTGGTCAAAGATTGGTCAAAGTCAATTTAGTCAAAAAGATAGTAATTTAGTTTCCTAATTTGATTTCTACTTTTTATTTTAGGAAATTGCTTTTACTTTTGGTTTTTATTTATTTATTCTGGACAAATAAATTTAGGAAAGTAATTATTTTATTCTCTTCATTGTAAATTAATTAATTCCTTATTCAAAATAAAGGAATTAATTAATCAAAATTAAATTAGGAAAGGAGAGAGAAAATTCGGCCACATTAGGAAACAACAAGGCATGGCTAGTTTTTGCTTTAGTTTTTAGGGTTTTATTTTGTTTTCTTTTAGCCTATATAAGGGCTTGTTTTTTAGGAAGAAAAAACACCATTAATAATAATCAGAAATTATTTTGTGAGATTGAATTTCTCTTTGTTCTTTTAAACACCTAAAGCACCATTAGTGAATGAGTGTTTTAGTTTTGACTTATCAATAGGATATCCAACACCTATTGTGGCGTCTTCATTATATACCAAGGTTTCTAATCACAGATTGGTTAGGAGTCAAGGTGACCATTAGAACTTGAACGTAATTAGATCTGGGCTAATATAATATGGTTTAGGCGCAAATCATCCTAGGTTCATATCACTTGATGCTCAGACTGATTCGGCCTATGCTTCCCTTTTTGGCCGATTGGTGCTCTCATCACCTAACTTTGGTTTTGGCTTGTTGTCATATGTGGGATTGCTTCTCCAAACACTTGGATTTGTCCTCCCACTGCTTGTACCACCTCCAAGCCATGAGCTGTACCCTTTCTCTTGAATTGATTCTCAAGTTTGATAGCCACATGCAACATCTCTTCCAATTCCACATATTGTTGTAATTCTAGTTGATTGGCTATTTCTCGATTCA
The DNA here is from genome assembly GCF_031755915.1 of Ziziphus jujuba. Lineage (NCBI taxonomy): Eukaryota > Viridiplantae > Streptophyta > Magnoliopsida > Rosales > Rhamnaceae > Ziziphus > Ziziphus jujuba. The sequence continues at coordinate 15,815,472 of NC_083386.1, read as the reverse complement.
AACCTCCCAAAAACCTTGCCATGGTTGCCTCATGATCCTAATTCATACTTAGTCTCATCATGAGCATCTCCATCTCATTGTAATAATCTTCCACGGACCTATTTCCTTGAGATAAAGATTGTAAGCTTTAATGTAGCAACCTATGGTAATGAGTCGGTACAAATTGCTCCCTCATGGCTCCCTTCATTTGTCACCAAGTAGTAATCAATTCATCACCTACTCTCCTTCAGGTACTTTGTTCATTTGTCCACCATTGGAGTGCATAATGACCAACTTCCAAAACTGCCAATTTAACTTTCTTAGCTTCCGAATAGTTATGACAGTTGAATATCATCTCCATTCACTCCTCCCATTCTAGGTAAGCCTCCGGATCACTTTTTCCCATAAAAGGCGGTATGCTGACCTTAATATTTCCAAAATCATCATCTTCATTCCTTGCTGGTCTCCCATGGGTTGGTCTTCCTTTGAATGCAAAAATATCATCAATTTCTTCTTCAAGATTATCTCCAAAATTACCTTCCCTGAATTCCTCTCTAGGTCGCCCTCGACCTCCATGTATATCAAACCTTGTATTCGGCCCACCTTGTGGTATTTCTAACCTATCCATCCTTTGATAAAATCAAGCATTCATCTGCTGTAATTGTTCTAAAACCGCCATCATGTCGGTAGGTTCACCTCCACTTCCTATCACTCTAGAATCTCCTTTGAATCCCATGGATTCCTCTTCATCAATTCTCAATGAACCATCTCCTCTTTTCATCCTTGGATCTATCATGTTAGCAACAATAATACATAAATTCTCACCAAATTCACTCCCTCAGATGTTTCGCTCAAACAAGGTCTCGACACTCGTGTTTGCATACTAGTTTTGGCTTTTACCCTTTTTTAAGCTCACACTCTTTTGCCTTTTTCCACTTAAGAATTATCTCAAAGTTCTAATTAAAACACACATAAAACAACAACTAGATCACAACTATGTTCTAATTATACTTATCAACAAAACAGTAGCAAAAAGTAAGCAATACCCAAGTGAATTAATAAAACATAGTTCTTGGCCTTTATAGCAAAAACAAGGTAAATCAATCAAGCAAATTTTGAGAATGAATAAAAGCTGACTAAAATATTAATAAACCAATAATTCAAGGATAAAATATAGAAAAGAGATTCAAACAACGAACAAGAATCAATTCGAACAAAATAAGGAATAGTTGTTGATTGTTGTTCTTGTAATTTAAGTTTTTGTATCAAATCCTTTATCAATTTTAATCTAAATAATTTTAGCACTCAAAATTCAAATATCCAGCAGCAAATTTGAATTTCCAGCAACTCCAAATTTAACAATTCAAAATTTCTAGCTCGAACAAATTCAAACTCCGAATTTCAACAAACAGGCCATTTTTTTTAATTCGGCTTTTTTTTGTTTAATTCATTCACAAAACTTAAACACAACTCCAGTAGCAATAATCAACAATAAAAATTTCAATACCAACACCAAAATTCCACCAAACTCGAGACCTCACTCTAATAATAACAAATTGCACAATTTTTAGGTTTTATGCAATACGCTTTCAAAACTCTTTCTTTTCTTTTTTCCTTTTTTTTTTTTTTTTAAGGAATACATGAATGCAACTAATTAAGATTAAAACACAAAGAAAAATCAACACTAAACCAAATTAACAAGAACAATGATGAAAAACAACCAACAAACTAGGAAACAAAAATACGGTAAAACAAGGAAACCTAATTTGACTAGAAATATATATATATATATATATTTATACTACAGAACATGTATGAACTAAGAACAATCTTAACCTAATGCCAAAATTGCAGATTAACACAAAACAAAATAAAACAAATAAGATAGATCAAACTTGAACAAAATCGCTCCCATATGCCATGTAAGATGCTAAATAGGATGAATAATGATTCCCATACGTTTCCCTTGATTGGAACAAAGAGAAAATACTTAATGAGCAAAATAAAGTAAAGCCAGCAACTTCAACCCAAAACTCCTCCTATGCGTAAATGGCTTCTTTGATTGCTTTTGCTTCTGACTTGACTTGTTTCCATGAAATATGAGTGATATCAATTGATTTCAAGAAGTGTTGAACTCATTCCTTGCTGCCCGAAGTCCATAATTGCACTAAGACAGCTACCCAGGTCCAACTCGGTCTCCACCACTTCGATGCATAAAACGAATCTTGTATCTTCAGATATGGATAAACCTTTTTGAGAATTGATAACTCCCTATATGAATCCATTAAGGTTGTCTTTAAATCTCTTAGCTTGTGCTCTAATAATTGGCCTGGTCTTCATCTGTATTGGATCAACGCCCCAGCAGGTAGTCGGTTGGACGGGTTCCGGCAGATTCTCATCTGTTGTCACCATGGAAAGGTTTGGTACATTTTGGAAAATGTGGAACTTAATTCCTAAGTGTATTAGACCTTATTTTGTGAGGATTAGATTGGTAGCTTACAGACTTAGTTTGCCTATGGACCTTTTACGGATCCATGACATCTTTTATATGTCTATACTTCACAAGTACTCACCTAATCCCTCTCAGATGTTGGAGACTCAACCCTTTGAGGTGAGAGAAGACTTGACATATGATAAGAAACTAGTTAAGATCCTAAATCGAAGAGATCAAGTGCTTCATATTAAGACCATCCCATTTGTGAAGGTGTTATGGAGGGATCATGCAGTTGAAGAGGCTGCTTAGAAGCATGAAGAGCATATGCAAGCTTATTATCTGCATCTCTTCTTTTGACTTAGGTATGAAAATTTTGAGGATAAAATTTTTATGAGGGTAAGTTGTAATTACCTATCCTAAATAGAACCTAAAATTTAAGTGATTTGACCAAGTTTGATTGAATAGAACACATAGAAAGGAGTAAAAATTGACTTTTTTTAGGCCTAGAATTTGCTTTTAACATTGGTACCATTGCATAGAGCTCATTGGCATGATTTTGGGGGGCCTATGGCACATAAAAAATGGAGCTATATTTTGAAAATTATGGCCAAAACAATGCAGTGGTATTTGAGTAACGATGGAAATCCAAACAGCTCGAGAAAAATTCGGGACCTCTACATGAAACTTGATCCAACTTGACCTATTTTGGAATGTTTCAATTAATCTCTAGATTTCCACATTAGTCTTTCAAACATAAGTGATTTTGGACCAAAATTCAACCATTTTTCATGTTTTTCTACCATTGCTTTCTCTTTCTACCTCCACACTTTCACTCTCTAAATTACCATATTTAAACCTTCATATCTTAAGTTGCAAAGCTCTATTTACTACATCATTGGTACCATTGAAAAGCTTGTGAAGCAAGGAAAACATTGATAATAAGCTCCCACTGGATAGTGGCCGGAGTTTGAGGGAATCTATTTCAAAATTCGCAATTGGACCCATTTTTTATCGTTGAAATCCAATAAGTTTTGACAAAAAAGGAAGGTCCTTTCCACTAGTTTTGACCTCCTAAATCCATTTTTGATTTTATTTAGGCCTTAAAACCCCTTTATTTTATCAGATCTCAAAACTTAGTTTCAAGAACAAACTTGTTTCCAAATCATACTTTTTTTGGTTTTTCTGGAGAGCCATCAACATCTCTAGTATTAATAAAGGGTAAATTCATGTTCTAGATCTCTTGGGATTTCTTTAAATGTATAATTTATGGACTTTGGTTGAGTTTTGAGGAAGACCCATTTATAGGTTAACGTGTTTCGGTTTTAGAATAATAACTTAGCTATGGGATGATTTTAATAGCAATTGGTAGTTAATATATATTCTCAGTGATGTATGGAAGAAAACCCATAGTTCAATGTCAAAGAATTGCGGAGATATGGAAAATACCCAATTTGGACCTATAAGGAAAATAGGATTTGTGTAAGACTTTGAAGAGATTAGTTTGTGAATTTGTAATTGATGGGTTGTTTGAGTAATATTAGGGTTTTGAACATGCATAAAGTAAATAGTGTTTTTTTCCTTCATTAAGTGGAATGTTTTAGCATTGCTTTAGATACCTAGAGTGGGACCAAAGATGATCCGATGATTGCAAATCAAATTTGAGCTATCTCTATGAATGAATGTTTACTTTCAAAAATATTTTAGGTTATGATCATGCTTTTGTATTATTATGTTTATGTTTTGAAAACATGAATACATATACATATATATAAAAGATTTAATAACATGTGATGGATGATTTATATGATATACGAGCTTGGCATGGTTTTTTAACATGTTTTGTTATTTTAAAGATTTATGGATTTCAATGCTATTGATTATCTTTTATATATATATATATATATATACACATATAATTCAATACGTTTTTATGAAAAATGTAGATGGATAATGGTTGGATGATAACACAAGGTTTGGCTGGGTTATGTGTACTATACAGTACCGGTGAATATATTGAATATTAGATATTGGCTATGGCTAGGGTACACACACACACACACACATATATATATATATATTATCATCCTCAATTGTTGAGTGATGATGAGGTCCTCCCACGATTCCTTTAGGATGCTAAAGGGTCATAAGGATATTCCCCTCTGCTCCTTTGTCTTGTGAAGCCTTAGGATGCCAAGGATCATTTGATAGCACTAGACATATAATATGATACACGAGTTTTATGAGACAGATCGATTATGTGCATATACATGGGATGGATGGATTATAGGCATGTACATAGGATAGATGGATTATAAGAGTATACATGGGATTGATGAATTATATGTTCATAAATGGGATTGATATAATTATGGATTGGATTATCTATGGATTTCAATGATGTCTATGTGTTTTAAAATGTCTCCATGAATTTTGATAATGTATTATGATATTCAAAATGTTTTATGGATTTCAATGGTTTTGAGTGAGTTTTGAAAATTTCGTATATATATTTTTTGGACATACTTGATGTGTTTTATGAAAATATTTTCTAGATGAAAGGAACCTTTAAAGGAGAAGAAATAAGATTTTGAGAGAAATGGATTTTTAAGTTTTCAATTGTTCCTCTAGACTACAATTGATTGGTACCACACCAAATGTTTAGGCATCTTCATTACATCTATTCCCCACTATCAATGTATATATCCATATTTCTTTTGCTACTTTAATGGATTTGTACTTATATATATATATACATATTCCCCTCCCTTATATCCAAAAATTATGCTCCTAAAATTGTTATGGTGAACTAAACCTGATATATATAAGTGCATATGACATTTGGACATACATATATATTTGATGTTGTAATTGACAATGAGGCTATTTTGACTTTTGAATAGTATTAGAAGTGTTTTTATCCAAAGGTACAATTCTAAAAAACTGATACAAACATATGTCGACTTGCTCTTAAACCCATATTATATTAGTCCGGATCTTAATTATATTCATATTCTAATGGAATCCTTAACCCCTAATCAACTTGTAATTAAAAATCTTGGTTTATGATGAAGACGCCACAATAAATGATGGATGTCCGATTGATAAGTCAAACGAAAACACTTTATTTCTATTAGGTGTTTTAGGTGTTCAAATAGAACAAAGAGAATTATTTCTCACAAATATTTTTCTATATGAATAGGTACTAAATATTGTTGAGATTATAAGCCTTTAAGTAGGCTAAGGTTCACAAAAAAAACCCTAAAACACCAGGTTAAAACTGGCCATAGAGATGAGGAAACAATACTATTGGCCGAATTTCAATCATTTCCTAATCTAATTTGGATTAATTAATTTCTTTATTTGAAATATGAATTAATTAATTTTATAATTAAAATAATAAAATATCAACTTTCCTAAACTAATTTTTCCAATAAATAAAAACCAAAATAAAGACTATTTCCTAAAACAAAAATCAAATGTTCAAATTAGGAAACTAGTTGACTAGTTTGTCAAACAAACTATCTTTGACCAATCACCAACTAGATTAGGCTCCAAATCAGCTCCCATATGCCGTGTAGGATTCCAAATAAGATTAATATTGATTCCCATACGTTGCCCCTTGATTGGAATAAGTTAAACTTACTTGATCAACAAAAGAAGTCAAAGTTAGCGACAAAACAAGAATTTTTGGCCAACATGAAGCTTCATGGTCAAATGTGCTGTTTGAATGCTTTTGCTTCTACCTTGGCATGATTTCATGGTCCCTTGGAGTGCTTAATAATGTTCATAAACCAAAAAATCACTCCTTGCTGCCCAAAGTCCATAAAAGTACCAAAATAGCTTGTCGGGTCCACTTCAACCTTCATAACTTGGATGCAAAAGATGGGCTTTGGATCTTCTGGTATTGTCATGACCTCTTAAGATTGAATCACTCCTTGGATGAAGCTAACCAGATTGTCCTTGAATTTCCTAGCTTGTGCCCTAGTGATTGGTCCCGACTTCTTTTGTGAAGGATCAGCACCCCAGCTGGTAGTCGATTGTATAGGAACAGGCGGATTCTCATCATTCCCCTCGTCTTGAAAAGGATTTGTTCTCAAATAAAGTCATCATCTATGGCAAATGGAGATAAATCAGCAATATTGAATGTAGCACTCACATTATAATCACCTGGCAAGTCAAGTTTATAAGCATTCTCATTGACCCTCTCCAGAACTTGAAAAGGTCCATCCTCTCGAGGCATCAGCTTCGACTTTTGTTAGTCCGGAATCCTCTTCTTTCTTAGGTGCAACCAAACCCAATTTTCTAGGTCAAACACTGTCACAAAAAATCCTAGAAATACAAGCTCATCTCAGCAAAAATCACATTTTTTAGTTTTAGCAAACCATCTTTCCTTCCTAAGTACTTTTAAAACTAACCTAAGATGTCCTACATGCTCATCTAAGATTCCACTATATACAAGAATATCAACAAAGTAAGCAACCACAAATTTTCGAATGAATGGATGCATGACATGATTCATTAACCTTATAAAAGTGCTAAATGCACTAGTTAAACCCAGCATTACTAACCACTCATATAAACCATATTTAGTCTTAAATGCAATTTTTCATTCATCACCCTCTTTCATCTTGATTTGATGATACCCACTCCTAAAGTCAATTTTAGTAAACATGCATGCACCATGTGATTCATCAAGCATATCATCTAATCTAGGAATTGGATGCCTATATTTATGGTTATATTATTTCTACAATCTACACATATGCGTCGTGATCCATCTTTCTTAGTTACTAATAAAACAAAGACAGTAATAACCTTTGTCAAGTAACTCACTTACCTGCCTTTGTAGCTCCTTTGTCTTCTCAGGATTAATCCTATATGCAGGCCTATTAGGAATTGCAACTCCCAGTACAAATGGTGAAGCCGTGGGTGCCATGCTTACTTTGTCCTTGAGCCGTTCAACCTCTCTTCTTTGTTGCATTTGAAGTTGATCTCTAAAGACTTCCTTTGGAGTTAATGGCTCCAACTTAATCTTCTTTTCTTTAAATTTAAATACGATGGAATTCTCTCTACCATAGTGTATAGTATCTTTATCAAATTGCTATGGCCTCCTCAACAAAATATGGCCAACATGCATGGGAAAAACATCCACATATTTATCAATGCTGCATTTTACTTTGGCTTATTTGTTTACTTTCATCTCACCACTATCATTAAGCCATTGTAATATATATGGTTCGGGATGTTTAATGGTTGTTAACCCTAATTTCGCAGCTACCACATTACTAATTACATTATCATAACTTCCATGATCAATTATCATACTACAAATTTTACCTTCAATTTCACATCAGCTATGGAAGATGTTCTTTCTTTGGACTAGGTCCTCATCTTTATACAAGGTTAGAACCCTCCTTGCAACCAAACTTAATTCGGCCTTTGAAGCTTTGAGAGTCTCAGCTTCTCCATGTTCTTCAACATCAATTTCTTCCTCATCATGTTCGACTTCTCCTTTACTCTCTTCACTTTCGGATTCTAACTCTCATTTCCTTTTAGCAACATTATTCTTCGATTCAAACATTGACTGGCAATATGTCCTTGACCCTATCATTTAAAGCAAACCATGTCATGAGTTTTAGAAGGGCTAGATTCAAGCTTACCACTCGATTTACGTGCTGGTGGGTGTTCGGCCAGCTTGTCTTTCCTTGGTCGGTTGGAACTTTCTTTTCCATGTTTCAGTTTTGGCTTTGTTTCATAGGTGGGATTGCTTCTCCAAACATTTTAATTAGTCCTCCCACTATTGGAAACAGCCTTAAACCATGAGCTTGTACCTCTGTTCTTGAATTGGTTTTCAATCTTGATGGCCACATGAAGCATCTCCTCCAATTCTACATATTGTTGTAGCTCCACTTGGTTGGCTATCTTTCGATTCAAACCACCTAAAAACCTTGCCATGGTTGCCTCACAGTCCTCAATCATACTTAACCTCATCATGAGCATATCCATTTCTTTATAGTAATCCTTCACGATCCTACTTCCTTGTGTTAATTATTGAAGCTTTTGATGCAGCAACCTATGGTAGTGAGTTGGCACAAATATCTTTCTCATGGCTCCATTTATTTGTCACTAAGTATTAACCAATTCATCACCAACTCTTATTCGGGTACCTTGCTTATTTATCCACCATTGGAGTGCATAATGTCCAAATTCCAAAGCAGCCAATTTAACCTTCTTAGCCTCCAAATAGGTATGACAATCGAATATCATCTCCATTCGCTCCTCCCACTTTAAGTAAGCCTTCGAATCACTCTTTTCCATGAATGGTGGTATGTTAACCTTAATGTTTCCAAGGTCATCATCTTCTTCTTTAGCTTGTCTCCCATGGGTTGGACTTCCTTGGAGTGCAAAAATATTATCAATTTCCTCTTCAAGATTATCTCCAAAACTACCATCCTTGAATTCTTCCCTAGGCCGTCCACAACCTCTTCGTCCTCGACCTCGACTTCCATGAAATTCTTGCCTCATATTTGACCCACCTTGAAATGTTTCTAACTTTTCCATCCTTTGATCTAGGTGATCAAAACTAGCATTCATCCTTTAAAGTTGTTCCAAGACCGCTATCATTTCAATAGGTTCACCTCTACTTCCCATTGCTCGAGAGTCACCTTTGAACACAAGGAATTCCTCATCATTAATTCTAAATGAGCCATCTTCCGTTATCATTCTTGAATCTTCCATGTTAGTATAAATAACACAAAAATCCTTACCAAAATCACTCCCTCACATATTTCACTCGAATAAGGTCTCAACACTCGTGTTTGCACACTAATTTCGGCTTTTAACCTTTTTTAAGCTCATACTCTCTTGCCTTTTTCCACTCAAAGAGTTATCTCAAAGTTCGAATTAAAACACAAACAAAATAGCAACTAGATCACAAGTATGTCTTAATTAAACTTATCAACAAAACAGCAACTAAAAACAAAAAAATACTAAGTGAATTGACAAAACCTAGTCTTGGCCTAACTAACTAAAAATAAGTAAATCAACAAGTAATTTGTGGATTTATCAAGAAACAAACCAAAATAATAAGAACCCAAAATTTCAAGGATAAAGATATTCAAACAATGAACAAGAAGCAATTCGAGCAAAACTTGGAATAGTCGTTGGTTGTTGCTCATGTAATTTAAGTTTTTGCCTTAATTTCTTTAACCAATTTTAATCCTATCAATTTTAGCACTCAAAATTCAAATATCCAACAATCGAAATTGAATTTTCCAGTAACTTAAAATATCACAATTCAAATTTCCAGCTTAAACAAATTCAACCTCCAAATTTTTTAACAGATTGGCCTTTTGTAATTTTTTTTTCTTTTTTTGTATTCTCGGTTTTTGGCTTTTTTTTTTTTATTAACACAAATAGAATGATGCAAACACAATTTCCAGTAGCACGAAAAACAACACAAACAGTAAACGTCAAAGTCAACAAAATCCAAACTTGTGGCCAACACAATTCGCAAATTTTTTTGGTGAATAATGCTACTAATTAAGATTAAAAGAGCAAAGAAAAACCAACAATGAACCAAATTAACAAGAACAATGATGGAAAACAATCAACAAACTAGAAAGCAAAAATACGGTAAAACAAGGAAACCTAATTTGACTAGGAAACAAATTTTATTTTATTTTATTTTTTTTGTATGCAGAACGTGTATTAACTAAGAACAATCTTAACCTAATTTTAAAATTGAATAATAATAAAAAAATAAATAAAAGAAACAAGATAGATCAAACCTGAACAAAATTTGGCTCTAATACCAAATGATACGAACCTAGGTCAACGTGCTCTTAAACCCGGATTATATTAGCCTGAATCTTAATTATATTCAGATTCTAATGGAAACCTTAACCCGTAATCAACTTGTGATTAGAAACCTTGATATATGATGAAGACACCATAGTAGATGATGGATGTCCTATTGATAAGTCAAACTAAAACACTTTATTTCTATTAGGTATTTTAGGTGTTCAAATAAAAGAAAGAGAATTCTTTCTTACAAATATTTTTCTATATGAATAATGTACTGAATATTATTGAGATAATAAACCTTTAAATAGGCTAAGGTTCACAAAACAAAACCCTAAAAACTAGGGTAAAACCGGCCATAGAGATTAGGAAATAGTAGTGTTGGCCAAATTTCAATCATTTCCTAATCTAATTTGGATTAATTAATTCGTTTATTTGAAATAAGAATTAATTAATTTTACAATTAAAATAATAAATTTTCAAATTTCCTAAACTAATTTTTACAGCAACTAAATAAATAAAAAAGAAAATAAAGACTATTTCCTAAAATAAAAGTCAAATGTTCAAATTAGAAAACTAGTTGACTAGTTTGTCAAATAAGTTGTCTTTGACCAATCACTAGCTAGATTAGGCTCCAAATCAGCTCTCATATGCCATGTAGGATGCCAAATAGGATTAATATTGATTCTCATACATTTCTCCTTAATTGAAATAAGTCAAACTTGCTTGATCAACAAAAAAAGTCAAAGTCAGCGCCAAAACAAGCATTTTCGGCCAACATGAAGTTTCATGCGCAATTGTGCCGTTTGAATACTTTTGCTTCTATTTTGGCATGATTTAATGGTCCCTTGGAGTGCTTAATCACATTCATAAACCAACAAATTCACTCCTTGCTGTCTGAAGTCCATAGAAGTACCAAAACAGCTTGTCGAGTCCATTTCAGCCTTCATAACTTGGATACAGAAGACGAGCTTTGGATCTTCTGGTATTGTCAAGCCCTCTTTAGATTGAATCACTCCTTGGATAAAGCTAACCAGATTATCCTTGAATTTCCTAACTTGTGCCCTAGTGATTGGTCCCGACTTCTTTTGTAAAAGGTCAGCACCCAACAGGTAGTCAGTTGTACGGGTACGAGTGGATTCTCATCAAAAACCAATTCTAAAAACCAATTTCTTATATCTTTTATAAGTTGTAGTAATAAAAAAAACAATAAAAAAAATTATCAAAAAGGTAAGAATCCAAAATTTCTATTTCTAAATGGAATTAAACTACAATGCAAACTAACAAAATCAAAATGCAATCAGAACTCGCCTAGAATTCAACACCAACACTAAAAATCAAACAAAATTTTGCAAAACTTCAATCCAATTTGGTGTATAGGTGTGGCAATAATAGAATGAGCAAGGAAAAGCAAATTTTGAGAGAACAAAAATTTAAAACTTAATTCTAAATGCACTTAAGGACTAAATGCAAACTAGAATGATAAAAAATCATACAATATCACTAATACGTGCCACACATGCAACGCATGCATTGTTGGAAATTTTTTAACAAATTTTCATCAATTGAGGTGTTATTTAAACAAATTAAGACTGATAAAAATTCCTTTCAGATTACTCGAAACAAAATTTGCAACCAAACATATCATGAAACACCAAATAAACGAACAAAAATAAAAAATCATGTAATTTTAAACCTAAGGTGCAGTAAACAAGAAAAAATGCAAAAAAGTGAAAAAGAAAATCCCCATAAAGTGAGAAAAACATGCAAGAATGCACCCAAAAAAAAAGGAAAAAGAAAAACTCAAAATCAAAATCAAACATCTAAATCTAAATTTGAATTCGCAAAAATCAAATATTGCACTATAAGTCTATGATATGTAGAAACATTAATTGATCAATCACCATAATCTAAAATCTTAACATGTTAATCCTTGGCACCATAGCAAAAAAACTTGATTGTGATGAATCTTGCAAGTGTATGGATCGTTTAAATAATAAAGTATAAATAAGTACAAAATAGTTCCCACAGAGATTGATTGTTTTAAAAGTAATTTTCTTCTATTTAATTGAATACTAAAAATTATTACTAATTAACCTTTTTCTAGAAAATTAATGACAAAGCAATTCAAATTAACAATAAACTAAATTAACAAATAAAAAGTAATGCAAAATAAAACCAACATAAATTGCGATTGAATTCTATCAATAAAAGCTTTAGGACCATGATCTCATTTGGACTAAACATATGATATTTTAATTTGATTATTAATGACTAATTCCATATCCAATTATCAATAAAGGATTTTCAAATTCATTCACTCACTCTCTCAAGGAAAACCAAAAATAATGGAAAATTTACTTAAATTGGAATTTCTTCATAGTTCTACCAATTAACCATGTAATTAATTCATCTTCGAATTACACAAGCCAAATTAGTTAGCAAAACTCAATAAAAGCTAAGTTCAAGGTCGGACAAGACCCAAATTGTTAGGACCCTCCTAAAAGTTTCTACCGGAACCTTAGGCTGGCCTCGACTAGAGAAAACCCCACCAGACATTCATACAGAAAATTTGGCAGCATCTCCTCTAAAAGTTAGACTTGCCTTAAAATTTCCTATACAAAAAACACACTCCAATAATTCACCATCTTATTTCTCCCACCTTACTATAATTTTTTTCCACTAGAGCCAACACTTTAATAATAATTAACAACAGGAATGAGCACAAAAATAAATAAATAATAAAACTCCAACAGCAATATTTAGAGCATATTAGGAGTTTAATTCAAGAACAAAATTAATACAAATACATGGATTAATAAAAAGAAACATTACAAGGAAATAAAGGAAAAACGTTCTTCTCTGAACACAGCAATAGACAGTAAATGATGTGTTAGAATTTGTGAATCTAAATATACATAATAAATTCTATTAATCATAAATTACTAACCTCCAAACACAGCTATTAATAAATTAAATTTTTAATCCTGCAAAATAGAAAACAATGTAAAGTAGTACCTATGGACACAATACTCTCAAACCACTGTCAAATCTCTGAAAACCCTAATCTTAAAATACCATATGGCATATGTTTGTTTGCTTGCCTTAGACCTTTTATAGTCTCTGCAAGTCACACTTACCCATTAATTTTCTTTTAACACACACAAAATCCTAATAATTTAATAATATAATAATAATAGAAAAAATATGGGTACGTCAATGGGCTTATAAAGAGAGTTGGTCCTCCAGTTCAATGGGCCAATTGGAGTCCTATAGAGAGTGTGTAACCAAGGGCCCTACTACAAAATAATAAAATAAGTTAGTCTCATTAATGGCATAAATAGGCTTTGTAAGTGAGTTATTGATTATGCTAGGTCCACAATTATTTATTTATTTAACATGCTCCCACTTGGACTGCATAATCATCATCATATATAATCCAAACTCACTTACTATATAATCTCCCAAACCATAATACCATTTCATCTAAATATATAGCATGCCGATAGGACACAACAATATACTAGACTAGGCAGTAGAGATTCTCTCATTAAATCTCCCAAAACATGATACCATTTCAACTGAGCACTTTACGTGCCATAAACTCAGTCTAGGTAGTAGAGATTTACCTAACTACGTGCAATCCCCCAACGTACAAATACTATTTCATCCAAGCACATTGTGTATCGACAAGATATAACAATATACCTAAACATGGTAGTAAGGACTCACCATTGCACATATGGATCAACATACACATATACATAGACTAATAGTCTCAACAGGCCTGTAAATATAAGGAGCAATAATATGTGTAATAAAATATCTCATATATAGATTATGATCCACATATATCAATATATCAAAATACTCAAAAAATTAAATAATATTCAACATGAATATTACTGCAGAAAATATAACAAACTCTCACTAACCCACAGCAGTCTTAACCGCCTAACAATCCCATACGAGACACATGCTCCTCAAATATGCCTACTGGTAAGGCCTTGGTCAGTGGATCTGCCACTATGCTATAAGTAGGCGTGTGAACAACAGTAATGAGGCATTTTCCAACTTTCTCCTTAACCACAAAATACTTTACATCAATGTACCTCGCACCAAGAGTACCTTTTAAATTATTGGAGAAAGACACTACCGCAGTATTGTCACAATACATCATAATATGCCTCTCAATGGAGTCAACTACTCCCAAATCATGAATAAAAGTCCGAAGCCAAACTGCATGACGAGTAGCCTCATAACACGCCATATACTCTGCCTCTATAGTCGAGGATGCTGTCACTGACTGTTTGGCACTCCACCAAGGCACAACACCTCCTGCCATGATAAATATATATCCAGTGGTAGATTTCTTATCATCCACATGGCCTTTATAATCTGCATCACTATAACCAACTACATCAAGCGAGTTGGTACGTCGATATTTCAACATATGATCTTTAGTACCTTGAAGATACCTAAAGACCTTTTTACCTGCTTGGTAATGAATAGGACTATAATTGCTCATAAATCTACCAAGCACATTCACAACAAAAGCTATATCAGGCCGTTTACAAACTTGAGCATACAATAAACTACCCACTACTGAAGAATAGCAAACATTTCTCATTGCCATCCTCTCTTTATCATTCTTGAGACATTGATCCTTAGAAAACTTTTCACCCTTTATGACCCCTACACTTCCAATAGAACAATTATGCATATCAAATCTCTTAAGAATTCTATCAATATAAGCTCTCTAAGACAACTATAACACCTAGTTAGTCCTATCTCGAACAATCTTCATGCCCAAAACAAAAGAAGTCTCACCAAGGCCTTTCATATCAAAATGGTTGCACAACATCTGCTTTGTCTTAGCCAACAGGTCAGTGTCATTAGTAGCCAAAAGTATGTCATCAACATACAATACCAAAAATATAAAACTGCTCCCACTGACCTTCATATATATGCACCTATCAACAACATTCTCCTTAAAGCTATTTTTTGTGACAACCTTATCAAACTTAAGATACTATTGCCTCGAAGCCTGTTTAAGACCATAAATTGACTTTTTAAGCTTACAAACCAAATTACCATTCCCTGTTTGCTAGAAGCCAACTGGTTGAACCATATATATATCCTTATACAAATCACCATTCAAAAAAGCAATTCTAAGATCCATCTGATGCAACTCTAGGTCATAATGCACATAATGGCCATAATGATCCTAAAAGAATCCTTTGTGGATACAGGAAAGAATGTCTCTATATAATCAATTCCTTCGTTCTGGCTAAACCCTTTGGCTACAAGCCTAACCTTATACCTCTCCACTTGACCATTGGAGTCCTTTTTAGCCTTAAAGACCCATTTGCACCCTAGAGGCTTGCTATCCAATGGTAACTCAACCAAATCCCAAATTCCATTTAATGCCATGGATTTCATTTCATCTTCCATTTCATCCAACTAAAAAATTTGAGTGCGAACTGCTTATAGCCTGATACGAACCTAGGACGACTTGTACCTAAACCCGTATTATATTAGCTCGAATCTAATTATGTTCAAGTTCTAATGGTCACCTTGACCCCTAACCAACCTATGATTAGAATCCTTGGTATATAATGAGGACGCCACAATAGGTGATGGAAATCCTATTCATAAGTCAAACTAAAACATTCATTCGCTAATGGTGTTTCAACCTTAATTCTTATTGAAAAATAAGCTTTTAAATAGGCTACAAAGTCACAAAATAAACCCTAAAAACACAAGGGAAAATTGGCCATACAAAGTGGTTTCCTATGGTGGCCGAAATTCTCACTCCTTTCCTAATTTAATTTGGATTAATTAATTCCTTTATTTTGAATTAGGAATTAATTAATTTACAATGAAAATAATAAAATAATAACTTTCCTAAACTTATTTCTCCAGCAAATAAATAAATAAAACCAAAAAATTAATGGTAATTTCCTAAAACAAAAAGTAGAATCCAATTAGGAAACAAAAATACAAGCTTTTTGACTAAGTTGACTTCAGACCAATCTTTGACCAATTTGAGCTCCAAATCAGCTTCAATATGCTTTGTAGGATTCCAAATAAGCTGACCATGAATTCCCACACGTTTCCCTTGCTTGGAAGAAAGAGAAAAAGCCAACTCAACAAAATACAGTAAAGTCAGCATAAAATACAGTAAAAACTGGCCAAACTTCTCGTTATGTGCACACCCCTCTTTTGAATGGTTTTGAAGCTACCTTGACTTGATTCCATATCCTCTTATACATATGTATTGAATCCATGAAGCATTGTAATCATTTCATGCTGTTCGGACTCCTAAAAAGTACCAAAACTGCTACCCTGGCCCATATCGGCTTCCACCACTTGTATGCTCAAAATAGGTCTTGGTTCTTCGGGAATAGACACGCCCTCTTGACAATGGATTATGCCCTGGATAAAGGCAGCAAGGTGATCCCTAAATCTCTTATCTTGAGCTCTAATGATTGGTCTGGTCTTCATCAGTATCAGGTCAGTACCCCAGCGGGTTGTCAATTGTGCGGGATTGGGTGGATTCGCATCATTCCACTCCTCTTGAAAACGATTTACCCTCAAATCAAAGTCATCACCTACAGAAAAAGGAGACAAATCAGCAACATTGAATGTAGCACTAACATTATACTCACCCGGTAAATCAAGTTTGTAAGCATTGTCATTTATCCGCTCCAAAACTTGAAAAGGTCCATTGCCTCTCGGCATCAATTTTGATTTCTGATGTTTGAGAAATCTCTCCTTCCTCAAATGCAACCAAACCCAATCCCTAGGTTCAAAAACAACTTGTTTTTGGCCTTGGTTAGCATTCCTTGCATATTGCTCAGTCCTCCTCTCAATATTTGCCTTAGTCTTCTCATGAATCTGCTTTACGAAATCAGCTTTTTGTTTTCCATATAGATTAGCACGTTCACTTAAAGGTAAAGGTGTTAAATCTAATAGAGTCAAAGGATTAAAACCATAAAAAATTTCAAAAGGAGTAAATTTAGTTGCTGAATGCAAAGACCTATTATAAGCAAACTCAATATGTGGCAAACAATCCTCCCAAGTTCTCAAATTTCTACTAATTAATGCTCTCAACAATGCAGACAATGTTCTATTCACTACTTCGGTTTGTCCATCAGTTTATGAATGACAAGTAGTTGAAAATAAAATCTTAGTACCTAACTTAGCGCACAAATTTTTCCAAAAATAACTTAAGAACTTAGCATCCCTATCCAATACAATAGTCCTAGGCATTCCATGTAACCTCACAATTTCATTGAAAAATAAATTAGCAACATTAGATGCATCATCAATTTTATTACATGCAATAAAATGTGCCATCTTAGAAAATCTATCCACAACAAAAAAGAAAAATTAAATCCTTACCTATCCTTGACCTAGGCAAACCAAGAATAAAATCCATAGACAAATCTACCCAAGGATGCGAAGGAATTGGCAAAGGATGGTACAATCCGCGCGGCTTCAATGTGGACTTGGTCTTTCGGCATTTCAAGCACCTTTCACATATTTTCTCAACATCTCTCTTCATATTAGGCCAATAAAAATGTTCTTGCAGTAAGGATGAAGTTTTAAAAACACCAAAATCTCCCATTAAACCACCCCCATGACCTTCGGGATAATGAATCGGCAACCATATTTTCCTTACCTTTTTTGCAGCAGATCAGATATGGAAAGGTTTCAATAAATTCAATCCACTTGGCATGCCTTTGGTTGAGCTTCCCTTGACCTTTAATGTGCTTCAAAGATTCATCATCCATATGAATCACAAATTCTTTTGGCATGAGGTAGTGCTGCCATGTTTCCAAAGCCGTCACCAAAGCATACATCTCCTTGTCATATGTCGAGTAGTTTAGTGCAGCTCCATTTAATTTCTCACTAAAGTAGGCTATGGGTCTTCCTTCTTGCATTAATACAACTCCAATACCTACATCCAAAGCATCACATTCAATTTCAAAAGTCTTAGAAAAATTTGGTAAAATTAATAAAAGGTGCATTACATAATTTTTCTGTCAACAAATTAAAAGATTTTTTTTGGACTTCCCCCATTTAAGGCCAACATTCTTCTTTACAACTTCATTCAAAGGTGCTGCGATGGTGCTAAAGTCCTTAACAAATATTCGATAGAAACTAGCCAAACCATGAAAGCTCCTCACTTGGGTGCTAGATGTTGGTGTCAGCCACTCCTTGATTGTTTAAACTTTAGATTGGTCAACTTTAATTCCTGCAGCACTTACTACAAATCCTAGGAAAACAAGCTCATCTTTGCAAAAGTCACACTTTTTCATGTTAGCAAACAACCTTTCTTCCCTAAGAATATTTAAGACTTGCCTAAGATGGTCTACATGCTCATCCAAGTTTCAGCTGTACACTAAAATATCATCAAAGTACACAACCACAAATTTACCAATAAATGGACGCATAACATGATTCATAAGTCTCATAAAAGTACTAGGTGCATTAGTTAAACCAAAAGGCATGACTAACCATTCATACAGACCATATTTAGACTTAAATGTGGTCTTCCATTCATCACCTTCTTTTATCCTAATTTGATGGTATCCATTCCTAAGATCAATTTTAGTAAACATGCAAGCACCATGCAATTCATCAAGCATATCATCTAATCTAGGAATTGGATGTCTATATTTAATGATGATATTATTTACAGCCCTACAATCAACACACATTCTTCAAGAACCATCTTTTTTAGGCACTAATAAAATAGGAACAACAAATGGACTCATACTCTCACGAATATAGCCCTTATCAAGTAACTCACTTACCTGTTTTTGTAGCTTCTTTGTTTCTTCGAAATTGCTTCTATATGCAGGTCTATTTGGTATGGCAGCCCCTGGAACAAAGTCTATTTGATGTTCAATCCCTCTAATTGGTGGTAATCCCTTTGGAATTTCATCCGTAAAGACATCTTCAAAATCTTGCAAAAGAGAAAGAATTAAACTTGGTAATTTAAGTTCTTCAAGATTAGCTTGATCATTAAAATAATTATCTTTATAAATCATGACTAGCAATGGTTTCTTACTCAAGATTGGTTTATTTACATCTCCAAAATTCAAATAAAAAATTTTTATTCTATCTTTCTTTTCTTTCTTTCCTTTCTTCCCCTATCTCTCTCGGCCACAACACACTTTTCCTCACTCATGGGTTTCTTGCCATAGCTCTCCGGTTTCTCATTTTTTTTCACTCCAATTTCAGCTTTCTCTTGGTTTTTCCACTCAAGTTGGTTTTAGAACACTTACCTAGTTGGTCTTGCATGGCTTGGACTCCTTGGATGGGTGTTGTTGCCGTGGGGGCCATACTAGTCCTTTCCTTGAGTTGTTCGGCCATCCTCCTTTGTTGTATTTGAATTTGATCTTTGTACACCTCTTTAGGAGTTAATGCCTCCAGCTTGACCTTTTTACCTTTAAACTTAAAAACAATACTATTCTCTCTACCATAATGAATAGCATCTCTTTCAAATTGCCAAGGTCTACTAAGTAAAATATGTCCCGCATGCATAGGCATAAAATCACACAAAACCACATCCACATATTTATCAATGCAAAATTTTACTTTGGCTTGTTTATTTAATTTCATCTCACCACTATCATTTAGCTATTGTAATCTATATGGTTCTGGATGTTTAATAGTTGTTAAGCCTAATTTATCAACCACAATGTTACTAATTACATTAGTACAACTTCTATTGTCAATAATCATGCTACAAATCTTAAATTGGATCTCACATCGGGTGTGGAAGATGTTCTCTCTTTGAATTTCATCTTCATCTTCATATGTAGCCAGCACTCTTTTAGAAACCAAGCTTAATTCAGCATGGGAAACATTCAAAGTTTCGACCTCACCTTCAAGCTCTTCCTCCTCCTCTTACTCGGTTTCACACTCAATTTCTTCACTTTCCGACTCTAGCTCGCCATTGCCTTTTAACACCATGGTCCACCATTGAAGTGCATAATGACCAAATTCCATTGCTGCCAACTTCACCTTCTTGGCCTCTGAATAATTATGACAATCAAAAATCATCTCCATTCTCTCCTTCCATTCCAAATATGCTTCCGGATTACTTTTTCCCATGAAAGGTGGAATGTTTATCTTGATATTCCCTAGATCATCATCTTCATTCCTTACTGATCTCCCACGGATTCGCCTTTCTTAAGGTTCAAAAAAATCATCCAAGTCATCTCCAAAGTTACTTTCCCCAAATTCCTCTCTTGGTCGGCCTCGGCCTCCTCGACCTTAACCTCGACCTCCACGAGCATCTAACCTTATATTTGGCCCTCTTTGTGATGTTTTTATCATGTCCATCCTTTGATCTATATTGTCAAATCAGGCATTCATCCGCTGTAATTACTCCAATATAGCCCTCATGTTCGTTTGCTCACCACTTCCCGTAGCTCGGGAACCACCATGGAATCCTAAGGATTCTTCTTTATTAATTGTTAGTGGTGGATCACCTCTCCTCAACCTTGAATCTGCCATGTTAGTATAAATAATGCAAAAATAATATAAGACCTCAACAAATTCACTCCCTCACGTGTTTCACTCAAATAAGGACTCAACACTTGTGTTTACACACTAGTTTCGGCTTTTACCTTCTTTTAAGCTCACACACTCTTACCTTTTTCCACTCAATGAATTATCTCAAAGTTCTAATTAAAACACCCACAAAACAGCAATTAGATCACAAGTATGTTTTAATTAAACTTATTAACAAAACAATAGCAAAAAGTAAGTAATACCGAATGAATTAACAAATCCTACTTTTTGGCTTTTCTAGGCAAAATAAGGCAAATCAATGAGAAAATTTTGGAATTTTTAACAACTGGACCAGATGGTAAGAGATTAAGGATTCAAGAATAAAATTTAGGAAAAAGAATTTCAAACACGAACAAGAATCAATTCGAACAAAAATAAAAAATAGTGTTGGTTGTTGTTCTCGTAATTCTAGTTTTGTATCAATTCCTTTGTCTAACCTTAATCCAAATAATTCAAGCACCCAAAATCTAAATATCCAGCAGTAAAAATAATTCTCCAGAAACTCCAAATATGTAACAAATAGTCAACAATGCAACAGTTCAAAGAAATTTCCAACAAACACCAAATTCAACAAACCAAAAAAAAAAAAAAAAATTATTCGGCTTTTCCTTTCTTTTTTTTTCTTTTTTTTCACTCACAGAACATAAAACAACTACAATAGCAAAGATCAACACTAAAAATTGCAATTCTACACCAAAAATCCACTAAACCGGTGGCCTCCAACAAAAACAAAAGTGTAGTTGTTTTTTTTTTTTTAGAGATATATATATATATATGTTGCCGCAAACCCTTCTTTTTTTCTTTTTCTTTTTTTGAATATATGAATGAAACTATTTAAGACTTAAACAGAAAAGAAAAATCAACAAAAACCAAAATTAACAAGAACAATAATGAAAACAACAAACCAACTAGGAAACAAAAAATACGGTAAAACTAGGAAATCCTAATTCAACTAGGAATGAATTTTTTTTTTAAGATGCAGAACATGTATGATGATAGAAGCAACCTTAACCTAATGCTAAAATTGCAGATTAACATGAAAACAAATAAATCAAATAAAGATAGATCAAACTTGAACAAAATTCAGCTCTTATACCAAATGATACGAACCTAGGACGACCTGCGCCTAAACCCATATTATATTAGCCCAGATCTAATTATGTTAAAGTTCTAATGGTCACCATGACCCCTAACTAACCTGTGATTAGAAACCTTAGTATATAATGAGGACATCACAATAGGTGATGGAAAGCCTATTGATAAGTCAAACCAAAACACTCATTCACTAATGGTCTTTTAGGTGTTCAAATGAACAAAGAGAATTCAATCTCATAAATAATTTTCTATATAAAATTCAAGCTTAATTCTTATTGAAAAATAATCCTTTAAATGGGCTACAAAATCACAAAATTAACCCTAAAAAAAAAGGAAAAACCGGCCATACAAAGTGGTTTCCTATGGTGGCTGAAATTCTCACTCCTTTCCTAATCTAATTTGGATTAATTAATTCCTTTATTTTGAATTAGGAATTAATTAATTTACAATGAAACTAATAAAATAATAACTTTCCTAAATTTATTTCTCCAGCAAATAAATAAATAAAAACCAAAAAAGTAATGATAATTTTCTAAAACAAAAAGTAGAATCAAATTAGGAAACTAAAATACTAGCTTTTTGATTAAGTTGACTTTGACCAATCTTGACCAATTTGAGCTACAAGTGAGCTTCAATATGCTTTTTCAGATGCCAAATAATCTGACCATGAAGTCCCACATGTTTCCCTTGCTTGGAAGAAAGAGAAAAAGTCAACTCAGTAAAATACAGTAACAACCGACCAAACTTCTCCTTATGCACACACCCCTCTTTCGAATTATTTTGAAGTTGCCTTGAATTGATTCCATATCCTCTTATACATATGTATTGAATCCATGAAGCATTAGAACTATTTCATGCTGTCCGAACTCCTAAAAAGTACCAAAACTGCTACCCAGGCCCGTATCGGCTTCCACCACTTGTATACTCAAAATAGGTCTTGGTTCTTCAGGAATAAACACACCCTCTTAAGAATGGATTATGCCCTGGATAAAGGCAGCAAGGTGATCCCTAAATCTCTTAGCTTGATCTCTAGTGATTGGTCTGGTCTTCATCCATATCCGGTTGATACCCCAACGGGTTGTCGGTTGTGCAAGTTCAGGCGGATTCGCATTATGGCCTCCTGCAAGTAAACCTCATAGTCATCAGGAATAGCTGACATCCTAGTCCTTTGTGACCTCCTCAAAGGCTCATCAGCATCTACAATAGCTAGAATATCCTGCCCTTCAACGGCAGGTTCATCCTAATCAACTATTGGTTCAACAACTGCTGGATTAATAACATCTCTATCGGGAACAACAATACTAGAATGAATATATTTTCTTCCCTAAATTGAGGCTCCCTTGGACCATTACTATCATCAAATCCAAAATCATCTTCAAAATAAATGGCCCTGTCTGATTCCACAATTTTGGCGATATAAGATGGACAAAAAAATCTTGAACCCTTAGATCCTATACAATAGCCAAAAAAATATCCACTTATAGTTTTAGGATTCAACTTATTAATTTGGGGATTATAAATTCTTACTTCAGCTTTGCAACCCCATACTCGAAAATAGTGCAAATTAGGCTTTCTTCTTGATCATAACTAAAAAGGAGTCTTAGGAACGAATTTACTTGGAACTTAATTCAAAATATAAGCCACCGTCCTTAAAGCCTCTCCCCACAAATAATCTAGCAAACTAGAATTTGCCAATATAGATCACACCATATCCAACAAAGTGTGATTCCCCCTCTCAGTTATGCCATTTTGCTGAGGCGTACCAGGCATTGTATATTGTGCATTAATGCCACACTCACGTCAATATATTGCAAAAAGCCCTAGGTTCCGTCCAGTTTCATCATATCTGCCATAAAATTCACCACCTCTATCAAACCTCATAGCTTTTATTTTCTTATTCTTTTTAAGCTATATCTTTACCTTAAACTCCTTAAAAGCAATCAAAGAATCCAACTTCTCATGGATAAGTTCAACATGTCCATAACGAGAAAAATCATTAATGAACGTAATAAAATACCTATAACCACCCAAAGCAATTGGTGTAAAAGGTTCACATATATTAGTGTGGATTAGTTCCAAAACATCTCCACACCTAGCTATCTTATCCTTTCTAACCTTAGAAGTTAATTTCCCTTTCACACATTCAACACAAGTCAACAAGTCAGAAAAATCAAGATTAGGAATTATTTCATCCTTCACTAATCTTTCCATTATGTGTCTAGAAATATGTCCCAAACACTTATACATCTCAACTTTGTTATTTCCAAATAAAAAACTAAAACCTTGACTATCCAAAAGTGAAATAGATAACAAATTCCTTCTTATTGAAGGTACATAGGAAACTTCTTGTAACTCTAAAACATATCCAGTGGCAAGCTTCAAATTGATTGTTCCCATGATATCCACCTTCACTCTTGAGTTATCTCCCATATAAATATGCTACTCAAGATTAGTTGGCCCCCTTTACCTTATCATCCCCGGCAATGAATTGGTAACATGAATTGTTGTTCTAGTATCAAACCACCAAGTATTCATAGGCACATCAATAATATTGGTCTCAATCATTAAAATATTACCTTTCTTTTCTTACTTTCCTTTTAAAAACCTACAGTCTATCTTCTTGTATCCAACTTTATTACAGTAGCCACACCTTCCATTGAAGAAGGCTTTCCTTTCTTCTATGTGATGAGCTCCATCCTTAGGTCATTTTGGCTTCATACCAGAAAACTTCTTCCTGTTGGGCTTCAATCCCTGTCCAGGCTTGAATCCTTGTCCCTTCTTTTGGAAAACCCTCTTGGACTTATCTACCTGATGTGAAACTAAAGCAACAGATCTTGACCTGCTTAGCTTAATATCATCCTCCTCATTTACAAGAATAGCAATTAATTCCTCCAAACTACAACCTTCTTTCTTAGTATTCAAACTAGATCCTATATTATCAAACTAAGATGAAAGACTCTTCATTATCAAATAGGTCAAGAATTCCTCCCCAATGTCCATCTTATGCTCTCTTAACTTATTATAATAAGAAGAAAGTAACATAATATGTTCCTTACTCCTTTAATTCCATCATATTTAGTATTATTCAAAAGGTCCAAATAATCAAACTTGATAAATTTCTTTCCTATCTCTTCCAGAAGTTCCTTTGCAGTTTCCACGTTTGGAATACTTGCATAAATTAATTCATCCATATAATTCTCCATCATCATCATGCAGCACTTATTAGAATGCCTCAAATCCTCATAAAGTTTCCTATCTGCTGCACTACTCTCATCAGTTGGTATCGCTGGTAGATCTATCTCCAAAGCCAAAACCAATTTCATAAAGGTCAAATTCATAACTAAAGTCTTCTTCCACTTTTGATAGTTTGTCCCATCCAATTTCATCATGGCAATTATAGGCAGGACATTCGGGGTGCTACTAACTGTTAAAATAGTAAACATAACAAAGCATTTAATATATATAAAACAATAACTATTTTCCAACCCCTCAAAACAAAACATAAAATCAATATCACTAAGGTTTTTTTAGCACTAAAGATACCCTTTCACGGGCCAGGGACAGTCAACTAAATAATCACAATCAAATGCATTGAACTGAATTACTGACAAGGTAACTCAGAACCTGCGATTCATGACATCTAATCAACTTCCACTGCCATTCCAAGTATCATACAAAGCAACTAAAACCACCGATAGGGTAGCTTAGTTACCTATATAGACCCTGGTTAATTGTGGGAGAAAATAACATATTGTCAATTTCATGAAATAGGTAAATATCAAACATCCCATCTACTATACTAACACACATTACATTGGTACACATAATGCAGACAAAATAAATCTCACGATAGGTGAGTATCTATAATTCCACACTACTATACCAATTAGGCACAAAGCCTTCTTAGGGAAAGCTAACACAATTCAATTTTCAACCATAAATGTGTAATTTAATTCAAATTATTTTGAATGGAATAAATAAGCAATCCATAAATAAATAATAAATAAATAAATGACAATACATATTTTATAATAATAAAACAACAGATAAATAAATAATTAATCAACAAATAAATAAATGAGTAATCAATAAAAAAATAAGAAAAATAAGTTTTTTTTTTTAATTTTTCGACTGCTGATGTCAGCATGCTGACTTCAGCATGACCTAGCATAATCAATAACTTACTTACAGGGTCTATTTATGCCATTAATGAGACTAGTTTATTTTATTATTTTGTAGTAGGGCCCTTGGTCACACATTCTCTATAAGACTCCAGTTATCCCATTGGACTGCAAAACCAACTCTCTTTATAAGCCCATTGACTTAACCATATTTTTCCTATTATTATTATATTATTAAATTATTAGTATTTTGTATGTGTTAAAAAAAAAATTAATGGGTGAGTATGACTTGCAAAGAGTATAAAAGGTCTAGGGCAAGCAAACAAATATATGTCATATGGTATTTTGATATTAGGGTTTTCGGAGATCTAAGAGTGGTTTGAGCGTAGTGTGTCTATAGGCACTACTTTACATTGTTTTCTATTTTACAAGATTAAAAATTTAATTTATCAATGGCTGTGTTTAGAGATTAATAATTTATGATTAATAGAATTTATTATGTATATGTAGATTCACAAATTCTAACATGATGAGCTCGCACCTCAATCGGTGAAAACCTACTAACACCTGGGCATAAGGGAACAGATTTAAAATAGAACAATAATGCAATGCTAATCATTCTAGCGAGTAGCATCCAACCACGTTATAAAATATATTATTATAAAATAATGACAATTTATAAGAAATAAATAACAAATGAATAAATAAATAAATAAATAGATGAAAATTTTCAAAACCCTCACTATTTCACTAAGTTTGTCACTATTTCACTAAGTTTGAAAAGTTCCCCTTTTTAAAACTCTTTTCACAAAACCAATAATTTTTATATTCCCCAAAAATCAAGTAGTAAATAAAATTATAAACAGAATAAAAATTAAAATAACATTAGGAACGATTTTAAGGACAAATATTAATTTAAGACAAAATAAAATATAATTAAAATTTATATGAGGCAATCTAATATGACATAAAATAAAATAAATCCATAATAAATAATATAAATAATATCACTAATATAATGTGTTAAAATTACATCCAACAAATTAAATAATTTATAAAATAGCAATTTAAATAATTTAATATGAAAATTTCAATACATAATTAGAATATAATAAAAATACATTTTAAAACAATTATCATTTAAAACTTGTATCAGGAATAAACTTGATTCACCATACTATATACCAAGTGGAATCAAGTAGTACTCGGCATCCCAAACATCACTTTGATGGGAAGGTTAAGAAAGTTACCTACAATTAGATACTTTGGTATCTCGAGGTGCCAATGCTAATAATCTGTCATCCTATGACCATTGGGAGTGGCTGATGCTCACTATGCAAAATACTTGCCAACCCTAAAGGATGGCTAATCAATGCTTGAGCAATAATCACAAATATTGTATAGAACACTAGTACTATATAGTACATCTAAAATAAATAAATTTTGGCAATATAATACACACCAAATTTTATTAAACAGTACTGGATTTTTCAATATATTTTTTTAAGCCCATAAAATTACTCATTTGTCCAAACCGAAACTTAAATTCACTAAATTTCATAAAATCATTTATTTCCAAATAAATACAAATTTACACATAATTATATTCATATAAATATATTTTTTGTGCACAGTAAATTTAATACAATTATTTTCTTCAAATCCATAAAATCAATTTATGCAACAATTATATATATTAAACCACATAAATTTTCACAACAAAATTCAATAACAATTTTTCTTTAATTTTAAATACATCATAATATTTTCAAAAATTTAAACAACACAAATATATATATATATATATATTTATAACCGCTCGAAAAAAAATTTAGAAAATGGACCACTTACTTGAAATATGTGGATCATACAAGATCCTCCACAATCAATTCCTCAGTTCACATAGGTGCCTAAAAATATCAACAAAATACAACAACGATTAAAATAATATCTTAATTGGGTATTTTGTACACAGTTTATTCGAAGAAGCTAATATGATCGTTATTATATTATCCAGATACAGTTATTATATTAATATGATCGTTGTTGTAAGAACCAACTAAATTTAGAACACTTTAAAAGAAACACAACAAAAATAAAGAAAACAAATATTATAAAAAAGAAACCAATTCAATAGTATAGAAGAAAGTTATGCTTGTGAAACTGACTCATAATGCTAGGTTTTCTAGAATACAAAGATTTAAGAATTCAAGAGATTAAATAACACTTTGGTGGTGTTTGGAGGCTAACTGTCAGTTGACCCTAGTCCTTCCTTAATGCTCTTCTTCTTCTTCTATATCTCAAGCTTCAACTAAACTTCTTCGATAGTGGAGAATGATGATGGTGGCATGAGGTAGAGGAGGAATGGTGTATTTGATTGATGTCTCCCATATGTGAAAGTCAAACCCTGAAATAGAATTAGTATTTCCTCCAAATAATATCTCTGAAAATAATCAACTCCTATAAATTAGGATTGCCACATAACATCCACTAATAAAAATAAATACAAAAATAGATAATAAAAACCAATTACTTAACAACTAAGTAACTAGATTTTTGGGACTAGGATTACATAAACTGCTGAACTAGGCCTTCATCTTGACATGTCTTCTAAATTAAACACTTGGGCTCACTTCCTCAACCTATTTCATGTCCTAGCCACTTATGATAATAATACTAAGTGTAACACCCCGTCCCGAACCATGTCGAAAATTTTTGCACGTTGACCGAGGTTGACTGTTGACCGTTGACCGAAGGGGTCAAAAGTTAACTTTTTGACCCGATTGGAATTCTAGGTTGACTGAGGTACCATTACGAAGTACAAATTGGCACGAGTTCGTATACTAGTAGCACGTTGAAAATGGAGCTACGGTTTGGAAGTTATGAGCAAAACAAGTTGAGGTCCAAACTGTCCAAGGGGTGCCGGAGTGACTTTTTATTCATGCAAAGTTGAGCGTTGAATCATGCATGGTTGTGAAGTGCTCGTTGATACGAGTCCGTAGACTGGCGGCACGTCCGATTTGGACATGTGATTTGAAAGTTATGGACCTGTAGAGTTTTTCAAATACCGTATTATTTTAATATTATTTTTAAACGCATAACGATGTGCCACGTGTGACTTAATGAAGGTGACCATGTGTCACCATGTTGAGAAGCCACATGTCAACCATGTGTAAAATCATATTATTTTATTATTATTTTAAATAATAATATTATTATTAATATTATTTAATTATTTTTAATTTATTCTTTTTATTTTTCCTTTTTCTTTTCTTTTTCTTTTTCTTTTCTTTTCCCCCACGTGGGAAAAAAGGGGACCCAACCCCGTTCCTATTCTTCTTCCTCTTCTTCTTCTCCTTTCTTTTCTTCTTCCTTTCCTTTCCTCTCTCTCTCTCTCTCTCTCGCTCGCCTCTCGCTCGCTCGCTCGCTCTGCTTTCAATTCTGCATCCGATCTAGAACTTGGCAGAGATATATAGCGGTAAATTATAAAGGATGGGTGTGGAGAATTATCATGTAATTGAGCTTGTAGTTGAAGGTTCCTTCGGGAAAGTATACAAGGGAAGAAGAAAGTTCACGGGCCAGACTGTTGCAATGAAATTCATCATGAAGCATGGGAAAACTGACAAGGATATACATAATTTGAGACAAGAAATTGAGATTTTGAGAGAGCTGAAGCATGAAAATATCATTGAAATTGCTTGATTCCTTTGAAAGCCCATCGGTTCCCCCAAACCCTTTTTTTTTTCAAATTTCCTCCCACCGGCCGTCTCTCTCTCTCTCCCGTGTTTAACTTTTCCGACCACCGGAACCACTCACGCGCCTGCCAGTGATGAGCAGAAGGAGGAGGCGAGCTCGGCCGCCAATTTTCACGGTCACCGGCCACCGGACGCGCCCCGATCGGGCTGGAGAAGCCGCCGGCCGGCAAAATTTCTCTCTCCTCTTTTCTTGTGTTTTCCGGCCAGCCCAGTCCAAATTAAACCTCCTTTCCCCCTATTTTGGGTCCTCTGAGTTCAAATATGGCCTCCAATCTCAAAAATTCGAAGCGGTTTGCGAGATACGAGGAATTGAAAACCGGCCGAAGCTTTCCGGCCAAATTCCAGCCACCTCCGGCGGAATTGGGGTCGATGGAGATCGGATTTGTAATCCTCGTCGCTCAAGGTTCGATTCGGTATATTATTCGACCATTTTGGTTAACGTTTGTGTTTCACCCCCCGGGTACCGGGTATTATTTACCCGAATAAAATATTAATTTATTTGATTGTGTGTGAATTTTGTTCTAGGAGCACGGGTGAATCATGGAATTGATCCCATGGTGGATCATGGTTTAATTGCGTGCTTCAAGTGAGTGACCCACCTTTAAAAATGTTTTTGGGGTAATTGATTATATTTATGTGGTGTTAAATTGATATCTGTAATTTGTGGTCATGTGGCGTATTTTAAATACAATCGGGAAAAATATTATTTTATATATATATATATTTACCCATTGGTGCTAAATGGAATTTTTGGGTTATCAAGAAATCCCCGATTTTTATTATTGTGGTTAAATGGTATTTATTACACATGAGCAAGAATTTTCAGTAATTGATTGTGTCTGGATTTTATAACATTTTTGGGCAATTAATTATGTTTAATTGGTATTTAAGTTATGCTTATGTGGTAGAATTTGGTTATGGTTTTATTGTGATTTAATTTATTTATTATACATGTGCAAAGTATATTTCGGTAATAATCGTACGTGGTTTTAAGTATTCTTTTCGGGCATAATTGGGTTAAATATTTTATGAAAATATTTGTTTAAATTTTATAAATTATGCCCGCGGTATTTTTATTGTTGAACCTCGTATTACGAGAAAATTATGGTTTATTTGTTATCGATGTTTTCGTATCGGTTTGTTAAATAAAAATATGTGGGATGGTAAGTGTGAAATTTTGATATATTTCCCACGGTAATTTTGGAAAACGGTACGGTTGGTTAATAATAATTATTTTAGACGCACTCATACAGTATTGGTGTTCTGGTGTATGGACACGTGGTAGCGCGCAAGTATTATGTGGTTTAGCGCGCAAGTATTATGTCTCCCGTGGTTGCCATTGGACTGGGCAGGCAAGTTTGATATTGGCCACAGCCGCCCCTCCCTTGGCCGGGATGATGGTTTCAGCAGCGGTACTGTCGGGACGCCGAAGTGCCGTTTGCAAGTTTCTCTCTTTAATCTCCCCGCCAGTCGGTGCTCGGGACGCTGGGTATCGGAGGGCATCACTGGTATATGGTGTGGTGCGTCAGGTGTAATCTCCAGATAAAGTTTCAAACCCCAAAGGTGTTCAAAAATTATTTATTATAATTTATTACATTTTAATTATATATTGGGGTATTTATTATTTATTGTTTATCAAATGGTTTGATCCCTTGGTTTTCGGGAAGTACGAATATCGGGTTTTGTGAAAATGTTTTAAAAGGGGAACATTTCCAACGGAGTGAATAGTGAGGGTTTTGAGAGAAATTGTTACCTCAATTGTTTATTTATTTATTTATTTAATTGTTCGGTCTTGATTAATTAAATTCCTTTTATTTGGTATATTATTATATTAAAGGTGTTCAGTAGATAGGGTCACTCACTGAGATGATTAGCATCTCACGCTCTTAAATTTCGTTCCCCTAGGTCCAGGTTGGAGACGTTGTTTGTCCGGGGCGAGCCCAACGTCTCAGTTCGTTGCCGAAAGTCCAAGAAGTATTTCTTCCCTTTTTCCTCTCCATCCTGTATCACTTCTTATCTGTCATTGTATAAATTCCACATTTATCTGTATAATGCTCTGTATACTGTATTGGACGTGTAGTTGTTCTTTATTGCACTGAGTTGTTGTTATCTTTTGAAGTGCTGAAATTTGTGGAATCAATTTGTAGTATTGTGGGAGGAATAAGGGGATGTTTTTAGAAGTGTGTTTTCAGTGCAGGTAATTTTTGGTTAGTCCTACCCTTAGGGGAGGTGCTGCCGAATTTTCCATTGGAAGGTTCGGTGGTATTTCCCTGGGATCAGGGCTTGTCTAGGGTTCCGGGGAGGAATTCTGGACGGGTCCTGACACTAAGCCTACTAGATTCTTCAGTCCAAACTTCAATAAATATACAATTTCAAAATCTCTAAGTTTGGAGAATACAACATAGATATGTTGATTTTAAATGAATGCTGGTGTTGATCCCTTGATCCTAATGCAATGAAATTTAACAAAGGCATTTCCATATATGGCTAAAAAATTCTCCAATAAGAATCACTCAAAAATTTCATCAGTAACTCAAATTATGATCAAAACAGTGATTGTAACATAGAAAATCAACATCTCCAATGTAGTAAAATAAAGTAGATATATAAATTTTTAAGATTCAAAATAATTCTCCAAGCTTCTGAAAATCACATCCAAACTCAAAATGCTTTCCTGCTTCCTTCACTATTTCCCAAGATATAGTTTTTATGTACTCCACTTAAATGTTCATATACATTTTATGGTATTCCAGGATTAAAGAAATCAGGAATACTAGGAGAGATGTTATGTCGTATCTCCAAAACTTGATTATTAACTTTCTTTATCATATAAGATAAGCTTTTTTAGCTTCTTCGAGATCATTAAAGCTTTTGTATAAAGCTCCTTTATATGTATTTACCTATGGTTGACAGGCTTCCCATGAGATAAAAATCCTTGTTTGGAACCTTTCAAAGACCACATAAAAACTTTTGAGTCTTGGAGCCTTCGCAACTATTAACCAAGGTTTCTTACCCTTCTTCATTCTTGCTAAAATAATTAGCAAGAAAATTTTCATATTCTTTTAGCTGTTCAACCTCAAAAGTGTATATAGAAATATAATTGTAGATTTATTGTCTACGACCATTATGTTTTTCTTATTAACGAGAAAGTCAAAAACAGCTTAGTTATATGTTCGTAATTTTATAGTTAAGATTCTTTTTCAAATATAATATAATTTTGTTCATTTGGTTTAAACTTACCATAATTATATCCACATAATAATTCTTCTTTTTGAAGTTTTTTACCAAGGGTCTCTTAGTAATTTTACTTATATGTAATGGGATGTCTATTTCATTCCATTTCTCCACTGATATTGCTTTTAATACACATCTCTAGCATAAATCAGAAATGTCTATTTCAAGAATTAACTTATCTCCTTCTTGAGGAAAATAAATCGTTGGTAGTGTTTTTATTTCTTCCTTTATTTTGTTTACTAATTCTTTATCTTTGTTTGTCCACTAAAATTCTTGATTTTGTTTTAGTTTTTCTAATAAAGGTATTTCTTTATGAAATAAATTTTTGATAAAATTTCTTCCATAATTTAAAATTCCTAAAAATTGTTGTAACTGGCTTTTATCTTTTGTTTCATTAGGAAATTATTTCATTTTTATTATTATATATTCTTATAATTTTATTCCTAATTTATCTAGGGTTATTCCTATAAATTCTTTCTATAGAATCATCTTTTTCTCTGAGATAATAATTTTATATTTTTTAAATTGATTTAAAATTATTTTTAGGTGATTATTATATTCTTCTTATTTTTTGAGAAGACAAATATATCATCTATATAAACAATACAAAATTATTTAAAGTTTCTGAAAATAGAGTGAATCCATGTTTGGAATACCTATCGAGCTATGTTCAAGCCAAAAGACATTACATTCCAATGGAAATGTACTCCTGATGTTCTAAAAGCTGTCAATGGTTTTGATTCTTTTATTAGCTCTATTTGCCAAAATCTAGATTTACAATCAAATTTACTAAAGATTTTGCTACCTTTAGTTTGATTGATTAGAACATCCTTTCAAGGGATAAAATATCCATCGAATTCTATATGTTAATTCAGTCTTTTATAATTTATTATCAATCTTGCTTTTCTTCTAATCATTTCAGCATGATTTCTTACCATAATCGCTGGACTACTATGTAGAATTTTAGCTTCTTCTATTAGTCCTTTCTCTTGTAATTATTTTAGTTAAATTTTGAATTTATTTATGTCAATGCTTGTATAAATCATTGGTTTGACTTTGATTATTATTATATCAGGATTTTTTAATTTTAATGAACAAAATCGAGACAATTTGTTCCATAGATTTAGTGAGTTTTCTCCAAAATTTTCTTTGAAAATATTATGAACCCAATGGTTTTGGGTTATAGCATCCTTATTTTTATCATTTCTTCTTTCTTTATTAGAAAGAATCATTTTGAGCATTTATTTTTATGGTAAGATAAGCTTTTAGTTTCAATTTTATCTTTTCCTAAAGTTATACTTTCTTTATTGAAGATTATAGGGAGATGTTTTTCTATAAAATTATTTCCTATAATAAAATCTCTATACACTTCAGGAAAAGTTATTATTTTTGGAATGATAAATTTTTAATTATTCATCCATGTGGCTATATTTTTAGCTTTTTATTTTATTATAGATAATTCACCTTGAATTCAAGTAATTTTTATGGGTGTTTTCATTAATATCCATTTTCATGTGGAATAGCATTAGGGTGAAGGAGCATATTAGTGTTCCCCTATCTAATAGAACATAAAGATTATATAGTTTATACCCTTGAAATTCAAAATTTCCTAATACATAATATTGTTTAGATTGATTTAGTCCAGGAGAAAATATTATTTCTTGAGCTTTTGATTTAAAATGAAATATTCCATTCATTTTGATTTCATCATTTCTTATGTAATTTGCTTCTGGTGTAACGAGTATCTTACTATGACCAATTATTGGTTGGGTTTCATCATTTTTTGATGTTTTACCTTTTTTTCTTTTTCCCCTTTAATTTCAAATGTTTAAAATTTTCTAGTTGTTCTAGGTTAGGAAAATCTTTTTTCCATTCTAGAGACTTTTTGTCTCTAAAAATAAATCATTTCTAGATGATTGAATTTCTATAATATTATGTTATGGTTTTGTAGATTTTCGTACAAGATTAGTTACTAACCATGGTTTTGGTATTTCTAAATCTTTCAAATTTAATAACTTTGGTTTTATCTCAATATCATATGGTTGAGCTTCATATAATTTTACTATATTTTTATCATATGGTTTTATAAATGTTTCAGTTGGTTCTGTTAATTCATGGATTTTTCTCCATTGTATGGATAAATCTTATTGTTCATCATCCATGTTTAAATTTTTTATTTGAATCTTTCTTTTTATGGAATTTTCTCAAATTTTTGTTTTAAAGAGACATGAACTAGTTAGGTCTTATATTAAACCATACTACTCCATTAACACGGTTAGATTGTATTTCGCCAATTAAAGCTTGAATTGAATCTTTTAATCTATTATCTAACACTACTATTAAAATGGGGGTATGTAATCCTAGTCTACAAAAGACAAGTTATTTTTATTTGGATTATACCCATATGAACTTATTTTGCTTTTAGATAATTCTTAATCTATCTTAAAGTTATTTTTTTACTTAACAGAGGTATTTCAGTTGTCCCTTCTTGGATACATTTAGCTTGTGTATTGCCAGTAAAGTGTTCAAATATTCTTGCAGAAAAAATATTAAATTTTGGAATTTTATGGATATTATTTTCTTTTATTTTAAACCTTTCTTTTTCTAGATGGTTAAATTCTTCTTCTATTATAGAAAGAATTTTTCTCACAACATCTTTTAAAGTTATTGTTTCATTTTCTTTATTATATATTTCTTCTGGTTGAAGTATAAAAATTAATTCTTTTTCAGAATGAGAAGTTTATTCTTCGAATTCCATTTTATAAAGTATTTCATCCTCGTTTGAAATTTTTTCTCCAAATAACACTTCAAGATCCTCTAATTCTAGTTTTTAATTACTTTTTTGGCACTTTTTTTCCATTTTTAGGACATTCTGGTGTATAGTGACCTTCTTCATTACAAATAAAACACTTGCATTTCTTTTTACATTGTAAAGATTTTTTTTCTTTGTTATATATTTTTTATTTTTGGAAAAAAATTTATTTCCTTTTTTCTTAAAAGTTTTCCATTTATAGTTTCTGGATTTTATTTTTGTTGCTTGTGGTTTTAGACATCCTATCTTCCAATGTTCTTGAAGAATTTTATCACAGCATTTTGTATTTATAGGATTTTTTACCTTTTTTTAGCTTTTAATTCTAAACATCTTTCATTAATTAATTTTAAAACAAAGTTTATTCTTAGTCCTAAGTTATCTAAGTTGGCCATTTTCTTTAATTAGTCATCATAATTTTTAATGGCTAGTTTATCCAGTAGGTTTGGTAATTTATGAAAAAATTATTACAGCCAATGATTAGTTTGATCATAAGGTAAGCTATAGAAAGCTTTTCTGTATAATTTATAAAAATCTTCAAAATAACATATATTACATAATTCTAGTTTGGATCGCATGCATGTAGCGGCTGGTATTGTTATTTCATCTACTACACCATAAGATTGTTCTTTTATAAATTTACTTAAGGCTTCTAAAAGTTCAACCATGTTTCTTTTTTTAACATATTCTCTTTTTGAGTTTTTCCTAAAGTTATAGCTTCCCAATGTTTTAACCAATGGAGCACTTCTTCTTGAAATGTTCTAACTAAATAATCTAAAAATTATTCTTTTGTCCATTAATTATGTTCATTCATCTATGACTTTTGCTACTTGTTTAAAAGGAATGTTATCTAAATTTAAATAAATTCCTCCTTTGGCTATAGGTTGTTTATTCTTCTTTGTGTAACAATAATAGGTGTAGATTCACCTTAGTTTTTACTCCTGATGTTTCTCTAGTTTTGATATAGAGTTTTTTCATTTTTTCTTTATAACCGAATTCGTTTTTAAATTCTTCTATTGGTGGATTTTTGGCTTCTTTTTCTTAGGATTTTTCTCATCATCTATATTTAGATGAAGTTTCACTTTCAAATTCTAAATTTTCTTGTTGTGAATTAATTTCTTTAGAAGTTTGTTCTTCTTCAAATCTTGCTTCTATATTAAAAACATAATGAAAATATTCTAAAAGCTTTTCATATTCTAGACAAACTTGCTTTATTTGTTCTAGAATTTTATTTCTTTCTTCTATGCTTAATTCCAGATCTTTATAAAACTTTCACCAGCAACTAATATTTCTTTTATATTTCGAAATTCAACTTGGTTAATTTTTTTTATTAGAGTAGTTTCTCCACTTAAAATGGCTAATTTAGGATTTGATTTATAACTAATTGATTCTAGTATTTTAAGATTTTTAAATTGAGCATTCATATTTTTTATAGTATAGCAAACAGGATCAATAATATTATTTAGGTTACTACAAATATTTTTTAAATTTTGATCAGTAATATTATTTAGGCTACTACAAATATTTTTAAAATTTTCATTTTTACCTTCAATATGCATAACATGAGAATGGTTTATATTTTCTTGACATTCTAGTTTTTTATTGTACCTTCTTCCATTAATTATGATACCTAAAACTTTGATTTTTTTTTCTAAAGGTGCTTAAAACCAATTTCTGAGATCCTCTAAATTCAACAAAATAGAAGATTAGGCATGGAAATATGAGCTCCATAGAAAACTAAGTGTATGGGTTTTAAATTAACGACTGAAGATAAAGTTAAACAAGAAACAAGAAAACACAAACATGTATACTAAGAATACTTAGATAATTAAAACATACCTTTATAAGATGAAGACTTCTTTATGTTGATAATATAATAAAATTATACTCACAATAACATAAGAAATCTCAACACATGAGATAACTTATAAAGCATAATTATCTTTTAGGCTCTGATACCAATTTTACTATAAAGATGCGAAAGAGAGTTACACAGAAGAAAGATTAGACAAAAGGGAATATACTATACAAAGGATGATGCCCTCTTCGTCTTCAATGAAGGCCAATTTATAGACATACAAGATAATATCCTACCAATGTAATTTAATAAAGGTGAATAGTACTTTTACTATTCATGAATGAATCATAATTTTTTACTATTCAAAATAGTTCCTCTTAAATGGTATTGCAGGGGGATATGGAGGGAATCTTTCTTTTTATTTTTTTGGGCAAGGTTTCTTGATCCTAGATTTCTGTTCATAGAATTCTAATCCTCATCTAGTTGATGGTGTTATCTTTTGCTATGGAATCTAAGGATAATGCTGGAGATTACTGATCTGGAATTAGCTTTAGATGGATTTTTTTCTTTCGCCTCTATTACTAAGTCTTTTGGAACATCCAAAATACTTAGCTGTTACGCTATTTTTTCCAATAAATTTTGAGGTTTCATTTTTTGTTCATTGGAAAGAAAACAATTTACTAGTATATGTTAAAAGAATTCTTCTATCATCAATGACTTTAAATAAATTATTTTCCTTTAAAGCCCTCGCTACTTCAATTAAATGTTTTGCACTGTTGATCCAGTATCTTGTGGATGAACACCTTGTGCCAAAATTAAAGTATAATTATCTGGATGTTGTTCCTCCACCATTTCATTTTCTGTTGCTTCAGTCAGCAACCATATCTAATAAGGTCGAAAGACTTTTTTCTCTATATCTCCATCCAATGGTGCTGGCAACAGAGAATGTCAAATGTTTTATTCTTTTATGATTTTTTACTACATGATAGACCATTGATTTGATCATTTGGGAAAAGTTTTTAAGCTAATCAAAAGCTTAACTTTGACAGATTATTAAATTAGTAATTCCCCATTCAATAGATGTTAAACTCCAAGGTTCATGATTTATGGAAAAATGGAGTTTTGGTTGAAGATTATCAATAGTACTTATATTGGTTGCACATTCAACTAATATATTCTTAACAACTTTTTTGTGATCATGAATCCTTTCTTGGATTGACATGAATAAATGTCAAAGGAAACTTATTTGGATTTTTCAAATAAGCATATTCTTTTAATTTTTTCAAAGAAAGATAATTGATTATCACTTTCTATGAAAAAGACTAGACTAAGATAATTATTAATTTGTTTATAAGAAAAATCTTCATTCCAATCCATTTGGGTAATGATTTGGAAAGATATTTCTTTTAATTCATTATTTTATTTTTTAATCTCATTTAGTTTAGCAGTTTGTTCAGCAAGCACAGGTAATGACAAGCTGCTAATTTCTTTGTATGTTGATGATGTACTTTTTGCAAGCACAGGTAATGGCAAGCTGCTAATTTCTTTGTATCTTGATGATGTACTTGCTTCAGGTTGCAACATTCAAGCCATAGAATAAGTCACAGACAAAATGAAGCAAACTTTTGAGATGTTGGATTTAGGCTTAACGCACAACTTTCTTGGCATGGAAATAGCACAAACAAATGAAGGCATATTCCTATTACAAGAAAGGTTTGCTTTAGACTTGCTCATTAAGTTTCAATTGAAGAATTGCAAGCCTGTTGATATACTTGTGATTCAAAATGTTAAATTTGAATTTGATGATGGTACTACTAAAGGAAATGGAACTATGTATAAGGTTTTGATATGAAGGAAGCTTACTATATTTGTGTGCCTCCAGGCATGATTTCATGTATGCAGGGAGTATATTATCTAGATTCATGTATTCACCATCTCAAACACATTATGAAGTGAAATATGTAAAAGGAAATATGAACTAAGGTGTTTGTTACAAACATAACGTGGATGGTAAGATGGTTGGTGATTGCAACAGTGACTTGGCAGGCAATGTTGAAGATATAAAAAAACTCTTCAGAATTTTTTTTCATGGTAATTTAGGGACCATTTTCTTGGAGCTCACATAAATAATGAAGCGCTCCAAGAATTTAATGTCAAAATTTTGGATAAAAGGTAAGTAAAATATTTAGTAGTCATCTTTTTAAATTATAATGGCATGAGAAACTAAAAGAAAAAGATAGGGAAATTAAGGAAAGCTTTCTGGATAAAAAGGGTTTAGAATTAGTGAGTTTTATGATAATCCTTTATGTGGCATAGTAAACTAATTTGTTTCTAATGTTATGCTTCCAAATTTAGAAAAGTTTTATGAAATGAAAAGGTTCTTAAGAGATATTAGAAATTACTTTTGGTATGAACCTAACTTTATAAATCATGTATAGATGTGTCCCTCAAGTAGAAATTGAAATCCATTTTATAGATGTGTTCATCGAGTAGAAATTGAAATCCATTTTA
Source organism: Ziziphus jujuba (assembly GCF_031755915.1). Taxonomy (NCBI): domain Eukaryota; kingdom Viridiplantae; phylum Streptophyta; class Magnoliopsida; order Rosales; family Rhamnaceae; genus Ziziphus; species Ziziphus jujuba. The sequence goes on along the minus strand of NC_083386.1, from coordinate 15,775,340 downwards.
GAGAGTTGTCATAATAGTCTATAAGAAGAAGTAAATTATTTCATTGACAAACTAAATCTCTCTTGGGAGGATGGAATAGTCAATTACAGCTACTCTAATTAAAAAATTATTATTTAAAATGTTATCAAAAGTTAAAGAACTAAAATATAATTATCTTGATATTGTGGCAAAGGTTATTATTTTTATTCCATTTTTTCTTCATCGATCATAATTTATTTTAGATTAAAAGAAATATATTTTCTGCGGTATAAGGCATGCTTATTTTCCTTGACGTAATAAAACCATTCTATTTGATTTAGAAATAAATAAAGGGACTCGTTCTCAAAATGGATAGCCTTTAATGCAATTAAAGAGAATTCCAAGGACCAAACATTAAAAATAAGTTGAAAGTGCTGCATATATCTATATATATTATAGTTTACACTAGCAACGTGAATAAACAGTACATGCTTATAATGTCCCCCAAACAAACGCTGCCTTTTTCCATGTAACAGCAGGAACCGATTTTTCTCCTAGATTTTCCCCTTTGGACTCGGGACCATTATCTCTTCCCTTTCCCCGAAAAGCTGTGAAAATTGCTGAGAAAAGAAGAGAAGCCATTTTCACTCACTGACTTTTTCCATCCTTATCATCCTTTCTTTCCTCTTTCGATCTCTTACCACAACATCTTTGTCACTCTAAAAAGCACAGCTCATTTTGATGATTTTGAAGAACAGTCATTAAAGCTAAATACATGGCGTGCATGAAGTTGGGATCCAAACCTGACGTCTTTCACCTCGACGGCCAAACATGGTACACACTTTTTGGTCATCTGGGCCTTTTGTTTCTCTGACAAAATTTTGATTGGAATTTGATTGCATTATGTTGGGTTTGTTGTACCACTGGGAAATACTTAATGGATTTTTTTCCATTTTGTATATTCAGAGATTGTGACTTCTGGGATTATTATTCTGAATTTTGTTCTTAATAAAAAAAAAAAAAATTACTTAAATGGTTTTGCTTTCTCTTTCTTGGTGATATGTGCTTATATGAGCGTCGTCAAAGTCATTTACTATAATTTGGATATTTTTTGATAAAAATTTGCTGTTTCATATTCAAATTTATGTGTGATTTTCATATCTATACAAATTTTAATGTGTGTATGCATTTCTCTTAAGACTTCCCCAAACTTCATGAGTGTGCCTTTATGTTCTAGCCAGCTGTCATTCCTCTAATCCTCTTTTCTTTGTGTTTGTGTGCATTGGTCTTTTCTTTACACCTTTAAAGCAATCTTTTTACTCTTTAAGTTCATAAAGCAACTTATATTATTCCAGGCTAGATTGTTAAATATATTTTAGATGGTATCTTTTTTTCTTCTTCTTCTTCTTCCTTTTTTTTTTTTTTTTTTTTTTTTAATTGGAAGTGGTTTTGTTGGGGGGGGGGGGGGGGGGGGGGGGGGGGAGGATGAAGTTTAGGACCCAATTCTCTCTCTTTCTATGTATTGTTTGGGAAGAAAAGGCATTGTACGCATGTAACAAATGGCTCATACAAAATATGTAAATGCATAGTAAAACAGCAGCCTCAAATCTTGGAATAAATCACTGCCTATATTTTGTGAAATAATGGATCTTTTGTTAAAATAATCCCTTCATCATCTTGGAATGAATATTTCACTTAAACTTATTTAAATGATTCCATTCCCGTATTATTAATGGATTCCTTGATTCTCATTCATTAAGATCATAAACTTGCTCGCATTTACATTTTACAAATGAAGTAACAGTTATTAAATTCTTTTTTTCCAGTGAGGTCGCCTTTGTGTCTGTCTGTCTGTCTGCTGTCTTCTTCTTCTTCTTTTTTAATTTTTTGTTGTTGTTGTTGTTGTTCTTCTTCTTCTTCTTCTTCTTCTTCTTCTTTTTAATTAGCAGTTCCTTAGGTTGCGTAACAGTGAGGGAGTTTATTTTACTTGTCACCTAAGCTAAATTTTGTCTCTCTTGTTCAAGACAACGGTAAGATTAGGGCATAAATGAACTCTTTTGGTATGGGATATGTATCTGACTGTATATTCAGTAAAAGAGTTAAATCATCTTTTGCTCAAACAAAACAGAAACAAAGTAACTGGAAGAAATTTTAGAGCATAATGGACCTAAAACCAAAACAGTTAAGTAAAAACTACAGTAAATTTTAACAGTTCTCACTGCTGGATATTTGAGTTTTTAATTAAAAAATATATATGGAATTTAGACAATGGCAACTTTGAGTTTTTCATCCAGGTCAGTTGTTTTACAACCCTTGCTTTTCCATACAAATACATTTAAAATTCATATCTATATCTGGCATGGTGGCAATCTTCAAATGTGGACTATGTTAACTTGATTTAACTTGACAAAACAGTTGAAATTTCTTCATCAAGTGGTCTTCTATTCATTGCATTTCTTTGCTTGAAGCTAACATAATGCTCTCATTTGCAGGCTTTGCTCAAGTGGACTTCCAAGCGATGTCATCATTGAAGTTGGAGAGCTATCTTTCCATCTCCACAAGGTTAGTTATACTTGGTCAGCCTTTCAACTGTTGTGTTTCTTAATATTTTATATGTTAATTCTTTCTATATAAGTAGACACAATGTTTAGAAGGCAGATCAACTCTCTGACTGACTACTGAGGTGAGCTTCGTATTTATTTCTTCTAGGCATTTAAAGTAAAAATCCCACAAGGAATAAGCCTCATCCTTTGTATATAATCTTTGTATCCTCAAACACACATATGAATTATTTATTATGTATTTGAAGGAAAAAAGACAACCACAATCGTGTTTAAGTTCTTCAAACCGTTTTGTTGTCCTTGTTATACCTCAGGAGTCAGGTATATGCCTTGCCTCATGTTGCGAGAGCAGAAGGCCTTCTCATCCACATGGCATCTCTGTACCATGATAGACCATGGGCATCTGTTTTCATTATTTGTATATTTAACTTGTATTTGGGCCAGCCTGGTTTTTCTTTAATAATTTGTTTGCCTACGTACTTAATGATTATTACTGAAATCTTGTACTTGTTTCTTCCTTGGTATGTTCACCAGTTTCCATTGCTATCAAGAAGTGGGTTATTAGAAACTCTTATGGGGGAATTATCCGGAGGAGATGAGAATAAATGTGTTCTGCATCTTCATGACATACCTGGTGGACCCAGAGCCCTTTTGCTTGTGGCCAAGTTCTGTTATGGTGTGAAAATAGAACTCAGTGCATCAAATATAGTTAGTCTTAGGTGCGCCGCAGAGTACATGCGGATGACTGAAGAACATGGAGAGGGAAATCTTATTGTGCAAACCGAAAACTTTTTGAATGAAATCTTTGGAAATTGGACAGACTCAATTAAAGTCTTAGAAAATTGTGAAGAGGTTTTACAACAAGCGGAAGAGCTGCATATTGTTTCTAGATGCATAAACTCATTGGCAATGAAAGCTTGTGCAGATCCAAGTTTGTTCAGTTGGCCTATGGCCGGACAGAGTGCAAGGCAGAGCCCAGAAGGCACTGCATTCTGGAATGGAATATGCACGACTGCCAAACCGCATCCTTTAAGTGAGGACTGGTGGTATGATGATGTGTGCTTTCTGAGGTTACCTCTGTATAGACGTCTAATTCAGGCCGTTGAAATGGGAGGTATGAAACCGGACAGGATTGCTGGTTCCCTCATTCACTATGCAAAAAGGCATCTTTCCTTATTGTGTAGGCAATCAAGCCTGCAAAATGGAAACCGTTCGGCCCCTGGAACGACCATTTCTGTGCCATCTGATGCAGATCAAAGGAATCTTCTCGAAGAATTAGTGGAATTACTACCTGATCAAAAGGGTGTGACACCTACCAATTTCCTGCTTAGGCTTCTAAGGACCTCTATGATCTTGCATGCAAGTCCTTCATGCCGAGAGAATTTAGAAAAACGTATTGGTGCCCAGTTGGATCAAGCAGTTCTGGAAGATCTTCTTATACCAAATATGGGGTATTCAGTGGAGACTCTCTATGATATCGATTGTATTCAGAGGATTCTTGATCACTTCATGCTGTTGGATCGTGATTCAACCGACTGTGCTTCGAATTTTGTAGATGAAGGCCAATTGATGGGAGGTTCTCATCCACTGACCCCAATGACTATGGTGGCTAATCTGGTAGATGGGTATCTTGCTGAGGTGGCACCTGATGTAAATTTGAAGTTACCTAAATTTCAGTCACTGGCTGCTGTTATCCCTGAATATGCGAGGCCATTAGATGATGGAATTTACCGTGCTATTGATATATACCTCAAGGTAAAAAAATAAAAATAAAAACACTACCAGTGTTAAATTTTGTAATTCATTTCTTCATAAAAATTATCACTAGTCTGGAATATCTGGTTTAACGTCACTTTTCACTCTTCAAAAGTGTTTTTACTGATACGTGATAACATGGCTGGAAATGGAGCATAACGTCACTTTTCTACACTTTAAAGTAAGCTGTATGACAACTACTTGGTAATGTCTTTATGATGTACCTGCTACATATTAGTTATATGCAAATAGACGTGTGAAGGTTAGTGTATAAATTATTTGAATCTCTCCTCTTTAGAACTGTAAAAATTATTTGAAAATTCTTCTCTTACATAGGTTGTGTTCATATCTGCAAATGACAAAGACCTTCAGAAAGAAAATCAGTAACGTATGTGGGATTGACTTCTGCAAAACTTTGCTTGTAGATGCCACCACCCTCTTCCTTTCGCTCTGTATGTTTGTTCATGCGCATGTTTTAGAGAAGTGGCGGCAAAAATATGGTGCTTTAGATTGAATTTTTGGTTGTTTCCTTGCTCATGAACCATGACTATTGTTTTATCTTCTTCATAGTTCTAGATACAGCTTTATTGCTTCATTTTCACAAAGAGCGCATCCATTTATAATTCTCAAAAAAAAAAAATATCATTCTTTAGTAATCAATAAGGATTGAATAGTAAATTCTTGTAGCCACTAGATTTCTTTTTCCCTGAAGTGCTGGAGTTTGTTTCAGGCTCATCCCTGGCTTACAGACTCTGAGAGGGAACAAATCTGCAGGCTCATGAACTGCCAGAAGCTCTCACTAGAAGCCAGCACTCATGCCGCTCAGAACGAAAGGCTACCTCTCCGTGTCATTGTCCAAGTTCTATTCTTTGAACAGCTTCGTCTCCGCACCTCCATTGCTGGCTGGTTCTTTGTTTCGGACAACCTTGGAAACTCCCAAAACCCAAGTGGGAATCTTACACTTGCAAGAAATGAGGCATCCATCCAGACCGGCACTGCTCAAGATCAAACTATAGCAGTTGAAAGCATGAGGGAGAAGGTTTCTGAGCTTGAGAAAGAGTGTTTGAACATGAGAGAAGAGATTGAAAAGTTGGTAAAAACCAAGGGAAGTTGGAATGCGATCTTGAAGAAGTTGGGGTTTAGAGTAAAGTCCAAGTCATGTGAGGCAAAAGTATCCAAGAAATGCATTAACACCAAACAATCACCACCATCAACAGAACCCCAAATGAATGGAGGTAAAACCCAAAAAAATGGTGAATTTGAAGGTTGAATTTTTTAAACTAGCATAATAGAATGAACTTTGTTTTATTTTTTTATTTTTTAGCTCCATAAATTACCTTCCTAAGGCTAATGAGTTTTTGCCTAATTGTTTGTGGTTTTAGGCAAAAAAATGTAGCCTGTTATTAGTTTGTTATATTTAGTAACATTCCATTGTAATACAAAACCACTTTCTCTAGAGAAATTGCCAATGTGTGTGTCTCTCTTGTGGATTGAATAGTAAATTCTTGGAGTTTTTGTTTTCAAATTCCCTTTTTCAAAATCTTAATTCAGCTGTGATGGAATCTGACCTTCGCCAATATTATTTCAACTGGACCAATATCAATTTATATCCCTATAGGGGGTGTGAATGACAAAGATTGTTATTAAATCCAAAGGATGTAAAGATTTTTTAAAGGGTGAATAATATTAATCTTAAATTCTACTTATTCAAAAACAAATGGTTATTGTTATTATTATTTTTTTTTAACCCAATGAGAAATTTAATATTGAATTTTAAAAAATCGAAAACAACAATTTGAACTTAATGGTTTCCTAAAATATCCATTTATAAGACGTCTTTTATTTTTTTTTTTCATTCTCAACAAAACCGAATCAATTTTTTATTATTATTCAGTATATGATATAGATATATAACAAAAATATATAATAAGGTTCAATCTTTCAAATTTGAAACTAAATATTTAATCATTTATAATTGTTAAATTTGATGTAATATATAAATATAGATTTTTTTTTTTTTTCGTATAGAAGAAAATAATAATAATTATAATAATAATAATAATAATAATAAAGGCCTCCATTTTTCTTAGATCTCTACCCACTGGGATCACTGGTTCATTGTCCACCCATTTTCTCTTTATCCGAGTAGTTGAGCTCCATACGAAGCCGTTGTTCAACACCCACTTCTATCCCTTTCAAGCTCTCCCTTCCGAAGTTGGAGCAGATTTCGACGCCGGCCAGGTGTTGCTCAGCTCTTCTCACTCGCCCTCGGCTTGTCATCCGTGACTGTTGGCTCAGGTTTTGATCTTCTTTGAAATTTGCTAATGGGGTTTTGATCCATTTGTCGTTGACGCATTTATTTCTTATGTGAAATTCATTGTGGGCACGTTCGATCGAATATAATATAAATTTTTGGTAATTTATGGTATCTTGCTTCTTATATGTTATAATAGAAGTCTTTTTAAGTGGGTATTCCTTTTTGCTTCTTTTGCTTTAAGCTAATGGTTAATTTGAGCGTGTTTCCGATTGAAACTTTTTCTTTTTTAACAAATTTGTTTTACTCAAAATCAATTGTGCAGATATTTATTATTAATGACTGGTAGTATTAGAATTCTTCGTGGATTATGGCATATTGACAAAGATAAACAAGGAGCGGTTTCTTTTTGGAGTTTAAGTAAGCATAATTGAGGTGGCTAACTTGCTAAGTGAAGTCATGAAAGTATGGGATCATAAAAAAGAAACCGGTAAATGTTCTTTTAAAATACTGCAAAAGGGAAGTGAAATAATAATATGATGTTCTCCTACTGTTTGCACTTCTAAAGTGTATTAGTTAAGTAAATATCTCATGTATAGTTGTGGATTTGATACATTGAAGGCACTTCAGATATTGTTGTCCTCAGAATAACTCTTGTGTGTTTTGGGAGACAGTTTTTCTTTTTTTTTTTGGGGCTCATTTTCTGTTTAATGGAACAATTTATTTTCTCTAATCCTTAGCTAACTAATCTGAAGCAAGTTTTGCAATTTTCTGTTGTACTTCTCTAATCCAACACATGTTTCTTCTATACTCTTTTAGCATGTTATATATTTATCAATAGTATTTATACAATATACATTGTGATTTTCACAACAATATCAAATGCGTATTGAGTTTATTTTTGTAAAAGGTGGAGGTTATGGGAATTTTAGTTATTGTGTGAACATTGATGGTTACTCTGTAATAAAGCTTAATAGTTGTTACATATTGTGTGAAAAAGCTTAATAGTTGTTATGGATACTCTGTAATAAAGCTCAACACTTTGAACAAGTATAATAGTCTATATTGACTGAACAAGTTCTTTGACTTGGTTTTGTGTGGTGGTGAAAGAAATTAGGAAAAAAAGGGAAGATAAAAAAGCAAATAGAAGAAAACTAAAGGCCTGTTTGATAACAAGTTCATTTTTATTTTTCTCCCCCTTCTAAATTGTGTACGGTTTACTGACTTCAATGGTTTATTAATGTTAGTTGATGGTAGTTAGAGTTTGTTAGATATATCAATTAACTACAAATGTTAAGGAAGGAAAAAAAAACAAAAACTAACATAAATTTTAGTTTTGTTTCGTTTTCTTTTTTCTTTTCTTTTTTTTTTCTTTTTTTCTCTGCTTACATTTATAGTTAATAGGGATGTCTAACTTCTATCAACTAACATTTACAAAACATTGAATTAAGCAAACTACATACAATTTAGAAGAAAAAAACAAAAAGAAGAAATACAAAATGAACTTGTTATCAAACAGGGCCTAATAAACAAAACAAATATTTCAGTCATTTCAGTGGAAATGATTATACCATGTGTTCACTGATGTACATTTCAGTTGTTTTAATAAGCTATTTTGAAGTTAAAGTCTGTTTGTTTCCAATTTGAGAACAAATCTTATCTATTTCTTCCCTCTCTTCCTTTGAAGTCTTAACTCTCTTTAACGTTATCTCTCTTCACACTCTCTTTCTATCTGCACATATACTGCATTCAACTATCAGAACAAAGCATCTTTGCCTCTTCAGCCTCATTTACTTGTAATTCTTGCTACAAGAAATCAACCCACTTTCACAGCTATCCATTTCTTCTGCCCAAACTTTGATGTTTTTGCTAACCATTCTTTGTCTCCCTTTTTGTCGTCTGGGTTTCAGGTGATTTCAGTACATGTTGAGGTTTTTGGGTTTTATGGATATAATTAAGGAGGTTGCATTATTGTATGTGTTGAATAAGGTTGTTGATAATTCTACTGTGGTTTTAGATGATTTATTTGTTTCCTGATGGTTATAGCTGTTTTGCCTGGATTTTGCTGGTTTATATTTTATGTTCTTTTTTTTTTTTTTTTTTCAATTTTTTTTCTTTCTAATTTGTTTGTTTGTTTGCCATGTTTTCAATTTGAAAAAAAAAAAAGGTTAAAAGTTTGTAAATTTTTGTTTTCATGTTTCTCTGTTTTTTTATATGTGTTTCATGTGAATGTTATTTATGTTGACTCCCTTGATAAAACTCTCATAATTTTTTTTTTTTTTTTAATTTTTGTCTTTGAGTTTGGTTCACTCTGTACTGATCATCATTTTCAAGTGGAGCATAATTTTCTATTGAATTCTTTTTTTGGCTTATTTTGATTTCAGTTTGGTTTGACTTATGTATGCATGTTTGCAATATGCTTAATTTTATAATATTATTATTTTTTATTGATCTTGCTTTTGACTGTCATGGATTTTAGCGTTGTTTTTTATTTGATAATGTTAATATCAAAGTACGGTCATGCAGTGTATGTTGAAGTCTAGCATCTAGGAAAATGTTTCTTGGTAGAATACATTTGATAAATTTTGTTTTCATGTTTCTCTGTTTTTTGATATGTGTTTCATGTGAATGTTATTTATGTTGACTTCCTTGATAAAACTCTCATAATTTTTTTTTTTTTTTTTTAATTTTTGTCTTTGAGTTTGGTTCACTCTGTACTGATCATCATTTTCAAGTGGAGCATAATTTTCTATTGAATTCTTTTTTTGGCTTATTGTGATTTCAATTTGGTTTGACATATGTATGCATGTTGGCAATATGCTTAAATTTACGATTTTATTATTTTTTATTGATCTTGCTTTTGACTGTCATGGATTTTAGCGTTTGATAATGTTAATATCAAAGTACGGTCATGCAGTGTATGTTGAAGTCTAGCAGCTAGGAAAAAGTTTCTTGGTAGAATACATTTGATGAAAATGATGAGGAAGACAACTAAATTAAACTACTTGAAAAATCAAGGGTTTATTATGCAACTAAGTGATGGTTTTGTTATCCTAATTCTGTTTCAATTGTACTATTCTAATTTCTAAGAGTTGTATTTCTAACTCCTTGAAAAGTCAAGGTGCCTAGGCAACTAAGGAGTGATTCTCTAAGTTAAAATTTGTACAATTGTATTCTAAGAGTTGCTGATGGGATGATCATGTGAACGCATGAAAGTCTAAATCAAATTTTTTATCTTTATTATTTTAAAAATTATATAAATCATCCTGTTTGTTAGTTCGACACTGTATAAAACATTTGAAAATATTAATTTGTCCGGGGAATCCTACCTGTTTCTACCATAATTTGGTTGTTAAATCCAATCGTGGGTACTAAATGAGGCCTAAAAGGTCATAGGGTTCTTCAATATTCACAAAATTCTTCTGTCAGAACTACCAGTTTTTTTCTCTCTCTTTATCTTTTTTTTTTTTTTTGTATTTTATTTTATTATTATTTTCTTTAGTGTATCACATGATCTGTTTTTTTGTTTTTTTTTTTTTTTTTTTTTTTGCCTTTTTTACTAGATGCTATGCACACTAAACTTCAGTACATAGGTAATTTTTTAAGTTTGAACTGCTACAACTTCCTTGCAGATTTGATTCATACAATTCACCAGCTGAGTTTCTTGTTGCCCGACTATACTACATGAAGAGAGGGTCAAATTGGTGCTGCCCCCGAACAAATTTCTAATTTTTATATTTTACGTTATGGCTTATTCCTTTGTGTAATCATTGGAAGGCCTTCTGGACTGTTTATTTTATAGGATTTTCTAGCTAGATATAAAAATTAAAATGTCCCTTGTATGCCCATCCTTTATAGTTCCCTCTTCTTTCATTAACCACTACAAAGTTTATTTCAAGCCCTATGGATACACTTCTCCCTTTCCTTATTTTGCTTTTGGTCTAGGCAAGAATCGGTCTTGCCTAGTCAAAGGTATCCCAATAATTGTTAGAGAAAAAGAATATAATATTTTAAGGTCTACTAAAATAGATTGCATGAAACCTAATTACCAACCTGTCATTGAAGAAAATGAAGTATCTTTTCATTTGGGAGATCAAGAAAAAGATGACATGGAAGACACAGACTCACCATGGGAAGGGGCAGTTATTTACAAGAGAAGCTCTTCAATATCACATTTGGAGTATTGCACAACCTTAGAGAGACTTGGGTTAGGAAAACTTTCAACTGAGGTCTCAAAATCCAGGGCTTCGGTGATGGGATTACGGGTAACAAGATCTGTAAAGGATTATCCTTTAGGAACGCCTGTTCAGATCTCCATTGATGTTACAAAAAAGAAGCAGAAGTTGAGGCTCGATGGGATCATTAAAACTGTCATCACTCTTGGTTGTAACAGGTATATATTCTACCTACTTCTTTATTTCAACCACTATGCATTTTCCCATCTTGATCTGATTGAAGGATCCATGAAAATTAGTTTCTGTTAACTTTCATGATCCCACAATAATATACAATAGGTGCGAATCAGAGTCGAAAATGTACATACTCATCTTCCCTTGGCTGTTTCCTCTTATTTATGCTTACCTTAATAGTTGTGGAAGAGAGTTCTGGAAAATTTGTTTCTTAGAGTTTTATGTCCTTTATTCTATGTTAAAGGTGTGGGGAGCCAACTGCAGAGTGCATTTTCTCCAACTTCTCACTCCTACTTACTGAAGAGCCTGTTGAAGAACCAGATATTATTAACATGGGAATAATATGTGGGGGAGACAAGGTCCAATCTTATGCTGGAATTGATGAGGAAGGAGTGGAAGATGATGAATCCTCAATTGATTTGGAGGATTGGCTGTATTTTCCTCCAGAAGAAAAAGAAATAGATATTTCAAAACACATAAGAGACTTGGTCCACCTAGAAATCACCATTAATGCTGTTTGTGATCCAAATTGCAAAGGTTTGTGTTTAAAATGTGGTATAAATTTGAACACCAAAAATTGTAACTGTAGCAAAAAGGAGGTGGAAAAGAAAGGATATGGGCCTCTTGGAGATTTAAAGAAGCAAATGCAGACAAAATAATTAATGTCTAAATTTTTGTATATGCCGTTTATTTTGGGATGCTATTAAAAAATAGTACTACCATATATGCTGTTTATTTGGAATGCTATTAAAAAATAGTATTAGCGTGTTAAATTACCATCTATTCCAAAATTAAACAGCTATATATATCAAACTCAGTGTGAGTTTGTTTCCACCAAAAAATAAAAAATAAAAAATAAAAAAAATTCTCACACATAGTTCAAGTATATTATTTATCAAACTGTATCAACACTGACGGGACATCCTATATATATCAAACTCACACTATATTACCAAAAAATACTATATATATATATATATATATATCGCACTCACACTGAGTTTGTTGTCCCAAAAAAAAAAAAAAAACAAAATCACACATAGTTCAACGACATATATCAAACTCGCACTCCATTTAATATCAACACTCACGTGAATATCAAGCTCAAACACAATTTAATATAAAACGTTTTACTTGTAAGTCCATTAGCAAAATAGAAAGATGTTACCCAAAAAAATTAATTAATTAATTAATTAAATTAAAAAAGAGGAAGGAAAAAAATTAATTGGGCTTTTACACATGCCAAAAATTACTTAGAACAAATTAAACTTCACAACTTAATGCGCTGTATCATATCGTATTTGTATTAAAAAATTTTCTTCCAAATATAACATGTTAAGTTTTCATATTGAAATATATAAATTTAAACCCATTTATTAAATCATTGTTTAACCCGTTTACAGTACTTAATTAAGCTCAATGATAAGATTTATTTTTAAATAAAAAAAAAGCATTGACAAATACAAAATTACACTTAATTAATGGTTAATAGTACAAAATAATAATAAAATAATTATATGTGCGAAATTTAGTATTAGATAGATGAATGAAAATTTTACATATAAGAAAATACCATTGAATACTATCAACAAAGAGTGAATATTTAACAAATATAAATTTTTATTACCAAAATACCGTTTTTATCGTGTTGATGGGTTGATATCCTATTTCAATATTAACAAGCCTTTAATTAGTGTGTATTATTGTATTAGCACTGTTACAAATCCTATAGTGTTAAGTGAAACCCAAACACTTTAATATTGTGTGGATGTTATTATATTGCGTAGAATTTTACCTGATTTAGAACATATACAATTGCAAACAAGAATGAGAATCTAGGACATAAACTTGTTGATTTTGTAGCTGCCAAGTTCCATTAACATGTTAAATTATTGTATACTTTAAAAGCTTAATTTGATTATTAAAAAAAAAAAAAAAGAGAAGTCTAACAATGTATATAAAACCCTTACACAATTTATTATCAATAAAGAAATTTATATGAATCCTACTGATAGAGAGAAAATTACCTATAAACAAATTGAATTTATTACCTTTGGAAAAACAAAATAAAAAACAAAAAAACAAGACAAAAAAAAAAAAATGATGAAATGCCTAAACTAGTATGCAGGAGAGGAACCACCTTTACATCAATGGACATTGAAGATTAGCATGATAAGGTCCTTTATGTCATTAAATCTATATTAATTATTTATTAATTTTTAATCCTAGTTGTAAAAGTTATTTAAAAGCGGATAAAGGAAAACTTAATGCTAAATTTAATGCTAAAATCATCATGACTTTATGCGTATCTGATTATGTGATAGCATCAGTTGTTTTTATTTATTATTATTTTTTTGGTTAAACAAAAATAAAAAACAACAAAACTCTAAGAGATTTTTTTTTTTCTTTTTGGTTTTAAAACTATAAGAGATAAATACAATATTCATAAAAATTTGTATCATATTCCAGTAAAAAAAAACCATTTCTTTTCATAAATTAGGGAGGAAGAGTTAGCACCAGATTTTGAACCTAGGATTGGAGTATTATTACTAGTGGTCATTGATAATGGAATTATCCCTTCTCAATTTGGGTGTAAATACCTTATCAACTAAACCAATCTCATTTGACAATAATAAATTATTATTATTAAAAATAAAATGAATAAATATAAGTCTTGTAATAATTTTAGAAACCATGCATTTAAAATTTATCCAGTAAAAAATTTTAGCCTATTAATTTTTTTTGGAAAATTTTGAAAACCTTAATAAATAGGCAACAATAAATTTATTATACTAAGAATAAGGATTTGTTAAAAAATAAGCACTGCTTTTTTATTAGAATCAACTAAAAAAAAAAAGAAAAACTAAAAACTAAAAATATGAAATTGTTTAATAATACTCTTAACGGAATCTTTTCAAAAATTTATAAAAAAAAAAAAAATCTTAAAACACAAAAAAAAAAAAAAATTACAAGAAATGAAAAAAAAAATTAATTGAAAAATGAAAAACACACCATAAGCGGTTTTTATTAATATAATATGTATATATATATATATATATATGAAGTGCTAGTAGGGGAAGTTGCCTATTACTTAATGGGAGACAGTTATTTTACAGTCATCAAATATTATAGATCATGCAGATCTAAGACTGTAGATGGCTGTTGTCCACTATATGGTACTTGACTTCACACACAATAGCAGTATTATATATATATATATATATTAACAATATTTTTTGAAACACAACAGAAATAGTAAAGGTGGCACACATATTGATCAATATTCTGAAATTAAGCAACCTATAGATTTGATGATAAAGCATTTTTAATATAATTTACTTTTGTATCCTTCTCAAATTGACAATCAAGTAAAAGATATATGTAGGTTTTACAAAATTTAAAGGGCAAAATATGCGAGCAATAAAGTATCCAATTTAATCTCTATAGAAAAATGCAACCCAATACAAGCATAGTACGTCAAAGTTGGGGCACAACATGATACAAACCACGTTTAGTTAACCACGAAGCATGAAGCATGGGCATGTAAATATTAGCCTATGGGCTAATGGCTGCGATGGGTACGATTTGAGTGGAATTAAACACATGGAATATTGTTATGAACAAATTTGTGCATCCCTCCCTTATCGAAAAGGGGTTCCCGATATGGGTGTAGGATAATATGTATCACATCAGTCTTTAAGTTGGAAGACTACACGCTCCGCCTCCATTGGGGTGGGCCACTGTATTGGGTGCGGGGTACAGGGAGCGAGAGCGTAATCTTAATACACTCACATAAATTTTAAATACCAAAAATATCCTTTTTTTTTTATTTTGCCTTTTCAAAGTAGATATTCTTTATAGTTTATTTTTTTGGGTTAACTGCGCTTTCAGTTTTGCCCTGATGGTTTGGTCTGGTATTTGTTGATCCTGTAACCAGAAGGAAACATTCTTTATGGTTCCAAAAAAAAAAAAAAAAAAAAAAAAAAAGAACTAAATATTTTTTAAAAAACTTTCTGCCATTAAAGCAAAGAGAGTGTTAGCACCGCTTATGGCATGACGCGATGGGTATCATTTCCGGCCACCATCCCTTTGTGCTTTTTTTTTTTTTTTTTTTAAATCTTAGGGCCTGTTTGTTTCACCGGATTGGACAGGATTGTGTCCCAATCCGGTGTTTGAAAGGAACAAATGAAGAAGCGGATAAGTTAGCCGCTACAGTAAAATAATCCCCCGAGAGGAGGATTAAGCTAACCCGTCCTTCCCCCTGGGTCAAATTTCTGTCCGGAGCTCATCGAAGGCGTTGCTAGTGTCTCTCGCGTGCCTCTGCCCAGATCAAGCTCTGAATATGTGAGTTTGCATTCTTCTTTCTCTTCTCATTGTTTGTCTGCTTCTTCTTCTTCATGTTTCAGTTTATTTCTTTTTTATTAGATCTGCCCATATTCCTCTTTTTTGATCTGCCAGAAAAGACTTTTTCTTTTTCTTCTTCTCTGTTCTCGTTCTTCTTCTTCTTCATCTACATTGTTCTTCTTCTTCTTGGTTTTTCATCAACACACATTCGGGCCATATTTTTCTTCTTCGTTTGTCTTGTTCTTCGATCTAGCAATTTGTTTTTTTCTGCAATTTTATTTTCGATCTGGTAGTACAAATCTGGAGGAAAAAATGTCTTCTTCTTCATTCTTCTCTTCGATCTGGCATTGTTTTTTTTTTTTTTTTTTTTTTGCCATTTTTTTTCTTCTTCTTCTTCAACCTGGGAGTACAAATGTGTAGAAAAAATTTCTTATGCTTCTTCTTCTTCTTCTTCGTTCTCTGATTCTGGGTGCTCCATCTTTCAATCTTTATCTTTTCATCAACCACGTATGAAATTTTTTACTTTTGCAAGATTGTGATGCCAAATAACATATTATCCATCCTCTAATTACTAAAATTTTATCTAATTTATCTAAAATTTCAAATTGCTATCCTCTACATATTCTGTATGTTGTATTGAACTTATGGATGCACAAATTCTGCCGTTAGGCTAGTGTACAGTCCGTGCTTCCAAGGTTATGTGTTAGTGCCACATTTAGATAACATCTTGATAACATCTTTAGAAAATTTAATCTGGTGGTTTCTGAGCTTTCAATATGTCTTAATGAAATGCCAACCAGAGAAGCATAGTTTTGACCAGAGAAACATAGTTTTGATGGCCATCAGTAAGAAAGGGTTGATAAATCTTGAAACCTAAATTAAGTGCATGAAACTTATTTTAATCGCCCAATCACATGGGACTAGATTGGATCAGACTTTAGTGTGAAATTTGGAACTTTGTTTCATCTTGTTGGATGAAAGTTAGCAATTATACTATCTTAATTTAAGTATGGCAGTTAGAGATTTTTTTTTTTTTTTTGGGTCAATATCACATTGAGATTGACAAAAACCTTTTAATTAACCCGTAATTGGGGGGCAGGGCGGAGAAGAACAACTAATGTGTAGAGCATATGCAGTTACTGAAAAGTAAAACGCCTATTTTGTTACTATGTGCTATATATTTTATGCATTTTGTCAAGCAGATGGTGGCCAAGTATGCAGATGTGATCCACTCATCTCCTTTTTCTGTTCCTTTTAAAGGCATGCCTTTCATGCCTTCCTTCTATGTTCTTAGAAGATGTAAAGAAAGCAATTATGTATTTTTATATTACAAATTAAAGCATCAAACTAAGCTAGCTACAGCCTTGAAATGGCCACATATATATATATATATATATATATATTATATTTCTTATTCTTGGAAATTGTTAATTAAATGGTGTTATCATATTGACAACAACCTCTAGTCCATGTCATAGATGGAAAGAAAACTTGTGGATGATATGGTCACCCAAAGAGGTCAACTTTGGAAAACAGATGTCTATATATATTTTTGTCTATCTGGATGCATAGATCAGGGTCATATACCATGTACCATGATCTCCTTGACCGCAATTTTATCAAAAAGAAAAATGGCCATCCATCTGATCTGTATATGTTCATTCTTACCCACTACCTTTCACAAAAGTTCCACATGGTGTACCTTAAAATCCAGTTGGTTTCTAAGAGATATCATAATAACTTGTACCTTATTTTTCCAATTTTTTTAATTTGTTTCAATTTGGGTTTTTGTAAGTTTAATTAACAGTTAATCACTTTTTTACATAAATAATATTAAAAGTAATACAGTTAATCACTTTCTAATAAAATCTCTACTCTTGAAAGGGGTTGCTTTTACTCAAGTATAAGAGCAGATTACCCATACATATGAATATTCTAGTGTTTATACAGGGATTTTGTCTTATCAAATGTCTTAACTTGTTGAAGAAGGCCTCCATTTTTTTTTCCCATTTTATTTCTTCTTCTTCTTCAATCTGCTAATACATATTTGTAGAAAAAATTTCTCCTCCTTCATTCTTCATCTTCGTCCTTCTTCTTCTCCTTCCATCTGCCATTGTTTTTTTTTCTGCAATTTTATTTCTTCTTCCATATGTACAATGCTTAGTGTACAGTCATGTCAAGTTTATACATTTGTTAATGTTGGACTTGTCCTTCTATGCGTAGGCTGTGAATGCTGATTCTGTATCGGAGTTGAGTGAACTTGGAAATCAATTAGCCAACAAAAGCCGTTATCTAAAGTTGAGGTATGCAGCTATCTACCTACAGATATGATTGTCAATGTATTTCTAACATATTTTTCTTTCTCTTTTTAACATTCATTGATTAGACTGTTCTGTTTTTTTTTTTTTTTATGTTATTAGTTGACTGCAATTTATCCTTTGAATGCATTGCTTTTAAATTTAATATGGAAAATAAAAATAAGTGTAGCCACATCATGCTAGAGAAACAGAGAAAGATAAAATTAGATCTAGAAATCTAAAAATAAGTGTAGCCACATCATGTTCTGTTTTTTTTTTTTTTTTTTCTTTGTGAGTGCTTACTTTGAATATTGACATGAAAAAGTATTTGGAAATTAAATAGAAAGAAATCATCATCTATTCTAAAAACTACAGTTAATAAAAAATAAATCCAAGAATGTATATCAAATTCATTTTTCGATATAAGCCTCAAAGCTTGAGAATATTTTTACTGGTCTCAACTTGAACCAGGGACCCTCAAGAGAATACTTGTAATGTAAGTCCACTATAAACAAGGATGTGTGCTAAGAATGGGCAGAGATTAACTTAGTCGTTTGCGCCTAATTATTGAATAAGCAATGGGAAATTAACTATACATGATGTGGTTGGTGTTGAAGGTAGATGGATGAGGGCCCCAAAGCATGAAATTGTATTGAAGTTTCGTTCTCATTGAACTTTGGTTTACTTTTTTCCTGAGTGGGGTTAGTTCTATGCACAATGCACTTCTTTGATAAGAAAATAAAGAAAAGGAAAGCAGAAAAAAACAAATTAACGCTTTGCGGTTTAAATGAAAAAAAATAAAATACAAAGATTATGCGTGAATAATGATTAGACCAGTCCTTTACCAAAATTTAAAAATGAAAGTATGCTTAGATTGGTCGAAGATGATTTGCAAGCTGAAAGCCAGAGAACGAAACCGACACCAAACTATAATAAGTTGGGCCTTAAACATTGTTATTTAGTTTACTAGAAGCCCAATTTTCAATGCAAATGATTGGACTCATGTATACTTGTATCCAACTGGTGGATGGGCTTGTGGTTCGAAATCTTTTTTTCTTAAAATTTTTTTAAGAGATGGCCCAGTTATTTGTTTCTAGTAATCTTTTCAAGTATACTTGTATCCAACTGGTGGATGGGCTTGTGGACAGAAATCTTTGTTTTCTCAAAAAAATTTTCAAGTATACTTGTATCCAAGATATATTTTTGTAAATTATAATTTTTTTGTACATTAAAATGTTATGTTTGTTTTGTTTTTATTTTTTTTATTTTTTCTTTTTTGTAGTGAATATGGATCGAAGAAGATTAGCTGCATTATTGATGCTTCCAAATGATAAGGCATTAGAATATTTTTGTACATGCTTTATAGTTATCGGGTTTATGTACATGTATGTAGCAATGCGATTGAGAAATGATAGAGGTGTTAGGAATCGAATAAATAGGACTGCAGAGTTGCGTTCGTCTTTTGTAACTAGTTTGTTGGACAATGATGTTAACTGTATTAGTCAACTTAGGATGGATAGGAGAACATTTGGTATTTTATGTCAGTTATTACGCCATGATGGATATGTTAAAAGAGATGGTACTGTTATATTGGAAGAGCAAGTGTGCATATTTTTGCATATAATTGCTCATCATACAAAGAACTGTACAATCATCACTAGATTCAATAGATCGGGGGAAACAGTTAGTAGATATTTCAATTCAGTGTTGAATGGAGTGTTACGTTTACATGGGACATTGTTGAGGCATCCTGAACCTGTGTCAAATAATTGTTCGGATGATAGATGGAAAATATTTAAGGTATGTTAATCAATTAGTTTGGTTATTTTATTTAATTCGTAGATATATGTGGCAATATCTTATGTAACTAATTTTGTTTGTGACCTAGAATTGCTTGGGAGCATTAGATGGAACTTATATTAAGGTTAATGTACCCGAAATCGATAAGCCGAGATATCGAACCAGGAAGGGTGAGATAGCCACAAATGTCTTAGGTGTATGTAACCCAAATATGGAATTTATATTTGTATTACCTGGTTGGGAAGGTTCCGCTTCAGACTCAAGAGTACTTCGAGATGCATTAAGTAGGCCAAATGGATTAAAAGTACCCACCGGTAAAAGCAATCCTTAAAGTTCATATTGTAGTGGACTAACATTACGTTATCTAATAGGAGCCATTTTTCTGTGTTAGGTTATTATTATTTAGTGGATGCTGGTTACACTAATGGTGAAGGATTTCTTGCACCATATAGGGGAACAAGATATCGCCTTTCCGAATGGAGAGATGGTTGTGCACCTGCAAATCATGAAGAGTATTTCAATATGAAGCATGCATCTACTAGAAATATAATAGAAAGATGTTTTGGGGTTCTAAAAATGCGATGGGCAATTTTAAGGAGTCCATCGTTCTATCCAATTTCAACCCAAATTAAGATAATTACTGCATGTTGTTTGATACATAATCTTATTAGGAGAGAAATGGCACTTGATCCTGAAAAAGTTGAGTTTGATATGAGTAACGATGCTGACATAAGTGGGGATGAAGATATTATAGGATCAATTGGCTCTTCGGATCAATGGACTAATTGGAGAAATGAGTTAGCTAGGCAAATGTTTTGATGAGTGGAGAAGTCGTCGTGGTTAATAGTTGATTGTTATGATTTATATAATTTTGTAACTGTTTAATTTTATGGTGTTTGTTACATCTTTTGTATGAAGACTAAATTATATTAAATATAACATATGAGAATTTTATTATTTGTTATTAAATTCATATTTTTTATGGTATTTTTGGAATCATGGAATTTTTACATAAATAGCAATGGAAGTTGGAGGTAGCAGTAACGATAATAGGGGTGGTGACTCTAGGCATACATGGACTCAACGAGAGGAAGAAGTTTTACTGATTATCTTAGATGAAGCTGTAGCTAGTGGGCAACGTTGTGATACAGGGTCATTTAAGCCTGGCACACTTACTATGATTGAGAAGCGACTATCTGAGCTATGTCCTAATTCGAGACTGCGAGCCAATACACATATTGAGTCGAAGATGAGAAAGTGGAAGAAGCAATATGGTATAATATATGACATGCTGAACAAAAGTGGATTTGGATGGAATGACTCTCTTAAATGTGTGGAGGTTGACAGTGAAGAAGTTTGGCAAGCATATGTGCAGGTTTTGAATATTATTTGAAAATATAAGTTAATTTCAATTTTAGTTTGTTATCTAGCATTTATTTTTTCTTAGCTAAACGTTGGCTTTTTGTATTTTAGAGTGCCCCAAGTGCAAAAGGTTGGAGAGGAAAATCTTTTCCTATTTATGAGAAGCTTGCTAATATTTTTGGGAAGGATCGGGCAACTGGACGTGGAGCACAAACTCCAATTGATATGATAAATGAAATAAATCTGGACATTGCAAATGAACCAATTGATAATGTCGATTCTCCAATGTCTGTGAATCGAGGAGGTAGTGAACCATCTATACAAGTCCAAGCAAGAGGTAAACGAAAATCTAGATCGAAGGACGATGACATTGTAGCTGGGTTAGGCAATGCAGCAGAGAAATTATTTGATAAAGGCTGCAAAGTTGGAAAAATCCGAGGCTAATTATCCACAATATTTAGCTATGGAGCTTGACAGGTTAGGATTTGAGGCCAGTGACAACCTCAAAATCTCTAAGGCAATGAGATCGGATCCATCGAATATAGAGGTTTTTAAGGTTATTAAAACGGATGCGAGGAAGATTGCATTTGCTTGTGACTTTTTGGATAACTAATTTAGTAAAGTAGTGGACTACATATTTCTGTTTATGTATGGGAGGATGATAATTATGAACAATTAGGTTTGAAACTTATGAACTTGTTGTATGGTGGTGGATGTTTGTTTCTAAATTTGCATGTAAGGATAATTTTATGATTATGTGTTATGTTTTAGAATATTCATATGCGCGTGATTGAGTTGATTTATTGATTTTTTAATTGTATTACTATATTATATTATAATGTATTCTTATATGCAGGAATATTAAATGGCAAGGAGAAGGGTTTATGTTGTGTTTAAAGGTAAAGAACTAGGGATATATAATTCTTGGCCTGAATGTCATCAACAAGTGCAAGGATTTAGAGATAATTTATATCAAGCATATAATACAACCCAAGAAGCTGAAATTGCATATGTTGAGTATGTAGAACAACGGATGCGGAATCGTAATGACGCAAATCTAATACGACATACCACCGCACATACACATGCTCAAATGAACAATGAATGGCGTAATGATTTTATAGTAGGTTTTTTATTCGGATTGCTAGCAACAAGTGTATTTACTTATTTGTTTTATAAGTAAATTATTCTTGTAAAATCCAATATATTTATATTTATGTAGTACTTGTTATTTGAATTGCTACATGTTAAATCTATATACATATACATATAATTTGGATATGGATATTCTTATATTATCAACAAGTTCTTAATTACATATACTGTTAATTATTTCTTTATTTGTGAATAATTGTTATTTATGATTTACCATACTAAAATTTTATTTTTATTGGTTTTGGAAACAATATATTTATGTAATTTATGGGTTAAAAAAATATTCAATTGTCTTATGCATACCATTAAAATATATTTATTTTTAATTAATTGTTATTTATGGCATACTATGTTTTAAGTTAATTTTAAGCTATTTCTAAAGTTATATATTAATATTATTTGTGGGTGTATACAACAAATTTTGTATATTTTGCATGTATATATAAATATATAAATATATAAATGTACAACTTTAATTAGATGTAATAATTTTTTTTCATATAAATTTAACTTTTAAAATTTTTATTTTTTTTAAATTAAAAATATAATTACAAAATAGTCATATCCAGTCTGATTCGGCACCAAACATGGTACAATTAGTCCATCATTCAGTCTGGAACTATGCCAAACATAGTACTGCACTAATTATCCTGTCCGATCCTGTCCGATCCTGACCTATCCGGCGTACCAAACGCCCCCTTAAAGTATTCTTTTATTTTCTTCTATGAAAACAAAAGAAAAAAGTCACTGGCAAAAGCTTTCCAATCGGCGTCCAGTTTTTCATTACTATCAGTAACCCTCTTCAAACGGTAGATGGTATTTGTAGTACAAAATAATATATAAATCAATTAAGAGAGAGAGAAAAAAAAAAAAAAAAAAACATGATTTGCTTATTTATTTTTTGCAGTCCGAGGGGTCTGGTAACCCCCTAGCAGTTGTAGGCGATGACTGTTTCCGGTGTAAGACGCGTAAATTCAAAAAATATAATATAAAAAAAATTTAATAATTAAGATTTAAAAAAAAGTAAAAAAGGTATTTTAGTATATTTAATAAATTTGAAACTGTATAGAGTTGTTTTAGTGTTGCAACTAGAAATTCCCTCATTTTATCTACACCCCATGGAGGCAGAATGTGTCATCTTCAACCTTGAATTAATATGGTTTTTTCTAATTTTTCTTTATTGTTCTCATTTTTTTCATATTTCCCTCTAATCATTTACAAATGAAAATGAAAATTATCATCAAAGTAAAAAAAAAAAAAAAAATCCATAAAACTACAAATAGTAATTATGCCAATTATATTGTTAAATTTCTTAATAAGATTATGCAATAAATTCAATTTTTTGTGGCTCTATTTAGATAATATGGTAAAGATATTTCGGATAATTCGTTAGATAGAAAAAGTGAAAGGTGGCCAAAATTATTGAAAATAAGAAAGATTGATATTTTTTCTTCATTTTGGCTAAGGGGTGGGAATTTTTGTGTTTTCCCCAATATACTATATTAATTCACTTATATTTTTCATTATTTTTTCTAATTTTTTTCAAATTAATCAGTGAAATACTTTATTAAATTAATATTTATTTAAGATTCAAATATTTGTTTTAGAGTTATATAATTAACTAAATATGCAAATTTTTTTTCTTTTATGTAAATAGTAATTGCAAAATAAATCAAAAAATAAATTCGTTGTAATAAATTTAAGTTATTTGTTATAATATTTTAATTTTCATAAATAAGTGAAAATATATATTTTGGCATGAATACAAAATAAATCGGCATGAACATTACACAATAAATAAATGGGTTAGCACACGCATTGGACAATAATTTTTTTTTTTTTATATGCCCCAGTACCTTTTATCCTTCGGTAAATTCGAATCCAACGTAACAAACATAGATGATGATGTTCGTACCAACTGAGCTATCATACTTTTCTATTCCATAATAAATTAATGGACCAGCACAACACAAATGAACCAACATTTTAATCAATCGTGCCAACACAGTATGACCCATTTGACACATCTAAGTTATATTTTATTTTCATAATATATTAGTTTTAATAAATAGATACTTAAAATAAATAAAAATATGGTGGCACATATGTAAAATGGGTCAGCACGAATATTAACATGCCAGCAGAGCACAATATGGTAAATATATGAATCGTTACAAGTATGGTATAATAAATAAATAGATCGATACAAATTCTAAATGCATATGAATGAGCCAATATTTAAATGGATTATGTCAACATGAAACAACACATTTGATGCCTATAGTCATCTATTGCATATTGAGAGGAGGGAGAAAGGTAGGAAAAAGAGCAGTCAGATGGTATTTTATATATATATATATATATATAAATGCAACGTCTTTTATAATGTCAAAAGCAACTTTTAAAAATATTTAAATAATTAAATCAAAAACACTTCTAATCAAAACTAATAAAAAGCAATTTTTTTAACAAATTCTTTTGAAAAAACAAAAACAAAAGCACTAGTAAAAATAAAAATTATGCCAACGTGTTCTTTTTTGCTATGTACAATGTTATCTTGTTTACAAAACAAGTTCATATAGAAAATAATTGATTTGCTCAATAATAACGCATTTAAGGCTTGCTTCGTATAGTGAATTAATTTCCCCCACAATGTATTAAAATGGTACAATCTTTTGTTTGGTGAAAAGATGAGATGCACAAAAGTGCACAAGCTTGTGCAAAAAGAGTGATTTTATACCCATTTTGTCATATAACATATCCAACATAGGAAGAAAACAGTATTTCCAACTTATCAAAACTATAATTTAAAAAATATATTGTTCAAATATTTTAAGGATAATGATGTGTAGCCATTTATAATTGTATATGTTACTTAAATTTTTAATAACTAAATTATAGCAACGTAATAATCCAAATATTTTGAAATATATAATAGAAACCGAAAAGAAATATAATATATGTAATTAATAAAATATTATAATGGTAGATAATAGAATATATATACATCATACGCACATAAACTTCAATATATATTTCGTTTGATATAATTCAAATTTTGTTTTGGGTCATAAATAAAATTCCATATATTGACTGTCGGCGTAATCATTTTATTTGAAATAATTTATAAATAAAAGATACTTTATTCGGTTAAAAAGAAGACCCGCCCCGTTTTGTCTTCGGCAGAAACATACCTGGGTTTTTTACGTTCAGAATCAGACGAATCGGATTCCTTCACCTGTTCGACTCAAACACATCGACGTATCGACCTCGCGGCTTGTAACTCTGCGGCCTTTTGCGCTGGGTTTGTCTAAACCTCATCTTTTTCTCTTTCTTTTTCTGCCCAACTTTTTTTTTTTTTTTTTTTCCCTTCTTCAGCCCCAACTAGTGCTATTTCATCTCCTTTTTTTTCCTTTTACTATTTATTATTTTATTCGTGGCTCATTTGCGGCTCTACCCTTTGATTTGGTTGACAACATTTGTTATCGCCTGGTATTGCAATTTTTGAGGAATTTCTTTTCACTATGTTCTTTGAAAATCTAGTACAATCGATTATGGAGATAAGGTGTTCGATGAAATGAGTTTGCTTGGCTGTTCATGGTTGCTGTGAAAATGAACACTGAAAGATTCGAATTTGATTTCCGCTCTTTGTTTAATTCCAACTTCTGATATTATATGCAATCTGGGTTTGTTTTTCTACTTCGTGATTGAATTATATTTGAAGCTAAAATTTGGGTTAGGAAACTTTTCGTGCAAGAAAGCTGATGTTTGACATTCACTTGTTGATTACCTCTAGAAGTTTATTTGATCTTTTTCGTGGTCTTAATGTTGCTATGCAGCTCCTGTGTTTTTGAATGGTGTGTGAAAATGATGACCATCGAGACAGCAACAGCTCAGCCTCAGAAATCAACTAATAGTGCTTCTAACACTACCAAGGTCCAGAGTTCAGCTCCATCATTTAAGAGATGGGGTAGAAGGCACCCATTTGTTAGATATGGGCTTCCGATGATATCACTCACTGTGCTTGGGGCGGTTGGTCTTGCCCATCTAATACAAGGCAGGTTAGTGCTTCTGTTTATACCCAGTGATTCCTGGGTCGCAATGCTATTTGGGTTTTTCTTGTCATTGAAACATATACCTTGAATACCAATTTAGAAGTTTAGCTACTACA
Organism: Ziziphus jujuba; assembly: GCF_031755915.1. Taxonomy (NCBI): domain Eukaryota; kingdom Viridiplantae; phylum Streptophyta; class Magnoliopsida; order Rosales; family Rhamnaceae; genus Ziziphus; species Ziziphus jujuba. Next base: position 15,749,274 of record NC_083386.1, on the reverse strand, counting down.
TTCAGTCTGAGCAGCATTTAGCTACTAGATTCAGTTTGAGCAGCATTGTTTTGCTTGCAAAGAACAGCGTGGCAGAAGATAAAAATACAACATTGTTGATTGAATTCTCAAAGGATGCGTAATTTTCAATCCAAGCTAGGCTATCACAAGCTAAATTTGAAAGATCATAACCAAGCTAAGTTTTAAACATTTGGTGACTTTGCCTAGATGTCAGTTTAAAATATGACTTCAGTTTGACTGATTTGGCTCAAAGGAGTCAGGTCCCTGATTAATGCTACATATGCTTTTGGATAGGTCCAAGGGTTGTAGGATTAGAAGGTGATTTGTAGTGAAATGGTAAATAAATGCTATGGCTCTCTAGACGGAAAGAAAAGGTTATTTATCCAGTTATAACATTGATAGAAGAATAGAAACTTTATGATTATTTTATGGTTTTTATTATTATTATTATTTTTTTCCAGTTATTGACATATCCTGAATAGCAATTGATGGTTCACATATCATGAAGAAACTATCATGTCATGTGTTCATGTCATTTGTGCATGCACAAAGCAGAATGTTGTTTTAGAACTTTTAACAACTATACCTGTCAGAGTCATTATTGTTGCATCTCTTGTTTATTTATGATTATTGTAATTGTCATCACTGTCTTCTTTTTGTTGTAGTTCAGCAAGGATATTGCAAAGGTGAAAGACGATCAGGAATGGGAGATCATTGAGACAAGAAAAGCACTATCAAGAACAGGACCTATAGAAGCATATAAGCCAAAAAAGATTTCATTGGACGAGGAGTTAAAGGTATTGCTCTCTTCCTCATACTTCGAATGATAAGACCAGTGGCCCTTGTGCTTATTTGCCTGTCTTGCTATCTCATTTTATAGGCTTTACAACAGAAGGTGGATATAAACAACTATGAGTACAAGAAAATTCCAAGACCAAATGAAGGCAAGTCAGGCTAGTCTTATGGTCTGCATCCAAGCAATCGATGGAAAAGTCTTGTAAGTATAATAGTAACACTTTCGTATTCCCAATGAACTCGTTCGTGCCATTGTCCTTATCCGGCAGAATGCTTATGCATTTCTTTGATTCGGTCATGCTCTGAGTTAGTTGATATTTGTAATGATGAGTAATCGCATTATCTCAAGGATTCTTACAATAAGCCAATTAGTTGTTTAGTAAAAAAATATTTCCGAGTATGATACATCCATAATTCACAATTTTATGGGGAAATGGCCATTTTGTAATTTTATACTTAACCAAATTCCTTGGTCGAAAGCTAAAAATCATGCATCTGGTTTGGTTATAGCTTGCTGGAACTAGAGTTTTCAGCATATCCATCGCACGAGGCCACTTAAAATGATAAAAGAAAATATGGAATTTTAAGAAAAGATCGAGGAGAGTTAATATGGTATGATAAGTTTGTGATGGATGAAATGTTGCTTTCTTTTTTCTTTTCTTTTTCTTCTTTTTTTTTCCCTCTATTTGTGTGTGTGTGTGTGTTTGTGTGTTTTGTTGTCATTGAATGCTGCTTTCCACGTGTTACACAGCAGTAGTGCCAGTGATCTCTTGGAAGTTCCTCGAAACATTATTATCACGCTAGTCAGTAATGGCGAGCCTATATAAGCTGATCTAGATTTCAAAGGAATTGGATGAATAATAATCAACTTTCCTCTGTCTGTCTCGTTGGAAACAGGACTAATAACTATGGTCTGAGTTTTATCAGGAGAGTGAAGATTAAGAACATCTTGCCAGAGGGAAATAAGGAAAATTCACGATGTTGATTTAAGGGAACTAGAGTTTAACACGAATAACAGGTGCATTTCTTAACAAAGTTTTATCCTATAAATATTTAGAACATCGACACCGGGAAATGGTTCATTCAGTATTTTATTATCTGATTTAAATAAGCAGTGCCGAAGTCAATTTGTTGGTATATTGGGTTACGATTGAGATATGGCTTGCTAAGCGTTGGCAATCTGAGAATTCATGAAAGGGCAAATGTCTACTTGATAAAAAGACTAGTAAGCAAACAAGAAATTTGGTATAAGCTTCTCTACTGGATGCCTATGCCATAAGAGGCTTCCAGTCAAATTTTCAGAAAGACCTGTCCTAGGATGCTTTTTTATCTGAAGAAATAATGGCAAATGGCAAAATTCAAAGCACAAGCACTTTAAAACATGGTTTTCAAAATGGTTAAAATTTGCATGTTATAATTTAGGATGTGAAATTGTCCTCACAATGGAATCCTGTATCCGAGTTCAGCATAAACATGTCTGCTCGCCATTCTAGCAACAAGACCTTGTCTTTTTTGTTTTTGGTGTGGGAGAGAATATTGTCATGCTCTGCTTTCAAGACTTCCAGATTTGAATTTTAGTTAATAATGGATCCACCAAAATGGCATTGCGGCCCCACTTCCAGTGGGTGAGACTTGCAGTTTCTATAAATTAATGCCATCCGTATATGTTGGGGTGAGACTTGCATTTTCCACAAATTAATGCCATCCATATATGTTTTACACGCTTTTCATTTAAAAGATACCATTTTTCTGAGATAGGTAGGAGATATACAGATTTCTTTAATCCATAATTCATTGCAATGATGCCATTTTATTTTAACAATTTACTAAGCTAAGATGAGAGAGAGAGAGAGAGAGAGAGAGAACCTCATGGATTCAGTTAAAAAAAACTCGGTCAAAAGAATTGAGAGCAGGCAAATTATATATCAGGTGAAAGATCCTTTTTCACAATTACAAACTTATACCCATTTCCCTCAAGAGAGACCAAAAAAAAAAAAAAAAAGCATTGCTCATTGCTCTTTATGTACACCACCCAACAACACAATCAAAAAAGACATCATGTGGTAATTCCTACCTAGTGTTCCTTTTCTTGTTTCCTTCCCAAATATATCCTTTTCACCATTTCCCCACTATTTATTCATTTACAACATACAAGGCAAGAGCAAAATGACAGCCCAAGAAACCTTTCCGCAATTCTTCAACTTATCTTCCTCCCCAAGACAGATCTAATTTTTAAAGGGACAAAATGGAAAAGCACCAGAAAAACCATTGATAACTTGAGCAAATCTACCTTGGCTTTGGTTGTGATCCTGATGACCATAATGGTTGTACAAGCCTCTGGGCTGATGGACTAGCCAACAATGTAGCCTGAGATCGAGTAAGCATCTCAACCATTGATGGGGTTTGATATGACTGAACAAGACTTGAGCCATCAGTGGAATCACCTCTTGCTGTTGCTCTTTGCCATGAGTGTGAGCTCAGACCAGAAAGAATATATGCCCTCCCAGATGCCTCATAAACATGTCTGCTTGCCATCCTCTCTTGCATCTCCTTCAGCTCAGCATCTAGTGCAACACATAGTCTATCCCGATATTTTGCTGAAACAGTCTCTGATAACATCCTTCGAAAATTTTCAAGTTTAGAAACAGCACCAGCTAAGTCTCCCTGTTCAGCAGCAACTCTTGCCTCTGCCATCACCTCAGCAGCCTGGAGCCTGTTGCGCTGCCGGTCCACTTCTATTGATGCTACTTCTTGCCCAGCTATTTCAGGTCTTTCAATCCTAACTTCCTCACCTTCTAATGTCACCATTTCTTTGGTGAAAGGATCTTTGTAAACACATTTCACCTTCAGCAATGATGTTCCATCACTCGAAGACTCTGATGGGACACTAAGAGAAACTAGAAAATCCCTCTCTTCATCTGCATACAAATCTCCAACATCAACAGATCCTGTCCTTCCATCATCCATCACACGACTTGGGTAACTCCCAGCTTTTAGCGATCTAAGTTGAAGGCTAGGCTGAACACATGCAATTGCTACTTGCAGTTCTTGCACCACAACACTCAAAAGACCCCCAATGCACTGTGCAAATGCATCCTGGATGACAGCTTCAGTCTCAATGAAAGAAAACGTTCCTCCAGATATCTCTGAAATTGAGTGCATTGATGAAGCATCATGATCTGCACCAAATCCGAATGCATGGACTGGAATCTGGAATCCTGTGTTATTACCACCATGAATAGACAAGGGGAGAAGTAACTGGTAATTTGGTTGAGGTTGGTTAGCCCCAGAACTGACAGTGTAAGTGTCCTGCCCATCAGACAACAGTATAATACTGGCAACAGGATTTCTTTCTCTTCGATCTTCCATTACTTTTGCGCCCTTTCTTAGACCTTCAGCAATGTTGGTTCCACCATTTGCAACCAGAGAGTTAACAGCCTGCAGTGCCTGCTGCCGTCCAGCATCTGTCATTCGACGGAGAGGAAAGAGGCGACGTGCTGTTGAAGAGAATGCAATAACTGAAAGCCTGTCATTGGATCCAAGATTCTGTATAACAAATCCCATTGCTCGCTTCAGCAATGCAAGCTTGGTACCTGCCATACTACCGCTAGTATCAAGAACTGTGACTAGGTCAACAGGAGCACGGGGAGTTTGACAAAATTGTGGAAGGCTAGCTTGAGTTCTGCCATGATTATGTCTTGAACTTGTTGCAGCAGCTTTGAGATGAACTAAAACTGTAAAATTGTCATAAGAATTGGATCTTGGAGCAGCTGAAACTTCTGGATATGATTTGATTTTTATTGTTCTGAAGGGTTTGTTATCTGCAGCATCTTTATTGCAAGAATTTCTCTCAGAAAACACAGGTTGGTGATCCAAGGATTCGTCATCATCAAATATGCCTGGCTCAGGAGCCTGATACAGAGGCACAACGTGCCGCCGATTTAAATCTCGTCGAGGGGTAGGTATTCGGCGGACAACAGTCATCAAAGCATCATTTTGAGGCCAACCTACTGGACCAATTGATGCCCTCCCAGGGATAGGATCCAAAGTTGGACCTTGTATTGGGATTTCTTTCCACTTTGCCCTACAAACTGGGCAAATTTGGTTGCCATGTTTTACATTTGAGGCAATGCAGTGGAAGTGAAAAGAATGTGAACATTCTGCAGTAAAAATAGCATGGCCACATCCTTGTTTCATTTTGGTTAAGCATATTGAGCATGTTTGCTGAAAATAAGACAAGAATATATGTTATTGATATAAGAACATTTTTCTGCCCAGGAAAAGAAAACATTAGAACTTTTTGTACACAAATATACATACACAATATTATGCATGAAGAACTAATAGATGGTCTTATTGAAAAATTAAAATGTCTCAAAATCTATTAAGAACAATTCTCAACCGATCCTAATCACATTTTCATTGTAAGCTAAGAGGTTCCATAGCCATAACGCAAAAATCTTAGAAACCAGTGTACTAAGGATAATGATAAGATATTCTAAGGATATTGATAAGATATTGAAACACTCAAATCGCAAGAATGTAGGGCAGAACTGAAAAGACCAACCAAAGTGAGAAACAACTCTCTAGCATGTGAGAATATTGAAACACTCAAATCGCAAGAATGTAGGGCAGAACTGAAAAGACCAACCAAAATGAGAAACAACTCTCTAGCACGTGAGAATATTAACTAGACACTCATACTGCCTAAAAGGAGGACAAAAATGAGAAATCTAAACACCATTCAGACAATATATTGACATGACATAAAAAACTTGAAACCGTAATTCATACTTAACGAGACAAAACCTTAATCCCAACTAACAAAGTATTATGCACCTACTTATGCCCTAATTTTCAACCGCAATTACAAACACTTTAACACACCTAAAATTTGGGTGAGAAGAAATGAGGATTGTGCCAGTCCGTTAAGATAAATGGAAATTGTATAGCAGTTTTAATTTGTTCATTTTTTTCTTGATTACTAATTATAAGCCCTGTTCTATTCTATTTTCTTTGCTTTTTTCCTTTTCTTCTTTCTTTTGTTATATGATTGTTACTAATACTCTATCTCTATATCAAAATATTCTTCAAAATTCTTCATTGTAGTTTTTTGGAGTCAACGTCAGTGTCTTCTAATTAAGAAAGTTTTCACTTTCCAAGTAGCCATGCATAATTTATTAGAGCATAGGACTTAATAAACAACAACAATATAAGGTTCTATGGTGCAACTTACATCCTAGCTTTCCAAAATATATGACAAAGAAGAAAAATAAGGCACAAATAAGTAGATCCAATAAGAGTGGTCAATCCACCACCAAATGTAACTGGAGGGGGTCACCAAATTGATATTAAGAGCGAAAACTTTGAGATTCCGCGCCAGACAAGAGAGATTAAAGTCATTTATACATTTAAGAGAAAGTCAACACAAAAATCTTTTAAAACTCTGTGGTTGAGCTGCACACTCTTAAAAGAGACTTTTCCTATAGGGTAGGCCAAAAAGTGGAATTATCAAATACCGACAAATAACCCAAAGAGTGTTAGATTAGATCTACTTGCTAAATAGTAAGCCAAAAAACATATGTCAGTGTTAGATATCCAACAAATAGAGGGCAAGATAGGAAACAAGGAAAAAGGCAAAAAAATAATTAAGGGTATCACTTTTGAATTGTCATCGTTAGACCAAAAAAAAAAAAGATTTAAAAGAGAAAATGAATCAAAGCAGACTAAAAGTGTATTAAAAAACTACGCAATAATACAAATGGAGCAGAGCTTTCAAGACCACTATAGAAAATCATCTACCAAAGAAAAGAAAATCACAAGCGGCTTTATGGCATTTCTCTTTTGCTTCTTTGGTTGAATTCACTGCTCGAAATCTTGCAGATGAACGGCAATGGATGAGGCCATCAAATGACCAAACAAGCTACTTCCCTTTTTTCCCTCCGAGGAAAAGACGAAAAGGTAAAGAGTAAAAACAAGCAGTCTTCTTTCATTACCAAGGAAAACAAGAATGGTCCAGAAAAGGACTTGTACATCAACCCCCAAGCCAATCACAGGAAGACAACAAGACATCAAATTCCCAGATCATTAATTTCATATGGTTCTTGAAATATCTGCTATAGCATGGATTTCCACAAAATCAGAGACGTGTAATTTCTTGAAAATAATAAAATCATACTTTTCTTGAAATTTTTTAATCCATCTATGAAAAAATAAAATATAAATTATATAAAAATGTAAATTCTTATAATTTCATCCCAATCTAAAATAAAAAAAAGCAGATCAAAAACAGGATGTGTCAAGAAATTTCAAAGCTGTTTCACTTGTCCATGTCGTTGGGGCAAATGCCAAAAGAATCCTATATCCTCATTGGTTCACCCAAAACTTTGTTTCCCTTCTGCTTCATTTTTCAGGAGCCAAAAATGCACAAATGGAAAATATCAAGCACCATAAACGATTTAATTAAAATAATACCACTTACAGTGTCTATTTAGCAATTTCCATTTTACTTTCAAACCATTAGAAGAAACAAGACAGAGACAGAAAGTCCTAGAACTAGATTTTATCTTTTTCTGAATCCTTCATTTCCTCAGCATCCAAACAGAATAAAGCTCAAAAATCTTAAAAAACCACACCACAATACAAGCACAAACACACGCAAGGACCATAATCCAAGAAAATCTTAGTAACAATTTGAAAATGAGAGAAAGAAAACAAAAGAACAAAAATAAAAAACCAAAAAAAATAAAAAAATAAAAACCTTGGACGATTTGCTTCCACTTTTAGAGAGCTTCAAGCCGTGTGAAGATGGGATTGGTGTAGTGGGCCTAGACGAACCCATAGCCCAGTTAGCCGGCGAAAGCAGAGCAGCATCAGACAATCTCTCAGCTGAATCAATGGAAGAAGGAGGTGAATCCTCTAGAGTTCTTGGAACATACACACAAAGATTCAATCCCAGTGCGAGCTTTACTTTCCTCCATCTACTACCCATTTTTTTCACTTCCAGATCTCCAACCCACCAACAAAATAACCAAAACCCAGAATATAAAAATATCCTTACCACAAGAAAATCACAGGAGCAGAAAAATAGAAAGAAAAAAAAAAATTGAAACCCAACACTAAATTCACAAAACCCAGATCTCAAAGTGCTTAAATGAAGCTCTCTTTTTTTTTTTTTTTTTTTTTTTTTTGGTTCCTTCTTCACCCTCTTTCTCTAGGACTCTAGCTAGGTGTTCTTGGAATGAGAAAGAGAGAGAGAGAGAGTGGGAGAGAGATAACGGGCTTTAATAAAAGTCGAAGTGGAACACGAAAACCAAGATAGAGAGAGGTTTAATGGAGGGTTGTGTAAGAAAGAGAAAGGAGTAGTAGAACAAGGTGGCGTCTAGGCTGTATTTGCAAATAAATGTGGTGGTGGGTAACATTGGAATGTCAAAGGGGGAGGGAATCGGTCGTATGCATGGCTCTGAGACTTGTACAAGTCGTCTTCTTCATCTCGTTGCTCATGGCCGCCATATGAGAGAGAGAGAGAGAGAGAGAGAGAGAGAGCTTAATGGGTTTATGAGGATTTTGACCTTTTGTTGGTTGTGGTAAAAAGCACATTAAAAACAAAAAACCAAAAAAAAAAGCACGTTTTGATTGAATTGGGAAAAGTTGGCTGGTTATGCTCCATCTTTCCTTATTTATCCCTCGCTTTCCTAAAATATTACCATTCAAGAAAACCATTTTCTTTTTTAATTTTTTTATTTTCTAATTAATAATATCCTTTTTCAAGGTTTTGTATAAGTGAAGATTATTTCATAAAACTTTATTTTCTTTTCCATAAAATTAATTACATATATTCTATTTTCCACCGCTTTGATCAAAGGAGTATTTGTATTAAATTGAAATATATGGTGTATAAATTTTTTATATTTTTTATAATGTGTATATATATAGGTATAAATTTTTTATATTTTTTATAATCTGTATATATATAGGTATCAATGTTTTATATTTTTTATAATGTGTGTATATATATATATATATCCGATAACCTTCAACAATGTAAACAACGTATTATTGATTGACTTATTTTTCAAAGATTAAAAAAAAAATTAAAACAGATTTTGAGTAGAAAACAAATCAATCAAATCCTAAAAGAAAGAGCACAATGGTTCTCCAATATATTATATTCCTTACCTACTTGCATGACTTATTAAATCATGCATATTGGACTTTGGTTTTTGTAGTCACTAAGTGATCCATAAAAAAAAAAATGTTATTTTCTTATAAAAATTATTACATAAGATATACTTTGGGAATAATCTACCTAAATACTACATACCTGACTTTTGTGAAAAATATGGAATTTGTAACTAATTAATTTGGTTTTTTTATTGTTTAATAAGTATTGTTACTTCAAATTTTAAATTAGAAATACAAAAATTAATTAATTAAATTAGAAACAAAGTTATTTTTAATACTTTTTTATAAATTTTTATTATTTATTAGAAATATAAATTCTCATGACTAGTCTATTAAATAATTTCATTTTGTTCTATCACACTAATATCTACATTATCATTTTTATATTTTAGAAACAAAATGTTATATCTACATTTTCATTTTTATCTTTTAGAAACAAAATGTTTATCAATTAAATGAATATAAAGAGTTATCAAGTCTCTTACCAACACTCTGAATATCAATTTATATACATGAATGCCTGACAAATTAATATGATATAAATACATGAATAAATATCTAATAATAATTTTAAAAAAAAAAAAACTATAGCATAAAACGTCCACCTAATAATAAAAGTTTATGATTAGGGTAAATTGGTCTTTTTCCGTGCTTAATATATCTAGGGAAAGTAGCTGGCTGTCAAATCTATATTTTCCCCCTAATTAGCCAAAAAAAAAAGCACTTTTTCTCTTATCAGCTGCCACGGAAAACTCTCTCTCTCTCTCTCTCCCCTCCCCTCTCCCCCTAAAACATATCTTTAACTTTGACTAATAAACTAATGATAATCATTTTCTTTTTTGGCGAACACTCATGATAATCAAATTGCTTAGTGGGATTGATGGCAAATTGGTATAATATATAAAATCAGGAAAAAAATAATAATTCAAAATGAGAACATCTATGACTCATTTCCATGAATGTGTTGGGTTGGCCCCCATGCATCCATCCACCACCATTATCATGATGATGAATCATTGTTGGGTGTGAGTCAAAATGGTGGGAATTTCCTAATCATGATTTTATTTTCTTTTATTTTTTAATTGTTATTATTATTATTATTATTATTATTTTCACATGGCATGAGAGATGATGATGATAAGTATGCCAGCCACACGTGCACATCATCACAGTAGTATCAAATACTGTGGTTACCATATGTCAACCCTGTTGACATTTCTTGCATCCCATCTTATCACATGACTTTAGATGCCTCTTCTGTTTTCTTTTTATCTAATTTTCTTTATATTTTTTCTCCTTTTAATTTTAATTTTAGTTTTAAATTCTTACTTTTATTATAATTGAAATTCTTCATATATAAACTGAAAAATATGTTAAGATTTTGTACCATATAGTTTTGGTTATTTTAGTTTCATTTTAAAGACCATTTTAGTAGTCATTGGAACCACATCTTTGAATAAACACAAAATTTAAAAATCATAGATCTTTCAAAAACACGTTTTTCAAATTAACATTATCATTTATTTTCGGATTTTTGTTATAATATAAAAGGAAACTAAAATGGCCTTAAGAAATTTTATTTTATTTTTAGTTTTTTGGTCAAAGAGATGTAAATTTCATGATTAATAAGGAAGAGGTTAAAAGAAGTTATTGACCTTGAGATTAAGCAAGGAAGTTCTCTCCTACCACGCACAAATTATTTAACTATCTATTCTGCAACTTTAATAGCCCTAGATAAATAAGAATAAAATTATGGGAAACAAAAGACAAGCATAAATCATAAACGTAGATTAGCCTTACCAGAGTGGTAGTTTCTTTTAGTGAATGCCTTAAGAGCGTTAGTTGCATGCATATATATATTTTCCCTTTCTCTTTTCTTTTTTGTTCTTTTTTAACCTTAAATTAGTACTTTTCTAGGATAGTCTATTAATTTCAAAACAAATGCTTCCCAAAAATAATTTTTAATAGGTTAATGGTATTAATTTGTTTATGTTTTTTTCTTGCTTGGTAATGACAAGTGAAGGAATATCATTTAAATTGTAGAGACAATGTTTGTTGGGTAACTATCATAAGCGTGGGTTCATTGATAATATTATATATATATATATATATATATATATTATTATTATTATTATTATTACCAAAGTGTGTTGAACTTTTCTAGGATCATAATAATAATAATAAAAATTGTTCAAACTTTCCGCCTAAAATAATGTGTTCAAGCTTGTGATTATGAGCAATGAGAGATCACCTTTTCTTTAGTAAATTTTTTTTTCCCCCCACATTTGAAACTCGATGATCTTGGTGGCCTCGATCATCCAATTGATCCCCTTTAACAATTAATATATATGACTTGGTTTCCTGTGTACTTTCTCTACAGCCCTACAAAAACCTTGGTCCATGAACCACACCATGCCAAACCTAAGAATTGCCTATTCAATGGTCAAAAACTCGTTGCCTCTTGGGAATTTTCAAACATTACTCTTTTGGCTTTTCATGATGTGTTATAATAACCAACCATGAGTTATGAATCTGCATGTAAGACTAGTAATCCTTGCACGGTTATTACAATTTACCAAAAAAAAAAAAAAAAAAATGAAACGGCCAAACATGTCGGCTCGAAAATTAAAAATATTCTAGAATATACTGTTTAATTTTCTAGAAAAATTATTGACTTTGACTAGTTTGTTTGTCTTAATAGGTTGATAGGTCCATTTATCTGTAATTTGCACTTAAACCATGCATGTTTGATGTTTCATTTCTTTATCAATTTAATACTTTTCTCAAAGCCCAAAAATGTCATCAAATAATTAAGATTTAAAATCAAAATATTGTCAACGTACGAAAGATCTCTATTCATTTCATTTGTTTAATTTCCAAGCCATAGAGTTAATTTAATAGTATATTTAGGTTAGTGAAAAGTTAAAGGCAGAGATTTGTTTTTTTTTTTTTTTTTTTTTTTTTTTGGGAAAACTAGCTAAAGAATAAAAAGGAAGTCCTCTTAAAGATGAAAAAAGTTAGCATGACATGCAATACATATTGTTGGGGGGTTTTGGTAAAGGGGCAATATTGCATGGAAGAAAAAGGAGGATTCTAGAGTGTTTTTATTTCAGCCCCAGATGGACCATTAAATCCATTATGGTGGTTTAGCCAATAGAAGTCAGTCTAGGTTGCAGCTGGGTCCAATATTCCAACCCATTATTTTTGGGAATAGTATCGGCACATAAACGTATGGGTATCTGTATTCCTCAGGTGCTCAACTTAGCTCTTTGTGAAAATATACTTTCTCCAATCTCTATCTCGTGGCAAATTATTGTAAAAAGTGGGTGTTGAAAATTGGTAAAAATTTTCAAATATGAGTACTACCAAATAAGTTTTTTAAGATGTATATCAAATTTGATATGTCAATCTCTTACTAGTAAATATTAATATAATTTAATTATAGATAAGTAAATATTTAAACAAATAAGTAGAACTAAACATAAATCATTATAATATTAACATATGAAATATATTTTGGTAAATTTATTTGATATCCTAACATTATTCTTCAAATATTTAATGGTGTTTTAGATGCTAAATCTATACCATTAGATCACACTAAATATCTTATATATGAAACCGCAGGAAACACATTCCACATTATGATCAAATAAAGATATTGGATGGTGAATATACTCTTTTAACAATATATTGTTGCAACTAAACATAATGTATATGATAAAATAAATAAATAAACATAATGTATATTTATACATAAAATCAAACTCATATGAGATCCATTTAGATTTAGATTTAAAATCTTATTAGCCTATATAAGTTTATATAAGATTATTTTGTCCTCATAATATTTTAACAATTTATTAAATTTAAATAGATGACAAATTCATTTTTAGATCCCAACCTTTTAAATTCAAATATAAATATATATTTATTACCCAAAAAAAATATAAATATATATTTGGATATTAATAAAAGAGATTTTGATAGATGATAAATCTAACGACCAACTTGATATGATCATGTATGCTATATGTATAGGTCCGTCTTAAAAGTTTGGTACCGGTCTGTATTTTGGGGGCATTACAAAATTTTGGTTGCATTTATCTCTTACTATCTCTCTCTTAATGAAGAATCTTTATGACTACCCAACTCAGCTTTGGTTAAGATTTCATTTTTTTTTTTTTTTTTTTTTTTTGGGCTTAAATCAGCTTTGGTCAAGTCGAGAATGCTCAAACAACACTAGTAGACGAAGGAAAAGGAGGGAAAGACTTTGGATTGATGCGTAATGATGTTTTGAGTGGAGTTCCTATTCCCACAATACTTTACTCTCTCTCTCTCTCCCCCTTAAAAAGACAACCTTTTAAAAGAAAAATGCTCTATCTTTTTAGAATGCAAAAAGTTATTCCTCTCCCCCACAAAAGAACATCAACAAGGAACCAAGACAGTGACCCTTTTCATTTCACCCCCCTCCTTTTGAGAGCCACACATGCCTCACACAATTACTTAGAGAGAGAGAGAGAGAGAGAGAGAGAGAGAGTAATGAGAACTTGGTAGGCAATGAGTGGAGATCCATTAACAAAGAATCCTCATAAAACCCTTTTTTGAGAGGAGGAGAGGGAGGGGATAGGATTCCCTTTACCATCTCTAAATTTGCCAGACTTTCTGGGGGTAAGTCAACGAGAAAGCTGACCCCTTTTTTTCTTTTTTTTTTCTGTATATTAAATTATAGCGAAGGGAATCACTCCCTCTTATGGTGCTCCCCACTTTGGAGAGTGATCAACAACAATGTGATGTCTTGCACTAGGAAATAGTTTATAATAATGAAATACCCATTGTTTAGTTACACTAATAATTAAATACTAATAAATGTTTTGGAGGGTATTTGATTTGAACCCACAAAAACCTTATCTTGGGGAACTAGGGAGGATTCTAATAATCTCATCTTGGTTATCCCCTTTTAATGGGGTATAGTGGCGTAAGACAAAGCTTAGGGAATATAAAAGATATGCTTCGTGTTACGTTGGTGGAGATTAAGATTATGTGAGAAAGTATATATAATGAAAAAACTTATCAATATATCAGCGACTCGGAGGTTTTTGCATTAAATTGTTTAAAAGATAAAGTTTATTATAATGTTTATTTATTTATTTATTTTTTTAAATTACCATACATATCCACTCCAAGGAAACAACTAGCCAGTAGCTTTCCTTAATCATGATGTCACATGTATTGATCTTCATCGGCAAGTCAAACCTAATCCATACATCCAGTGGGCTCCATTTGTTTAAAAATCATCTCCAAGATTTTATATGTGATAGTCCCTTTCTTTCTACCTATTTATTTATTTTTCTATTTTGATGTGTGCTTGCATTGTATGTGTATGATTCATCTCACACACACACACGCGCGCACACACACACATATATATTTCAAATTAAGTTGTATATTCTCTTTTTTTTCATCCTTTGAAATATATGTCCAACTGGGCATAACCCAATAGAGCAAAGCCCATTGTTTCCTGTGAAAATAGTGGAATTAGATTACTCCTACACAATTATGAAAAAAAGAAAAATGGTATATGTATCTAAAAAATCCATTAGGATGTATATTAAATATTATTTATCAATATTTTATTAATTTATATTTAATTATATTTATTTTTAAAAATTTTATTTATTCATAATTAGCTAATATAATATTAAAATATAACACTGGATAGATTTATTTGATATTTCTTATGTTATTTATAAAGATAAAGAGAGCAAAATTATATGTGAATAAAAGAAAATCAAGGGTACTAATTTTTGTGAATTAGTCACTATTTTAATTCTTCCAGATTATGGGATTTCATGAAATTAGAGACTTAAACACAAATATCAAAAGATATAGCACATATAAAATAACAGAAACTCTAAGAAATAAAAGATTGGTCAATATGATACCTATTTCCTATGTCCACAGAGTGCACCATCAGCAGCCATAAATCCAGTATGAATATGTTTGAAGATTTATAATGGTGAAGTTTTTTTACCTCTTAATTTTAATAGCTATGTAATCTCTCTTTTCACATGAGCACAAAATACTAAAAGGTTTAGATATAATAACCTTAGGGTCACGTGTAATAGTCTTTCCACATAAGCTTGTTTTCTAGGCTTCGAATTTTTAACAATCTCCAACTTAAATACTGAAAAACAAGCAAACCTCCCTGCCTTAATTGATTTGTGAATACGGTGTGCTTAACAAGTGTTTTCAACCTTGAAGACCCATTAAAGTTGTGCACAACTCTGGTTTCCCTATTGTTACCAGTTTGGTCAACCTGTCAGATTTTTACTACCTATATCTTCATAAATGTTAACAAATCATCATCAAGTAACAATCTGATAAGTGATAACGAATATCTATATAGTTGGTCCTAGACTAAGGAATGCTAGCTTTTAGCCAGATGCGTGGCACTTTGACTGTCATTATGTAAAGTATACATCCTCTGTGTAAGTTCTAACTTTGTAAACAAACCTTGCAACCAAATCAATTCTTTGCTAGCTTCTATTACCACCATATATTACGTTTTAGTTGTAGATAAAGTAACTATTTTCTGCAATTGAGAAGCCTAACTAATAACAATAGTACCTAAAGTGAAGTCATGGTCTGTAGTGCTCCTTATATGATCTATCTTGCCAGTAAAATTGGTATCTTGATATCCTTATAGTTAATCACTCTTTCTCAAGCATAACCACTTTTCCAAAGTACCCCTCAAGTTTAACTACCCAAAAAGAAAGAAAATCAAGACTACGTCATCAGAAAGCAAGGAAATTAACCCAAACATTACACTCATATAGACAATGCAATTTGGGTATTCTGTGGGTTTATTCCGTTCATTGTAATTTCTTCTTCCATAGTGCAGGTGTTGATAATATTCCTAGCATATTCTAAAACAAGATCAATATCAACTAATTAAGCTTTTCTTTCAATTAATGTTTATTGACTTTTATCAATTTTAAAAAAAAAAAAAAAAAAGTCTTTATTGACTATGGTTTTCATCATGGTTTTTTATTTATTTTTTAGTTCAATGTCATCCTAATAAGAATAGCAAGCTGAGGTTACGAAGAGTTGGAACAATAAGGAAAAAGGCTGAGGTGTATTCACATTTACCTTTCTGGTTAGGCTGGGCCATGTTTTCGCTTTTATGTAATATGGACTGGGCTAAGTTTAGCTTGAGCTTAAGGCCTTGATCCAAACCGACACCGAGTGACCACTTTCGATATTCAAAACTCTAGATAAATACCGGTTGGCTTAAGTGCACTCTTGTGAGCTGTCAGAGTTTTTGCCCTTTTCAACCAAAAAAAAAAAAAAAAAAAAAAGTTTTTCGCATGTTGCCCCCTAAATTAAAATAGAACTATTACTTTCTTGTTATATTAGTCCTATCATGTGAGTTTGTCAAATGAATTTAGCAAAATTAAGCTAATAGAATTACATAAGTGGTGTATAATTAGTTTCATCAAATTCATCTATTAAAAAAAAAAAATGTATACTTGGACTAAAATGACTATCAAAGAAAACAGTAGTTTCGGGGGCATGAAAGAATTAATACTATCAAACATAATCCTTAAACTAAACATGATTATTCTTTAAACTGATTATGTAATGTCTATATAACAAAACCATATTTATATCCCCAAAGGTCTCATGTAAATAATGATGTTAGGCATGATAATAAACATAGGCAATTAACTAACCTAAATTCATTGTTGAATGCACTGAAGCATTGATTCTAGATATAGAGAGAGATAGTTCTTCTTGACTGTGAAAAGGTAGAGAAATCACAAAAATCTCAACACTTTGATGGGAGCAGTTGAGCCCGTATAATTTCAAATCCAGAGACCATAACCACTTTTTTAATCTTCAATTACTATATTACCACTTAAGTTTTTGCCTCATCAATATAATCAAAAAGGGTAAGATAGGCATCTAAATACATATATTCTATATCGTTCTTGTAATCTTTATTTTCATCCTCAATTTAAAATCTATTATAAAATCACTTGATTTAGACTATATATACATGTATATATATATATATATATATATATATTCATTTATTTAAGTAGCATAACCTAGTGTAACGCCCATTTTAATAAAAAATTACTAAAAATCTTCCACTCGGATTACATGTGTTACTTGTATTGCACTTGGCAAAATTCCAAAAATTGAGCTCAATATCACTACTCAAATAATATAAATATTCTAATCAATCTGGTGCATTTATTATGCTGGTATGAGATCAAAGTGGCCTTCATTATGCTTAATCGTAATGGGACCTATCTACTGTCACCAAACCAAAACAATAAATGACATAGATCAAATATCAAATATGGATTTGTAGCATGGAAGCTACATGAAATGTGATCTCGAACATGTCTGTTTCCAACTGGTCCTTTTTAGGACTATAATGAGTAAAATATCACACAACACACACACACACACACACACGTACATATATATATATATATATATTTCAGAGTTGTCCTTAAAATATTTTAAAGTATCACAAAACCAAAGTACATACTAAAGCATCCAAAATAACTAAAAGTTTGTCAAGAACATATAATACATATTAGGCATATCATCTAGTAACAAGATACCCATATTAACCACATGTTTATGAAACACTTCAGGTGTCAAACTCTTTGTGAGTGGACCGATAATCATGGAGTTTGTACCAATATGCTCAATTCATACTTGACGACTTTGAACTTTTTCCTTGACAACCAAGAACTTAATATCAACATTTTTAGACTTTGATGAACTCTGGTTGTTCTTGGAATACAGCTCTGCAGCTTTATTATCACAATTAATCCTTAGTGGTCTAACAATATTTTCATCAATATGCAATCCATTGATGAAATCCTCAAGCCATTTTGCATTATTCGATGCCCTATAGCAAGCTACAAACTCTGCTTCCATAGTATATAAGGCTGTAAGTGACAGTTTGACACTTTTCTAGAAGATAGCCCCTCAAGCTAACATGAAAACATACCCAGAAGTTGACCTCCTGATATCCAAGCATCCAACAAAATTGGAATCTGAGTGTCCAATAACTTTCAAATAATGAGATCTTCGATATGTGAGCATATAATCTTTTGTCTTCTCTAGATATCTCATTACTTTTTTTACTACTCTCTAGTGATGCATTCCTAGATTACTTTGATATTTGCCCAACATCTCGACAATGTATGCTAAATCTAAATATGTACAAACTTGAGCATACATAAGGTTTCTTATTGCCAGAGCATAAGAGAACTTCTTTATTTCTGTCTTCTCAAATTCCATTCTTGGACATTGACCTAAGCTAAATTTATAACCACTTGCCACAAGTGTATCTCTACGTGCACAATTTTTCATGCCAAACCTAATGAACACCTTTTTAAATATAGGTCTTTTGTGACAATCCAAGTATATTCCTAGAACAATCCTGATGGATTTGTATACCTAGCATAAAAGATGCATTACCAAGATCCTCCATTTCAAAATGCTTGAATAGAAAAGTCTTGGTATCATTACTAGTTAATAATATATCATCAATATAAAGCCACCAAGATGACATACTTGCTCCCACTAAATATACATTGATCAACGGTGTTTTCCTTGAAACCATAAGAGGTAAGCACTTGATCAAATTTCTGGTACCACTAGCAGGATGCTTGCTTTAAACGATAAATAAACTTCTTTAACTTGCATACAAGGTGCTTTGAGTCTTCTAACTCAAAGAATTCTGTTGCACCATGTATATCATTTTATGAATGTTACCATTAAAAAAGTGCTATCTTTACATCCATTTGATGAGCTCAAGAAGCCACTAATGCCATTATAATTCTAAAAGAGTCTCCATATAGTCTATGTCTTCCTTTTTATGTGAAGGTTTTGGCAACTAGATGGGCCTTATACCTTTCAACATTGCCTTTTGAATCCTATTTGTTTTTAAATATCCACTTACAACCAATCGGTTTCACACCTATTGACAACAACTCAACAAGATTTCATACACTATTTACCTCTATAGACTTCAAATATTCATGCATAGTTTCGATCCATTTGTCAGAATTGGCATATAATTTGGCTTGATTGAAGATGTCGAATCGTCCTCCAATCTGATATTATACTCATGCTTCTAGAGATAGACAACATAATCATCTAAAATTGCATTTCTGCTTTCTCTAATGATTCGTCTTATTGGCACTTCCAATTGAGGTTGTTATGGCACTTCCATAATTACTGGATGTGATATCTCAACTTGAGTGGGTGATTCCTCCAATTGTGTTGGAGAAAGCATGGGAATATTATCGTTAATTACAGTATTTGGAATTGCTACTTGAATAACATTAGGAATGGTTACTTGAACACTATCCATACTGTTTGTTGCAATTGTAGTAGGAATGTTTACAGATTCTTCTTCAAAGATTACTTCCCTTTCTTTATTGCTCCCACTTTTCTCAATGAATTTAGCATTACCTGTCTTTATGAAAGACTTGCTAGTGGGGTCATAGAACTTGTATCCCTTGGACCTCTCAGAGTATCCCACAAAATAATAGCTGAAAATTTTTGAATTCAGCTTCTTTTCATTAGGTCTATAAGGTCTAGCCTCACCTAGACAACCCCAGACGTGTAGATGCCTGATGCTAGGCTTTTTATTAGTCCATAAATCATAAAGGATCTTTTTAGCTGATTTACTAGGTACTCAATTTACAATATATGTCAGGACCCGTCCAGAATTCCTCCCCGGAACCCTAGACAAGCCTTGATCCCAGGGAAATACCGCCGAACTTTCCAACGGAAAATCCGGCAGCACCTCCCCTAAGGGTAGGACTAACCAAAAATTTCCTGCACTGAAAACACACTTCTATAAACATCCCCTTATTCCTCCCACAATACTACAAATGGTTCCGCAAATTTACAGCACTCCAAATAACCACAGTAGCAACCCAGTGCATAAATAACAACTACACGTCCAATACAGTATACAGAACATTATACAGATAAATGTGGAATTTATACAATGACAGATAAGAAACAATACAGGATAGAGAGGAAAAAGGAAAGAAATACTTCTTGAACCTTCGGCAACGAACTGAGACGTTGGGCTCGCCCCGGACAATCAACGTCTCCAACCTGGACCTAGGGGAACGAAATTTAAGAGTGTGAGATGCTAATCATCTCAGTGAGTGACCTAACTACCGAACACCTTTAATATTAATAGTATTCCAAATAAAAGGATTTAATTAATCAATACTGAACAATTAAATAAATAAATAAATAAACATTTGAAGTAGTGCTTTCTCTCAAAACCCTCACTATTCACTCCGTTGGAAATGTTCCCCTTTTAAAACATTTTCACAAAACCCGATATTCGTACCTCCCAAAAACTAAGGGATCAAACCATTTGATAAACAATAAATAAATAAATACCCCAATATATAATTAAAATGTAATAAATTATAATAAATAATTTTTGAACACCTTTGGGGTTTGAAACTTTATCTGAGAATTACACTTGACGCACCACACCATATACCAGTGATACCCTCCGATACCCAGTGTCCCGAGCACCAACCGGCGGGGAGATTAAAGAGAGAAACTTGCAAACGGCACTTCGGCGTCCCGACAGTACCGCTGCTGAAACCATCATCCCGGCCAAGGGAGGGGCGGCTGTGGCCAATATCAAACTTGCCTGCCCAGTCCAATGGCATCCACGGGAGACATAATACTTGCGCGCTAAACCACATAATACTTGCGCGCTACCACGTGTCCATACACCAGAACACCAATACTGTATGAGTGCGTCTAAAACAATTATTATTAACCAACCGTACCGTTTTCCAAAATTACCGTGGGAAATATATCAAAATTTCACACTTACCATCCCACATATTTTTATTTAACAAACCGGTACGAAAATATCGATAACAATAAACCATAATTTTCTCGTAATACGAGGTTCAACAGATAAAATACCGTGGGCATAATTATAAAATTAAATCACCAATTTAACAAATATTTTCATAAAATATTTAAACCAATTATGCCCAAAATAATACTTAAAACCACGTACGACTATTACCGAAATATACTTTGCTCATGCATAATAGATAAATTAAATCACAATAAAACCATAACTAAATTGTACCACATGAGCATAATTTAAATATCGATTAAACATAATTAATTGTCCAAAAATGATATAAAATCCAGACACAATCAATTACTGAAAATACTTGCTCATGTGTAATAAATACCATTTAATCACAATAAAATAATAATCAAAAATTTCTTAATGACCCCCAAATTTCCGTTTAGCGCCAATGGGTAAATATATATAAAATAATATTTTTCCCGATTATATTTAAAATACGCCACATGAGCACAAATTACAGATATCAAATAAACACCAAATAAATATAATAAATTGCCCAAAATATTTTTAAAGGTGGGTCACTCACCTGGGGCACGCAATTAAACCATGATCCACCATGGGATCAATTCCATGACTCACCCGTGCTCCTAGAACAAAATTTACACATAGTCAAATAAATTAATATTTTAATCGGATAAATAATACCCGGTACCGGAGGGGTCAAACACAAACGTTATCCAAAATAGTCGAATAATATACCGAATCAAAGTTTGAGCGACGAGGATTACAAATCCGGTCTCCATCGACCCCAATTCCGCCGGAGGTGGCCGGAAAGCTTCGGCTGGATTTAAACTTGAGGGATCTCTCAAACGGTGAGGATTTTGGGCAATCTAACCCCGGAAATGGACTCAGAGGGGTCGAAAATGGTGGGATAGAGGTATGGATCGGGCTGGGTTGGTCGGAATCGGCGAGAATCGCCGGAAAAACGTAACCGGCCATCGCAGACTTCACCGGCCCGATCTGGGTGCGTCCGGCGGCGACTGGCCGGGAAATTTGGAGGCTGAGGTCACGGCGAGCTGGGCTTCACCGGTGGCCAGCGTGTGTGGCTTTCCGGCGACTGAAATCTGGCCAAACGGTCGGTCAAACAGAGAGAGGGAGAGAGTCAAAGGAGAGAGAGAGAGAGAGAGAGAGAGAGAGAAAAATTTCTACGTGTTTTTGTCTCTGTCGGGCTCGGGGAAGAAGAAGGGAAGGAAGGGAAAAGAAAGAGAAAGGTGTTTTCCCATGTGGGGAAAAATAAAAGAAAAAGAAAAAGAAAAAGGAAAATAAAATAAAATAAAAATAATTAAATAATAATATTATTATTTAAAATAATAAAATAATATGATATTACACATGGTTGACATGTGGCTTCTCAACATGGTGACACATGGTCACCTTCATTAAGTCACATGTGGCATATCGTTACACGTTTAAAAATAATATTAAAATAATACAGAGTTTGAAAAACTCTACGGGTCCATAACTTCCAAACCACATATCCAAATCGGACGTGCCGCTAGTCTACGGACTCGTATCGACGAACACTTTACAACCATGCATGAGTCAACGCTCAACTTTGCACGAATAAAAAGTCAACTCCGGCACCCCTTGGACAGTTTGAACCCCAACTTGTTTTGCCCATAACTTTCAAACCATAACTCCATTTTCAACGTGCTACTAGTTTACGAACTCGTGCCAACGTGTACTTCGTAACGGTACCTCAGTCAACCTAGAATTCCAATCGGGTCAAAAAGTCAACTTTTGACCCTTTCGGTCAACCGTCAAAGTCAAAGTCAACGGTCAACCTCGGTCAACGTGCAAAAATTCCGACATGGTTCGGGACGGGGTGTTATAATATACACTACAGCTTTTAATGCCTTAGTCCATAATGAAGCAGGCAAAGAAGAATAATTTATCATACTTCTCACCATTTCTTGAAGTTTGACTATACCTCTTAACTGCACCATTTTAACTAGGTGTCCTTAGCATAGTATATCGAGGACAATACCACATTTAGCTAGGTATTTCATGAATAGTCTTGGATATTGTTCTCTAGATCTTTCATATCTACTATAATATCACCTCCATAACCAGATTTGACAGCCTTAATCTTCTTGCCAAGTTGATTCTCAACTTTGGCTATGTTCTTAAGTACATCCAATGATATAGATAAACATAACGTGAGTAACGTTTATAAAAAAAATATGTTTATCCCTTCTAAGAAGCCATAAAAAATAGACCATACACATCCACATGGATCAATGCCAAGAGATCACTAAACCTGTTTGTACCTAATTTTCTTTTATTAGTTATCTTTTCTTTAATACATCATACATAAATAACATCATCAGTCATATAAAAGGATTTGAGAATTCCTTATTCTATTGTTCTTTCTAAGCGCGGTTTAAAAATATGTCCTAAACGCTTATGTCATAACAACTAAGAATTCTCATTGGTTAATTCTCACTTTATGCCTGATAAAGTTGCGTGCATATCACATTTTTATTGGTGGTTTTTAATAGGACCCATCCCGGAAACCCTAATAGGATCTCCCAGGTAGCTCTATCTAATGCAGTTCTACTGGATAATCTCTAAAAAATATCCAATAGAACCTCACCTAAACCATAGATGAATAATACATTCCATAACAAATAATAGCTCAGCATAGAGATAGAGCCACAACAACATGCAAATTCATAACTAAGGTTCAAAGCTATTGCTCGTCATATTACATGCTATAACTATATGTACATAATGGGGTCATTACCATGTCCAATATTTAGGTCAAAGCATTCTAAGAATATTTGTAAAATTTAAAAATACAACTGATATAAATAAGTTTAGAAAAAATGAAGATAAATAGGGAAAGATAAATGCTGCTGCTGCTGTAGAAAACAAGAAATAATGGGCACTGTGTGAGGTAGACTGTTAACCAATTGATATAAATAAGTTTAGAAAAAAATGAAGATAAATAAGGAAAGATAAGTACTGCTGCTACTGTGGAAAACAAGAAATGATAGGCGATGTGTAAGGTAGATTGTCAACTAACTGCTTGGACCTAGAAGAGCGAATTTAAAAACAAATAAAATGTGAGATAAAGATATTTCAGTAAGTAATATAGTATAATAGAAAAATAATATTTTATTTTTATAAATATTTTTCTCAAGATCTCTTGTTCCACTCTTTTTGAAAGATTTTCCATTTTAAAAATTATTTCACAAAATCCAAACTTGTATCCTAAATCAATCTTATAAAATTCCGATGCTCAAATAGTACCAATTAATGTCCATTAAAAATATTATAATCTGAATCAATCATAATGTAAATATTGAGTATAATATAATATAAACATAATTCCACAACATAATTATGAAAATGAAGTGAAACCATAAATATTGAAAAAGCTGAAAATGTATTCAAAAATACAAATAATGTACTATACGATATACGTAATATTACTAAGTGGTGTACGGTGTTATGAAACACCACCAGATAGTACAAAAAAGAAACTTGTGGGGAAAACCCACCTTACCACTCTCAACCTCCTAAAAGACATTATGTCAATACAATTCTGTGGGAGAAACCCTCTTCATGACCTTTAATGTATGAAAGATTTCATGGTAATAATAAACCTATAGGATGAACACAACCTCAAGATCTTTAATGTATTATAGGCATAGTGGTAAACCTGCATGCTATAATAAAATATTAAACTGAAATATTGGTATTATATGGTATATCAATTAAAAATAACAGTACAATATTCATAAAACAATCATTGTAAGATCATATTTTTTCAAACAATATTGCACCGTAAAACATAATTTAATATTTAAATATAACCATTTATTTAAATATTCCAAAGAAATTCCAAATCATCTCATGTCAAAACATAAATACTATAGTGAAATATATATCACCATAAAACATTTTTTATCACTTAAAAATATAAAACACCTAAACATGCTCAAAAATATATAACTTGCAATTTGCTTTCTCAAAACCAATTATTTTTCAAAATGATTAAAACTTAATTTAAATACCAATATATTTAAATACCATGATACACAAGTTCACTGTGAACTCATTAAAGTTTAAACCATTTAAAATCTTGTTAAAGTCACATAAAATGATAATATATATATAAAGCAAATTTTCATATATGCATAAAATAAACATTTAAATCAAACGATATATACATAAAATATCCAAACCATATATATGTATATATATATTCTATTAGCTTGCCTAACATTATTTTAAAAAATATATAACCATTCACAAGTATTGTCGATGCTCATTCTTACTCTTATGCTTCTAAACTCAACCCGAATGCTTATAATATAACAAAATATTTCTTAGGCTTCAACAACTAAACCAAATACATTGATGTGTATTAAATATCTTAAAATAATTTATACAACTATAAAATTACATAAATTAGACACCAAACAGCCCAATTATACTGTGAACTCTTAAGATTCGGTATTCAAAATTGGGATTTTTCATTTGAAGGTCAATTTTTCAAAATTGAACCTTCTAGTGGGTCCTATTACTATCTAGTTACACTAATGCAACTTCAATTTTATCCAATTTGAGCGACTTTGATCTAAATACAATCCAAATTTATTCGATATTTAACTAATTTATCCAAAAATAAAAAATCAGAAAATCAAAAAAGTCCAAAATTTACACACTTTATATCAATAGAAAGCCCAATTGATAAGGAATACAATGGTATGCTCATTTCAGTTCAAAAGTATCACCGGTGGTTAAAAAATTCGTTGGAAATTTCAACTAGATTTCTTGTTGATAGATCTCTCAAATAATGAAAAATCTTAGCAAATGGAGCATGAGAATGGATTCAAAGGGTCCAAATTTTTTTTTTTTGGGGGGGGGGGG
Organism: Ziziphus jujuba; assembly: GCF_031755915.1. Classification (NCBI taxonomy): domain Eukaryota; kingdom Viridiplantae; phylum Streptophyta; class Magnoliopsida; order Rosales; family Rhamnaceae; genus Ziziphus; species Ziziphus jujuba. Next base: position 15,723,446 of record NC_083386.1, on the reverse strand, counting down.
GGGGGGGGGGGGGGGGGGAGGGAGGAGGAGGGGTATGCATATGGGGTTGGCTTCGAATGGTTGAAAAATGACTAATCGGCTGAAACATACCAAACAGCTGCCATTGGTTTCAAACGGATGATCCTAGTGCATCAGTTTGTGGTTTGGCCTTTGGTTAGGTTGGTTGCCTGAAGGTGGGCTTGCTGATAGTCAAGCATAAGGCCGAAAAAGAGGTTGATAGGCAACGACCCTTTTTATGAAAGAAATGGATCTCGGATCGGTCCATAAGTCATACAGGTCTGCAGGGATTTTGGAGACTTTTTGGATATTTTTGCAATTATTTTAATAAAGGCATGGCTCCATATGTACATATAAGGCCTTGGGCCACTAACAAACAAAATTCTAGGACTGATTTGGATACTGATATAATATCGATGTTTAAAACTTTCCACAACCGTAACTTTTTATCCTTAACCTAGAATTCGGCTTGCCACTAGTTTATAAACTCGTACCAATGTGCTTTATGCAATGGTACATTGGTCAAACAAAAATATTGACCATATAAAAAGTCAAACTCAGGACTCATAAACGATCCAGTTGGTCAAATTCGACCAAAGTTTCAAAATTTGGGGCATTTTTTAGGATGAGATGTTACTATTTCAACATTTAATTGGTGAAGCTTGTCAAGTAAGTAATCGCTACCAATCACATTAGGATTTTGGAAAGGCTTTAATGTCTCGTTACCAAATGACTAATAGTATCCTGATTTATCTAAATGTGCCCGAAATTAAATTCCTAAAAAATGGTACAACTAAAGTGTTTTCCAAAACTAACTTAAAACCAATCTCTAAAACAAGCTGTAAATCTCCAATTGCTTCCACCTTAGCTTTTTGTTGATTTCCCATAAAGATATATCTTTCACCATCATTTAGCAGTTGGCTTCATAGGCAATCCTGCATTGTAATATTTATGTGAGTAGTAGCACCGGTATCTATTCACCAAGTGTCATTAGACATCAAAGCTAATTTAACCTTAGAACCAACAAAATTAATATGTATACTTTTCTTTACATGTCAATTTATGTATTTAGGGCACTTTTTCTTCATATGGCATTTATTTTTACGAAAAACAAGTAAACTCGTCCTGTTTCTTTTTATCCTTGTGCCCAAGGGCCTTTGAATATGCAACTGCCTTACCTTTAGTGTTGGTCCTCTTTCTTTTCTTACTACTCGGATCCTTTGAAGTGGATACCATATGAGCACTTTCAACCTTATCTTATATTAACCTTTCCTCTTCCTTTACACGTTATGCTATAAGGCCATTAAGAGTCCATTTCTCCTTTTGAGTATTATAGCTTATCTTGAATGTGTTGAATTGAGGAGGAAGAGAGTTCAAGGCTAGTTCACTAAAATATCATCAGACATTTCCAACTTGAATGACCTAAGTCTTCTAACAGGGTTGGACATATCCAAATGTATTCACAAATATTTCATTTTCCTCATACCTCATAGAAACAAGCTTTGTTAAAATAGTGCTTATTTCCACTTTCTCATTTTCCATGAATCTATTGACAATTTTTTTGAGAAAAGATCTGGCGTAGCAATATTCTAAAATAGAACCCCTAATTGACTATGATATTGAAAGCTTCATGATCATAAGATTCGTACGGTTGGATTGCTCCCACTTTTCTTAATATTGCCCTTTGATCAACTGTACTTTCTTCAATCAAAGGAGCACGAAGGTCCAACCTAAACATATGGTCTAGATCCATATATCCCAATACCATCATGTTCTTTCTAAGTCTTAAAATTTATGCTTTTTAGCATGGGGATGCTGTTCACATTAGTAAACAGATGCCAAGTCCAAATAAAACATAAATAGTTAGTTTATATATTTAAAAAAAAAATCAATTTAAACGAATAGCATATATACTTTTAATATACCCATCATAACATGTCTAATACAATATTGCATTTATTCTTTAGACAAAATAACAACCTGTAAATGGTACTCTCGTTCATAGCATAAATATTGACAAGTAAATAAGTGCCTAGCAATGTGCTTTTCTTTGGCTCAACACATTGCATGCATGTTAAACCTTATATGTCACTTATTTAGGTTACTATTACTTATATCTCGCCTAAAATAATCTTCCTTTGGGCTGATTATTCTAGTATAGACCAATAATGACACTATTTATTTTAAAATTAATTCATTCCACCTAATAGAGGTTACTTTGGCAACTTATTGGTGTAATACATAATAATTCTAATATGACCAATTAAGTAAATGAATGTGAAAAACAAAGATAAAATCAAGAAATAATTTATAAAACAATTAAATATATGAAGAAATGATAAAAGTAACAAACAAAGTAACAAAACCCACTGGCTCCGTGGCCCTGAGAAGGTGGCATTGCATCCCCGTAACCAAACCCAATAGCGCCATAGCGCCATAGCGACATAGAGGTGACATCTCAACGCCAAAGTTGCTGGTATTTTAATTGAAGAGCAGCACCGCTTCTCCACGAACAATTCCATTTTTTTTTGAACTTTATTCTAAAATTCCAACTATGTTTGTATCCTTTCACTTCTAGAACCTTAATGAAGTGATATCAACATAAAATTGACTCTATAGAACCCAAAACATATTAGGTTTCTTCACTTTAACAATGCACAATCATTTATTTCTACAAAACAAATCAAATTGTCATGTATTCAAGATATAGTTTGAACATATCCAAATTTTTATCTTGAAACCTAATATGCAGATAATTGAATGCATAATCTTAAAATCTGACAAGCAAACATAATGGTCTATCAAGATTGCTCTGATATCACTTGAAAGAATTAATACTATCAAGATTTAATCCTTAAACTAAACATGGTTATTCTTCAAGATGATTATGTAATGTCTATATATCAAAACCATGTTTGTATCCTCAAAGATCTCACTTGGATCATGATGTTAGGCATGAAAGAATATAAATAAAGGCAATTAACTAAACCTAAATCCATTGTTGAATGCACTAAATCATTTATTTTAGATGTAAAGAGAGATTAGTTCTTCTTGATTATGTAATGGTAGAGAAATCGTAGAAATCTCAAAACTTTGATGGAGAAGTTAAAAAAGCCTATACAATTTCAAATCCAGGGACTATAACCACTCTTTTAATCTTGAATTACTATGTTACCGCTTCAGTTATTGGCTCATCAATATAATCAAAAGAGTAAAGGTATCTACACATATATTCCATATCAATCTTATTATCTTTATTTTCAGCCTCAGTTTAATATCTATTATAAGATCACTTAATTTTAGCTACATACATATATTCATTTAATTAAGTAGCATAACCTAGTGCTTAATTAACACATGCAATGCCAACATTAATGAAAAATTACTAACACATGTAATGCCCACTTTAATGAAAGATGACTAACAAGGCAATGTAAGAATTTATAGTTTGATCGTAAAGTGCAAAATATATAATAATTGAGGGGATCTAAACATATTTAACTCTTACCTTTAATATTTTCAACATGAATTTATCTATCAATGTTTTAGATATAAATTAATGTGACATTGTTTTATTAGCTTATTAACAAAATGTTGTCAATTACTTGGTATCTAAAATGTTGGTAAAAAGGTTGTACTTACAAATTATTCAAGAAAAACTATAGAAACTTAAGAAGAAGAAGAAGAAGAATATAACCCTTACCTTTAATATTTTCAGCATTAATTTATCTACCAATGTTCTAGATATAATGGTGATTTTATGGCGGACATTCTTACTTTTGAATGGGGGACATTATAAAGGTGACAATTTTTAAAGAAACTTTCAACTTTGTTGATAGTATTGACAATTATTTTTTAAAACTTGTTGTTTTGTGAACTTCTGCATATTAAAAAGTACAGATATCCACACCATAAAAAAGCTTTTAGATATAAATTAATATGATATTATTTTAGCTTGTTAACAAAATGTTGTTACATCATTTAGTATCCAAAATGTTGGTAGCAAAATAATAATAATAATAATAATAATAATAATAATAGAATATGTGAAGAAGAAGAAGCGTATAAAATAATGGAATATGTCCATGAAAGTTTAATATCCACACAAGAAGAGAGTGCATATTTGTATGGATAAATTTTTATCTTGCTCATTTTTATATGGGTAAATTACACAAAATATTCTTAAACTATTAGTTACTTGCAAAAACTTCATAATCTTATATATAACCATTTTAAACTATAAAAAAGTTAAAAATATAAGGACATTTATGATCTAAAATGTAACATTCTGTCATTATTGGCAGACCTATCAATCTCTACTAATATTGTCCCCAATTTAGCGATCTCATTCGGTATTTTTTTTTTTTTGTTTAAAACTCCTTAAGAGATCATTCATCCTAGGATCGCTCTCGCCTGAGCATGCTTAACTTTGAAATTTTTTCGAATTCTGAAGCTAATCGCTTTGAAAAGGCCTCAATTTTATGATAGTAACTATTATTACATTTGAATTATCATCTGATCTACATTTAGACGATGTGCGATTGGACACCAGATAGCGTACCAGTGTCCTGCACCTGTGCACACTCGTCATCACAATCCACCACCCTTGGTTCCCAGCATTCTCGTTGGCACACTTCTGACCTGCTACAAGCTTTAATACCATTTGTAACACTTCGCTTCTATTGGTGGATATGTCATTCTCTACCGATATTGTTTCCAATTTAGCAACTACATTCGGTATGAAGTTTTTTGTTTAACGTTTTCCAGGAGGTCATCTATTCTAGGATTGCTATCATCTGAACACGCTTAACTTTGGATTTTTTTTAACCCTAAAGCTAATCGCTTTGAAAAGATCTTGGCGTTATGAAATTGATTATTATTACATTTGAATCATTTTCCTAATCTAGACGTAGGCAATGTGCAATTCGATACTAAATGGTCTGCCAATGCCCCGCACCCGCTGACATTGATTGTCACGTAAAATCCTTGTATTACCCTCACAAAATAAAATTATCATGTATATGTTTTGTAAGAAAATTTTAAAATATTAAATGGATAATAATTTTTGATAAAATGATAAAATGTAAACATTACAATCTAATAAAATACAAATAAATAAATAAATAAATAAATAAATAACTTTCAAACTCATTATTTGTATATTAGTTATTTCGATTTTCATAATCTTTCAAATTCTTTTTTTAATTCAAAATATATGGATGATATAATATTGTAGCCAAAAGTTTTGTAAAATTTATTTATATTCTCATTTATAATATTTTTTTTAATAATCAATTATACTAATTCTATATTAATTTTAATAAATAATATTATCATATTATTTATCAATTTAAATTAAAATATTGATGCAGTATTACATAATAGATATTATAAATCTTGTGAGAGCTTTTTTGCCCTAAGTAATTATTTTTTAATTACAAAATTGACCTTAACGTCGAATCTATAATATCTCAATATAGTATAGGTTTTATTTGTTATTTTCATATATTTTTTTTTTTGGTTGATAAAATGCTATTTACATAGTTTGATGGAGTTATTTGTAACTATCAAATAGCAAGGGTTTTTTGTATTTTGCCCATTTTATAATGAACTATGTTTTGAATGGGTCTATTCACATTAGAAAAATTGTTAGAAACATTACGATTTTTATATTTTTTAATATTCCTACAATATCTATTCATAAAATGTCATAAATAATCAAGTGCATATATATATATATATATATTAGATACACTACAGTACTCTCATCCAATGTTATATTGACATGTCATTTAAAATTGTCCATGTCATATTGTGATTAAAAATGGAAATAAAAATTCATGGTTTCAACCTTTTAGGGTTATGGTCCAGCCTTCAAGTTTCCGATATGAGTTTGAAGCTTTATTTATTTATTTTTTTCAATGAAAACATTGTTATTTTATCATATCAACTATGAAATCATTGTTATTTTATCAGATCAGAATTCTTATTCTTTGCTTATGGTAGTTATAAAGTGATTAATCCCTTATTTGTCTACCACCACAACTTCAGCAAGAGAGACTTCCTTTCTTTCTATTTCAACATCAAGAACCTTACAAGCTGGCTAAGTTTTCTTTTAGTGTACAAAAATATTTGTTTTTTTGATGCATTTACTGTAGGTGAGCTTCCTCAGGTGATTTTTGAAATTTTGGCTCTTGAGGAAGCAGAGGCAGTGGCCTCCTTGTCCCCAAGTGCGGTTGTTTTTGATTGCTTAAAGCAATTATTTCAACCAAAAAGAAGAACAAAAATCCAAAACAAATATTTTAATTCATAACGGATATTTAAGCAAACTAGAGGATGCAGTGTATTTAATTTAAGTTGTAGCTTTTTTAATTTATTAAGGGTAAAAATAATTTTAACGCAACTATATGTAGAACATAGTGTGCCAAATAATATTTTTAGTATGAATATAACTGTTCTATTTATTAACCACAATATAATTTTATTGATATTTTTATATTGCAAATATATCCATATGTGAAATATCATTATTATTCTTGAACAACAACAACAATAATAAATATACATCATACAACACTCTTTAAAAAAAATAAATAAAAGTAAAATCCACCTTAAACTCTAACATTGGAGATTAGCAAGTGAAAAAATAAAAGCAAATGATGAAGGACAAAACAAGGTTTAAAAAAAAAAAAATTCTTAGAAATTTCAGGGAAATTTTCATATTTTCAAAAGGTGAATAAGAAATATTAATCTTAAATAGAAATTGATAAAAATTTTAAGATTTCCATCGAACTTTTTGATATTTTCACAAATTTCTATTGAAATTTTCATCAAATATCTACATCAATTTTTTCTCAATTTTCTAAAAATAATCCATAATTTTCCTAGAAAATTTTGTGAAAATTTCTATCAAATTTAATTTTTTAAAATTTTTTTTTAAAAAATTAGTAAATATTATTGATGTTTAACTGTCTATGTACCTATCAAAAGATGGATAAGAAATCTTGATCTTAAATAGAAACGGATAAGATTTTTAAGATTTTCATCGAACTTTTTGATATTTTCATAAAATTTCTATTAAAATTTTCATCAAATATCTCCATCAATTCTTTCACAATTTTGTTAAAAAAACTATAATTTTTCATAGAAATTTTTAAAATTTTGATGAAAATTTCTATTAAATTTAATTTTAAAAAATTTTTATTACAAAAATTAATAAATATTATTGATGTTTAACTGCCTATGTACCTAGTATTTTTTTTAACATAATAATTTAATATTTCTATAAATATTATAAATTAGATTTAAATTATAATACATACAAAAATATAAATATCATGTGAAATAAATGATAAATATTATAAAGTAAATAAATATTATAACGATATGCTGGAAATATATTATTTGCAAATTTAGCTAAATGAATTGATAAAATATTTATGGAATATCTTTAAATAGTAATTTGTGGGTACTATTTTAAATTTAACTATCAGATAATAATTTTGCATATAGTTAATCAATATCATATAATGATTATCAACAATGATAGCCACATTAAATACAATATCTATGTAGTTGATATATTAACAAGTACATACAAAATTATTAAAAAGATACAATTTTTAATAATTGCTTTTCATATTTCACAGCTTAAAATGAGGATGAAAATGAGAGTAATAATTTTCAACTAGCTGAAAATTCTCTTTGGTATTGAGATAACATTTTATGACATATAATATAATTGTAATAATTGTTTTATATATTTTAATTAATAAATATTTTTATCAAATATGAATTTTCTTGGCATATTTTTTTTATTGATAATAATATATTTAAAATTATCAACCCTTATTATACATTATTAACTAAGAGAAATATAAAATAAATTACCCTTTTTATAATTTTTATAGTTAATTTAATAATTAATTGATTAAATAAATTACTCTTAAAGTCTTAATAAAAATTTCTATTTTTCAATAAATTTCTATGAGTTTTTGTTTTTTTTATGAATTTTTTTTATATTAATAATATATAATATTTCTATGGATATTTTTATATTTTAAATTTTTGATATTTTTATTGGTTTCCATTTTTTTAACCTTGGAATAAATCGTCTCTTTAAAACATAAAAAAACTAAGGTTTGTTTGGTAACATTTTATAAAGCAATTTATATATGTTAATTTTGTAAAATAAAAATGAAAAATTGAAACTCATTTTTAGAGTTAAGGCCTTGTCTGGTAATATATACAAAAATATTTTATGAAAATAAAAATGGTAATATTGTGTTTGGTTAATGTTAAATACATTATGTACATATTATACGGAAAAATAATTGTTATTGCAAATGATAATCTATATTTGTGCATTTGTATATGACAACCTATTTAATGATACCATAAGTCTAAATTTTGTTTGGGCCTGTAGGAAAGCCAATATATTGGCCCATAATATATGTCAATGGGTAGCAACTCATTATATTGGACTTATGGAACCAAGTTGGTTGCCTTATGACCCAGGAGAAAACCTCCTCAATCTAGGCTTTTTGTTTGGTTCTTTTTTTTCTTTTTGTTTCAATAAATACCCACTTTTAAGTATCAACAACAACAACAACAACAACAACAACAACAACAACAAAAAAGGAGGGTGTTTGAGAAAAAAAAAGAAAAAGAAAAAAAGATACCACAACAGTTGTTGGTTTAACGGTTGTAGTATGTAGTCAATGGGCACTGTTATTGAAAGAATTTTTTTTTTTTTTTTGTTTTTGTTTTTTTTTTTTTTTTTTTTTTGTTTTGTTTTCATGATAGTTCCCATAACCATCGTCTTATGAATATTAAGACTGTTTTCGTGCAACCATCGTGTATTCCTTGTTGTTTATGGTTTATTTTAGTTAAAGCATTGTCTTCATTTTGACAAAGAGGACTCAACCCAGTTGAAACCCAGTTGAGAGAATCCGATGACCATGAAAAAAACCTTGGCTTAAAGACAGCAAAGCGAACATATAAACCTCACTGTACATACAAATAATATAAAGAATGTTAATAGCCTCTTTTATCTTGTCTGAATTGTCCTAAAAATAAAAATAAAAGCAAAAATATAAAAAGTAATAATAATAAACTTGAGAAAGCTCTCAAACAATTTGGACAAAAGCCTCATATTATGCAAGATAGACATATAAACAATCGTATACACTTTAAAGCCAATTGAAATCCACTTGTCTAAAAATTCACATACAATACATTCAACAAAATCTTTTAACACTTGCAGAGTTATATAATGATCTGCCAAGCTTTATGAAAAATTTTCATTGTATAAAAATTATGATAACCCCACTTTGCTATAAAAGACTCTAGATTGAAAATATTATAACAAAAATATGACCCAAAAAAAAAGAAAAAGAAAAATTGCTATGCTTTCTTTTTCTGTATCTCATTTTACTCCTGCAGTCCTTTGTGGTTAAAAATTCTTCTTGGCAAGATATCATGAACCAAATACAAAGCTTCAAGTCACATTCCAGCTTATCTCTATATGAATTTTCCCATTTTTTGAATCAATAAGATGGTATATTTCATTGATGCGTCCATTGTGTACGACATCAGTGAGATTAATTTCAATGTATCCCAATGATTCCTACATAAAGAAGATAACAAAAATTTTCAGCATTTGTAAGATCTAATAATGTACAAACCAATATTAATAGGGACAATGAGTGATAAAAAACTGGTAATAATACCTTCGATCGAAGACTAAGTCCTGTCCTGCTGCTCATGACCTCCACACTAATCTTGTCGTGCAATGGAGGCTCATCAAGCATAAACTGAAACTCTTCGTTCCAAACCGGGTCACGAGTTCTTCTCATTATCTGATTAAACATCAACTCATAAATTAGTAAAAAAATGAATGTGTAAATCTAACCATTAAAATACTTGCAAAAGCTACTTTGATAAATGTTGGTGAACAGTTAGACTTGTCTACATTGCAAGGTTATATGTAGCAGTTGAAAAAGCTCTACAATTGAGCTACCAATTGAAGCTTAATTGAACTTAGCACTTACCATATTAAAGTTGTGAGAAAAATAGAAATTGGAAATTTTGAAGAGCTTCATTTCATACTTTAAACCATAAACAGTATGAAAGGATGAAAGCAATCTTAGATCATTGAATTCTGTATAGGCTGCATTTCGTAAATGCGAGGCCATTATAGGAGGAGGAAAGAGGTCGGCCTTAGATGTGCCAAATATGCAAATGGGGATGTCAAGATTCAAACTCGAGATCTTATGGTTAGCAAAGCTCTAATGCCATGTTAAGTTACCATCTATTTTAAAAGCTTAACTAGATAAGATGTGGACCCAACTCTGTATATCAAGTTAACAAATTATACACCAACACATTCCCTAATGTTGTTTTTTTGGACTCACTACCTTTGACAATTTACATGAAACTGAAATATGTAATATGCAAGCTAGTTTTGCAGAATACTATGTCTTTGGTTCTTTGTTGGATTCCAGAACCAAGAAATAGCACAAAAAGCAACCTAAAATACCTACTTTGACCAAAGATCTTTTGAGGGTTCAAGTGGTGTCAATATCTTAATCCAAACATAAAGAATGATAAAAACCGTAGAACTTGTAATGCCAAATATATCTGTGGTTCACAGTTGCGAAAAAGAGTCACAGAGATTGATACTTAGAAAAAGAATTGATAACAATTGAAAACGAAAGTTTACTACCTTAGTTTTCTTCGTTTCTCCTCTATAGCGAATCAAAGCATAAGGATTGTTGTGATGCTCCCCTTCTACATCCTCAGCTCCTAGGATCATGACCGAAAGTAAACCTGCTTTACCCAGGGCCTCATCATCCAATGATCTACTTGTTCTGCTTTCCATCTTGCCATTTCCATCCCAAGATTCATTGAACTTGATGCTGTCTGGTTTGAAAGGAACAAAAGTCATCTCCACCACAATTTTCCCTCTACGCTTTTTGTTTTGAGGATCATTCATATTTGTATTCTTGACCAGATCCAATGTGAATTCTTTTGTCTCATTGGGTGTTAGCAGTTTTAGGGGAACTAACTGCATTCCTAACCTGTCATGTCTCCCAACCTGTGAAAAAACATAGTAAACGAACACAACTTGAATTTTGAATCCCCTCTACAACAGCATTATATCAGAATAAATACTGGAAACTACAACGACCAGATTTCTTTAGAATAAATGAATTGCATAACAAACTTTGAAGATAGGCCATTACGACTAAGCAGGGTCCTAAGTTAAATACAAATCTTAAAAGATTCCTATTGCAAATAAAAGAAACTTACTTTGACAAATTTCAAATCAATAATACCATGAAGAAATAAGAAGCTTGTAAGACTCTAATTAGTTAATTGCAGTAAATTTCTACACGAAGTAAAGGGTGAACTAACCAAATACGCGAACTAAACATTAAGGAGATGGAGAGAGGAAAACCTTGTCCCAGTCATACACTTGTAACTCAAGAGCTTGAGATTGAGGATCCTTCACAATAAGCTTGAACTTCTCGTTCCATTCAGGATTCAAGTTATTCATCTTGACTGTTGTCCTCTTTGCAGACAGTCTCTCTCCACTAAAGCTGAGTTTGACATAAGGATCAGAAGTTCCCAAGAAGTCCATGTTCAAAAGTTTCAGTGCCCGAACAACCTTCACATGTAGTATCCCCACAGGCTTCACAACAGCAACTCTGTTCAAAGGCCAACGAAACTAAAGTTCAACCACTACATTTCAGTTTGTGAACTTCACAAATAGACAATGATATGTAATGCTCCATTAGACGATGACTAAATAATGCAATAGAAATAGTTTAGAAATTTAGAATGAGAAATCTTATTGAACATAGCAGAAAACATGGAACTGATAGATTTTGAACATATAGGATCTACTTAGTTCCAAGGAAATCTATATCATCTTGTATAAACTCACGTTGAAGCATCAAGAATAGGAATTTCAAGAGTTTGGGGCCAAAGGTATAGTCTTGCAATTTGTCTTTTGATAGTTTCCTGCAAAGCACCTAGAATAATTTAGTTGATTCAAACCAACCACCAAGTGAGCTTAGTAATCTACCAACCATCTTATACAAGACAATTGTAAGCTCAAAGGAAAATTCCTACCATAAGAGAATTACAGGTGTAGCACCTGAATAAACCGATAGAGGCCAGGTATAGACATTAAATCCCCTCCTAATACTTTCATGCCAAAATCTACATGTGGCTGCACAAAAATTGAAGAAAATTCCTCATGTAAGATTATATGATCCTACCAGTGGAACACAGATATACAGAAATAATACCCAAAAAAAAAAAAAAAAAAAAAGATAAATAAATGAAAAGAAGGTAAGCTCTTTTGTGGCAAGTATGTTCTCCTACCTTTTCCATCAAACAAACTGCAATGTTTGCAAAACAAGGGAAGGAAGGAACAAGAGGTTTCAAATTAATCCGTGGAGACGCAAATATTTGCAAATCTACTAACTGACAGTCAGCACCAGTTAGTCTTTTGAGAGAAATGCATGAAACGAAGCAGATATTAAACAAACACATCCTTAATTTGTCAGGATTTAGTTCTTTAGTATCTTCTCACCTGGACTTTAATTCTTAGAGACAATAATTTTACTACCAGAACAATGTTAGGATTGCCAGCCCATTTAAATATAGGTTCCATGACTAGTTGTTTCTCATTGGTCTTGTAAAATTTTAAACCTGCAAAGTTTCAAAATGCAAAATCAATTATAAGATACCAAAATCAAATATAACGGCTAATGCGAGGTAGAATTTTCCAAAAATTTCACATAAATCCTAGAATCAAGTGGTTCCACCATGTGTTCAAAGATTGGATCTTGCTTGTACTTAATTTATGCTTTATATTCGACATATTTATCAAGCATACGAGATTAGATGATGGAGGGAGTAGACTAACCATAGATTTTTGGAGGAAGAGTTCCAAGACTCAGATTTTCAAACTCAATTGCCTCAATATTAAACTTCCCAATATACTCTGCAAAAATGGACGGTGCCATGTTTCTTATTCTACAACAAATTGCCTGCAGATTGAATAAACTCAGTCTCAAATCTTCAATGAAAGAATAAAAATAGCAGAAGCATTAACTATAACATCACCGTATCGAGGTAAGGCCACATTTGCAGGATAAACTTGTTTAGCCAATCTAGCTGCACATTGATACATATACCAAAAAGAGATTTAAATCAAAAGAATGATATAAATATTACGATCTAAAACCGAAAGCAGAGAAAATATTCTATCTGAAATTAATGATCCAATGCAAATACTAACTCGATCATAGTCGGGGTTTTTCACCCACATTGGAATCTCAGGCAGAATATCTTCAAGAGAACTTGTGTCTAACTCATATAATGGCCTGATAACCGGATCCTGCAACATTAAGAATTACGATAAATCAAAGTAATCGAAGTACTAAAAACAAAAAACAAATGGAAGGAAACTTACAGAACAGGGCTTTTGATTTTGTTAACTTAGTTAAAGTCATTATTCAGCTGTACATTCGATGTTCGTCAGGTAAACGAATACCATTAACATTCAAAACATAAAATGAAAATAAAAGAAGAAGAAGAAGAAAATAAAAAAAGAAGCATCAAAATTTGTTGTACTTTATTTTTGACCTTTTACATTTCCCAACAAAAAAGAAAGAGATAATAAAAAAGGAAAAAACGAAACCGGGTTTAAAGAAGAGTACAAATGCTAATTAGAATCCTCAAGCAACTTCAAATATAAGACTAATTTATCGAATCGACATGAAATGTAAGCGATTAATTTCATCCTTCACTGTGCTTATTGATTGCATTGAAAAAAAAAAAAAAAAAAGCATGAAAAAGATAGAAATACAAAAATAAATAAAATGCAAATAAAAACTTACATTCATTTTGTGAGTCCTTTTAAAACTTTTTGAAATAGAATCTAAAATCCAATAACCAGAACACGCATATCAAATTCATCCTACCTTGACTTTTTTTCCTTCTGAAGTTTTTAAATAAATGCATATATATGTATAACACTAAAATTGCATCTTAAGACTGAAAATAAATAAATAAATAAATAAATAAAATACTAAAACCCACATAAGCATTCCAAAAATGCAGGGGAAAAAAAACCATATATGGAGACTTTCAAGAAAAACCCATTTTGCTAAAATCTAATTTATGACAAAAAAAAAGGCGATCATGGAATGAAAAACTTATACAAAATAACAAATTCTTAGATAAAAAACGTTCAAAGATAGACCCACTAATGAAATGCTGAAACAAATCTTTATGTAATAAATCAAAAGCAAAGAACTGTACCTCTACTTTCTTGGGCTCTGAATAAATGAAAAGGAAGAACCCCACCAATAGTCCAGAAAAGATTCCAATTCCAAAGCCAACAACTCCAAGCAAACTACTCAGAATTCCCATATTCCAAAAGACTCAAAGAAAAATTACGGAAATTGAAATTTGAATCAGCAATTAATAAACAAAAAGAAATAGAAAAGAAAGAAAACTTAAAAACAGAAGATCTTATTTATAATATAAGAAATACAAAATTCAATGAACCACATGGACCGAAACTCGATAAACGCAACATTAATCAAATGAATGGGAAAAACGAGGATGAAGAATGACAAATCTTCCACCAAAAAAAAAAAAAATGTTGACCATGTGAGAAACTGCAAGAACTAGGAAGAAATTTTAGTGAGGAAGGTATTAAGCGGTCAAGGTGGTAAACGAACAGAACTCTCTCCCAAATGAAAGCGCCAAAATGAAGAGAGATAGACACGTTATGGGTTTCTTCCTTTCACTTCAAATTCAACAGCACGTAGTCACCCAAAATATAATAATAGTAATAATAATAATAATGGTAAAAAATAAAATAAAATCATACAGCACGTGTTATATATCGTTTACTTTTACACAATATGTTTCTTCCAAAAACGTAAAGCTGCGTTCTTGAGTATGAGAAATTTCCACTTTCATTGTTGATTTGGCCAATCAGAAGTTTGCATGTGAAATAGAAATACCCTATTTTTCTGTGCCTGTAATTTTGGACTTTTTGATCAATTACATAATATATATATATATATTTGACAGGACTTTTTTGTTAGTTCGAATAAGGACGAAATATCCACTAAGAGTTTTTATTTTTTTGTTATTCCTTTTATATGAATCATCGTTTAAGAAGTTACGTGCTGTACCGAAAAGGAAAAGCCTGTTAAAGCCTTTATGTCACCATCTAAGAGATAGCTTTTATTTTATTTTATTTTATTTATGTTCAGAAATTGAAAGTTTTTCAATTGTTCAAAATTTCATTATTTATATTTTTTTTTACCCATAAAAAAATTTCCAGTGAACTATTTATTTTAAATGAGTTTTTTTTAATAATTTAAAAAATAGAAATTTGAACTCAGAGGTGATTTTGTCACAGATTATCCCCTTTATGTTAGACATATTTAGTTTTTGTTTTTTTTTGGGTTAAATGTTAAATGTTAAATATATATAGCTTGATATTGTGCAAACTGAACTCTTCTTAGAAAATAAAAAGTATGCAAACTATATATTTTACCAAGAAAAAAAAAAAAAAAAGAAGTATGCGAACTGAAAAAAAAAAAAAAAGTATACGAACTAAGTCTCATTTAAGAATCACTATTTATGAGTATAACCTCTCTAAATTTCAGTTTAGAAGGAAGTTCGGCTTTTTTTTTTTTAAATTTTATAGAAGGAAGTTTGCCTACTTATTGACCGATTTTACAAACATATGTGTAGGACCATATAAGTTTTTACAAGGCTTTTTTGGGAAGGGGATATCTACATATATTCAAAGGAGTTGATTACATTCCTTAACTTTTAAGTTTCTGTAATTTAAGTTTTAAATTTTCAACTCAATAATTTAGGTTTTCAAAATTTCAATTTATTGCAATTTTGCTCTCATTCAATTTTTTACTATAGGTTTAACAGTAATCTCATTAAATAGTTTTAAACTATATCAATTTTCAAACTAAAAAAATATAAAAAATATAAAATATTGAAACTACCTTTAATTTTGCACTTTAATACCTTTCATTATTAAAAGAATGTTACTATATGTCACTTAACTAATATTAAATTATACTAAATTTAACTAAAAAGATACTTAAAATGCAGATTTTTAAAACTAATTTTAAAATTTAACATTTTTATATTTTATAATTCGAAATTTAATATTACTTTTGTAAAATTATTGTTAAGATTTTTTAATTAAAAATCAAAAGCCGAAATTGCAATAATTTGAAAAATTAAAAACTTAAATTGTTAAATTGAAAAATTAAAGGTTTAAATTTAAAAATCTTCGAAGTCAAGGTATTAAAATGTAATTAACTTTAATGAATTTTTTTTATCCAACCAATAGAACATGTGTGTCCAAAGTAATTCGTAATTAAATACTTAATTATTGTCTTATAGGGTTCAGATTTTTTTTTAATATTAAATAATTACACAATCTTTTTTTTACTCATATGTAATATTTTCTTGTGTATCGCTCATTAAAAGTTTAAATTTTTTTTATTTTAAATAATAAATCTATTTTCGATAACTCCAACAGGTTATTTAAATTTAAAAGTTAAAATAAAAAATAGGGTTGGACTTTTCAAATATATAGAGTTAAACCCATTTTTTATATAAATTTTTTAATATATTTATTTATTACTCCACAATTATAATTATATTTAATTTCATATTTCTTTTTTATGTAAATTCAAAAAAAAAAAAAAAAGAGTGAAACCCTGAAGAAAAGAACAAAGAGAAAAATAAATTATAATTGTTTATTAGTAAATGAAAGAGTGTTATTCGAGTTAAATAAAAAATTCCACCTTTTATTTTACAAATTCTCCAAAACTCTTTTTATTTTGAAGATCTAGTTGCTTTTTTTTTAATGATAAAAAGCACCATTAATATTGTAGATGCTTTAAACATAGAAAATTTTACAGTATATGGGAAGTATGTACAGTGTCATGAATGTTCGGTTATTTTTATTTATTTTTTAATTATTTTAAGGTAGTCTCGGTATAGATTTGTGAGTGTGGGAGTACCATATATTTTCTTATAGGTCGGCCGATTAAATAATTTCTTCAATTTCAGATCTTTCAGAAAATTCAATTTACTAATTGGACCGTGGAGAAGGGATATTCAAAGATAATGGTTGACTTTTGACATCAACGAGTCACATAGTTTGAAAGTATGAATAATCAAATGATTATATTTTTTTGTTAGTTGTCACGGATAATATTTTTTACATAGTTGCAATATTAAAGACCCCTTCAAATCTATCCACAAAAAAAAAAAAAAAAAAAAGCCCCCCTTCAAAAAATTATTACTCAAAGAAAAAATCTCATTCGAAATATATTTTGTAAAGTAGATTTGTAAGCTTCGATGCATTGATATGCAATCCTAGTATCAGGCGCATTGATAAATAAACAAAGAAATAAAGGTCTTTTTTTGTTTTTTAAAAGCTGAACTCATGCAGTTAATAATCATAATCATTGATAATAAGACAAGCGTATTTGAAAAGAATTTTTTGCATCAATGCCCTAAACCTTCAAAATGATACTCTGCCACGACATTTTTTGACTTCATTAATTTATTTTAGACGGTTAAAATGTCATGTAACCAAGTGTAAGGCCATGACAAATTCACCAAAAAAGATGGAAGAAAGAAAAAATTGTTAGGCCATGACGGTCAAATTAACAAGGATATGCATTAAAGAATTTGTATGTACCATTTATATTTCAATTAGAATGTTAATTATGCCCCTTTTTTATTATCCAAGCGTGTTGCACGTAATATTTAATAGTAAATAATAAACAGTATCAAACAATTCCCTGTATATGGCAACAGCTTGAAAATTCAAAGTGCATAATTCCCAATTTCATAATCTAAGGGCACTTTGCAAGTTTTCGCATAGTTCAAAAGGTATTGGTGCAAGTAACTAAAATTTATATAGAAATAGAATAAACTGGCCGGTAACAATTGGCATGAAATTTACACAAAAAAAAAAGAAAAGAAAAAGCTCATGGATGCTCCATGAGCTTTTGTGAGTCGGATTAGGATAGATAGAAAGTTCACCAAATAAATAAATAAAGGTTATATAGCAAAGTTAATGGGGAAATTGTCGTTGCTGACGACTTAAGCTCACTTTTCCTTGCATACTTTCAAAAAAAGAAAAAAGAAAAAAAGCTAAACTTAATTCTTAAGTATTTATACATTAATCATTAGT
This sequence comes from Ziziphus jujuba, assembly GCF_031755915.1. Lineage (NCBI taxonomy): Eukaryota > Viridiplantae > Streptophyta > Magnoliopsida > Rosales > Rhamnaceae > Ziziphus > Ziziphus jujuba. Next base: position 15,705,169 of record NC_083386.1, on the reverse strand, counting down.
GCTTTATTTGTTTTCTTTTGGACAACCATAAATGGGGCGCACCAAAAGCAACTTTTTATTTTTTATTTTTTTAATAAATTTTATGTGCAATCTTTAGAAGCCCCATTTGACAGGCTGAAATTGATTTTTAAAGTTGCCCAACTAATCTTAATTAGAGGAGCTTTAGTTGGTGCCAGATACAACAAAATATTAGAATGGATAAAATTATTCTCATAGTAAGAAACATTAATAATTAAAAGGATAACATAAATATACCCAAAATAGAAGGAGAAACCAATTTCTAGTTTGCATGAAACTAATTTTCTATTAAATTTTATGTTTTACGCTTATGCATTTGTCCACAGAATTTAATAGAAACTTAGGATTTGTCATGTATTGTATTACAAAATGTTTTTTTATTTTATGAAAATGCAAAGTAACTAAAATCTCGTCCAGGGATAAATTAAGAAAATATTCAAAAGATGTTTACATGAATCTGAAAATTTTTGGAAATTGTTACATAAAGGGGTATAGATAATATTTATTATTGTAAGTAAAAAATATTTATTTTATATAAATATATGCAATAGTTAATATATATCGTATATAATTATGGATAATGATTTTTATTTTTGAAAACAAATATTTGTTTACCATATATATATATTATTTAATTTTTAACAAACAAATTTATCATTTTTATCCTCATAAAATATTTTTTAATATATTATTGAATACGTTTTTAAATACTAAAATTTCAAAATCAAGTTTAACATTTTTCATTTTACAATACTGATTTATAAAAATGTATTTTGAAAATGTTACGGAACCCCTTAAGTTCTATGGTTACAGGCAGCTAGCTTTATATATTATAAAAATAATTTGTTCAGATTTGCGTTTATATACATAATGTTTTTATTTTTTAGATGACCTAAGTCCTATAATGGAAATTCTTATTGTTGCTTCTTATCATTAGGTGACCAAAATCAAATCAAAACTAAGAATTTTAGGTGATACTGGAATTATCATAATAATGAATGGTCACCTCTTAGTCAATTTCCACCTACCAAACATGTTTGGATGAGCTATTGTGGCCGATCCTAACACAACTAATTATAAAAGAATTTGGCCTGAAAATATAAATTAACAAATAACAATGATTCAATTAATATCACCACCACAGATCTTACATGTAATTAGAAGATACGACTTAAAACAATAAAAAAAGAAAAGAAAAAAAAAAAGAAAGAAAAACTGTATTTTGAATTTGCTTGGAGCATTTTCCCAAGAAATTATTACTATATGTGTTTAAAATGGTAGGAATTAAGAAAACAAATACTTATAAATATTTGTATTTGTATATTTGGTCCAATGAAAAGCCACTTACCATTAAGAACACAATTTTAAACCCTAGTTCAATCAAAGTTTGAGTAAAATCCCTCTCTTTTAGACGCCTATATATATTTATATATATATATTATTGTCTAAAATTATAAGAAAATTAGAAAATAAATTTTATAACTTTCAGAACTTGTATGTATGATGTTGTATGATCTGGATTGATCCAAAATCACAATGTCCTTAAAATGAATTTTGCCACATCAGTACAGATGGTTTTGTGATGTTTGGATCCTAGGATACAACGGATGGTTAGATCTTGGATATGATACCACCAAAATCTTTCTCTGTGAACTTTCAGTACCTAAACTTTAACATACACAATGCTGACAACACCAAAACCCAAAAATTCATTTATATTCAAAAGAAGGATGTATCCTACGTTCTTTCAAAAAGCAATTTTGTCAAAAGCCCATATTTCTTCAAAACCAAACATTAGGAAAAACTAAAAGATTGAGCCATTAATACCCATTTAAACTCATTTATGTTAAATCATTCAATTCCATTTATTAAAAATGTTACAATCTCCCATAGGAATGATTTGACGACTAGAGACAATGCAGGACTCTAGTGTAAAGCTCTATAGTTGGAACCCGTATAGGATAGATAGATGTTACCCTTTGAATCTTTCCTTGCGAGATTATATATACTTTACTGACTAATGATAGATATGATAGCTTTAATCCATTTCGTCGTTTATGTAAATGATAATATAATTCACACATGATTCCTTCTTGGTATACTTCAATTCTAATTGTTATGTTCATTTTGGCTTTGAACACCTTCTTAGTTCTACGAGATTTTCTAGAGAAATGTGCTCTTATATAATTCTCCTTTGAAGCATCCATTTTTCTTTCTCATATAAGTGATTCCTATTTCCAATCTAATCAGCATGTTTATGCATAGATTACCAAACACACACATATAGGAATAATTAAAAGCATACCTTATGCTTAACCTTCATTTATCATTGTTTCAGCATAGGAATGGGTAGAGGAATAACCCCTATAGTGATCCATCCCAGTCTTTACAATTGCTTTCTTCTATTGAACCTAGATCTTGGGATCTCCAGTCTACTAGGTTGGATTTCCATCATATCTACTTTTCCTATGGGATTCAATCCCATTCCCCTCGATGACTTCTAAACTAAATTTTATTTAACCCTTTGGTTGGCGGATCTGCAATGTTATCTTTAGATTTTACATGGTCTATCAAGATAACTCCAGCTGAGATTAACTGTTTAATGGAATTGTATCTACTACGAATGTATTTAGACTTACCATTATACATAATATTATGAGCCCTTCCAATCACAGATTGACTATCACAATGTATACTTATTGTTGACGCAGGTTTAGGCCATCTTGGGATATCCTCTAAAAATTGGAATAACCATTCAACCTCTTTACCACATTTATCTAATACAATGAACTCAGATTCTATCGTGGATTGAGCTGTAACAGTTTGTTTTGAGGACTTCCATGTTACAACTGCATCTGCTAATATGAATACATAGTCACTTGTGGACTTTGAATTCTTGATATCTGATATCCAATTCGCATCACTGTATCTTTCTAATATAGCAGAATATCTTGTATAGTGAAGTTCGTAATTACGAGTATATTGTAAGAATCTTAATACTTTAACGGTTCATTTATAATGATTTTCATTTGGATTACTTGTGTATCTACTCAATCTACTTATTTTCATTTGGATTATTTGTGTATCTACTCAATCTACTTATAGCATACGCTATATCTAATTTTGTACAACTCATTAGGTATATCAGAATTCCAATCACCCTTGCGTATTCCACTTAAAATACACTCTCTCCTTTACTCTTGGATAAGTGTAAAATAATATCTATGGGTGTTCTAGTTATATCAGCATCATCTGTACTAAACTTATCCAGTATTTTATCCACATAATGTGTTTGACTAAAAACGATTGCATTCGAAGTTTTAGTGATTTGCATTCCTAAAATCACAGTGGCAAGCCCCATATCTTTCTTGTTAAATTTGAATTTTAACATGACTTTTGCAGTTTGGATCATATTGTCGTCACTATCTATGATGAGTATATCATGTACATACAAACAAAGAATGACATATCCGTTCTTTGTATCTTTTACACAGCACATATATCACACTCATTTATTTTAAATTCATTATTTAGCATGGCGTTATCAAATTTTTGATGTCATTGCTTTAGAGATTGTTTTAGTCCATACAAGGATTTCACAAATCTATAGAATTTTTTTTCTTGTCCTGGTACGGAGAAACCATCAGGTTGCTCCATATAGATCTCTTCATCAAGATCTCCATTAAGAAAGGCTATTTTAACATTCATTTGATGTACTTCAAGGTCCTGCAATACAGTGATCATCGGTACCATCCTTATAGAATTTATTCTCGTTACTGGAGAATATGTATCAAAATAATCAAGGTCTTCTTATTGCTTGTATCCCTTAATTACAAGCATTGCCTTGTATTTATCTATTGTTCCATCTTCTTTCGTTCTCCTTTTAAATGTCCATTTGTAATCCAACGGTTTACAACCTGGAGGAAGATCTACTAACTCCCAAGTGTGATTCTGCAAGATGAAATCAATCTTTGTTTCCATAAATATCTTTACGAGAGTTTACAGCTTCTTGGAAGTTCTGAAGTTTACTTTTTAGCACATAAATAAGAAAATCCAAACTAAAGGATTTTTCCGTTCTTATTCTCTTGCTTCATTTAAGATCAACCTCAATCTTAACTTTAGTCTCCTATTCTTGATCACTATCATGATTATCTTCATTGATAGCATTATATGTACAAACTTGTACAAAAAAATGTGATAAAAAATGAAGCATTTCTCGATTCCATTATCGTATTCTTGTGTATATTAGGAATTTCATACATTACACAAGAAACCGATAGACATTACTATTTCGAGCATAATATATGAAGATGCAATCAACTATTTTTGGATCTATTTTCACTTTCTTATGAGTAAGTACCACTAGTTTGGCCAAATACTCCGCACTCGTAAGTATTTATAGGAAGGTTGTCTTCCTTTCTAAAACTCATAAGGCATCTTCACTTGATTCTTTCAAGGTACTTTATTTTAAAGGTAGTTCACTGATAAAATGGTTTCCTCCACGAGTTTTAAGATAATCAAGAACTTATCAGCATTGCATTCATCATATCTTTCAAGGTATAATTTTTTTCTTCAGCCACACCATTTGAATGTGGTGAATATGGTGGAATAATTTCATGTCTAATACCATGTTAAGCACAATACTCATCAAATGGAGTTACATACTCACCACCATAATCACTTCTTATTACTTTAATATTTTTGTTGAGTTGATTCTCAACTTTAGTTTTATTGAGAATAAACTTCTCTATTTCCTCATCCTTGCTCTTAAATAAGTGTACATAGCAATATTTGATGCTATCATCGATAAAGGTGATAAAAGACTTATTACCTCTTCTAGTTAATGCGAATTTCAAGTCATATATATTACAATGGATATAATCCAAAGGTTCGATATTCCATTCAATCGTTTGATATGATAACCTTGTTGATTTTGCCTCTAAACAAGTTTCACATTTTTGTTTGGAATCAATTTCAAATGTGGAAATATGATTCAAGTTAATTAATCTCCATAGAGAATTATAATTAACATGACCTAGTCTACTATGCCACAAATTGGAAAACTCAAGCAAGTAAGCAGAAGAAATACTAATTTTATTAATTTTATTAGGCTTTATAGTCATTACACTTAGTTTAAACAAACTATGGACTATTTAGTCTTTCCCCACAAATATTCCATACTTAGACAAAACAACCTTATCAGAGTCAAATACCAAAAGAAAACCATGCTTGCTCAGAAAACACTAGATTTTTATGAATGTCTTGAACATGTAACATATTGTTCAGAGTCAGGTTCTTTTCAAAGGTCATCTTCAGGACTACCTTGCCCTCCTCTTAGACTTCAGAATGGCAGAATTCCTCATGAATAACTTCTCACCATTTTTACTTAGTTCAAAAGATGTGAACAAGCTTTTGTTTAAACATATGTGGCTGGTCGAACCAGTATCAATCCATCACTCTTTAGGATTTGACCCCACCAGGTTTACTTCAAAGACAATAGTACTTAGATTGATATCATCAACCTCTCAAGTGATTGTTCTACTATATGTGCCTCTTTGTTCTTTTTCTTTTTTGATAGCATGCAGTCTGCAGCTCTGTGACCCATCTTATCATAATTGAAGTATTTTTCTTGAAATTTAATCTTCTTGGAGATCCCTCTTTTAGGCCTTAACTTGGAATCTCTTCTAGTCTTTTTTTTATTCTTAGAGCTTTGACTATGCTACACAATATTGGCCTTGACCTCGGCCTTCAAAGATCTTCTATCAAATCTCCTATTGTCATCTTTGATACAAGCCTAGAGCAACTTGTCTCTAAACCCATAACAAAGATTGATTTGGACCGTTTAATTATAAGTTATCAATGGAAGACCTCGATTGTTTATTTATATTTGAGGTAAGAACCTTGGTATGGTGAAGACTCCATAATAGGGTGCAAAATAACCTATTGATAAGTCAAATTTGAACTCCACAAGCAAATCTTGAAAAGTTCGATATAATTCTTAGAGAACCAAGAGAATCACTCTCACTTTGAACCAAAATTTTAATCTAATTTTTATTTATGATTTTTGTGCCTTTAAATAGGCAAAATAAATTACAAAACTTTCCTAAATTTGCTAAAAATAATGATGGACAAAAATTAGGTTTAGGAAACCTAATGTGGCTAGGTTTAGGAAACCTAATGTGATTAGGGTTAGCAAACCTAATTTGGCTCTTAGTTTCCTAATTTGAATGGCTTTTAATTCTTTGACAATTCAACTCTAATAAAATTAAGAAAGTAATTTAAAAACCTAATAAAAACTAAATTAGGAAAGTAAATAGGCAACATGCCAAAATCTAATTAAGACATAAATAAAAATTAATGTTTTCTTAATTATAAAATTCGGCCAAGCTTAGTTGGAAGCTATGTAGGCGCGCGTATCACCTTCCACGTGGCAAAAATGCCATGTTACCATAGGATGCCCCATCACCATCCATGTCATCAAAACTTGCTACATTACCATGTTTTAGGATTCCTTGCGTTAAGTTGTCTTTCATGTTGGCATCCACCGTTCCAATCATATGGACCAATTTTGTCTCATCTTCAGTAATAAATCTGCTTTCTTTAGCTGGAAACACCTCTTGGATTAAACCATTTAGTGCTTCTTTAAACCTCTTTGCTTTTGCCCTGGTTATTGGTCCCGTAGAGATTTGAAGTGGCTCTGTACTCCATATGGGGTGCTCTTGGTCATGTCCTCATCACGAAGTTTGCCAACAAGAGTTTTTACATCCATTTCCTCCTTTTCATGTTTAAAATAATTCTTGAAGTCTTTCCAACTAGATAGTAGCTTCTCAATTATAGATGTTACTTAAAAGGCTTCACTAATAATTCACTAATTATCATTCCTTCGGCATGAATATCTTGAATAAGCACTTGTAATTCATGTATTTAACTCATCAGAGGCTTTGAATCCATCATCATGAATTCCAAGAATCGACCTGTTACAAACTTTTTGTAACTAGCATTCTCAGTTCTATATTTGCGGTCCAAAGTTTTCCATTACTTTTTTGCTATTTTTGTGCTACAGTACACCTTGCACAAAGCATCTGACAGACCATTCAAGATATAATTCTGACACAAGTAATCAGAATGCTTCCACATAACCACCACCATGAGTGTTTCTTTATTACTCGAAGGTGCATCTTTAGTTAAGAACCTCGCAAGGTTTAGGATGGTCAAGTAAAACAACATTTTTTGTTGTCATCTCTTAAAATATGCTCCATTAAATTTCTCTGGTGGCTTAGCATCATTTTTAGGTATAGGAACCGATGCAAGATGAGACATTTATACCATAGAAGTTGGAGTTGGCACATGTGCAACATGCATAGTTAACCTCATATCAGAAGTCACATTATCTAATCCATTTACCATTTCTATAAAATCACAAAATAGAAATCAATTAGCAGTTTTAAACCCCAACAAACTAATTAAATCTAATTTCCAATAAAAAATTACAACAATGTGATTTTTCTAAGTTTCTCTTTATACACCCACAAAATGTTATATACGCTTGCAAAATTTCTATATACACCTACAAAATTTCTGTATACACTATACCACAAAATTACTGTATACATTCGCAAAATTATTTTATATACCCATTAGGGATGGCATCATCTGCTGATGTCATGCTGACATGGCAACAATACTAACGTGGTAGTTAACTGATGTGGCATCGGTTGATGTGGCTTGATGACGTGTCGTGTGGATGTGTCATGTTGATGTCACCATCTGGTGGCCAAGTGGTCCTACCACAGTGTGAAACTTGTCGCTGCCATTCACCGACATATGGCCCTACTACTGAGAGACACATGTCCCATCCATTGCCTAACACGCGGCTTGGCTTGACATGTGTCCTGTGCAAATGGTGACACATGGCCTTGTCGCTGAGTGACACGTGTTCCCTGTTGTTGGCCTACACATGGCCCTGTTTCTGCTTGACATGTGACTACATATAGCCCGGTCAGTTCATGACACGTTGCTCTTGCTACTATGTGAAACGTGGCCCTGCCACTACGCGAGACATGGAGCCTCTCTTTGCACGACACATCGCACACCAAATCGTTTGGACCAAAAATCTTGATGGATTGGGTTTGTTATTTGGCCTTGAGTTTTGGCTAAATTACTAGACTTCTTATACATGGATTGGGCTTTAACATGGGCCAAATCAAACAGAATTTAAACCTTAACCCAAGTATCCAGAATCTGGTCTGTTTACCCATTTTTGATCCGTCTTCAACCTTCAGCCGAGTCGTTTTGACTCATTTCTCAGGTAAACGGGTTGGCAAACCCAGTTGAAAATTTTTCATTATTTTTCTACATTTCGACGATAAAAAATTATTGAAAAATCATAAAAAAAAATTTATAAACGCATGGATAGTCAATTATGAGTGACCATTTTTAATAAAATAATGGAAAAAATTTTGCCAAAACAAAATAAAAGGCACGGGTAGGAGAGAAAAAATAAATTTTTTTTTTCAAGCAAAGAGATATATGACACATCTATATAACAAAGGAAATAACAATCACATATATAGAAACAAATATAAATTTGTCTTAAGATTGTTTAAAATTGTAAGAAAATTAGAAAATAAATTTTATAATTTTCAGAACCTGTATGTATGATGTTGTATTATTTGAATTGATCCGAAGCTTATGTGATACCACAATATCCTTCAGACGAATTTCACTCCATCAGTACAAATGATTTTATGATGTTTGTATCCCAGGATATAACAGATAGCTAGGTCTTGGACAAGGCACCATTAAAATTTTTTTCTGTGAACTTTCAGTATCTAAGCTTTACCACACATAATGCTCACAACACCAAAACCCAAAAATTCCTCTTTATTCAAAAGAACTCAAAAAAAGGATGTATCCTACGTTCTTTTAGAAAGCAATTTTGTCAAAAATCCATATTTCTTCAAAACCAAACACTAGGAAAAACTAAAAGATTGAGCCATTAATACCCATTAAAACTCATTTATGTCAAATCATTCAATTCCATTTATTAAAAACGTTTACATATTGATTCATTTGTCTTTTTTTTTTTTTTTTTTTTTTTCAGTTTTTTGTCTTTCTATAGTATAGTTAGATTTTGTTGTACATATGAATTCATTATAAATGTGAAGGAATTTAAAAATAAAATAAAATAAAAACTAGCACAATTTTAAATTGTGTTTCATTTGTTTTATTTATTTTATTATTATTATTATTATATATATTTTTTTAGAATCGTAGTTAATTGATCATGTCTAACTACCATTAATAATTGAAGCACACTACACACAATTTAAGAGGAATAAAAAACAAGGCCCTTATATATTTTTAACCAAGTACTATAGCAAATTATTTTTATCCTCTTAATTAAACAGTTCTAGAAATTTCAAAAACACTATAAAATGGAACTGAAATATTTTATTCTCATTGTTTTGTTTACTGAAGTTATGGAAAAATATAGAAAAATAAAATAAAATGCATTAAATGAAATTTTTTTAGAAAATTGGAAAACAAGTTTGATATACATTGTTGGGTTTGTTTCTTACTAATTTTTTAGGATGGATAGTGATTTAACAAAACATGTAGAAAAATTCAATTTTTTTTTCCCTTCCTTCGGTAAGATTTTATATTTCTTCCCAATTTCCCATTCAGTGTCGCATTTATATTTCTTCTAGTTGTCCGAATCATTTATATGATTTGGAAAAATACGTGGGCATCTTAACGTAAAATTTTATTTATTTATTTGAAATATATATTTCGGATTTTTGAATATTAAAATTTCATATAATGATTTTTTTCTATTTTGATTTCACTCAACCTAATTTGGGGCTTATATGACATTTTCGCATAATGATATTGTTTACATTTAATATATTATGTGGATGAAAGAACTATTATCGGACTGAGAAATAGGTTGAAGAAGGTGGATCTAATTAACCAAATTATTAATTTGGAGGTACTTCTTTGGTCTATAATTAATTTCATGTTGGTGATCATATGCCTTTCATTGAATTTTTAAATTAACAATCCTTTTAATTAATTATTATTAACAAATTTTTTTTGACTTTTTTTTTACAGGCAATTTCTGTTTTAGTTGGAAACAATCTGTAGTATAAGGTCATTGATTAGTTGGCTATCATTTCGTCAATGACTTTAGTCATAAATTTAATACATGTGAGTTAATGTAAAGGATAGAGTATTAATAACAGCTACCTCCAATCGTTTTATTATCTTGACACAAGTGGTTGTTTAAATTATCAATAAACATAAATATAATATATATATATATATATATATTCATTTGACCGTTTGAATAGTCATTCACTTTATATGTCGGCTTTATAAGATTTCATAATATTGTATACATATATATGCATGTATGTATCAAATCAATAAATAAATAAATAAATTAAACTTCATAAAATGTATCAAAACTTCTCTTACTTTCCATGCTTAAAGAATGCAAAAGCAAAGCAAAAATAATAAAATTTTAGTTAAAAATTAATGCCCAAAAAAAAGAAAGAATTATTAACAAAAATTATAACAATAGGATGGAAATCTATGTGGAGTCAGAAGTAAGTATTTCCATACCGTGTATTAATAATACTTAATTGCATTCTCGAAGAAAAAATTTCAAAAACTATTGAGAAGTCAATTAATTATATCATTAGATAAAACATCAGCCTCATACAATTTGTGTGGTCATTTGGCATATATATACATGCAATATTAAGACTTGAGGTTCGTAAGTGATTGAAGATTGGTCTTATATTTCTGTTTGTGATACTTTAATGACACGTGATACTTTGATAATTTTTATTAACTAGTTAACACATCATCTATCTTCTTCTCAAATAAAACTTGTATAAAACTTTTTGTTTTTTTTCTTTTCCTTATCAAACTTGTGTTCAACTATTAAAACATACAAAAATTTTTTTATGGATACAATTCAATAATAAAAATCACTACTTTCTTGAACTATTATATGAGCTCGTATTCGATCTCCTACCTCAAATATCAAAACGGGAAAAATAAATAATTTGAACAATTCAATTAAGTTCATAAGAATTTCACCCAAAAAACAATATTCAGTTCATAAGAATTTAATAAAAAAAGTTATGTAAAAATTAACCACAGTAAGAAGTCTTGAGATAATGAAGTCTTTTCACAAGATTTTTTGTTTTTTATTATGATATATTCACTCCACCATTCACATTGCATAATATATTAAAGTTAAAATTTTTATTTATTTTCTAAGAGAGATATCAAAGAGTATTCAATATATATGGAAATTTTATTGTGAGGACGGTCTGCATGAGGACCGCAGTATTAGTGACGGTTTTTTATAGTATTAACGACGGTTTTTTAGAAAATCGTCACCAATACTATGAAAAACCGTCACCAATACTATAGTCCACATGAAAACCGTCTGCACCATAAACGGACTGTCAATATATATATATATATATATCAAAATTTTGGTTGAGAATAATATTGATCATTTACAGCTTTATGTTACTCTATGGCATTGCACTTTTAAAGGGTATCTTTTATATATATATATATATATATTTCATTTTTATTAGGTTTCCACGAGTTTATAAGTCAAATTTTTTTTTTCAAAAAATAAAAAAAAGAAAAAAGAAAAGAATATTCTTGATCACGTACCCAGATATTTCAGAGAATATTTTAATAGAAAAAATTTGAATATTAATGTTGAAATGTTCATTGCACGGCATGGGTTGTTAATTCTATTTTGATTGATCGATTTGAAGTAAAGTGAAAAAAAAAAACATATATATATGGTTTTAAATCTTTAAGCTTCCATATATACCACCAAATATTCTTCTCCATTTGGGTGACAGCTTAAAAAGCAAATTAAAAATAGTAAAAAAAAAAAAAAAAATTAGAAAAGCAAATTTATAATTGAGATTTGTTATTGGATTATTTGTGAAATGCAAATCATTTTTCTTTTTAAAACAATTCTATGACATGCCAACTCGAGCAATCATTATAAAAAGAATACATTTCTACTTAATTTAAATTTTTATTTATTCTGATTTATTCTCACTATAATCTTAGGTTAGTTATTAACAAATTAAGATATTTTATGTTATTTAATATTCCAAAAATTAATAAAAACAATCAACATGTCTCCAGTGTTTGTAAGAATTCATTCCAAATCCAAAATAAAAACCCATTCCAAAGCCAAGAGACGTAGACCACACCTTGATCTCCATGGGCTTGCGCTTTAACATAATTGGTGGGGTGGTTCTTTACACTGAAAATATCTTTATACACATTATTTTAAATTAAATTACCAAAACGCGACGTCTTTTCCTCCCTTATTTATTTATTTAATTATAATTTTAAATATTAACCTTTTAACTTTTCCTTTTCTAGCTTTTCCCCCCTTTTCAGCAACTTCCAAACATGATGGTGCTCACGCCGATTGTCTATTCTTTCTCTTTCCCTCTCAAACAAACAAAATTACTAACAAATCTCAAGCATAATTTAGAAATAATTGGGTAAATACAATGCTTACTATATGATTATGTATATTCTTAATACAAAAATGAAAGCATTTCTACTTATGAGCTTGCAATTCAAGAAACTTGAGAAAAGATGGAACTAGAACTAGATGGTAGTTAATTAAGAAGGCATTACAGATAAAATTCAACAATTTCATGCCTTAGATATTTTTAAGGTCCAAATGATCTTGACCATCTTAGAATTGTTGATTCTTGAGAAATTATTATCAATAGGGCAGATTTCGCCAAAAGATCAGAGAAAAAAAAAAAAAATTTAAATAAAAAAAAGGGTGCAAACAATGTTCTATCTCATAGTTGTGCAGAAAACATGAAAAGACATTAAATATAAAGATTCCTCCTACTAATTCATTATCATTTTATTTTAAAAAATAACATATATCATTGTGAGCTAATATGTAACCCTAGTGTTTCACAGAGTCTGTACAGATACAGCCTCAATTTTGCTGAAATTATTCACATTTTCATCATCAATCCCCTTCCCTCTTTCCTCTTTCCTCTTCTCTCTAAGCATTGTATGAATGAAAAAAAATGGTACAGAATATTAAGAAGAACCAATCATTTAAGTTGAGAGAGAGAATTCAAGTATTGTTTATGCTGAACCTATTTTGTATCCTAGTTCTTAAAAATGAATCTCTAGTGGGTAAAATTCCTCCCAGAAAACCATACTTGGCAATGGATTGGTCACTGGAATTCGTATTTTCGACATTATTCTAGCATTTTCAACCCGAAAAGTCTTTCCACCATATTCTTGGTCCCAATTTCAAACCGTCTTCCACTTTATCTCAATGTGTATCATTCCATTTTTTGAATTGATTAGATGATATTTCTGATTGATTCGCCCGTTGTGAACAACATCAGTAAGATTAATTTCCACATGCCCCAATGGTTCCTACAAAATTGATGATATAATAAAGCATGGTACATTATGTTGGAAACCTTTGATATAAAGGCAAAATGATGGAAAGCATACCTTTGATGGGAAAATAAAGCCCGAACGCTTGCTCAAGACCTCAATATAAATTTTTTCATGTAAAGGGGGCTGCTCAAGCATGAACTGGAATTCCTCATTCCAAAGTGGATCACGAGTTCTTTTTAGCATCTGAAGAACCATAACAACGATAACAAAAATGTGACACTTCAAACAATTATTACAAATGAGAAGAGAAGAAGCAAATAAGCTTTTGTATGTCTTCGTAATAAGCAGCTACAATTAGACAATTACATGTTTTAAAGTTGAACCTTTTTCATCTAACAGCTTTTCACTGCTGACAATTAAGATTCAATTTGACTTGAACAAATGACCATACCAACAAGACTAAATTTTCAGTTGAGTTCAAGGAGGCAGATTACGAAGTAACAATGGACACCAATAATAGTTTGTTATAGATATAATTCCGTAGTATTCAAATTACTACAGATCCAGATTCTAGATATAAAAGAATAAGCAATAGTGTAGGTTCTCAAATCGCAGTTCTTGTCACATTTGAACTCCTAGATATCACTTTTTACCTATGTCTGTGTTAACACCTTGGAAAACTTGTAAAATGCTGGTAGTTATGAATAGTTTAGCCAACTCAAAAAAGTAAAGAATTCACCTTTGTTTTCTTCTTTTCTCCTTTAAATAGGACCGAAGCATAAGGATTGTTGTGACGTTCCCCCTCAACGTCCTCAGCTCCATGGACCATAACCAAAAGTAAACCTGCTCCACCGGGGGTCCCCTCTTCTGATGCTCTATCAATTCTGCTTTCCTTTTTACCAAATGAATCCAAAGAGCCACTGCATTTGCTGCTGAATTTGATGCTGTCTTCTTTAAAAGGGACAAAAGTTAGCTCAACCTCAATTTTCCCTCGGTTCCTCTTGTCTTGGGAATCACTAATATTTGTGTCCTTTTGCAAATCAAGAGTAAATTCCTTGGTTTCATAAGGTACTAGCAGTTTCAGGGGAACCATCTGCATTCCCAGCCTATCATGAGTCCCAACCTGGGAAGAGCATAGATAATGAGAACCAACTTCTTATATGTTCGTAAAAAGAGCTCTACATATATTGCTAACTTTTCTCATAATGACTTTTAAACATTCTAGAATGTACAGCAACCACTGACAGGAAAATGATGTCTCTGCAATTGCCTTTTGAAAAGTTTTCTTTTCTTAGGAGTGCTGAGATGATAATAAAATTATAGTCTTCGGAAATATTCATTTCGATTTAGATAACACTTCTCCAGAAAGTCTTCAGATTGGCCTTTCAACTAGTTATGACAAAGCAGGTAGTTACACCTGCATCTTAATTTTCTATTACCACTTTGCACATGATATTAAAAAAAATAAATAAATAAATATAGGCCTAGGTTGATTCACTAAACTTTGAAGTGTCTCATTTTCATTTCATTTGTACGATTACAGAAAACACAAATATTCAGTCCAAATTCGATGGGGAAATGAAACCGGATCTAAGTTTTAGAAACACATGAATGTGGATCACTGTCTGTCTATAAGAACATATCGATAATTCCATTAAGAAAATAAAAATTCTAAGGCAAGGATGCAGAAACTTATTATACTTTGTCCATTTGTTGCAGGATAGCAAGAAAGAGCCAAAAAAACCATAACAATTTGGGGCTTAGTTTAGCTAAGTTCCTATTTCGGAGCAACTAAAACAAAGGGTTAGAGAAAACAACCTTGTCCCAGTCAAAGACTTGTAATCGAAGAACTTGTAACTCGGGGTCTTTAACAATAAGCTTGAACTTCTCATTCCACTCGGGGTTCAATGTTTTCTTCTTGATGGTGGTTTTCTTTGATGGTAGCCTCTCTCCAGTCAAGCTGAGCTTGACATAAGGATCAGATGCTCCTAAAATGTCTTTCTTCAAGAGTTTAATCGCCCTGATAACTTTCACATGAAGTATCCCCACAGGTTTCTTTACAGCCACTCTAAATATAGGAATATGAAACAAATCAATAAGTATGAATGAAGGAAATTTCTTTCCTTTATATCTAAACCAACTTCAATGACTTCAGATAAATTTCATATTTAGTCCTGTGAAGTCCATGCTTGAGAAAACAAATCCTCCTTCTGGTGTTAACAGAATAATTTCGAAACCAAAAGTAAACAAAGTGACTTTATTTATATGTGACGCCAGAACTATAACCTAATATATAACATTGGAACAATCAAGTTGAAATACTCGCATCCCGAGTACTCAACCAAATCAACTAAGGTTTGAGATATAGAATCAAGAGTTCTGAAGTGGAGATTAAAAAGATAATCCAAATCAATAACACTATTAGAAGACAAGATTTTTGAAAGAAAGTGACTAAGAAAATTATGATCGTATCTCATATAAACTTACGATGAAGCATCGAGTATAGGTATTTCAAGAGTTTGGGGCCAGTGGTAGAGGCTTGCAACTTGTCTTTTAACAGTTTCCTGCAGGAAATTCAAATAGTCGGTTGAATTATATTGAAAAGAATCATAAGTCACCACCAATTGTAGAATGATGAATGATTAGGATAAAAAACAATCTCCTTCCAATAAAAGTATTACTGGTGCAGCACCTGAATATATTGATAGAGGCCAGGTATAGACATGATATCCCCTCCCAATATATTCATCCCAAAATCAACATCTGGCTGCAGATAAGTCAGAGAAAACATTGTACAAAAATAATCTTATTTATCTTAAATTAAAAAAGGCAGCAAAATAACTACTCTACAATGTGTAGAGATTATCTACTTACTTTTTCCATCAGAGATACGACAATGTTTGAAAAACAAGGAAAGGTAGGGACAAGGGGTTTCAAAGCTACCCGTACTCTTCCAGATATTTGTAAATCTACTAACTGGAATATAAGACAATCAATTTTTAGGATCAAATGCATCAACTCTGTTTTGAATTCTATAAAAGAACTATAAATTCTTTAGTTAAGGATTAGTATTTGAGGTTCTTCTGACCTGAACTGTAATGTGTAAAGACAATAACTTTATCACCAAAACTATGTCAGGATTGCCGGCCCATCTAATTGCTGTTTCCATGACTATTTCTTTCTCATTTGTGTCATAGACTTTAAGACCTGCAAAATTGTACAGAAAACAAAAATATTGGCAAAGTTATGTTTTAAAACAAGAAATATAAGAAAATTCACCTGGTAACAATGACTTTAGATTTCTAAATAAATCCTTTAAACCCAAATGGGTACAGGATTCTGCGAGGAAGAAACTAGAAGTGGTAAATTGGGAAGATAAAACTTTATTTATCTAGAAGCTAACTATGTAAACAAGATCAAAAGGTGTAACTAGAATTACCACATATTACAGGACGAAGAGTTCCGAGACTTATACTCTTAAACTCAATCGATTCAATTTGATACTTCCCTATGTACTCAGCAAACATTGGTTCTGCTATGCCTTTTATGATACTGGCAACTGGCTGTAAACAAAATCGTTAAACTCGACATCTAAACTTTTAATAATGAGACTTACAGTTGATGACTTATAATACCACCTTATCAAGGTAAGGCCACACATCTGAAAGAACTTTGTTCAACCAGTCTACCTGTGAAAAAAATACAACATATTGAAAATGATTATAGAAGTTGAGAGTAACAAGAGAATAACGAGTTAAAAAATTCATCTAAAAAGATTATACTAACCCTATCATAATCCGGGTTTTTCACCCATAATGGCATTTCAGGCAGAAGATCTTGCAATGCACATGTATCTAACTCGTAAATTGAGCTAGTAATTGGCTCCTGCACCATAAACCATGTCAAGGTACTAAACTACATGCAGACATATCAGAATTGAAACACCACACACACACACACACACATATATATATATATATATATATATATATTACTCAGGCTTGGAACAAATTTCAATTATAGCACATTGGATGGATAACAAGAACTCAGAAAAATAAGACACAAAAGAAATTGAATGGTACTTTAGTTGAACAAACAACCGATGGAATCAAACCATTCTACCATGCTCTACATTTAATTTGAATAGTGAACAAGGCAGGGTGAACATCTTCACAGCATTTTCAGTAACAGGTCTAAAGTAGCCAAACTACAACATAGGAAGCAATTAAAATTTTCGTGTATTAATCACAGGTCTACTTAGTTCAGAAAAAGGAAAACATAAAAAAAAAACAAAACAAAACAAACAATAACACAATATAAACACATTCCAAATTCCACACAAAAAAATGCACCAAACATGCTAAAAGATTCATGTTGAGTAAAATGAATTATTCATAATCAACATCAACCGCACAAAAACGTTAAAAGATTAAAAAAACAAGAAAAAAACGTAGGGTGCATTTGAATTGAAAATCAGCTAGAATTCATATTCTTAAAAACATGTTGAATTTCCCTATAGTATCTCTTTGAAGCAGCATTCCACTCTTCAGGAAAACACCATTTCAAAATACAGAGCTCTAGATGAATCAATATAATCAATTTATAATCTCACATAAAAGACTTATAAGGTGTATATATATATATATATATATATATATATTTCATTTTCAAAAGACTAAAGGACCCAGCTCACCATTAGTTGCAGTGACATTCTTGGATCACATAAAAAGTACCCATTAGACCAAATACTTTAGGTTCAAATTATAAATCTTCACAAGATATGATTCATCAAGACAAGGACTATAACATACCAATCGCCGAGGGAGAAAAAAAAAAAAAAAAAAAAAAGAAGCAAAAGAACAAGAACCTCAAAATGTTAGTACCTCCGTTTTTTTGGGTTTTGAATAAATGAAAACAAAAAACCCCGCCAAGAGTCCTAGAAGAATTCCGAAAACAAAACCAAGGATTCCCAATAAACTGCTGAGGAATCCCATTTTGAGAAAACCGCTAAAAAAAACTCAAAAGAACATCAAGAGCAATATGAAAGTAAACAGGAAGAGAAAACAATACGAGGAATAAAAGAAAGTTTTCTGAAGCCAAAAAAGGCCGCCGATAAAATCAAAGTGAGTTTAACTTGGGAGAGTTACGAACAAGAAGCAAAAAAAACTTCCTGGCACAAAACCGCCAAAACAGAGACACGTTGTTCCGAACTACTTCCCAAAAAACAAAACACAAAAGAAACGATAAACTGTGTGCTTAAAATCGACGTGGTTGTCCTACCCTTTTTGTTATTTTATACCGTTGCACCAAATTACTTTTATACCCTTCTACTTTTCTTTTATTATTTTTCTTGCTGCCCTTTGAAATTGACGATTCTGACCCAGACTCCGACAGTCTCTGGTCACTCATTAACATTGCAGTCGTATCTAAGCCGTTGGTCCACATGTACAAGAACTGTAGATCTACGTCCACATATATATATATATATATATATATATATATGTATGTGTGTGCCTTACAAAGTGATGGCCCATATCAAATTCAAGAAATGTCTGCATTTGATGGTAGAGGCTATGGGTTGCTTTCAAATTTCTTGGTCCAGCCCAATTATTTTATGTATATAAATTCAAATTCATAATTAGGTGAAAATGAAGCCAACATATTTATCTATAAAAAAAAATGACCAGTAATATGTGGACAATTTCTTCTATTTCTGCTTTACACAGTGATCTGAAGTATTTGATTAAAATAGTTTTATTTTGCAGGAATGTAATTGTTATTTTTTTTTGGCTTTAAGAAATTGGTGTTTCCAATGCTATCATGTTCTCTAATCAGTTTCTGAATTTTGATTGCACTGGGAATTGTCGTTCCATTATATGGACACAGTTTGGACAGCTCTTCTGTGATATTTTAATATAGGTTTCTGGACTTTTTGGCCCCTATTTTAAAAATAATAATATAATAAAAGTTGTAACTTTCTTTGCTTGTAATATTGGAAAAAGGCTCCACTTGGAATATTGAAATAAGTTTTGTGGTTGGCTATAAATTAAATGGAAAGGTATGGATTTTGATCATCATTTTCCCAAATCCGAGAGAGAATTAATTGGCATATTTGTTTGGTAGGAATTAGCTGGCATATGCTTAGACAAGTTTGCTGCATTTGAAAACAAAGGAAGAAAAATACCATGGGTGATGGGTGACTAGTATTTTGGACAAAATGTAGTGCTAAATTAACGTGAACAAAATTTGATTCCAATTTATTTTATTTTATTTTTTTATAAATATATGCAATATGTAATCGGTATTTTATATATTCCACCTAATAGTATAATAAAAATCTACAAAACCTTAAATCTTAAACCCAAACATATTTAACAATTGTAATTAAAGATTTAACATAATATTCTTATGCCGATTTGATAAAAAAACTTATTACATTTTACATATATAATATTTGCATGTAATATACTGTGCCAACTCTTGCTTGTTTTATTTGATTTGGATAGAGACCCTCTAATTTTAATATTTTTTTTCTTTTAATCAAGGCAAAGCTATTACTATGTAGGATAAAGATTCTAAGTTCAAAAACCACCACTCAAATATAATATATATACCTCTCTTTCTCTTTACATATGCAGTATAGATAGGCTTTTATTTAGAAATCTTGAATTTTATTAAAATTTAGGATTTTAATTATAACTATTGAATTTCAACAGCGATAAATATTAGATTTGGCCTAATACAGTCTCACGTGACATTTTATTTTTTTGTTCTTTCTCTCACTAAAAACTCATATTGCTATTTCTCTTCCCTCCTTTGAAATGAAGATGTGTGGAAACACCATTGCCATTATAAACCAAATCTCAAACTTGATTACAAGTTTACAAGCTCCCTTGCCAATTTCACATTGAAGATTTTATTTTCTAATAAAGTCTACTATATTTTGTAAATCCTGGTGGCATTTAACTCCCTTCTTTATACAATTTTCTCAATGCATATTCAAGCCATGGAGGGATGCTAGAAATCTATTAGTCCATATTAAGAAAATAGAAGTTGTTATCTGATTGTACCCAATTAAAATCGATCATAAGAAGTAGGAAATATGAGAGTTAAAGCCAAGAAGAAGAGCTGATAGTGTTTTTGCTTTCGTTTAGATAAAAGTGCACTTGAACTAGATCAATTGATAGTATCATGAAGTTGAGACTTTGCTATCTTCAAATCTAGCTTATGGTGGCTATAAAGTTTTTCTCGTTAGCATTCTCATTTTAAAGGGGGAAAGAAAAATGGCAGAACATGCACTATGATGAGTTTCAGGTGAGAAAGAACAAAAACATAAAAAGAAAAAGAAAAATTAACATGATTGTGTATTAGGTCAAATTTAATCTTAACCTCTGTAAAGATTAACATCCTAGATTTTTGTAAAAGCCAGTATTCTTGGATAAGAGCCTTATATATGAATATAAAAGTTTTGTTCTATTAAGAACATAGTTATCATCTTATGTTGGGCACTTAGTGACATAATAAGTGTTAAGTATTTCTACTTGCACAATTAAAATTTTAGTATTAAATTATTAATTGAGTTGCCATTACCAATATTTGACACATCAATACATTCCTAATATAACCTTATATTGGTAACCTATATACCAATAGATCATTACTCATATATACAGTGCGTCCACAATGCGGTAAGACCGCACTCTACCCATCCGGACCACAAATATTTTTTAATTTCACAGCTGTTGGATTTGAATTTTGGGTATGGACGGCTGAGATTGAAGGTGGGCTCACATGTAAAATTCTTGGCAAATCTCCCATTCCTGCTCGCAAAACACCACACCAGGTTGCAAATCTTCACTCGCACCAGCTCTCTGATTCCCCGCACCAGCTCCGACCAACTCGCACAAAATCCAGTTCCTTTCCCCTGCTTGCGAAACTCAGACCACTATCTCTTCTCCCCGTTTTGATTCCCACACCAGCATAGGCCAACTTTCACCACTATCACTATCAGCTAAGAGTGTTGGTGTGGCTTTCTTGTTATTTTTTTTTCCTTTTTTATTTTAATTATTTTCATTATGTTTTGATAGAGAAACAATACGAATTTAGTTCTTAATCTCTAATACCCCTTATTCTGTTTTTCCATAGTTGGGTACAGAACCAGGGGTCAAGCATTTCAAGGTTTGGTTAATCCCAATGTATGCATCCAAACAAGGCTTCCAAATGTTTAGTGTCAATATTATTGGTTGGAATATGGTCAAAGATATTTTAGGTATGTAATTGATGGTTCAATAATGTCTTTTTTCATAGGAAGTATTTATATTTAGATATTGATGTTCCATTTTCACTTCCAAGGCATTATTAAGCTGTTATTTATATTTTGTCAAAATTTTGGGTGTGCCTGGATAATATGCTGATTAATTCATTTTCTATGCATAAAAAAATTTATAAATAAATATAGAAGTCCTTTTTCTTTATTTATTTATTTTGTATGCATTCTGTTTAAATGTTATGCATACAAGCTGATTCTGTACATGATCCTTTTTGGTCTGAAATACTAATGCTATGCTCATAGAAGTACTTGAGATGGTTTCTAATATGTTTGAAGATATTGAGTGTGGGCTCTATGTGAAAAGGAGAGATAAGAAACTGTCCCTTCATCTAAAACCTAAGTTTTACTGCTTAAAGAAATAATTTTGGATGATTGCACATAAGATTATGGGGTTTGCAATCTGATTGGCCTATTGTAGCAGTGGGGAGAAGTATGATTAATAGAAAACTTATTTACTCTTTTTATTTGAGGGAGTGGGGGACAAGGTGTTTGTCTTTTTACTAATCTATAGTTTTAATAGCAATATGCCTTGAGGAAGTGGTTGTGGACCCCAAACTTGTCTAATTAGGTACAAAAAAAGATGATTAGTGAATAACTGGAGTATGGGGAGGTATTTGTTTATGCTGTCTAATACTTGTAAAGGCTATGTTCCCTTCATTCAACTATGGGGTCAGAAAAATTGCTGATCTTTGTTCCAACACATTTTACTTTTTCCTTTTCAAAGTTAAAAAAAAAAAAAAATACCTTTCTCTACTTTGGAGCTATTCTTATTAGGAATTTTCTGGCCTCTACTTAGGTGTGTTTGTCAATGGATAGATTGGCACATCAAAAAAAGACCTAAAAAGTCTTAAGCTAGATGAAGCACACAAAAATATCCTATGGGACATTGATAATCGAAAAGAAAAAGGAAAGTGCTCTAAGGAATAGGATGCTCAATGTTGTGGTAAATTCTGTAGAAAACAAAAAGCTGATATTTTGCTCGTTGGTTTTGCAGAAAACTAGATTATTTTCCTAGGATTCTATCATTGGTTGGTATAAATGTTAACTAGGACAAAAAAACCATAGGACAAACTAGTACAGAAAAACTTAAGAAAACAAGCTTCAAAGAAACAGGTATTCAAATTTTATTTTAGGGCGATATTTTATTTGCATAATACTATTTCCTGAAACCTTAAATATATAAATATTTCAATATTGTCCAAACAGCCCTACCCTGCCACTCCATGTTTTCAATGAAGAATTAAATATTTTCTTGCCTCGATATTAACACTAGATATTATATTGTCAAATTGAGTAGCAAAAAAATGCTCAAATACTGCTTCTTTGAAACTATAGATATCCTTAATTTATTTGGTAGTAATCGGTCTCTAAAAGCCAGCAAATAATCGTCTTTAATACTCATAAAAACACAAAAAAATAAAAAAAATAAAAATTGCCCAACAACCTGAAATGTCAATTGAGTGGGGAAGAAAAATGCAAAAATTTATCCAACTCCTGCAACCACATCAGTATAGGCTTCAACCTATGTATTCATATTACTTATTAACATGCACTCTCAGAAAGTGAATTCAGAAAAAGCATGGATGTTTAGATGTTGTTTTTCTTTTCTGCGGTATAAATACTATTGTTCATGCATACTGTTCACGATTACTGTTCACGTGAACTGTTTACCTATGTTTAAACATTATATATATATATATATATATTATATATATATATATATATATTGCTAAAATACCTGTGTATAAACATCAATCTCAGTAAACAAAATATCAATTATTCTTTACTTCATCATGTGGCTAGTGCAAATTGATGGCCTAATATATTTTTCCTGTATGAATGTTCTTTCCTCGATATTAACACTAGATATTATTGATTAATCATGCCACTCAAAAAGCAAACCTCTTGACAGTTTGCATTCTTACTAAACTTCTATTGTTCTTCAGATCCCCTCAATTAGAGTACTTTTCAAGTGTCCTAATACAACAATATATTGTAATGAGTATTTATATGTTTATAAGTATTGTAATTTCTTTCCTAATTTGATATGTCAATTTATCTTGTAGATTTCCAAATAGTGGCTGGTGACAAAAAGGGCAAAAGCACAGTTGGAAAAATTCAGGGCAGTGATAGATGATGTAAAACCTAAAGCAGACAACGCTTCTGTTAAATTAAATTGTATAGAAAGGCCAATATTCAGGGCAATGATAAGTTAGCTTTAATATTTAACACGGTCTGAATTTCTTAAATAATTAAACCATATTCTTTGCAGGATAATATATTGACTATGTTATCATGTATATATGCAGTAAGGTTACAAAGTGTTATAGTTTTGCTTTGCTGCCTATCAGGTCAGAAATTGATTAGTAGGAAGCTCGTTTGAGTGCAATTAGCTCTGCAATATTGGAAACATGAATGTAGAACAGTTAGCAGCAAATTCTGATCCTATAAGAGTTGAAGAAATTTCCCTATTGTCATGTTCGAAGTCTGTTGATGATGTTTACATTCCCCAAGTGTTTGAAAACTACAAACCAAAGGTTGGACAAGAGCTTGGATCGGTAGATGAGGCATATGAGTTTTACATTAAATATGCAAAAAAGGCTAATTTTAGTGTTCGTAGCAATTCTAGTAAGAGATGTAAAGATACAAATGAAGTTGTAAGGAAAGAATTTGTGTATTATAAGGAAGGAGTATCTTCTATAAAGGAAAGTGAGAAAAAAAGGTGTCGGAGGAAGACAACAGAAATTGTAAAGCAAAACTTGCCGTGGTTAGGTCCAAATTGGAAAAAATTTGTCATAAGTTTATTTGCTAAAGAACATAGTCATCCATTATCAATCCCTCGAAGAGTGCATTTATTGAGGTCACATCGTAGTGTGTCTGAAGCTAAGAAATCGCTAGCCTTGTAGTTTTCAGCAGCAAATGTGCCAACTTAGCAACAAATAAGTATTCTTGAATTTGAAGTTGGAGGGATAGAGAATATTGGATGTACGAAGAAGGATATCTATAACTATGAAGCTAAGTTGCCTAATGAAATGAGAGGACAAGATGCAGAACTATTGAAGGAATACTTGCTAACTGAGCAAGAAAAGGATCCATCATTAATTTTTGAAATAGATGTAGATGATGATTGTCAATTGAAGCTTTGCTTTTGTGCTGACTTGGTTTCTAGAAGAGCTTATGGATGTTTTGGTGATGTAATTATATTTTATACAACTTACAACACTAATCAGTATGGTATGATTTTTGTCCCTTGGTTGGGGTTAACAATCATGGTCAAACAGTGCTATTTGCATGTGCATTTTTAAATGATGAGAAAACTGAATCATTTATTTGGTTCTTTGATGTATTAAAGAAGAGCATGCCTACTAACAACCCAAAGATGATTATCACCTGTCAAGATCATGCAATGATGAAGGCTATAGCTCACAGCTTACCAAATACATTTCATAGGTATTATAGTTGGCACATACTTGAGAAGTTTTCGACATATTTGAATGCAATTACTTACAGAGATTTTTATAAGGAATTCCGACAATGTATTTGGGAATCAGAATGCTGAAAGAAAATGGACGACTATCATTAAGAAGGTGAGCCTATATGACAATGATTGGTTAAGTTCAATATTTGAAATACGTAACAGATGGGTGCCTGCATATGTGAATCATATATTCTCGGCTGGAATGTCAAGTAGCCAACGTACAGAAAGCTCCCATGCATTCTTCAAGAAATATGTTTCGAAGAAGAACTTATTGATGGATTTCAAACTTCGATGTAATAGGGTAGTTGCACATCAACGTCACGAAGAGTTAGCTGCTGATCACATTGATATTAATGAGAAGCCTGTTTTAAAATTGCCATTGGAAATGGAAAAGTAAATGGCTGAGATTTACACATGCAAGATTTTTCTTAAGTTTCAAGATAAGTTGTGGCAAAGCTTAGTATTAATGCCACAACTTATGCATGAAAATGATATCTATAAAATATATGCGGTCGAGAGCGGTCCTTATGAAGGTGCTCATAGAGCTCGAGAAATTGCTTACTATGACAAAGATTTGAACTAAGCATCTTGTAGTTGTAAGAAGTTTGAGAGTCAAGGAATTCCATGTAGTTATATTTTGGCATTTTTGCGACTCTTTGATAATATTCTTTTGCCAAATAAGTATATAATGAAAAGGTGGACTAGAGTTGCAAAATCTCAAATGATATCCGATAAGCAAGGTGTAGATATAAGTGGAAAAGGTACTTCAATGTTGATATGGCAAGCTAAACTATTCTAATAGCTTTAGAAGTCATTGACAAAGCCCTTACAAATGAGGAGTCAGGTGTAATTTTGAATGATAGTCTTTAACATTTGCTTGAAGTTTAATTCCATAGGTGGCAGCATGAAGAGTGGAGGCATGTTTATAAAAGGTAGTAATGTTCATGACATAACTTTGAAAGATCCATTTCAAGTGAGTGCAAAGGGATGTGGACGAAGATTAAAAAGGGAGAAAGAGATAGCAACAAAAACAGCAAAGTATAGAGGTCAACGTTGCAATGGATATGGAAAAATTGGAGAATCGCATGACAAAAGAAAATGTCCAATCCTCAACAATCAGTAAGAAATTTATACATTCATTATTTCTTATTTTTATGCAATTGAAATGATCATACCATATACAAACTATTATTATGTCTATGTAGGCCCTCACAAAATTGGGGGATATTCCTTAACAAGAATTGGAATTTTCATCACAATGTGACAGTTTTACTTCTACAGGTATGAACGACGTGCCTTGCTTTGTTTTAAATTATCCATATTTCGAATCGGGGATAATCCTCATCTAATAACTTGCTTCATTTTTGGCAGGTCAACATTAGAAAACTAAAGGATGACTTCATCTAATTCTGTTAGTATCCAATGCTTGTTGTCCTGGTTTTTGTTTTTTTCTTTTGTCATATTGCAATAACTATCTGCTTAGTCACTAAAAGAGAGTTAAGTTATGATAATAGACTCCTTAAATTGCCATGTATTGGAAACATGAAGTCTTGTTGATTATTTGACTAAATGTATGCTAGTTTGCCTTTAGTTTAGCTTGCCGTTTATTTTGCCAATGTGGTTTACTTCAGTTAGCAGGAAGGAGAAGCTGGAGAAGTCATCCTCACTTTGAACAATCTCAGCTTCTAGTCTCCTTACCTGGCAACTTTATAGTCATATTGATATAGGAAAAACATATTAGGCCTTCAATTTGCACCAGGCCACATGATGAAGTAAAGAATATTTGATATTTTGTTTATTGAGATTGATGTGTATACACAGGTATTTTAGCCAAAAAAAAAAAAAAAAAAAGATAAAAATGTTTATACATAGGTAAACAGTTCACATGAACAGTATGCATAAACAATATACGTGAATAGTTACATGAACAGTGGTATTTATACACCAGGAAAAAAAAACAATATGCATATAGGAAAAACATATTAGGCCATCAATTTGCACCAGGCCACATGATGAAGTAAAGAATAATTGATATTTTATTTATCGAGATTGATGTTTATACACAGGTATTTTAGCAAAAAAAAAAAAAATCTAAAAAAAAAAAAATGTTTAAACACAGGTAAACAGTTCATGTGAACAGTATACATGAACAGTCACATGAATAGTTACATGAATAGTGGTATTTATACACCAAGAAAGAAAAACAACATGCATATACATCCATGCTTTTTCTGAATTCACTTTCTAAGAGTGCATGCTAATAAGTAATATAAATACATAGGTTGAAGCCTATACTGATGTGGTTGTAGGAGTTGGATAAATTTTTACATTTCTTCCCCCCTCAGTTGACATTTTGGGTTGTTGGGCAATTTTTATTTTTTTATTTTTTGGTGTTTCTATGAGTGTTAGAGATCGATTACTACCAAATAAATTAAGGATATCTATAGTTTCAAAGAAGCAGTATTTGAGCATTTTTTTGCTACTCAATTTAACAATATAAATTCAACAAAATGTTACTACCATCTTTTATTACAATTACTCATTTAGTACATTTCCATGTTACTTTCATTAGCCTCCAACTTCATATAGCAACAAACCAAAACCAGTGTTTTCATAGAAAACAAAGTTTGAAATGTGGATACATATATCATACATGTTACTTTCATAAATTACCAACTGAACAAACACATATATTACTTGACTACATCACTAGGCAAACATTTTAAAGAAAATAAATAATAAAAGTACAAGCACTATAACAGTCTTAACATCATATTGGTTGCTCATCTTAATATTTTTCTAAATTGCTTCAAAAATATTATTAGATTTCTCCACTTGCAAAGATAAAAGCCGAATTTCACCAATAAGAATATCTATTTTGTCAAGTTTGGCTTCCCCTTCTTTTGCCCAGATGAATTTACCACATCCTTTTTCCTGTGTCAAATAAACACATTCAATGTTAATTATTTTATGAGCAAAAAGAAATGAAAGCTCAATGCATTGACAATTATATACAACCTATTCTCCATCTAAGCATTTCCAGAATTGACGATTTGGGTTCTTATCTGTCCTTGATGTTTTTAAATGCATATATTGGCCACATGAGCACATCCAGATTGGCTAACCATCTCTAGTACTTGTTGACATTCTTACACAACTAGTTTTCAACTTGACTTCCAAAGAAGATAAGGCAAGATTTAATAACCTATAGAAAGGTAAAAGACATATATAATAAACTCTAGTTCTCAGACAATCAATTGAGATAGGCTACTTTCAGATGTCATGAGACATGTACACGGCACAACATTAACACGGCTAAGCAATAACTTGTAAAGTCACAACAAAAGAACTCCATATGCTGTAGCTCAGCTTAAAAAATCCTGCAACTCTGATAAAGAAATATTTATTTTATGCCCTATTGCTCCACTCTTCTTTTTGTTCCAACTAAAACAATGCAAAGAAATTGGATTCCCACTTTCGAACATTTAACCCATGCCACCCAAATGATCAACTATAGAAACCAAATGGAGGTAATGAAGGGATAGTGGGACATAATAACAATCAAAAAGCCACAGAGAGACATTTTTTTCCCTCTATAATTGAAATATACCATCGCCATCCACAAAAGTAAACAAGCAAAATCAATTGGACTACATATATGGTGAGAGACAACCAATTTATCTAGGAAAACAAGATCCAGCAACTAGATTATTTCTTTTGTAACCAATAAATTCTTCTGATAGAAAATAAACAAAGTGTGTCAGAAAAAGGAATACATTTCCAAAAGAAAAAAAATGACAAACCAATGGGGAAAACATAGATTTTAACCGATGTAAACTTATAGGAAGAGTGCATGGGAAATAAATAAGAGATGTAAAGCATGATTTAAATCTAACATGTCAAAGAAGCATAAGACAAAAAAGCAAATAGAAAATGAGAGTAGATGATCTTTTGGTGCAGCACATAAATCTAAAAATACAGGACGTACAAGTCAACCCAAAAAACTACAGGAGAAAGCATCTTCTTCTTTTGGACTAGATGGATGTGGTGCGGTTAGACATGATAGATGGTCTGTGCAGCTAGAAATCTATCAACATCTTGCGATAAATAAAGATGGTAGAAAAGCATACCATTCAGATCAGACAATGCAACATCAATAGTTCCTCTAACTATTCATGTAATTTAATGAAGTAACAAAGAACATCCAGTAATTGAAAAGAAAACGGAATCGAGAGAGATGAATTCACAAAAAACTAGAAGTTATTCTCTCTATCAGGATAGTACACTCAAAATGAGAGTACAGAAAAGGGCAATGAAAACAAATGCTTTACAAAACAACCTTTGGTTTTCTCCAAATTCACCCAAAGATTGAGTTGTTACTCTTGGGTTTATAATTATGTACGTTGCAAAAGCCTTATAGTCCTCAAAATACTTAACCAGACAATTCAACTAGATTTTAATATTATATGAAACATCAATGCCAAAAGGATAAGTGGTAAAAAATAAAAGATATAAATAAAAATATAAATATGAAAAAAGTCCTTTCATAAACTATTAATGTGACCAGCAACCTACAATATACCAATACCCTAATCACGAGTAACATGCATAGAAAGTTTAGGGCTTCAGCAGAAGCCTTGCTATGGAACTTAAATCCCCAACTAAAAATTCCACCTTTTAATCACCATCTTCTTCTTTCTGACTACAATTTGGTATCAAAATTGTGCACGCAAGGATTCGATTAAAAAAAAAAAAAAAAAAAAAGCATCTTGGCCTAAATCTGGCAAATGGGGCTAAGAATTTCACTTTCACAGAAGCCCCATCCATTTCTCACATCCCATTGAAATTCAAGGAACATGAATCAAAACATTCATATATACTAAGCTTAAATCCATAGTCAAAGAACCAAAATCCAAACAAAAGTTTCAATTTAAAGCCAATTAAGAAAATAATAATAAAAAAAATCATCACGTCAACTACACGAGCATACCATTAGAAAAAAAAAAAAGCGAAGAACAAATCAGAGGCAGCAAAAATAGTAAAAATTATTGGTGATCTAAATTAAAAAAAAAAAAACTAAGTAAAATTAGCGAAAACAAAAACAATCGAAACAAAAGGGTAAAAGAAAAAGAGGAAGAATAACAAACCTAAATAGATCGGCTTTAGGAATCAGTATGACATTGGATTTTTTGTTTTAGGAATTTGATATTTGATTGGGTCGAGAAAAATCAATGGACTGGCATGGCAATACAAATAAATGAGGGAGCTGATGTGGGGAATCAGAGAGCCGGTGCAAGTGAAGATTTGCGACCTGGTGTGGTGTTTTATGAGCGAGAAGGGGAGAGTGAGCGGGAAGGGGAGATTTGCCAAGAATTCCATACATGAGCCCGCCTTCAATCTCAGCTGTCCAGACCCAAAATTCAAATCCAACAGTTGTGAAATTAAAAAACGTTTTTGGTCTGAATGGGTAGAGTCCGGTCTTACCGCACTGTAGACGCACTGCTCATATATATATATATATATATATATTTAGTGCAATGTAGAACGAAGTTTTAAATTCTTAACCAAACCTTAAAAGTACATTAGTAATAAAACTTATTGACAATGCTTCAATAGTAACGCCAATTTTAGTATTTGTTTTAGAAACATAAACTATTAATTTCTATCATATATTGGATAAATTTGAGGGAAAAGTTCAGTCAAATATCACTTATACCCTATCTATCAGTTTTTATCAGTCAATTTTAACAATTAAAGGTTGTAATTGTATTTTCACATTAGTATTTAATCATAAAATGCTAAATTTTAACGTTTATTTGTCCTTTAACTGTAAATACCAATTGAAAAATTAACAAGTGGGTCTATTTAATAAATATAAAAAAACTGAAAGGACGTTAGTGATGAATTTCCAAGACATTGAGTATAAATATAATTATGGTAAAATTGAAGGAGTATTAATGAGGTTTGTCCTAAGTTTAATTATGAAATGACTAGTATGGGTGTAAATTCAGACTGATTAGCCCGGCTACAACCGAAAATGCGATGACCCATCCTAAGAATGCATATTAAAATTAAAATTTTCAATGGTTTAATCAGATTTTGAACAATTAGTATGTGAGTATACCCTAGGCTTGATTTTTTTTTTTGTTAAGAATTTTGGGTTAACGGATACACCATAGTGTGGAACTCGTTGATAAGAGTTTGTAGACTGGTGGCACATTTAATTTTGAGTTATGGTTAAAAAAGATTATGGTTCTAAGAAGGTTCTAAGAAGTTTTGAGCTTAAGTATTTTATTTGTGTTCAAATTAATACAAGATTCTGTCTTATAGTGGATTCACAAGGTCCATATATATATATATATATATCTTTAGAATTGTGCCTTCAGTAAATGAATCAAAAGATACCTAAATCGTCCAAAAAAACCCTCAAGATTTGCAAACCCAATTTAGATGTGCCTGACAACCTGTTTATACACCGAACTGGATCGGTTAGATTTGATCATTTTTCCAACCACCCACCATCAACATGCATTGGTTGCTGTTGAGGCCCTTTGGCCAGTGACCTCAGCCACCAACTTTCACAGCTAGTCGGATGATGACACATCAAGATTGCGCATTTGAAGGTGTTGGTAGCCACTTCTCCTCCTCCATTGTTTTTGCCATTTTCTAGCCGACCCAAGCTAAGTTAGCCCTTTTTCCCCACTATTTTGGACGTTCTGACCTCATTCTTGGCCTTCGCTTTCTGACACTACCTATTGTTTGCAAGATTCAATAATATTAAGTTTGGCTGAACCTTTGAGGAGGTTTTCCTGCTAACAACAAGCCTTTTGAACCAAGGTGAATACATAATGCATTCATTGTCCATGGGCTTTCTGTTAATATATAATTTACAAACTATGGACGTTATCTGATAATTTTTCTATTTTCATGTCAATTAGTTAAATACCATGTAAAATTGGATTATTTGGATAATTACGGATAAAATTGAAATTAGATATCTGCAATTGAGCATAATAAAACCTAATGGAAAACTCCATTTCACAAAATTGGCCTTCAGATTTAAGTTATTGAAAAATTAGGGCTTGCAATATAATTGGACTATTGAGTGTCTAATTTTAGAAACTTTAAAGTTATAAAAGTTATTTTGGAACATTAGTACCACTAATGCCTTTGATTTAAATTTTGAAGTCTTAGAAATATTTTATTATTATTTTTGATACCAGGACCAAGATTGGAGGGAATCCATTGGAAGATTATACATGAGTTATTATCTATGAGTGAATTTTATTTTCAAAATATTTGGGGTTATAAATATGATTTATTTTACTAATTTCATTTTAGAAACATAAATTTTATATGATTTTATTTTATATAGTAATGCCTATATGATTTATTATTTTTAGGAATAATTGCATAAATGTTTTGGTAGAAGTATGCTTTAATATTTGCTTATAAATATATGACCATAAAATTATGTTGGTATCTACGAGCCTACTAATATGATGGTAATTATGGGAAAATAATATTTTGGACAATGGGTATGGGTTATGAAGATTATGGATTTATGGATTGTTTGTGTATCATTATCTTACCATGGTTGTTGCATTTTTGAAGATATTGATTGTGCGCTATATTACCATCCCCTACTGATCGCATACTTCACTGAGGTTGGATGTGCTATTTTAGCTCGCGGTGCCTTAAGATGCTAAGAACCATAAGGCAGTTTCCTCCTCTCCATGGCTCTATGACACACTAGGACAATAGGTGTGGCCATATGACAAGATTTGGTAAGGAATATAGTATACAAATTGTTAATGGTTATTATGATTCACATTTTACTCATGATTTTAATTATTGGAAAAAAAATTATTTATTTAAGTTATATGAATTATGGTTTTGATTTTAATATTTTGTCTTCTAATTAATTATGGAAAATTTTATGAGTTTGGGAATACTAGATTTTGGAAAAATTCATTTTTTCAAATAGGGAAATTTATAAAAGCAGACAAAAGGTCTTAAGGGAAATGTTTTTAGTAAGTGTAATTATTTCTTAAACTTTATTTTTATTAACTCATTGTACTTGTCTTATAGTTTTATATTTTTAAACTGTTCACCTAGGCTTTTAGCTGACAAATGGTGCATACTACATTTGGGCACTCTACATTATTATCTTTGTGTATCTTGTCATTCTTGCATCTTCATTCTAATTATACTTCCATTGTTGAGTATTTTCCTTTATTTTTTTTTCCACTTTTATGGGACTTATTATTTATGCTATTTATTTATGTTTAGACCTATATATTTCTTTTTGTATGCTCTAGTGGGTTAACCTATTATGTATATTCTTATTTTTATTTTTCTTTCTCTTGGGCCTAGGTTTGATACTCTTTATGGTTATCATTATGACTTGTGTAAATTATATCAAAGTATTCATGTTTTTCTATTTGTATTATTAAGCTCTATCCAATTAACAGAGAGATGTCATTGAACTTTGGATATTGGTTCAATGAGGTTTCCCAAGGAAGGACCACCATAAATGTCTGGGAAAGAACCGAGGGGTGATTTTGTCAACTTGGTATTAGAGCATTAAGTTTTCTTGATTTTTTTCCTTTTAGCATTATTTCTACCTCCTAGATATTGTCTCATTCCCTTATTTGATTAGGATGAATATCATATTAAGTTGAATTTATCTTTTATATGTAGATTCAAAGATAATTCCAAATGTTGTAGACCTAGATGTTAGCAGGAGCCATTAGAGAGTGTGGGTGAGGCCTTCTTAGGGGTTGAGTATATAAAGTGGTTGGCTAAGGCTGTGGTAAGGGGTATGCATACCAATTTTTTAGGACCCATAGTGAAACAAGCTAAGGAGTTACGTGTTGCGACATTTATCCATCAGTTGCATTGGCCTGGTTAGTTCCAGTTGAGAAGATTTAGGAGAAAGGCATGTACTATCTTGATGACGTTAAATTTATGACCGCTAGTTTCTTTTTAGGGTGTTGCTCGTACTTGGTGGGTTAGTGAGTGAGCAGTATAGGGATGACATAGGGAAGCAATTCATGTAGGCCTTTAATATAGAGTTTTGTCCTTCAACCTATAGGAAGTCAAAGAGATTGGAGTTTAAGGGACTGGCATAGGGGACTATATCTACTACTAAGCATGAAAATAAGCTTACGGAGCTATCACAGTTTGGCTTTTTTCATGATTTTTGATGATGTCGTAAAGAAATAGAGGCTCTTGAATGGGTTGAGCAAGCACAGTGTTATAATGAGTCCAAGATATAGGAGTTTAAAAAATTGACTGGGGGATTATATCTATTGTTGAGTACAAGGAAAAGCTTAGAGAGTTGTCATAACTTGATCTTTCATCATTCTTGATGATGCCACAAAAAGAAAAGATTTTTAAATAGGTTGAGTAAGCACATTAGTATAGGCATCCTACCTATTAAGCTATAAAGGAGTTTGCCTTACAATTTGAGGCATAGATAATCTTTAGAGGGTATATCTTCAAGTGCTCCTAGTCAAGGCTCGTTGAGAAAGGAAATTTTCACTCTAAGACATCCGGGAGAGATTGATTTAGAAGAGGTAGAGACGCTACTTATGGTAGTAAATTTTATAGGGGTACTTACAATCAAGGTATCGGTTATCATTCTTTTGGTAACAACAGGGGCTTCTACCATTCTAGATAGTTCAATGTTCATTAAGAAGGCCATTCTGATGGTTCATCTCACTCTCCATGTAGTTTTTATGGTAGATTTCACTTAGAGATGAGCCAAAAGGGCAATGGATGTTTCCACTATGGGTAGCATGGTCATTTCAATAGAGAGTACCCTCTTTTGTTTGGTAGCGAGGTGAGAGCTTTACGGTCCAACTATTCTTCTTAGTAGACCTGTCCTTATCAATAAATTGAGTCATTTCAAGACAATTTGATGTTACTTCTTTTGATAGCAGAACACCAGTAGCATTTAGAGGTTTAGGTAGTGGTCAGTAGTGGTGACCACTGGTTAGAGGCAGAGTTTTTTTTTATTTATTTTTTATTTTTATGATACAATAGGAGGGTCAAGCCATACCTGATGTGGTTATAGGTATAATATTGATTTTTTAAGTTTGATACTCGTATTCTTATTGATCTTGAAGCTACACATTATTTTATATCATATAGCTTAGTAGCATGGGTGGGTAGAGATCTTATTTCTTTAGCCACACCCATAGGATAATCCTTGTGTTTCATTCAAGTACGAAAAATGTGTTTATCACAATTGGCAATCAAGAGATGGAGATAGATTTGATTTTGTTTAAGCTTTAGAGGGTAGATATTATTTTAAGGATGGATTGACATATACCCAACATGCAAACATGGATTGTTAGGAAATCAATTTTTAGGTGACCAGGGTTACTTGAGGTTATATTTCATTGGGAGTGTAAGATTCTTTCTTCAAGATTGATTTCTGCTATTATTGCATGCCATTTGCTTTGAAAAGGTTATAAGTGATTTTTTGGCACATATCATTGATACTCAAGCCATTGAGGTGACGCTTTAGGATATTTGTGTGATGCAAGACTTTTCAGATTTATTTTTTGAAGATCTTCCTAGGTTACCTTTGGAGAGAGAGATAGACTTTACTATTGATTTGATTTAGAATATTAGTCTTACCTTATTACCACCATATTGGATGACCACAAAGGAGCCAAAGGAGTTGAAGACTCAATTGTAGGAGTTAGTGGATAAGTGATTTGTGAGACTAAATTTTTTCCTTAGGGTGGATCAATTTTATTTGTGAAAAAGAAGGATGACATTATGTGGTAGTGTATTAATTATAAGCAGTTGAATAAGGTTACATGCGGAAAAGGTATCCTTTACTGCATATTGATGATTTGTTTGATCAATTACAAGGTGTCAAAATGTTTTTCAAAATTAATTTGAGATTAGAGTATTGCCAGTTGAGAATTAAGGAATCTGATATTTCTAAAATTGCTTTAGGATCCGATATAGACACTATGAGTTCTTAGGATGTCATTTCATTTGATCAATGCTCTTGCAGCATTCAGGATCGTTGCATCATAATCTTTATTGATGATATTTTTGGCTATTCTCGAAGTGAGGAAGAGCATGGGAAGCATTTGAAGTTGGTGTTGCAGACTTAGCGGAAACATCAGTTGTATGCCAAGTTCAATAAGTACAAGCTATGGTTGGATAGTGTGAGTTTCCTTGAGCATGTAATCTTCACTAACGGCATTTTAAATGGATCCTTAGAAGGTGAAAGCAATGTTGAATTAAGAGCAGTCTATTATAGTGACTAGGGTATGAAACTTTCTTGGTTTAATTATGTATTACCGTAGGTTCATAAAGGAATTCTTTAAGATAGTAGGATCTCTTCATTATCTGACTAGAAAAGGAGTTGAGTTTGTATGGATTGATAGATGTGCGTAGAATTTCCAAGAGTAAAAGAAGTTAACTTCAGCATTTGTTCTAACTTTACCAAAGGCAATAAACAATTTATGGTTTATAATGATGCTTCTCATCAAGACTATGATGCTTCTCATTAAGACTCAAGATGTGCATTAATGTAGCATAAGATGGTATTGGCTTATGCTTCTAGGTATTTGAAGAAGCATGAGTAGAAATATCATACTCATGAGTTGGAGCTTACAATTATGATTTTGGCTTTGAAGACTTGGAGAATTACTTATATGAAGCTACTTGCCAAATTTACACCATTCATAAGAGCCGTAAGTATTTGTTTATTAAGGAAAAGGAGATGGACGTAGGTGCTTAAGGATTATGATTATACTATGGCCTATCATCCTGGTATGGCAAATAAGGTATCAAATGCTTTGAGTAGAAAGGTTGCAGGTTCTTTGGCATACATGCAGATAGGGTAGCTTCCTAGTTAAGAGTTGTACTAGTATAGACTCATAGGGTTACTTTGGTGAATTTTCTAGTTTGAACCATACTTATTGATCGTATTTGTATGCTAACTTCATAATCAGTTTTTGATGAAGTTGAAAGCCAAAATTGTAGAGGGTTCAACTTCAACTTTCATAGTGAGAAATGATGGAGCTTTGATTATGAGAATTGGACTTTATATACTTACTTCCTATAGATGAGGGACTTAAGAGGGAGATTCTTGATGAAGCACACAGCTTAGCTTATGCTAATGTGATTCCGCCTGAGCCCGCTCAACCGATAACCCACTGGGGTGCTGACCCGACACGGATGAAGACCAGGCCGATCATAAGAGCTCAAATTAAGAGATTTAAGGACAAAATGGGAGCATTTATATAGGGGGTAATCAATTCTCAACAGAGCTTGTCCATACTTGAAGATACAAAGCTTATTCTAAGCATCCAAGTGGTGGAAGCCGATACGGACCCGGGTAGCAGTTTTGGTGCAAATATGGACAACGGGCAGCATGAAATGTTTCCAACTCTTTATGGATTCAATACATATGTCTAATAGGATATGGAATCAAGTCAAGGCAGATTTAAAGCCATTCAAAAAGGGTTTGTACAGACGGCTTCAAATTTGGCCTTTTTTTACTGTATTTTGTGCTGGCTTTACTGTATTTTGCTGAGTTGTCTTTTTCTTCCTCTTCCAAGCATGGGCAACGTGTGGGAATTCATATTCAGCTTATTTGGCATCCTAAAAAGCATATTAAAGCTGATTTGGAGTTCAAATTGGTCAAAGATTGGTCAAAGTCAACTTAGTCAAAAAACTAGTATTTTAGTTTCCTAGTTTGTTTTTACTTTTTGTTTTAGGAAACTTCCATTACTTTTTAGTTTTTATTTATTTATTTTCTTGAAAAATAAGTTTAGGAAAGTTATTAATTTATTATTTCAATTGTAAATTAATTAGTTCCTAATTCAAAATAAAGAAATTAATTAATAAAATTTAGTTTAGGAAACTTAGTTTAGGAAGTATTAGAATTCAGCCAAGTTTCTTAATTCCTATAGGTGGCCGGTTTTACCTTTTGTTTTTAGGGTTTTATTTTGTTTCTTTTAGCCTATATAAGGGCTTGTTTTTGAGGAAGAACATAACTTTGATAATATACAGAATTTATTTTGTGAGATTGAATTTCTCTTTGTTCTTTTGAACACCTAAAACACCATTAGTGAATGATTGTTTTAGTTTGACTTATCAATAGGGAATCCATAACCTATTGTGGCGTCTTCACTATATACCAAGGTTTCTAATCACAGGTTGGTTAGGGGTCAAGGTGACCATTAGAACTTGAACATAATTAGATCCGGGCTA
Organism: Ziziphus jujuba; assembly: GCF_031755915.1. Lineage (NCBI taxonomy): Eukaryota > Viridiplantae > Streptophyta > Magnoliopsida > Rosales > Rhamnaceae > Ziziphus > Ziziphus jujuba. The sequence goes on along the minus strand of NC_083386.1, from coordinate 15,666,650 downwards.
ATATAATACGGGTTTAGGAGCAGGTCGTCCTAGGTTCGTATCATTTGGTATCAGAGCCAAATTTTGTTCAGGTTTGATCTATCTTTATTTGATTTATTTATTTTTGTGTTAATCTGAAATTTTAGCATTAGGTTAAGGTTGCTTCTATCATCATACACGTTCTGCATCCTTTAAAAAAAAAAAAAAATTCATTCCTAGTTGAATTAGGATTTCCTAGTTTTATCGTATTTTTGTTTCCTAATTTATTGGTTGCTTTTCATTGTTGTTCTTGTTAATTTTGGTTTTTATTGATTTTTATTTGCTGTTTTAGTCTTAAATATTTGCATTCATTTATTCCAAAAAAAAAAAAAAAAAGAAGGGTTTGAGGCAACATATTAAAAAAAAAAACAAAACAAAACAAAAACTGCACTTTTGTTTTTGTTAGAGGCCACGGGTTTGGTGGATTTTTGGTGTGGAATTGCAATTTTTGGTGTTGATCTTTGCTACTGCAGTTTATTTATGTTCTGTGAGTAAAAAAAAAAAAAAAGAAGAGGTAAAGACAAATAAAAAAACAAAAAAAAATTTTCGGTTTGTTGAAGATTGGTGTTGAAGTTTGTTGCTGGAAATTTCTTGTAATTGCTGCTTTGTTGATTATTTATTCCATATTTGGAGTTTCTGGAGAGTTATTTTTGCTACTGGATATTTGAGTTTTAGTGCTAAATTATTTGGATTAAAATTAGTTAAAGGATTTGATACAAAAACTTGAATTACAAAGAACAACAACCAACAACTTTTCTACATTTTTGTTCTCTTTGATTCTTGTTTGTATTTGAATTTATTTTTCTAGAATTTTATTCTTGCACTCATAATCTATTACCATGTGGTCCAGTTCTTCAAAATTCCAAAGTTTTCCCATTAATTTGCTTTATTTCACCTAGAAAAGCCGAAAACTAGGTTTTGTAGAATTCTTTGGTATTGCCTACTTTTAGATACTGTTTTGTTGATAAGTTTAATTAAAACATACTTGTGATCTAATTCCTGTTTTTTGGGTGTTTTAATTAGAATTTTGAGATAATTCATTGAGAGGAAAATGGAAAAAGAGTGTGAGCACAAAAGAGGGGCAAAAGCCGAAACTAGTGTGCAAACCCGAGTGTCGAGACCTTATTTGAGTGAAACACATGAGGGAGTGAATATTGTGAGAATTTAATTTATTTTTGCAGTATTTTACTAACATGGCAGATTCTAGAATAAGAAGAGGAGACACACCACTGAGAATTAATGAAGAAGAGTCCGTAGGATTCCATGGTGGTTCTCGAGCTACAGGAAGTGGAGAGCAAATGGACATGAGGGCTATAATGGAGCAATTGCAGTGGATGAATGCTCAATTCGACCACATAAATCAAAGGATGGATAGAATAGAAACATATCATGGTAGGAAAAATTTGAGGCAACAATTCCATGAAGGTCAAGGTCGAGGTTAAGGAGACCATGGGCGACCAAGAGAGGAGTTTGAGGAGGAAAATTTCGGAGATGATTTTGAAGAAGGAATGGATGAAACATTTGCTGTCCAAGGGAGGCTAGGCCATGGGAGGCATAGGAGAGACGATGTAGATATGATCTTGGCAACATCAAGATAAACATTCCACCATTCATGGGTAAAAGTGATCCGGAAGCTTACTTGGAGTGGGAGGAACGAACGGAGATGATCTTTGATTGCCACAACTATTCAGAAGCCAAGAAAGTGAAATTGGCAGCAATGGAATTTGGTCATTATGCACTCCAATGGTGGACTAATGAGCAAAACATCTGAAGAAGAGTTGGTGATGACTTGATCACTACATGGCGACAAATGAAAGGAGCCATGAGGAAGCGATTTGTACCATCACACTATCATAGGTTGCTGCATGAAAGGCTTCAATCTTTATCTCAAGGAAGTAGTACCGTGGAAGACTATTATAAGGAGATGGAGATGCTCATGATGAGATTGAAATTGAATGAAGATAGGGAAGCAACCATGGCAAGGTTTTTTGGTCGTTTGAATCGTGAAATAGCCAATCAACTAGAATTGCAACAATATATGGAATTGGAGGAGATGTTGCATGTGGCTATTAAATTAGAGCATCAATTCAAGAGGAAAGGTGTCAACTCACGGTTTGGAGGTGTTTCCAATAGTGAAAGATCAATTCCAAGTGGCTGGAGGAGCAATCCTACCTATGAAAGCAAGCCAAAGCCGAAGGTGGGGGAAGAAAGCTCCAATCGGCCAAAGAAGGAGTATAAAACCAAATCTGTCCAAGTCCGTAAAAATGAGGTAAAATCTGATCCTAAACCTTCAAGATCAAGAGAAATAGTTTGTTTTAAGTGCTAGGGACGAGGACACATCACAAGCCAATGCTTGAATAGAAGGATCATGGTGTTGAAAGGCAATGGTGAGCTAGAATTGGAAAGCGAGGAAAGTGAGGATGAAGCCGAGCAAAAAGAGGAGTACTTAGAGGATGAGGCCGAAACTTTGAATGTGACCAATGCCAAATTAAACTTGGTTTCTAGGAGAGTACTTGCTGCATACAAAGATAAGGATGAAATTCAAAGAGAGAACATCGTCCACACCGATGTGAAATTCAAGGTAAGATTTGTAGTATGATTATTGATAGTGGAGGTTGTACAAATGTAATTAGTAACATTGTAGTTGATAAATTAGGCTTAACAACTATTAAACATCCAGAACCTTATGGATTACAATGGCTTAATGATAGTGGTGAAATAAAATTGAATAAACAAGCCAAGGTAAAATTTAGTATAGATAAATATGTGGATATTGTATTGTGTGATGTTGTACCTATGCATGCTAGTCATATTTTATTGGGGAGGCCATGGGGATTTAATAAGAATGCCATACACTATGGGAGAGAGAATTCCATTGTATTTAAATTTAATGGAAAAAAGTTTAAGCTGGAGCCATTAACTCCAAAGGAAGTATTTAGCGATCAACTGCAAATGCAACAAATGAGGGAAGCCGAGAGGCTCAAGGAGAAGGCTAGTATGGCACCAACAGTTCCACCATCCATTCAAGAGGAGAAAGGTGAGCTTGCTGTCCAAGGTAAGTTCTTTAAAACCCAGGTTGAGTGGAAATGTTTTAACAAACCTGAGAGAGAGAAAGTGAGAGAAAAAACCGAGTGTGAGAGAAAACAAATGCAAACTGTGAGTGGGAAAGAAAAAGAAAGGAAAGAGAAGAAAAATAAATTTTTTTATCTTAGCCTTCATGATGTTAATAAAGTAATTATGAATAAGAAATCATTGCTGATCATGAATTTTAAAGATACTTATATAAAGATGTTTTTGTTGCATAGAACTTTCTCTGCATTGTTGAGAGCTTTACTTGGTGGAAATTCAAAAATTTGGGAAATATTGTTTGCCAACTTTAAAAGGTGTAATTTTTACCATAATGAGCATGTATTTCTAGATTTTGTTGTAATAGTGTTTGACCCAGGAGAATTGGTTTGGTTACACTTACGAAAGGAAAGGTTTCCTAAACAAAGAAAGTCAAAGCTCATGCCGCCTATGGATGGACTTTTTCAAGTTTTGGAGCGGATTAATGAAAATACCTGCAAACTTAATTTAATAGGTGAGTATAGTGTTAGTGCTGCATTTAATGTTGCTGATTTAACTCCTTTTGCTGCAGGTGATGATCTTTATTTGAGGACAAATCCTTTTCAAGAGGAGGGGAATAATGTGATTCCCGCCCGAGTCCGCTCAACCGATAACCCGCTGGGGTGTTGACCCGACACGGATGAAGACCAGGCCAATAATAAGAGCTAAAATTAAGAGATTTAAGGACAACCTGGGAGAATTTATATAGGGGGTAATCAATTCTCAACAGAGCTTGTCCATACTTGAAGATACAAAGCTATTCTAAGCATCCAAGTGGTGGAAGCCAATACGGACCCGGGTAGCAGGTTTGGTGCAAATATGGACAGCGGGCAGCATGAAATGGTTCCAACTCTTTATGAATTCAATACATATGTCTAAGAGGATATGGAACCAAGTCAAGATAGCTTTAAAACCATTCAAAAAGCGGTTGTACAGATGGCTACAAATTTGGCCTATTTTTTACTGTATTTTGTTATGGCTTTACTGTATTTTGCTGAGTTGTCTTTTTCTTCCTCTTCGAAGCATGGCCAACGTGTGGGACTTCATATTCAGTTTATTTGGCATCCTACAAAGCATATTGAGCTGATTTGGAGTTCAAATTGGTCAAAGATTGGTCAAAGTCAACTTAGTCAAAAAGCTAGTATTTTAGTTTCCTAATTTGTTTTTACTTTTTGTTTTAGGAAACTTCCATTACTTTTTAGTTTTTATTTATTTATTTTCTGGAAAAATAAGTTTAGGAAAGTATTAATTTATTATTTCAATTGTAAATTAATTAATTCCTAATTCAAAATAAAGGAATTAATTAATCAAATTTAGTTTAGGAAACTTAGTTTACGAAGTATTAGAATTCGGCCAAGTTTCTTAATTCCTATAGGTGGCCAGTTTTACCTTTTGTTTTTAGGGTTTTATTTTTTTTCTTTTAGCCTATATAAGGGCTTGTTTTTTAGGAAGAACATAAATTTGATAATATACAAAATTTATTTTGTAAGATTGAATCTCTTTTTGTTCTTTTGAACACCTAAAACACCATTAGTTAATGGTTGTTTTAGTTTGACTTATCAATAGGGCATCCATAACCTATTGTGGTGTCTTCACTATATACGAAGGTTTCTAATCACAGGTTGGTTAGGGGTCAAGGTGACCATTAAAACTTGAACATAATTAAATCCAGCCTAATATAATACGGGTTTAGGAGCAGGTTGTCCTAGGTTCGTACTATGCATGCTGGAGCCACCAAGAAGTATTAAACCTTATGAGAGTATTATTGGTGACCAAGGATAAAGAAGAAGGGTGTCGATTATGTATCTAGGTGTTTAATATGTTAGTAGGTCAAGATAGAGAGGCAAAAACCTTTAGAAGTTTTGCAATGTTTGGCTATTCCAGTGTGGAAGTGGGAGCATATCACCATAGACTTCTTATTCAAGCTTCCTAGTACTCAAGTAAGTCATGATGGTATTTAGGTGATTGTTGACCAACTCATGAATTTCATGCACTTCTTACAGATCCTTGAGACTTATACTTTGCACAAGTTGATAAGGTCTATGAAGGAGATTGTGAGTTTACATGGAGTTACTATGTCTATTATTTCAAATTGGGACATATGGTTCACATCTAGGTTTTTGAAGAGTTTACAGAAAGCTTTAAGTACTAAGTTATGCCTTAGTACTGCTTTCTACCTATTTAATAGGCAATCGGAAAGGACTATACAGATATTGAAGGATATGTTGTGGTCTTATGTACTACAGCTTAAAAGGAATTAGGAGTCTCACTTTCCTTTGGCAATCATTTATCTTTAGTAGAGTTCACCTTCAACAGTAACTATCATTCAAGTATTTGTTAGGATGAGGTAATGTAGAACTCCTGTTTGTTAGGATGAGGTTAGTCCTTGACAGCGTATAGGTCCTAACTTTGTGCAATGTATAGTCGATAAAATCAGGATTATTTATAAGTGGTTGATGATAGCTTAGAACAGATAGAAAAGTTATGTGGATGTCAAAAGAAAGGACCTTGAATTCTAGGTTAGAGATAAATTATTTTTGATGTTGTCACCTTAGAAGGGCGTATTGCATTCTTTTAAATGAGAGAAATTGAGTTTCAAGATATATTAGACCAATGAGATCACTTAGAGAATTGAGCTAATTGCCTATCAACTTGCTTTATTGATGGAACTCTCTCGGATTCATGATTTTTTTCATTTTTGTAAAGTATAGACATGATCATTCACATGTATTGGAGACTTAGTATATTCAGTTGAGAGAGCATTTATATTATAAGGAGTAGCTAGTAGAGATCTTTAACTGTAGAGATTAAAGGCTTCATACCAAAATCATTCTTTTGGTGAAAGTTTTATGGAGAAACCATAAGGTAGAGGAAGCTACATGGGAGCCAGAGGATTAGATGCATTCTCAGCATCATCACCTTTTTCAACATTAAGCTACGAATTTTGGGGACAAAATTATTGTAAGGAGGATAGGTTACGATGACTCATCAGAATGCATATTAGAATTTAAATTTTAAATAGTTAAACTATGAGCGACCGTTATTTTGACTTTTCTTTTGTCAAGAATTTTGGGTTCACTGGTACACCATAGCATAGAATTCGTCGATATAGGTTCGTAGATTGAAAGCACATCAAATTCTGAATTAAGGTTAAAAAGTTATGATTCTGAGAAGTTTTGAGCTTAAGTAGTTTACTCTATATCCAAACTAGTCAAAGCTTTTGTCTTTTAGTGGACCCTAATATTTATATATACCTGGAGAACCATGCCTTCACTTAAAAAATTAAAAAGTATCCAAATCGTCCAAAATCAAAAACTTCCAAACCTGATTTAGAATCTCCTCATGATCCATTTACATGCTTAACAAGGTTGATTAGATTTGATCATTTTTTAGTAATCCACCACTGACATGCCCCGAAAATTGTTGCAACCCATCATTCAGTGGCCTTATTATAAGCTTATTATGAAGTTCCTCATGTTTCCTTTGCTTAGAAATATGAGAAAAGGATAATACAGTAAAATACAGTAAAGCCAGCAAAAAATACAGTAAATTTCAGCCTTTCTTCCCCTTCTGCGCAAACCACTATGTTGTTCGGTTTTGAAGCTGCTTTGGCTGGTTTCTATGACTCATCCACCATATGAATTGAACCCATAAGAATGGGGATCCAATTCATACAACCCGACCTCCATATTGGCACTAACAAATGTCACCCGGGCCCGTTTTGGCTTCTATTGCTTGTATGAGTAGAACAGGCCTTGGTTCTTTAGATATGGACAACCCCTCTTAATTATGACTTATTCCTTGGATAAAGACAGCAAGATTGTCCTTGAACTTCTTGGCTTGGGCTCTAGTGATCAGCCCCACCTTCATCTGTATTGGATCAATACCCCAGCGGGTTGTCGGTTGAATGGTCTCGGGCAGATTTGCATCATCAAATTTCGCAACTAGTCGACTGACAATTTATTGGGATTCCCTTTCTCCATCATTTTGGCCATTTTCTAGCCAACCTAGGTTGAGCCACCCCTCTCACACCTATATTTAAACCATTTGAACTCATTCGCAGCCTCTACTTTCTAAGATTCCGCACTGTTTGCAAGATTCAACAATATTAAGTTCGGTTAAAACTTTAAAGAGGTTTTTTCTCCAATCACAGGCAAGACTTTTGGACCAAGGTGAGTATACTAGTGCATTTCTCGTCTCGTGGCGTTTTTGTCGATATATAATTTGTAAATTTTAGACATCATTTGATAATTTTTTCATTTTTAAGCAATTAGTGAACTATCGGTTAAAATTGGATTGTGTTTAGACAATTTTAGATAAAATTGAAGTTCGATTTGTGTAATTAAGTGTTATAGGACCCAATGGAAGTTTACTTTCATAAAATTTCCTTTCAGGTGAAAAATCCCTAATTTAGGTATCAAATATTTAAGGCCTACAGTATAATTGGACTATTTAGTATTCAATTTTAAAATTTTTTAGAGTTATAAAGGTATCTTTAGTTTAAATTTTGGAGGCTGAAAAATATTTTTTTATTATTTTAGGAACTGAAATCGAAATTAAAGGCAATTCATGGATGGGTTAGGCTTGAGCTATTATTTGTGATTGAATTTTATTTTTGAAACTGTTTGGGATTACAAATATGATTTATTTTACTAATTGCAATTTAGAAGCATAAATTTTATATGACTTTATTTTATGTGGTAAATGCTTATATGATTTATTATTTTTCTGGAATAATTGTGGAAATATTTTTTTAGAAGTATGGTTTTAATATTTTTTTATAAATATGTAAGCATAAAATTGTGTTGGTATCCATGAGTTTATTAATATGATGGTTATTGTGGGAAAGTAATATTTGGACAAGGGGTTGGAGTTATGGAAATTATGGATTTATGAATTGTTTGTGTACCTTATCATGTTTGTTGGATTTGACGAATATTGGTAAGCGTACTATAAGACCATCCCCCACTAATTATATGCTTCATCGAAGTTTGATGTAAGGTCCAAGCTTTGTGGTGCCTTGGGACGCTAAGGACTGCAAAATAGTTTTCCCCACACTGGGAGGCTAGATGGTTAACGATTTTTTTTGGATTTGTGGTAATTGGGATTCACATTTTACTCATCGTTTTAATAATTGCTGAATAAATCATTTAATTAATTTATATGAATTATGGTTTTGACTTTAATATTTTATGTCCTCTATTTAATTATGGAAAAATTTATGATTTTGGAAAACTACATGGATATTGGTAAAATTCAATTTTCAAAACAAGGGACTTTATAACAATTGAATGAAAGTCTTGAATGAAATGTTTTTAGTAAGTGTTATTATTTTCTAAACATCATTTTTATTCACTCATAATTTATATTTTTAAACTGTTCACTTAAACCTCAGCTGAGAGTGAGTGTATACTACATTTAGGCACTCTACATCATTATCTTCGTGTATCTTGTTGTTCTTGCATCTTTATCCTTATTTTACTTCCACTATTGATGTATTTTCCCTTTTTATGCACTTTAGTGGGACTTATTTTTTATGATGTTTATTTATCATTAGACTTATATACTTCCTTTAGTATGTTCTGGTGGATTAACCTAAATGTATATCTTGTTTTTATTTTTCTTTCTTTTAGGTCCTAAGTTTGAAACTTTTCATGGTTATGATTACAACTTATGTAAATTCTATTAAAGCATTTATGTTTCTCTATTTATACTATTGGATTATATTTAATTTACTGGGAGGTCCCACTGAACTTTCAATATCGATTCAATCAAGATTCTTTAGACGGGACCACCTTAGGTGTTCAAGAAGGACCTCGGAGTGGTCTTATCACAAAATTCTAGCTTGGGCTAGATTGGGCAAGAGAGAGAATTTGGGTCTAACTAAGTTGAGGCAATATATGATGAGAATCCGCTTGAGCCCGCATAACCGACTACCCGTTGAGGTGCTGATCCAATACAGATGAAGTCTGGCCGATTATTAAGGCTTAAGCCAATAGATTTGAGGACAATCTGGCTGTCTTTATATAGGAATTTATTAATTCTCAAAAAGCTTGTCCATACCCAAAGATACAAAGCCTGTTTTAAGCATCCAAGTGGTGAAGGCCAATACGGACCCAAATAGCTATTTTAGTGTAAATATTGATGCGAATCCGCCTGTACCCACACAACTGACAACCCACTAGGGTGCTGACCCGATACAGATGAAGACCGGGCTGATCACTGAGGCTCAAGCTAAGAGGTTTAGGGAAAAATTTACTGTATTTATCCAGGGAGTAATTCATTCTCAAGAGGGCTTGTCCATACCCCAAGTTCCAAAACCTGTTTTGAGCATACAAATGGTTGAAGCCGATAAGGATCTGGGTAGTGGTTTTGGTGCATTTATGGAGTCCAAACAGCATGAAATGGTTCTAATGCTTCATGGATTCAATACATATGTCTAAGAGGTCATGGAATCAAGTCAAGGTAGCTTTAAAGGCAACCAAAAAGGGGTTGTGCACATGGAATGGAAATTTGGTCGGTTTTGCTGTATTACTTGCTGACTTTACTGTATTTTGCTGAATTGTGGGACTTCATGAACAGCCTATTTAGCATCCTAAAAGGAATATGGAAGCTGATTTGGAGCTTAAATTGGTCAAAGATTGGTCAAAGTCAACCTAGTAAAAAAGATAGTATTTTAGTTTCCTAATTTGCTTTCTACTTTTTGTTTTAGGAAATTACCTTTACTTTTGGTTTTTATTTATTTATTTGCTGGAAAAATAAGTTTAGGAAAGTTATTATTTTATTATTTTCATTATAAATTAATTAATTCCTAATTCAAAATAAATGAATTAATTAATCCAAATTAGATTAGAAAATGAGGAGACTTTCGGCCATAATAGGAATGTTCATTGCATGGCCGGTTTTACCTATTGTAATTGGGGTTTATTTTATTTTCTCTTAGCTTATAAAAGGGCTTATTTTTTAGGAAGAACACACCATTAATAATATTGAGAATTTATTTTATGAGATTGAATTTCTCTTTGCTCTTTTGAATAACTAAAATACCATTAGTGAATGAGTGTTTTAGTATTGACTTACCAATAGGATATCTATCACCTATTGTGGCATCTACATTATATCAAAGTTTTCTAATCACAGGTTGGTTAAGGGTTAAGATGACCATTAGAACTTGAACAAAATTATATCTGGGCCAATATAATATGGGTTTAGGAGCAGTTTGTCCTAGGTTCGTATCATTAATATGAATTCCGAGCAGCATGGAATAGGTTCAATACTTTTTGAACTCAATTGATATCATTGTTCACGAAAACAAGTCAAGGCAGAAGTAAAAGCAATCAAAGAAGGCATTTGCGTATAGGAGGAGTTTTTGGCCGAAATCGCTATTTTTGTTGCTAGCTTTACTATATTTTGCTGATTTGGTATTTTCTCTTTGTTCTAATAAAGGAATCATCATTAATCCTATTTGGCATTCTATATGGCACATTGGATCAAATTTAGAGCCTTTACAAGCTGGAAATTAGTCAAAGTTAGCTTAGTAGTCAAACTAGTCAACTAGTTTCCAAATTTGGTTTTGACTTTTTATTTTAAGAAACTAGCTTTTATTTTGGTCTTACTTAATTATTCGGCTGGACAAATTAACTTAGGAAATTTATCATTTTATTATTTCAATTGTAAATTAATTAATTCCTAATTCAAAATAAAGGAATTAATCAATATAAATTAGATTAGGAAAGGGTGTGCAATTAGGTAATTTCCTAATTTGATTCTATGTTGGCCAAAATTTCCTAATCCTTTAGGGTTTTATTTTGTTCTTTCAAATCCTATTTAAAGGCTTATTTTCAATGAGAAATAAGCTTACATATTATTCAGAACTTATTTTGTGAGAATGAATTTTCTTTGTTCTCTCTGAACACCTAAAATACCATTAGAGAGTCTATGTTTTAGTTTGACTTATCAATAGGGCATCCATAACTTATTGTGGCGTCTTCATTATACCAAGGTTTCTAAAAACAGGTTGGTTAGGAGTTGAGGTTTTACCATAAAAACTTGAACTTAATTGAGATGCGGACTAATATAATACCGGTTAGGTGTGAGTTGACCTAGGTTCGTCTCAATACGCCAAATTTAAAGCTTATTACCAAGCATATGGGTATGGAGTTGGATTTTGGGCTGGGATATCGGGCTCAAAATTTGGGTTTAAAACTTTGATCCAAATATAGAATCCAAAAATTAATTTTTATTTTTCTTTATCATAAAATATGGTTCAAAAATTATTTTTCTGTTGCTTAAATTATCTTGATAATGATAAAATAAAAATAATAGTTTAATAAATGGACAATGCTACATGTATCAATTTTACTAACTAAATTTTTTATATCGAATGATATAGCTATTTTATTAATAGTTGGTATATCAATAAACATCTTAAAATCATGTAAAGTAAATCCAATTAAAAATGCAATTTCATTGTTATGAATATCTTTATATTGAGTAAAAATGTAAAGAAAAATTATAAAATTATATTAGGTTAGCTAATTGGACTAGGTTTCAAGCTGGGCCTTAAGTTGACATGATGACTAACTCAATGGATCAGGCTTCGAACTTGGTGTATACCAAAAATCTAAAGCTTGAGTAGCCAAACCCAAATAGCAATTGAGTGGGCTTCGGCTTGGCAAAAATTTGGATTGGGTTTTTCAGGCGAGTTTGATCAGATTTTGGGCTTTTGGCTTTTATTATCTATTTGTTTTTTAAATCCATAATGATTAGCTATCTATATCTTGTTAGAATAATAGTGTAAGCATATATTATTTGGTCAATTTTAGGGTTTCCTTTAGAAGAGAAATTTTGTAGTTGGTAAGGTGTCTCCTTAGAATTGAAAAAAGAGACTTCAATATATAGAGGATGAAAAACCAATAAATCCTTAATTTTTCCAATATCAAATAAATACTTTAGTATTTATACTTGAATTAAAAAAGTGATGTTTCTTCTCAATCTAGTATAAGAATAACGAAGTGTATTTTCCATTTCATAATTTTTTTTTAATCTAGATTGAAAATATTACATAAATAACTTGTTAGATTTACCAACATTACACATGCTTATAACCTTTTATTAGTAATTATAGGCTTCTTATATGCATACATTTATGTGAGATCATTTTATTATCCTTGTTGTCCACTATGACAACACTGTACCATATTAGTCTAGTATGTGAGTGCTAAGTATTAAATGAGTCATGTTCTTTCCGAATAGTATTGTTGTTTTATTTGTATTTAAATTATATTTTGTAAAGTCAAGCACTTGAAAATTTAAAGATGATAATGGTTGTTGATGTATGAAATTATTTCAGAAAAATAAAAAGTTGATGAAAAGATGGAAACAATGCATATTTATTTTGCTTCATAGGCACACACACAATCGAAAAATGGTCTACTCATTTTGAGAATAAATTTTGAAGGAATCAGAAATGATGAGACAAACGTTAGTTTAAAATAATCGGGATCATTGCAAATCAGTGTAATGGGAGATGAGAACGTCTATTTTAAAGGTGCAAAAACTGTTCATCAAAATAATAAGGATTTTTTCTAGCAATACTCCCTGAATTTATAGGGAATTTGCAAATTACGCCCCTTACTTAACATTTAGCAATCATGCCTCTTGAATTTGCAATTTTTTAGCAGCGATTCCCTTCAAACTTCATTCCATCCATATTTGGGAATCATCGCCCAAAAAAAAAAAAATTAAAAGTTTGGGGCATTACTGCAAAACTAATTAAGTTTTAGGGATTAATTAAAATTTGGGGATATTACTATAAAATATTTAAAAATTCATATGGCACATTAGAAATAAAAACACTTGTTTTCATATGGCATTATGCTTCCTTTCACCTTGTATAGATGTGTCATGTTTATGCCTTATTTTATCTCTTTCAACTCATATGTACATAAATGTATTATTAAAAACTATATAGACATATTGAATATCAAAAACTCATTTAAGGTAGAGAGTACATGAGTGGATGACAAAGAAGAACAGAGGAAGAATTTAGTTCAAAAGAAGGGGCATAGTATCTTTGAAAAATTTCTTGAGTAAAAATTAATTTTTAAATCTTGAATCCATTTAAAGTAAATCCCCTAAAGAGGATGGTTCTAGAGTGGTTGGTCCAAAGTCCTCTAAGAAGGATGATGCTGAAGTGGTTGGTTCAAACAAAATTGATATGAGCAAATGACTATTTTGATTGTTTGCATTACAATTTGAAGCAAAAGTTGCATGCACTATATTTATAAGCAAAAGGAAGCAAATGTGACATTCAACAAAGTTTTTTTATTTCTACAATATCACATAAACTTTTAAAAATTTTGCAGTAATGCCTCCTGAAACAATGCAATAACTTGCCATTTCCAATTGTATGTTTTGTTTTGGCACCAGGGCATATGGAATTTTGATATTACTTTTGACCTAATGAAGTTTAATGCCAAAATATGGACAAAATCAAGCTCAAGGTGCACTTTTCCTAAAAAACTGTAAGTTCAAAGGACATTGATGGTGAATGTTAAGCATGGACTACAATTCACAAGTCTCTTATAAGTGCAGAGGGCATTGCTACATAAAACCCTAATAATAAAAAATAAATCACAAGCAATGAGACATATGTTAATGGATGAAATTTACATTTTTAAATTGAAAAGTAAATCACAATGTTTCCTAAACCATTGGAAAACATAGACAACTCAGTATCACAGGTATAAAGTTTACAAAATTACCAAAAAAAAAAAAAAAAAAAGGTAGATGAAAAAATTATAAAATTAACTTGTAAAGCAAGTAATACAAAACTGACATCGAATTATTAAGATAGATAGAGTCTTGCAGATCGCAACATTCCAAAGACAATAACTTCTCCACTTTTTTGTGCTAGAAGTTTTGTAGGAGATTACTTTCTAGGATTAAATAATCTGTAGTTTGAATTTTGGCATAAAAAATCAATCCTTAATAAACAATATTTTCTTCCAAATATCTTTCTGAGGAGTGATACAGTTGCTTGGAAAGTTATGTGATTCTAGAATTTAAAACATGCCTTCATATAAAATGACATTGTTTGGGGTTCGACTGTGTGAAGTAACAACACAATTTTCAAATATTTAACAGCTATTAAGTATTAAATCATTTTTAATTAATAAAATATGAATAAAATAAATAAATAGAACATTAATTATAATAATCAAATTCGAAATAGATTATTTGAGAGAGCTAGGGAAAATGAACATTTTAGCTAGGTTGGCACCCCCTAAGACCTAAGATTCAAACGAGCAAAATAAATAAATAAACAAACAAATTAAGAAAATAAAATGAAAACAAATAGAAAACACCAGCAATAAAAACACCAAAACCCCCAATATAATCAGTTAACTTTGGCCTCATTAAAACTTAAGAGAAGAAAAACCCAAATGGGGAAAACTTCAAATAGGTTAAAAAGTACCAAGGGAAAATTAAAACTTGGTAAGAATACAATATACTAAGACCTAATACGAAACCTGAAAAAGAACCAAATAAAAAAGCTTAACAAAATCTATAACATCGTTCCCCCAACAAATCATGAAAATGAGTAGAAATAAAAGATGAAGGAAGAACAACACTCTAGCTATTTGCTAAAGCACCCTCCACAAACTTGGAAAGAATGTCAGTAACCATGTTTCCTTCTTGGTAAATATCAGAAAAAAGCCAGTAAAGGCAAAAATTGAGACAGTTTAACCATTTCGCACAAAATTTACAAGGCTTTGCACAAGAACAAGTCTTAAATAAATTGACAACAAAACTGGAATTGCATTTAAGTTAAATTTTATCCCAATAAAACTTGTTTAGAATCCTAGAACTAATTTCTATAATAAAACACTAAACAAAAAACATAAAAATTTATCGAGGTTCGATCAATATCGACCTATGTCCTCCTTGCTCTGGTGTCAAGCTTCTACACCATGTAAATGTTATGTTTACAAGCTTAATTGCATCACACAAGAATTCCCAAAACCAAACCCAAGATCCAAATACACCCATTCACTCTTTGATCTCCATTGAGATCTCTCTCAAACCCACATTAAGAACACAAAGAAAGAAAAAGAAGAATGTCTCCTAAAGCTAAAAAGATCTCGTTCGCACAAAGCTTTACATGGTCTGCAACTTTCTTTCACTCTCTGTTTTTTTTTTCTCTACACTAAGAAGAAGAAGACCAATTTATAAATATATCCAAAAGATAAGAAACGGTTCGTGCAATTAACTTCTTTAATAGCATCTATGTGGCATGCAACCTGTGGTAGTTAAACAACATGTGAGATGACCTGTGATATGAACTAGGACGACCTGCTCCTAAACCCGTATTATATTAGTCCGGATCTTAATTAAGTTCAAGTTCTAATGGAATGGACCTCAACCCCTAACCAACCTATAGTTAGAAACCTTGGTATAATGTAGACGCCACAATAGGGGATGGAAAACCTATTGATAAGTCAAGCTAAAACAAACAATTCTTTAATGGTGTTTTAGGTGTTCTCAAAGAACAAAGAGATAATTAATCTCACAAGTATTTTCTTAATCAAATCAAAGTTGTATTCATATTGAAAAATAAGCCTTTAAATAGGCTTTGAAAGAAATAAAATAAACCCTAAAAACCCTAGGAAAAACCAGCCACACAATGAAGAGTTCTAGCTTGGCCGAATCTTTCCTTTTCCTAATCTAATTAATTAATTCCCTCATTTTCAATTAGGAATTAATTAATTTACAAACAAAATAATAAAATAAAAACTTTCCTAAACTTATTTGTTCAATAAGTAAATAAATACAAATCCAAAATTAAAGATAGTTTCCTAAAACAAAAAGTAAAAACAAATTAGGAAACTAAATATCGTAATTTTCGGCTAGGTTGATAATGACCCTTCTTTGACCTAATTGGACTCCAAATCAGCTTTAATAGTATTTGTGGAATGCCGAATAAGCTTATTATGAAGTTCCTCACATTTCCCTTGCTTAGAAATATGAGAAAAGGCTAATACAGTAAAATATAGTAAAGCCAGCAAAGAATACAGCAAATTTCGGCCTTTCTTCCCCTTATGCGCAAACCAGCTTTTTGTTCGGCTTTGAAGCTGATTTGGATGGTTTCTATGACTCATCTACCATATGAATTGGACCCATAAGAATGGGGATCCAATTCATACAACCCGACCTCCATATTGGCATTAAAAAATGTTGCCCGGGCCCGTTTTGGCTTCTATTGCTTGTATGAGTAAAACAGGCCTTGATTCTTTAGATATGGGCAACCCCTCTTGATTATGTCTTCTTCCTTGGATAAAGACAGCAATATTTTCCTTGAATTTCTTGGCTTAGGTTCTAGTGATCAGTCCCACCTTCATCTGTATTGGATCAGCACCTCAGCGGGTTGTTGGTAGAACAGTCTCGGGCGGATTCGCATCAACCTGTCTGCCCTTCATTAATTGATGTGGTAGAAAAATGATTCCATTTTGGTGTTGATGTCTAAAGGCTATATTTTTCTCTCCTTTCTTTCACAATCCTTAGCTTATAACATAGATTTGAATAGCTTGATTTGAGGATTATTTTTTCGCATATCTTCAGCTAATCCTCAAATCATCACCAAATGCAGAAACTTACAACACCATCCCAAAATCTTAACTTTCACCAAGTTTAGCCTGCTTCTATTTTGAGCAGGCTTTTGCAGGCATTAAACTTGCTCACAGGTAGGACTTTAGTTCCCTTATCAGAGGGATTAAATTCAGTTGGTATCTTTTCCAACTTAAAGACTTGTTGAGCTATCATATCATGAACGAAGTGATGCTTGACCTGAATATGTTTGGACCTCTCATGGAAGACAGGATTCTTGCATAAATAAATTGCACTCTGGCTGTCAGAATATAATACAACTTCTTGATCAAGCATCTTCAACTTCATTAGTAATCATTTAAGCCAAATTGCTTCTTTGGAAGCTTCAATAGCTGCTATATACTCAGCCTCTGTTGTTGATAAAACCATAATTGATTGTAATTGAGATTTCCAACTTATACAACTCCCACACAAAGTAAATGCATAAGATGAAATAGACCTTCTCTTGTCTCTATCACTTGCATAGTTTGAATCTAAAAGGGATATATTCAATTTAGAGTTTGATGAATTTAAAATGAGTTATAGACTTTAAAAGATTTGATGGATTGTTATGGAATTCTACAAACTTCATAAAGATTTTATAAGAATCCAACAAAATCTTTGGGTTTGAGGCTGGATTTAATATTGATAATTTTCTTCACAATTTCACTGTTAAAATCCTTTCAAATCCATTAAAATCCATCATTTTTTAAAGTCTTTTAAAATCAATAACTTTTTGAATACCACCAGATTTTAAAAGAATTCTATAAAGTCCTAATTGAATACACCTAGATTTTAATAGATTTTTATAAAATCCATCAAAATCTGAATTGAATATTATTAGAATTGTATGGACTTCTTTAAAATTTAAATTGAATACCTCTAAACTTTTAAAAACTTTTAAAATCCTTCAAATTATAAACTGAGTACACTCCCCTAAGTAACCATTGAGCTCAACACTCTTCTGATTACCTTTGTAGATTAACCCCTCATTCATAGTCTGTTTCACATATCTAAGTAACCATTTCATATCCTACTAATGATTTGTACCCGGATTAGCCATATATCTACTTAAAAGACTAATAGATGTGCAAGATCCGGTCTTGTACAAATCATTGTGTACATAACTAAGCCAACAGCGTTGGAGTATGAAATTCTTAACATATCTTCTTTCTTTTGTTATGTAGTAGGACATTGATCAGTTGAAAGTTTAAAATGTTCTCCAAGTGGAATATTTACCACCTTAGCATTATCCATAGTAAACTTTGAAATAACTTTCTGCTAGTAAAAAGTTTGTAGAAGCTTCATCTATGATTTTCTTCTATTTCTAACAATTGATATTGCTTAAATCTTATTCGCTGCCCCTAGATCTTTCATATCAAATTCAAATTTGAGCAACTCCTTGACTGATTATATCACTTTCAAATTTAGACCTGTCACTAACATGTCATCAACATACAAGAAAAGATAGATAGCTTTATCACTCATAGTATCCTTAGAATACAAACATCTATCAAAGCTAGTCTTTGTAAATCCTGTATCCACCACAAAAGAATCAACCTCTTGTACCATTGCCTTGGTGATTGTTTGAGACCATAAAGTGACTTCTTAAGTAAGCACATAAGCTCTCCACACTTTTTCTTAACTCAAAGCTTTTAGGTTGTCTCATATAGATGGTTTCTTCCAAATTTCCATGAAAAAAGGCTATTTTTACATCAAGGTACTCCAATTCCCAACTGAACTGAATTACTAAGGCCAAAATGGTTCTTATTGTGGTATACTTCCACAATTAGAGAGAAGATTTCATTACACTTGTAACACCTTCTTTAACCTTATAAATCCACTTACAATCCACTATTTTCTTATCCATAGGAACTAGTACTAAGTTCGATGTTTTGTTCTCATGAAGTGACTTCATTTCTTCTTTCATAGCTTGTATCCACTGAGCAGCTTGCTTAGACTTCATAGCTTCCAAATAGGATCTTGGTTCATTGTCAACCATTTCTCGATATGCAACTAATGTATAAGCTATATAGTCTGAATAACAATATTTTCTATTGGGTTTAATCTGTCTCTTTGCTTTGTCTCTAGTTAGCGAATAACTAGGTGATGCTATTTGTTTCTTATTTGACCTTGAAGATTTTTGTATCCCTCGCTCTTCAATTGTGTCTTCATCAGAATGTTATGTGGTCGGTCTTTTTGACTCAATTATTTCAATATCTTCATCAACTGACTACATTTCTAACTCAACAACGCCTTGGTCATTACCATCATCATCTTGAGACTCCACCTCATTGAACAATTCAAGCTGCTTTTTATCCAATTTATGCTCAGATTGTGTATCTGCAAGGTTAGTAACTTTGTAAGGTATTTTATTTTCATCAAATATCACATCCTTGCTAATTATGACTTTAAAACCTGAATTTTCTCTAACCCACAGTCTAAATCCCTTGACTCTTTGAGCATAATTTAAAAAAAAAAACACACTTCACACTTTTAGATTCAAGTTTTCCCTTAGATTGGTGTGCATAAGTAACACAACCAAAGACTCTAAGATTATTATAATCTTGTTTCTTACCAAACCAAACATGTATAGAGGATTGAAATTCTAATATAATAGATGGAGACAAACTAATCAAGGGCATGGCAATCATAACAAATTCACCATAAAATAATTTTGGTAATCCAGAAGACACAAGCATACATCTCACTTTATTAAGCAGTACCCTATCCATCTTTTTAGCTACACCACTTTGTAATGGTGTATGCTTTACTATCCTATGCCTTAAAATACCATAGTTTTTACAAACAATATCAAACTCATTATTACAAAATTCCAAAACATTATCAGTTCTTAAAGCTTTAACAAGTTTATTAGTTTGATTTTCAATAAGGAATTTCCATTCCTTAAACTTTGTAAAAGCTTCATCCTTGGATTTCAACAAATGAATCCTCACTTTTCTAGAATGGTCATCAATAATGGATAAACAATGTCTATTTCCACTTTGAGCTTGTACTTTGGCAGGACCCCATAAATTAGCATGCACATAATCCAACACAGATTTAGCTTTACTTGTACTCAAGTTAAAACTTAACCTCTGTTGTTTTTTTATAACACAATTTTAACAAAAATCAAGCTTGTTGATTATATTCTTGCCAAATACACCCTACTTATTCAAATAATACAATCCTTTTTCACTAATATGGCCTAATCTATTATACCACATATTTGTTTTATCCACAGATGATCCAATCGATGCATTACTAGTATTAATGACACTTTTACCAAGTAAAACATACAAGCCATTTTTTTTAATACCTTTCATTGCAACATAAGCATCTTTAGTAATTTTCATTTTACCATTTTTCAGTCTTGTATGAATAACCAACGTCATCAAGCATTCCAAGATAGATCAAATTTCATTTTAAACTTGGTACATGTCTCACAAAAGAAAGGGTTTTCACAGTACCATCAAACATTTGTAATTGAACATCACCAATGCCAACAACTTGGCATGACACATTAATTATCTAGAAGTACTTGACCACCATGACACTTAGTGTAAGATTGAAAATAGTCCGCTATCACACTTAGTGTAAGATTGAAAATAATATAAATTTGGATACATATGAAATGAGCAGCCAGAATCTACTATCCATTTAGAGCAATTTTGTTCCGAAGTCATAGTAAGAACCTTTGCAGGGTCTGAATCAGTGGAGACTATGGCCAAATCTCCACTTTCCTTATTATTTTTTTTTCATCTCTCTTTTTCTCAAAACAGTTCTTAATGAAGTGGCGCTCTCTCCTACAATAGAAACATTTCTTACCTTTAGTCCTAGATTTAGACCTAAAATTATCCTTTGATTTTCTTCTATGGTCACTCTGACCCTAATTTCTATTAACAATTTTGCCTCTCACACTGAATTCTTCCCCCTTTGTATTCAGATTTTAACTCTAAATCTCTAAATTTCAAAGCACTCACCATTGTTTCTAAGGATAACTCATCCCTACCATACTTAATAGCATTCTTGACCTCTCTATATGTTTTTGGCAATGAATTAAGCAATATCACAGTATTATGTTCATCACTAGAAACAACTTTACAATTAGCAAAACTTAAAATCAATCTATTAAAAGCATCAATATTAGCATCTAACTCTTTACAAACATCCATTTTGAAGCCAAAAAATTGTTCAACTAACAAGATTTGGTTACGGAGTGATTTTATCAAATAGAGTTGTTCCAATCTGGTCCACATCTAAGCTGTGGGTTGGATGTTATCCACCTTCCTCAAAATGT
The DNA here is from genome assembly GCF_031755915.1 of Ziziphus jujuba. NCBI lineage: Eukaryota > Viridiplantae > Streptophyta > Magnoliopsida > Rosales > Rhamnaceae > Ziziphus > Ziziphus jujuba. The sequence goes on along the minus strand of NC_083386.1, from coordinate 15,645,580 downwards.
TTTCTAAAAGATGCAAGATGATTATGCTCATGGCGATCTCATCCATCTCCATCTCCTTTTCCTCCACAGTTGAATCAAGGAAGGAATTATCAATAGCTTTAGCCACCTTCATCTGTACCAAGACTGCCTTCATTTTCTTGGGCCATAGAAGGAAGTCACATTTTCCATTGAAAACTTCCAATTTAAGCTTGGCCAACATTGTCGAGAATTGAAAAGAAAATCAATTGCAGAATTATAATGACCAGAAGACTCAATCGAACAAAAATTACAGAAAAATTCGAATTACAGAAAGGTTCTTCAAGATTAGAACACAAGCTCTGATACCAATGTTGTAGAATCCTCGAACTAATTTCTATAATAAAACATTAAAAGAAAAACACACAAATTTACCAAGGTCGGTCAAAATCGACCTACGCCTTCATTGCTCTCATGTCAAGCTTTTGCAAACCCTTTAATGGTGGATTCACACAAGAATTCCCAAAAACCAAACCAAGATCCCAATACACCCATTCACTCTTCATAGAGATCTCTCTTAAACCCACATTGAGAACACAAAGAAAGATAAAGAAGAGTGTATCCTAAAGCAAAAAGGATCTCTTTTGCATAAAGCTCTACACGGTCTGCAACTTTCTTTCACTCTCTAGTTTTTTTCTCTACACCGGGAAGAAGAAGACCAATGTATAAATATATCCAAAAGACAAGAAATGGTTCGTTCAATTAACTTCTTTAATAGCTTCTACATGGCAAGCAACCTGTGGTAGTTGAACAACATGTGAGATGACCTTTTTTCCCTTCATTAATTGATGTGGTAGCAAAGTGATGCCGTTTTGGTTTTGATGTCTAAAGGCTGTATTTTTCGATTGTGGTAGCAAAGCTTATAAACACAAATATGAATAGCTTGATCTAAGGATTATTTTCTCACAAAAATCTTAGCTAATTCTAAAGCATAAATAGTAGATAAAAGCTTCGTTTCATAAACCTAAGTGTTTCTTAAAGCATAAGTTAAATAGCATTGCATAAAACCTTAACAATTTTGAAAAACCCCGCCATGCCCAATAGGTCCCATAATACATACAGAAATGAACCATAACAACGTAAGGAAGTTTTGGAGGCTTTGGCTTAACCCCTAAATGCTGAAAAGTAACTAAATCTTGAATGGACACTAGTTTGAAATTAGCATGGGTTAAATATAGAACTATTAATGAAAAGTCAAATCTCTAGACAAAGGAATTAAGTTCAAAAGCATGCGTATACTACGTATCATGCGTTTCACCATTCAAACCTTATTATAAACTTTACCATCAATCTCTTTCCTTATTAGTCAATATTCATACTATATGCCACATATATTATTTGTCTTCAATATTACCATAGTGTTGTTGATTTTTGACTAAGATTGTACGTAAGCTCACTCAAGCACCATCCTTGACTTGGTTCACTCTTCACAAAAGAATTTGAGGGAAGAGAAAGGGTTTGCTATGACACAAGAAGTCCAGATTGAGCACTTCATAGAATTCATTTCTACTATAGTGTAAAAGGCTTAAACTATGCAGCCTCTAGAATCTTGCCCATCCATAGAATTTCCATTTGCTATGGGCATAAAAAGCTTAGATAGTTAAACAACAAAGAGACTGATCATGCGGCTCCTAGAATTGCAGCCTATGACGTAAGGCAGACCCATCTTTACAAAAAAAACCTTCCCCAACGTTATTCAAATTTCAAAATCATCATTTTGTTTTTTTTAACTATTTTGCATGTCATAAAAGCCTAAGTTTGAAAGGAAGAAAATATTAGTCAACAAGGTTTGAATTTTGGTGCCAAATTCAATCTACAGATAGTTTAATCCTGAAAGGCACTTTCTCATATAACTTTGAGCATGGAAAAGAGGAAAAATTATTGCCTTTAGAGGATATTGCAATCTGCAAGATTCTATCTTATCTATAATGTGCAAGTTAGCTTTTCAATTTCTTATTTTACAAGAATTCATTATTCTATCTACTTGAATTTCCTATATGTCTGTAAAATCTATATCCATAGTATTGAATTGTCTGTTTTCTCCGATATATATCCATCCGAGACACACTTGGAAGGCAAAGGGCGAGAGATTGTGTGCATAATTTTTGACTTTCATTGAACTACCTTTCTTGAATGCTACAAGTAAAATATATGATTTAAAGGGGATGCATATGCGCCTCACTTGTCAACATTAATTGTATTTATGTTGCTAATATATTTGATCAAATAAAGATATTATGTATTTATTTTATGTTTGGGAACTATTTGCAAATAACTGATAATGGCTCATGTATAAAGGTTTTACAATTTATACCAATCGACACTTAACAATACAACATTGATGATCAAAAAGGAAAAAAGGAAAAAAAAAGTACAAAATTGAGACTTGAGAATAAATGCTTGTAACTTTATGTGAGGATAAATTTGTAGGCTTCAAAAATGAAAAAGAAAATGATAAAATTTTTAAATCAAATGAATGTATCGGGAAGAGTTAATCCGGTTGTATAACTAGAACCCTTAAAAGAGAATTCATTGGCCCCATTCTACTCGAAATCCAACTTTTTGGAGGAGGGCCTTACTCTTTTAATGGGCTTTATTCGTGGCCCATATTTATCCATTGACCATGTAGATTTGATTCCCGTTATGCATGTGTACATATGCAAAGGAAGAGTGTTTTTTCGGTGTGAATGTACCTATAGTTTTAACATAAATACATAAGATATGGTGTGAATTATGTTTTCAACATATTAAAATTATATACATATATACATACACACACACACACACACACACACACACACACACACATATATATATGTATATTTCTAATACAGTTATATTTATCTTATATTCATCCAAAAAAAAATACATATCCTATTACCTTATTTTTTTAGGAAAAATTATTTTTGATATTAAATTTTTTTTCTACTTTTTGGAAAAAGGTTCTTATATATTGTTTATTTGAAAGGAAAAAAAGTAATACAACAATGACCATGATGCATTAAACATCAGAAGTATCATCTTACTATCATTTTCACAAACCAAAAAAAAAATTAATAATAATGATTGATTAATAGATTTGTTAATTTCACTAATTAAAAACTGAAATAGAACTCGTTAACTAGCTAGATAGTGTGAACTAGGAAAAGGACTAACAAGCAGAGAAATTAACAAGCGTTATAATTTCATTCACAAAAGAGAATAGAACTGTATATCAAAAGGTAAATTTGTCTATAAAAAGCTATAGAAAATAAACTTATTTTAGCTTCATAAACTTATTATATAGCGTACAAAAATAACAATACCGGCATGTTAATTTTATATCTTTTTTTTTTATAAATAAAAAAATCATATATAAATAGTTTCTTCGTTTTAAATTTAACCAATTTATCTTTTTCGTACCCGTTCATGTCTCTCAATTTCCTGGTGTGTTCCCTCTGACAAATCTCGTTTGACTTCTTCCAGAGTTACTGGACCATGTCAAAACCAGCCTTGTTTTCGTGGTCTTCTAATCTTTTCTTTATTATTATTATTATTACTATTATTATTATTATTATTGATGTTGTTGCCGTTGTTGTTTCTTTCTCTCGGGATTTTTCCTCTTTAGAAAAATAATTAATTTTGTTAATAGTCATTCTAAAAAGTCAAGACCATTTGAGTGTAAGGAGTGAAGAGAACCCACCAAACAATTAATTTGATATTTCTTCCTCTTTGTTTGTTTTTAGTTATTTATTTATTTTGCTAAGAAACCAAATATTTTAATTAAGTAGAACACAATACCAAATCATTCACACCCAGTGCTAAACAATATGATTAGATTTTTTAAGCATAAACCAAGCGGAACGAGGAATCTCACACCAAAAAACAATTAAGAATTTAAGACGCCTCTGCTGTACCTCCAGCACTTTATTTATTTTCTAACTAATTTGCTTCCGCATTTTGCAGGACAACATGAAACATGAGACCAAATCCCTAAGAACTAAACCCAAAATCTCCGACTACTAATAGGATATACGTGTGTGTGTGTATATATATATATATTCAAATTCAAATTAGATTTTTAATATAGAATTAATTTTATTTTTTCTTCCAATTTTTAGATCGTATTAAATATTAATATTTAAAATTATATTTATTAATTACATTTATTAATTATTGGTTTCAATATAGTTCGGTTTTCATAAATAGAATTTTAGTATCTCACTTAATGTATATATTTTTTACTTTTTAAGTTTAAATTTTGATTTTGAATGTAATTCAAAGGTTAATAAAGGAACAATCAATATTAAAAATGTCAAACTGCATATATATATATATATATATATATATATATATATATATTATTTGACCATATTTTTCGCCAATAAATAATTTTTATCATATATATTATTTGACCGTATTTTTCACCAATAAATAGATTTGATAAAAATTAATATAGTTCAAGACATAAATATGTTTTAGGATCCTTTTAGTATAGCTAATAAAAGTAGAGATTTAACCTATAAAACTTTATATAATAAATCATTTTGAAAAAGAGTTTTTATTAAAAAGCTAATAGGTGTTTTGTTATAAATAAAAAAATTGCATTAAATGGTCATTAAGTCTTCCATATAAGCTAAAAAAAAAGAGATGTTCTAGAAAAGTTTAAAATTTAGACTTCTTAAAAACAGCTTCAATAAATTATTTTTTTGGTCAACAAAAATGTTTTTTAACTCTTACCAAACACCTTCATCTTTTAACAAAATAATTTTTGGTCTTCAAATAGAGTTTTTGAATCTAAGAAAAAGCTATGTCAAATAGACACTTAGTTTTGGTTTATTTAATTTGTTTATTTTTATTTTTATGTAGTTTATGGAATATGGTAGTTTATTTCAATAAAGATTATGATTTGGACAGGTATTTTCTTGTGGGTTTGATTCAGGATAGGAACACCTTGAATTAAAGAATTGTCAAATAACATATCATACTTGACATCATCCACTAGAATATTTTCGATGAGTTGGATATACATATATATATATATATATGAATGGAGTTTCAATCTATGTGCTTATCTTCTAGTATAAGATATTGATGCAACCTAAAATTAAATGGGAATAAGGAAAGAAATGAATAAAATTTTTAATTTATTTAAAAAAAAAATAAACCGTTATTTAAATATTATATGAGAATTTAATTTGTTTCCATTAAAAAGTTTACTTGTCCTTATTAAATTTTTAATATTAACAAAAATAAATAAATAAAATGTTTTAAATTAATAATATCATATATGATTTGTCAATTCTATCTATAGATAGTCAATGAAAAAATGAATTAGGTAATCCATTATATCAATATTATATAATAATAATTATGATAATATCTAATTGAAAAGAAATGCCATATAATAACTCGAATTCATAATCTCATTTGCGTGAAAGTAAGAGGTATATTAATTGAAAACAACTATCAAATAACTCAACATAATAATATTTACTACTTTTTGTATACTGAGTCCTTCATTCACAAGGCATTTAAAAAGCCACTAAAATTCTGTTGTTCTCTATTTTTAAGTACAAATATTTGATTTAAATTAACTTTTTTATGCATTTTTATATTTTTTTTTCCCCCTCAAATTGAAAATGACATGCTCACAGCTATAAAGACTACAGGCTGTTTGGTTAATTTTTTTTTTTTTAACGAATATATATATATATATATATATATATATTATACACAGGCACACACATGATATGCATTCTGGCTGGCTGGAAGTACAAATTTTTATAATAATTAAATTGGCATTTACTTATATTTTATTTAATGAAGTCTCAATGCCTTTTGACATATTTTATTTTATTTTATTTTGAAGGGCATGTGATTGATGGGTTTAAGCAAAAATATATTACGGCATCATAAGATTTTTCACTACGCTACCTCTTTAACGGACAAGACAAAAATTGTTTACCTCAATTATGATTGCGAAATGTGAATAACGTTGAAAAGTACATTAAACCCCTTTCGCAACCAGAAAAAGTAAGATAAATTAAATTTTATAATTGTGTTACCAAAGTTTATGTGGTGCTTGGGAGTTCGGATTAATAATGTTTCCACAAACTACATAGCGATCTATATATATATATATATATATATTTATATAGAATTGAGCAAACTACTGTTTTATATATATATATATATACAGAAAAATGATATCATAAAGAATTTATAGAAAAAATTATAATGGAAAATATTTATAGTAATTATATAATTTTCATTATACCATGATTGTAGATAGCTGTCTTTTTTATAATCTATAAATTAGATATCAATTTTATTAATAATCTTTAAAATCGAGTCTTGTAATATAGTAGGGATACATAATATATTATTTGACAAAGTCTATATACGTCAGGTGTTACTGTGTTAACTTCTATACACGATGCCAAATTCATCAAGAATAAAATGGTATTTATATTAATTTATATGGTCAACTTATATGCCAGGTGAGGAACAGGGGAACTGACCATTTATATGGATTTTTTTTATTACAAAAGAAAAAAGGAATTTTTTTTATCCAAAACAAAAATTCAACTTTGAATCTGGAAGTGTATGTATAATTATTAAAATAAATTTATGAATATTATATTATTCATTTTAAGCTGCACATCTTTTCAAATGAAAACAGCAAAAAGGAAAATAATCACAACTAAAAGTTTATTATAGCAGTAATTAACAGACATTAAATTTTTTCCGTTTTACTAGTACAGAGGGAATCTAAATCCACATTAATGGAGGAAAAATATTAGAGGTCAATGCACAATAATGTCCTTTAAGCTTTTCGTCAAGCACACCAGATCCAGTTTTTAAATATTTGACGGGCAGGGCGAGGCATACTTTCCAATTTGGCAGTGCAAGTCATTTAAGCAATATACACCTCATTTAAATATGTTTAATTATTTTTAAAATAATTAACTTTGTTTTCCTACATGGCAATTATCAACAGTTACATATTTTACAATATAAGATATCTTTATTATAAATTTGTTGCTAGGGCCTTGCAATATTAAAATTCAATGTATATATACACAAAATTTTTCTAATCATATTTATCATTAAAAAATTTATATTGCCAGAAATTTATAATTTTATAAAATAATAAATTCTTATATAGAAAATGTTAAAAATTATCATATCCTAATTTAATTTTTTTAATTTAAATTTAATTAACAACTAATAGAATAATCAACCAACAATAAGTATTGCCACATAAGCAATGGATAAGTATTGCCACATAAGCATTCTGACCGTAATTAAGGCACTTTTGAAATACTGAATTGGTTGATGAGGGTTTATGCAAGCACATGCAGTTTTATTAGTAGGTTGACACTTTTATCACATTCTTACCAGCTACCCTAGCCATCTTTCACCGTCTCCATCCCTAGCTAACTGTCTGACGATCGACTTTTTCACATTATAATGACCCTGTCACATTGCTCTTATATATATATATATATATATATATATTCACATACATACATTAGACCAGAAAATAATATAAAATTGAAACTTGCAAACTTTGCATTGTGTTATAATTAATTTGTAAGTTTCCACGCTCAACGGATCTAGAAGATGGTTTTCTAATTTAATCATCATATCAAAAAAATAAAAAATAAAAAAAAAATACCCGTCGGCATTGATTATTATATATACATATCAATGTACACGTGTCCGTGTTGAATTCATATATTTAAAGTCCCAAAGTTTTCACTCTACGCTTGTACAAAATACAATCATACTATGCATGGAATTCTTATAATCAAATACTAGCATTATTCTCGTATATGTATGTATAATCATAATAAATAATTTTAAAAATAATTTATAATAATTAATTATTTTAAAATCTAATAATGACATGTGAAAATTTTTTTTACTAGCTATTTTACTTTAATATATAATATAAATAATATATGTACATATATTATATAATATCATAAATAATAATTAAATAATAATATTTAAGCTTTGATATTATTATATATTACATGCATGTTTACATATAAAATTTTAAATTATATTATATGTATTATTTGCTATAAATTTGAGATATTGGTAGCTATGTACCTTGAATTTTATCGGGTTAATACATTGCATCCTAAATTTTTTTTTTCCTGACATTATGCATCCCAAACTTCCTTTTCTCTTGTACCGTTGATTTTTCTGTCAAAAATACTTAACGGAATGACCAAGTGGTGCGCATGTGATCACCAAGCGAGGGTAGATTGTATCAAAAATGGTTTGAATGTCATTCTTCTCATAAATATAGAAAACCACGGGTTAAAAAAAAAAAAAATCCACTTTCAAATGCTGTAAACAGACAGAGGATTTAATTCTTTTTCTGGGTTTTTGCTTGCCAAGTTGAAGATCATATGGGTCTCTAGAATCCAAACCAGTTGGGGTACCATAGGGTGAAAAATATCCTCTTTCAACTTGTTGCTGTTGTTGTTTCCTGGAAAATCACAAGAGAAAAAAGAAAAGAAAAATTAGCTTTTGCTATTGCTGTTTCCTAGACTTTGCCTTTCTCTTTGTAAGGCTTAACAAGAACTTTAGCATCACAAACGAAATGAAGGTTTCCTTTAGTTAGGATAAGCTTCATGGTTTCTGGGTAGACAAAAGTCACAAATCCAAACATTCTCTTTTGCTAGTATGGGATTCTCACATCTTGAACTGGTCCCTAAATGCTTCAATTGAGAAAAAAAAAAAAAATCAGCATATTGAATAATAATCCATTGAAGCAAAAAAGAAAAAAGAACCCACAAATCCATTTTAAGATAATAGAACCTGAAATAATTTGAAACATCTTCCTCTCTGAAAGTGCTGTCAGCTGGGAAAGTAAAATAAATTTGACTGGAAATTGGATTCACTATTCCAACATTGCCATTCATCGAAAAATCATTCCTTTCAAGGCAAGATCTTTCGAACTTGTGCAAATCATCAGCACCCATCATCAAAGTTGCTCCAGCTCTACACATAAAACCAAAAAAAAAAAAAAAATCAATAAGGTCAAGCAAAACTTTAAACTTTGAATACTAAGTAAAAAGAGTTTCCTTTTACCTTTGAGTTTCACTTTGTTGCTGTTGAAGAAGGAAATTCATGCACTTTGGTGAATAGGATAAATAATTAGGATAGTAAAATCCCTATATGAGGAGACTAGTTTCTGATCCTTAATCACACACACGAGAAGCAGTTATGAGGACAGCAAAATGACCTGATTTATCCTCGCTTGATGATCACGCACGTAGCATGTGGTCATTCCATTAAACATTTTTGACAGAGAACCAACGGTGCAAGGGAAAAGGAAGTTTAAGGTGCATAATGCCAGGAAAAAAAATTTAGGGTGCAATGTATAAACCTTGATAAAGTTCAGGGTACATAGCTGTCAATATCCCTAAAAATAATTTAAAATAATCTAAAACAACAAATTAAGAATAAATAGAAATTAGATATACTAAAACAAATAATAATAATAACAGTAATAATAATAATAATAATAATAATAATAATAATAATATGTAACAAAAATTTAAAAAAAAAAAACTTGTTCATTCATTAAAACCATTTCAACACTAATAATTTCTGATTTATCATTAAAGCTAGGACCTTCTAATGTATTGGGACTCGAACTTTGAACATTCACTATATCTTGTTAGTATTGATCTGGTTGATAGTATCAACTTACCTGGTCATATTTGAAAACTTATTTAAAAGTTTTATTATTACTAAGTACATTTGGATATTAAATTTTGTTTTTAATCTATATCGTAAAAGTTTGTTAAGATTTAAAAGTTTGACCATTATATATAATATTATTTATTTATAAAATTAAAATTCAAAAGTGTTTATCTATCTAATTTTTCTCATACACATATCATTTTTATACCATTTAATTTTTTCCATATATCGAATTTAAATTCAAATTCAAATATATTTATATAATTTAATTCAAATTCAAATGTATTTATATAAAATTTTCCATCTATGAAATTTAAATTTAAATTTAAATGTATTATTTGATTCTTTGCAAATATTTAATTTCCCTATATTAAATATTTATAATATAATATAATTATATTTATTATTATTATTATTATTATTTATTCTATAAACATATTTTTACCTTATAAGGTAATTTATTTATAGAATTCAAATTAAAAAAATATTTACCTACTTTTTGTTTCCATTTATGAAATTCAAATTCAAATTCAAATGTATTTATATAATTTAATTTAAATTCAAATGTATTATTTTATTTCTTGCAAACAATTAATTTTCCTATATTAAATCATTAGAATATAATATAATTAAATTGATTATTATTATTATTATTATTATAACTTAATTAACAATATTTTGGATTTAAAATAAGATATAATTATATATATTGAACATTATTATTTGTATCGATTTGTACATTATGATACATATCAGTATCAAATTATATATAATTTATGGAGTGTTGTATATATTTTATTTCAATATTATATATAATTTGATTATAACCTACATTAAATGTGCATGTCAATATTCATTATAGTAAAATTTTCAATATATAATATATATTATTATCAATAATCTATATAATATATAAAAGTAGAATATATATAATATATAATCTTATAACACATTTATATATGTTAAAATATTTAAAATACGTTTGATTAAAGAACCATATATATGCAAATACAATTTATGTCCTATATTTTATTCTTTCACTTCACATATGAGATATATAATATTCAATTAATTAACTTATTGCTTACTTCATATCGGTGGTAATTATATTTATAATATTATAATAATAATATTATAATAATAAATATATAGTTATTTATTATTAATAAATAATAATATATATTTATTATTATTTTATATAAATAGATTTTTTATATTTTTGAATACATCTATAAAAAAGTAAAAAATTTCATATTTTTTCAATCAATTATATAATATTATAATAATAATAAAATATATATTTTTAAATACAATTAATAAAAGATAAAAAAATTTATACTTTTAAATCCATTTGGTATTAATTCATATTTTGATAGGATCATAAAAAAAAAAAAAATACTCTTTTTATTAACGGTCTTGGAAGGAAATTGAAAGAATATAAGGATGATATGCGGCACTAATTATTATACTTTTATATATTACTATATAGATTTATTTTTAAATACATTTAGATTTTGAAGTCAACCACTAATACTAAGCTCATGATCAGAATAAAATAAAATAGTACGGTCAAAAATTTGAAGAGAATTTTAGAACCATGAAAACAGAAGAAAAAATAATAATTAAAATGCGTATATATATATATATATATATGACAGTCGTAAGTAAATTGTCATGTGTTACTTTTTGTTACTTTTTTTAATCGTCATACTATAATTAACTTGTGTATGTTTGAAAACTTACAACTTATAGAGTTTCAAGTAGAGCCCCATTTTATACAATCCAAAGTTAAAAGTATTATATTAATTATAAACTATGATTTAGTTATGCCAAATAAATAGGTTTGTGTGATGACAGTCTAATATTGGGCAAAAAACGAGTTGTTTACTTTTTTTTTTTTAATTTTTATTATTTTTAAATTTTTTTGAGTGCTTTTGACTTAAATCCCCACACCCCCAATATATAAGGGAAAAAAATAAAAAAGAAGGCCAAAAAAAAAAAAAAAAAACCTTTACTTTTTGTGGCAAAACTAAATTTATAAATGAAGCTAATTTTAGCGGCTATGACCATTAAAAATAGTTTCTAAATCCTGGATTCGATTGGGTTGGTGCTAAATTCTCCCTTCTTAATTTATCAAAGTATAATACTAAGAAAATAAGTTTAGATTATTACTTGTGCATCCCAAACAGACATAAATTGAACATATTTGGTTTCAGAGCCTTAGGTTTTTATATCCTTAAAGGATTATGCGTTGTTTATGCATTCTATCTGTTAGTTATTCCTTTGTTTGGACACTTTTGAAGTATTTTTCCTTCTAGACTTTTGTTTTGCTTCTTTAGAATATAGTATGAAGCCCAGGCAGGGTAGCTGCGATTCCCAAGAAGACTTGACTGAAAGCTCTGACTGTAGGTCAACTTTTAAAAATCTTACCTCACAGTTGATCCGAGCTTAAGAGGTAAAGCACTAGGGGATATACTGTGTATCAGGCATGACGTTTGAGGGCCATAAAATTTGATGGAGCCAAAGGCCTAGTGGTGGCCATAACATGGTTGGCTGATATGGAAAAGATTTTGGATGAAAGAATGCAGTGCTTTGACGAGGATTGCGTCAGAATTGATGTTTCATGTTGCAGAGAGATGTCAAAAAGTGGTGAAGGGTAGAAAGGACAAAGAAATATCATATTTGGGAGCAGTTCAAGAATGCCTTTACCACAAAGTATTTCTTTCCTGCTTTTCATGAGACATGGAAGAGATAATTTGATGGGCTACACCAAGAAAATATGATAGCCTCCAAGTATGAGAGGAAATTCTAAGAGTTGTTTGAATTTTGTATGTACCTGATCCTAGATGATGCCAAGATGTACTTTGAAGCAATGCACCCAACTTACTAGTCTGTACAAGATGTCATGCTTGAATTGGAAAGCTAGCTCCAGATGCACAGGTTGAGGCATAGGTCATTTGAAGGTGCTTATGCGGGGTCCTTTAGCCAAGGGTCCTTGAAGAGGAGTCATAGCATGGTCTCCTCTAGTAGTGGTGGACTAAGCTCTCAAGATAACTTGACATGGAGAAACCCTCGTTTCTCCAAGGCAGCCCAACATTCTATTAGCGGTGGCACTAGATCTTAATAGAGATTTAACTTTGGAGGTGGTCCTAGGCAAGCTTGTAGAATCTGTGGCAAGCAGAATGGGCCCTACTAGTGGGATGGTGTATGCTTCTAGTACGGACAATTAGGCCATAAGAGAAGTAATTACCCCTACATCCATGGCGATACTAGGGTATTACGATCGGGCACACATGCCTAGTAGGCCAGTGGTTTCAGAGGCCAGAGTTCCCATATTTTTTTATGGTGACATGTGGCACCCATTAATTAGTGAAACATGGCACTACCAATTGGTGACACATGGCACCTACTAATTGACAATACATGGCACCCACTATGGACACCTCTAAATATTCGATTGCTTGGTAAAGTCAGTCCTAAAAAATTAAGTATGATTTTATGGATTTATAACTTTTCAACCAAAAGTCCAAATTAAGCATGTAGTTCATTTATAGGCTCATATCGACGATCACTATCACATGATATATGAGTCAAAATCAAAAGCCATACAAATAAAAAGTCAAACTTGGGCTCGCCGACCAATTCAAACTACAATTTTTTTTTACCATAAGTTTTCATTCTCAGCTCCGATTTTGGCATACTGTTAGTCTATGAACTTTAGTTGATGAATACTTTGCCATGGTATCTTGGTCAAAGTGAAATTCCTTTTGCGGTAAAAAAGTCAATCATGGGACCCACTTGGTCAACCTAGTTAACCTTGGTTAAAAATTCAAATTCAAAGTATTTTCTCGAGTTGGGGTGTTACAATCTACCTTATAAAAATTTCATCCTCAAAATTTAACACTCCCCTAAGAGTAGAGCTGAGAAAGCCTTGGACCCATTACTTGGACGACTAGGTGATGTTATCCTTTAACTGATCATAAGGAGTTCGTACCATCTCTGAGCATAAGTATAAGGTAATGGATAACCATGCGGGGTACACCACCACACCATATGATACGAACCTAGGTCGACAAGTGCCTAAACCCGTATTATATTAGCTTAGATCTTAATTAAGTTCAAATTTTAATGGATTGACCTCAACCCTTAACCAACTTATGATTAGAAACCTTGGTATAATGAAGATGCCACAATACGTGATAGATATCCTATTGATAAGTCAAAACTAAAACACTCACTCTTTAATGGTGTTTTAGATGTTCAAAGAGAACAAAGAGAAATTCAATCTCGCAATTAATTTTCTATAAAAATTCAAAACTTGTATTCTTATTGAAAAATAACCCTTAAATAGGTAAAAGTCACAAAGCAACAAACCCTAAAACTAAGGCAAAAACCGGCCAAGCATGTTGTTTCCTAAAGGTGGCCGAATTTTCTCTCTTTTCCTAATCTAATTTTGATTAATTAATTCGTTTATTTTGAATTAGGAATGAATAAATTTACAATGAAAATAATAACTTTCCTAAGTTGATTTTTCCAGCAAATAAATAAATAAAAACCAAATAAATAAATAAAAACGAAATAAAAGACTAATTTCTTAAAACAAAAAGTAGAAATCAAATTAAGAAATTAAATAACTATCTTTTTGACTAAGCTATCTTTGACTAATTTTTTACAAATTTAAGCTCCAAATCAGTTTCCATATGCCTTCTAGGATGCCAAATAGGATTATCATAGATTTCCACACGTTGGCCTTGCTTGGATCAAAGAGAAAATGCCAACTTAGCAAAATACAGTAAAGCCAGCAACAAAATACAGTGAAACCGGCCAAACTTCCTCCTATGTGCACACCACCTGTTTGGATGCTTTAGCTTCTAGTTTTTCTTGATTCTATGACCTCTTAGAGATATTCTTTGAATCCATGAAGTGTTGGAACCATTTGTTGCTGCCTAGAGTCCATATTTGCACGAAAACAGCTACTCGAGTCTGTATCGGCCTTCACCACTTGGATGCTTAAAATGGATCTTATATCTTGGGGTATTGACAAGGCCCTTTGAGAATTAATTACTCCTTGGATAAAATCAGCCAGACTATCCTTAAATCTCTTAGCTTGAGCCCTAGTGATTGGCCTAGTCTTCATCCATATTGGGTCAACACCTCAGTGGGTTGTTGGTTATGCAGGTTCGGGCAGATTCTCACCATTCCCCTCCTCTTGAAAATGATTTTTCCTCGAATGCCATCACCTATAGCAAAAGGAGACTATACTCACCCGGTAAATCAAGTTTGTAAGCATAAGGAGTTTGTAAGTGATCATAAGGAGTCAGCAATATTAAATGTAGCACTAACATTATACTCACCCGGTAAATCAAGTTTGTAAGCATTGTCATTTATCCGCTCCAAAACTGGAAAAGGTCCATCTCCATGCAGCATAAGCTTGGACTTCTTTTGTTCGAGAAACCTCTCCTTTCTTAGGTGCTACCAAACCCAATCTCCAGGTTCAAAGACAACTTATTTTCTGCCTTGGTTAGCACCTTTGCATATAACTCCATCCTCCTCCCAATGTTTGCTTTAGTCTTCTCATGAATTTGCTTCATAAAGTCAGCTTTTAGTTTTCCATTTAGATTAGCACGTTCACTTAAGGTAGATGTGTTGAATCTAATGGAGTCAAAGGATTAAAACCATAAACAATCTCAAATGGTGTATATTTAGTGTCAAAGGATTAAAACCATAAACAATCTCAAATGGTGTATATTCAGTGGCGGAATGCAAGGATCTATTATGGCAAATTCAACATGTGGCAAACATTCTTCCCATGTTCTTAAGTTCCTACTAATTAAAGCCTGTAACAATGTAGAAAAAATCCTATTTACTACTTCAGTTTGTCCATCAGTTTATGGATGACAAGTAGTTGAAAACAAAAGTTTAGTTCCTAACTTAGCCCACAAAGTTTTCTAAAAATAACTTAGAAACTTAGCATCCCTATCTAAAACAATTGTTCTAGGCATACCATGCAACCTAACAATTTCCTTAAAGAATAAGTTAGCAACATTAGATGCATCATCAGTTTTATTACATGCAATAAAATGTACCATCTTAGAAAATCTATCCACAACAACAAAAATTGAATCCTTACCTGTCATTGACCTAGGTAAACCAAGAATAAAATCCATAGACAAATCCACCCAAGGAAAGGAAGGAATTGCCAATGGCATGTAAAGACCATGCGACATCAATTTAGATTTGGCTTTCGGCATTTCAAGCATCTTTCACATATTCTCTCTACATCTCCCTTCATATTAGGCTAATAAAAATTTCTTGCAGCAAGGATAAAATATTTTAAACACCAAAATGACCCATTAAACCACCCCCATGATCTTCCTGAACTAGTAACTCCCTAATGCTACAATTAGGCACACAAAAATTGTTTTCCCTAAACAAATACCCCTCAACGATGTAAAATTTATTAAAACCATGTTTTGAACAAGTCCTACATATTTCTCCAAAGTCACTATCATGCTCATAAAGTTCTTTTATTTGTTCAAATCCAAGCAATCTGGCATCTGAGGTAGAAAAGAGTATATACCTTTGGGATAATACATCGGCGACCACATTTTCTTTACCTTTTTTGTAGCGGATGACATAAGGAAATGTTTCAATGAATTCAATCCACTTAGCCTGCCTTCAATTAAGATTTCCTTGGCCTTTAATGTGCTTCAAAGATTCATAATCCATAGGAATCACAAATTCTTTTGGCATGAAGTAATCCTGCCACGTTTCCAAAGCCCTCACCAAAGCATACATCACTTTGTCATAAGTCGGGTAGTTTAGTGGAGCTCCATTTAGTTTCTCACTAAAGTAGGCTATGGGTCTTCCTTCTTGCATTAAGACAGCTCCAATACGTATACCCGAAACATCACATTCAATTTAAAATTTTTTGTCAAAGTTAGGCAAAACTAGTAAAGGTGCATTAGACAAATTTTCTTTCTCCTATATACAAGAATATCATCAAAATAAACAACAACAAACTTTCCAATGAATGGTCGCATAACATGATTCATTAACCTCATGAAAGTACTAGGTGCATTAGTTAAACCAAAAAGCATTACTAACCATTCATACAATCCATACATAGTTTAAAATGCAGTTTTCCATTCATCACCCTTTTTCATTCTAATTTGATTATACCCACTCCTAAGATCAATTTTAGTAAAAATGCATGTACCATGCAATTCATCTAATATGTTATCTAACCTAGAAATTGGATGCCTATATTTAATGGTAATATTATTTATAGCCCTACAATCTACACACATATGCCATGAACTATCTTTCTTAGGTATTAATAAAACAGGGATAGCACATGGACTCATACTCTCACGAATGTACCCTTTATCAAGCAACTCATTTACATGCCTTTGTAGCTCCTTTGTCTCCTCGTGATTACTTCTTACACAAGACGGCTTTATTTACATCACCAAAGCTAAGATAAAATTTTTAATTTTTTCTCTCTTTTCTTTCTTTTCCTTCCTCCTTCTCAATCACCACACCTTTGCCCCCACTCTCAGGTTTCTCACTATACCTCTCGGCTTTCTCAATTTTTCTCACTCCACTTTCGGCTTTCTCATGATTTTTCCACTCAATTTGGATTTTAGAATACTTACCTTGTTGGTCTTGCACAGCTTGGACTCCTTAATTGGTGTTGTTGCCGTGGGTGCCATGCTAGTTCTTTCCTTGAGCTTTTCAGCCTCCTTCCTTTGTTGTATTTGAAGTTGGTTTGTAAATACCTGTTTACGAGGCAATGGTTCCAGCTTGACCTTTTTACCTTTAAATCTAAAAACAATGGCATTCTCTCAACCATAATGTATAGTATCTTTATCAAACTGCCATGGTCTACCAAGTAAAATATGACTTGTATGCAAAGGCACAACATCACATAAAACAACATCCACATATTTATCAATGTTGAATTTTACTTTGGCTTGTTTAGTTACTTTCATCTCACCACTATTATTAAGCCATCGTAATCTATATGGTTTGGGATGTTTAATTGTCACTAAGCCTAATTTATCAACCATAACATTACTAGTCACATTTGTACAACTTCCATTATCAATTATCATATTACAGATATTACCTTGGATTTCACATCAGGTGTAGAAGATGTTTTCCCTTTGAACTTGATGCTCATCCTTGTATACAGCTAGCACTCTCCTAGAAACCAAGTTTGATTTGGTATTGGGTGCATGTAGGATCTTGGCTTCATCCTCAAAGTCTTCCTTTTCTTGCTTGGTTTCATCTCCACTTTCCTCACTTTCCGATTCTAGCTTACCATTACCCTTTAACACCATGATTCTTCTATTCGGGCATTGGCTAGCAATGTGTCCTTTTCCCTGGCACTCAAAACAAACAATTTCTCTAGATCTTGAAGGTTTAGGATAAGATTTACCTTCAATTTTGTGTGCTTGGATAGATTCTGTTCTATCTTATCTCTTTGGCCAATTTAAGCTCTCTTCTCTAAATTTCGATTTTGACTTGTTTTCATAGATAGGATTGTTTCTCCAGTAACTTGGATTTGACCTCTTGCTATTGGAAACACCCCCAAACCATGAGCTTACACCCCTCCTTTTGAATTGATGCTCAATTTTAATAGCCACATGTAACATCTCCTCCAATTCCATATATTGTTGTAATTCTAGTTGATTAGCTATCTCTCAATTCAATCCACCTAGAAACCGTGCCATGGTTGCTTCTCTTTCTTCATTCATGCTCAATCTCATCATGAGTATCTCCATCTCCTTGTAATAATCCTCCACAGACCTATTTCCTTGAGATAAAGATTGTAACCTTTGATGTGGCAACCTATGGTAATGAGTCGGTACAAATTGTTCCCTCATGGCTCCTTTCATTTGTCGTAAAGTAGTAATCAATTTATCACCTACTCTCCTTCGAGTATCTTGCTCATTAATCCACCATTGGAGTGCATAATGTCCAAATTCCATTGTTGCCAACTTAACTTTCTTAGCCTTTGAATAGTTGTGACAATCAAAGATCATCTCTATGCGCTCCTCCCATTGCAAGTCAGCCTCCGGGTCAATTTTTCCCATGAAAAGTGGTATGTTGACCTTAATATTCCCAAGATCATCATCTTCATTCCTTGCTGCCCTCCCAAAGATTGGCCTTCCTTTAGGTTCAAAAATTTCTTCATACCCCTCGTCCAAGTCATCACCAAAATTACCTTCCCCGAATTCTTCTCTAAGTCGCCCTTGGCCTACTTGACCTCGACCTCGGTTTCCATGAGCATCAACCCTTGTATTTGGCCCTCCTTGAGATGTTTCTAACGTGTACATCCTTTGATTTATGTGATCAAATTGAGCATTTATCCACTGTAATTGCTCCAAAATGGCCTTCATGTCCGTGTGCTCATCTTCACTGACCGAAGCTCGGGAATCTCCTTTGAATCCTACGGACTCTTCTTCATTAATTCTCAATGGTGGATCTCCTCTTCTCACCTTGAATCTTCCATGTTAGTATTAATAAAACCAAAATAAAATAAAACCTCACCAAATTCACACCCTCAAGTGTTTCACTCAAATAAAGACTTGACACTCTTGTTAATTTGCATACTAGTTTCGGCTTTTACCCTCTTTTAAGCTCACACACTCTTGCCTTTTTCCACTCAAATAATTAATTGAAAGTTTTAATTAAAACACCCACAAAACAATAATTAGATCACAAGTATGTTTTAATTAAACTTATCAATAAAACAGTAGCAAAAAACAAGCAATACCGAGTGAAGTCTAAACACCTAATTCTCGGCTTTTCTAAGCAAAAAAAATAAGGCAATTTAACAAAGAAAATTTCAGGAATAATAAGAACTGGATCAGATGGTAAGAAATTAATAATTTAAGAATAAAATTTAGAGAAAGAAATTCAAACACGAACAAGAATCAAATTGAACAAAAATATAAGATAGTTGTTGGTTATTGTTCTTTGTAATTTAAGTTCTATGTTTCAAATCCTTTACCAATTTTAATCCAAATAATTTAGTACTCAAAAATACAAATTTCCAGCAGCAATGTAAATTTCCAGCAACTCTTAATATTGAATAAATAGGCAACAACCCAGCAGCTCCAACAATTTCCAGTAAACAAATCAAACTCCAAATTCAACAAACTGCAGTTTTTTTTTTCTTTTTTTGTTTACTCACAGAATGTAAAACAACTCCAGTAGCAAAGATGAATAGAAAAAATAGCAATTCCAACACCAAAAATCCACCAAACCCGTGACCACCAACAACAAAATACAAATTTACAATTTTTTTTGTAAATTTATATATATTGCTGCAAACACACTTCTCTTTTTTCTTTTTCTTTTTTTTTTGAATACATGAATGCAAATATTTAAGATCAAAATAACAAAGCAAAATCAACAATAAACTAAATTACTAAGAACAATGATGAAAAAAAAAAACCAACAAACTAGGAAACAAAAATACGGTAAAACAAGGAAACTTAATTTGACTAGGAATAATTTTTTTTTTAATATGTAGAATGTGTATGATGATAAAAGCAACCTTAACCTAATGCTAAAATTGCAAATTAACACAAAAATAAATAAAGCAAATAAATATAGATCAAACCTAAACAAAACTAGGGTCTGATACCAAATAATATGAACTTAGGTCGACATATGTCTAAACCTATATTATATTAGCTCGGATATCAATTAAGTTCAGATTTTAATAGATTAACCAATCAACTTGTGATTACAAACCTTGGTATAATCAAGACACCACAATAGGTGATGGATATCCTATTGATAAGTCAAAACTAAAACACTCACTCTCTAATGGTGTTTTAGGTGTTCAAAGAGAACAAAGAAAAATTCAATCTCATCATTAATTTTTTGTAAAAATTCAAAACTTGTATTCTCATTGAAAAATAACCCTTAAATAGGTAAAAGTCATAGAGCCATAAACCCTAAAACTAAAGCAAAAACACGCCAAGCATGTTGTTTCCTAAAGGTGGTTGAATTTTCTCTCTCCTTTCTTAATCTAATTTTGATTAATTAATTCCTTTATTTTGAATTAAAGATTAATTAATTTACAATGAAAATAATAAATTTCCTAAGCTTATTTTTCCACCAAATAAATAAATAAAAACCGAATAAAAGATTAATTTCCTAAAACAAAAGTAGAAATCAAATTAGGAAACTAAATAACTATCTTTTTAACTAAGCTATCTTTGATCAATCTTTGACCAATTTAAGCTCCAAATTAGCTTCCATATGCCTTGTAAGATGCCAAATAGGATTATCATAGAGTCTCACACGTTGGCCTTGCTTGGATCAAAGAGAAAATGCCAACTCAGCAAAATATAGTAAAGTCAGCAACAAAATACAGTAAAACCGGCCAAACTTCCTCCTATGTGCACACCATTTGTTTGGATGCTTTAGCTTATGAATTTTCTTGATTCTATGACCTCTTAGAGATATTATTTCAATCTATGAAGTGTTGGAACCATTTTTTACTGCTCGGAATCCATATTTGCATGGAAACAGCTACCCGGGTCTGTATTGGCCTTCACTACTTGGATGCTTAATACAGGTTTTCTATATTCGGGTATTGAAAAGGCTCTTTGAGAATTAATTAGTGCCTAGATAAAAGCAGCCAGATTTTTCTTAAATGTCTTAGCTTGAGCCCTAGTGATTGACCCGATCTTTATTCATATTGGGTCAGCACCCCAGTGGGTTGTCGGTTGCACGGATCCGGACGAATTCTCATTACCATATACCATATCTCCCAAGAGTGATGTAACCTAAAGCTCTAACACCACTCTATTAGGACCCAACCAAGATTACTAATTGGAACCCTAAACAAGTTTCGACTCGAAAAACCTTACCAGACCTCTCTCTACAGAAAATCGGATAGCATCTCTCTTAAGGGTTAAACATACTCCAAAATTCTCTATATAGAAAATACACTCCAAAAATATGCAATCGTTTTATTCCTTCCACCTTACCCCAAGTTTCCAAAAATTTATAGGACTTCAATAACTATAGTATGGGAATATAAATACAAGAAATAATTAATACACTGAAAATACTTTTATAGATGTTGGGACCCTTTCAGATTTTAATACATAGACCCTAAGTAGTCTTGACTTTTTCTAAGTCTTTACTTAGTACAGGAAATGCATACTTTTGTAACTTATGGCTGATACGAACCTAGGACGACCTGCTCCTAAACCCGTATTATATTAGCCCGGATCTTTAATTAAGTTCAAGTTCTAATGGAATGGACCTCAACCCCTAGCCAACCTGTGGTTAGAAACCTTGGTATAATGTAGACGCCACAATAGGGGATGGAAAACCTATTGATAAGTCAAGCTAAAACAACCAATTCTCTAATGGTGTTTTAGGTGTTCTCAAAGAACAAAGAGATAATTAATCTCACAAGTATTTTCTTTATCAAATCAAAGTTGTATTATTATTGAAAAATAAGCCTTTAAATAGGCTTGAAAGAAACAAAATAAACCCTAAAAAATAATTCAAAACCGGACTCCTATATGAATTAGGAAACTTGACCGAATTCTAATATGTCCTAAACTAAGTTTCCTAAACTAAATTTGATTAATTAATTCCTTTATTCTGAATTAGGAATTAATTAATTTACAATGAAAATAATAAAATAATAACTTTCCTAAACTTATTTGTCCAGAAAATAAATAAATAAAAACTAAAAAGTAATGGTAGTTTCCTAAAACAAAAAGTAGAATAAAATTAGGAAACTATAATACTAGCTTTTTTGACTAATTTGACTTTGACCAATCTTTGACCTCTTTGAGCTCCAAATCAGCTTCTAGATGCTTTGTAGGATGCCAAATAAGCTGAATATGAAGTCCCACACGTTGCCCATGCTTGGAAAAATAAGAAAAGGCTAATACAGTAAAATACAGTAAAGCCAGCAAGCAATACAGCAAATTCGGCCAAATTGTTGATGCTGTCCATACAAGCCCTTTTTGATTGCATTTGAGGCTGCTTTAACTTGATTCCATGACCTTTTAGGCATATGTATTGAACCCATAAATCATTGGAACCATTTCATACTTCCCGGACTCCAAAAATGTACCAAAACCGTCACCCGGGTCCGTATCAGCTTCCACCACTTGGATGCTTAGAATAGGCTTTGTATCTTCAAGTATGGACAAGCTCTGTTGAGATTGATTATCCCCTGTATAAATACTCCCAGGTTGTCCTTAAATCTCTTAATTTGAGCTCTTGTAATTGGCCTAGTCTTCATCCATGTCAAGTCAGCACCCCAGCGGGTTATCGGTGGAGCGGGCTCGGGCGGAATCACATCAATGGCCACCCACACCATCCACTAATTACAATTATACATTTGTTACAGCACCCCACGAATATACCAAGCGTATAAATGCAGAAGGAAGATAATAAAAACAATGATAATAACAACAACAATAACAATAATAATGATAATAATACAATCTCTAGAGAAATTTGGGATAACATGCCTGAAGGCTATGACACTTACCCGAAGATTACGATACTTATATGAAGGCTACAATACTTGTTCGAAAACTACTATACTTGCTTGAAGGCTACGATACTTGCCGGAAGGCTATGTCACCCCCAAACCCATTAACACAATCATGTGGACAAGTATAATAATTGTACAGTTGACAACAATACTAACAATAATAATAATGACAATAATAATAATATCAACAATAACAAATAATAATATTAATAATCATAATGATAATGTCAACAATAACAACATTATTAATAATAATAATAACAACAACAACAATAGCAAATAATAGTAATAGTAATAATAATAATAGAAAATCATAATCATAAATAGGTGAAATAGAACTAAAATTTATAATTACATTACATAACTCACACACTCATAGCGGGGATACGCCTGATGTACCAGATAATATGCTAATGCACGGTCTCATGATATCAGCTATCGTAAGTACATTGCTACCAATATGACCGGGGATGATAGCCTATAGTAGCCGTCCAAACTACTGGTCTCGTAGGCAGTAGAACTAAAAGACTAGGCTGTTAATGAACCGAATTGGGTCGCTCCCTCTATATGATGTGGTACACATGACAACATAATATATATACATATACATTGACAGGACACCTAATGCACCATGTATATACTAGTGCTGCCAATTGATGCTTGGCGTCCTAAACACCACTTGACAGACAGGGGAGGGAGAAGAGAACCTGCATTGGTCCCATTAGGTGGCGTTTGGTATGCAGGATAGGTCCGGATCGGACAGGACAGGTTCGGATCGGATGGGATCGGACAGGATAGAATAATATAGTACTGTGTTTGGCATAATTTCAAACTGAATAATAGAATAATTGTCCCATGTTTGATGCAGAATCATACTAGATTGGACTATTTTATAATTTTAATTTTAAGTTTTTTAAAAATAAAAATTTTAAAAATTATATTTATATTTTCATAAAAAAAATATTATATTTAATTAAAATTGTAAATTTATATATTTATATTTACATACAAATTTTAATTTTTTTTAACACCTACAAATTAAATTAATATATAATTTTAGAAATAAATTAAAATAAAATTATAACATTTTCCAGATTTAGGTTCCACTTTAGAACCCAAATAAACTACAGCAGAAAATTTTTGTCCATATGAATGACGGTGTATGATTAGCGACTTTGCAACCATGAAAGCTCAAAATATAATTTATTCCTTCTATCTTTTCACCAAGATAGATGAACGTCCACCAAGCAGCCACATTACAAAATTTTCATAATTTGAAATTTGAGATTTTCCTAATACCATAAAACCAACTACAACAAAACCAAGGATATAAAAACATTGCAGAAAATTTTTACTCCATAATTGCAACTCCCCCAGCAGCCTTTCTCTTCTCTATCATGTCATTTGCTTCTTCTTTGGTAACTCCTTGCTTAACCAAAACAGGTGCCTTCTCAACCAGCTCTTTAGCTTCCTTCCGTCCTAGATTGGTAAAGGCCCTTCTTTAATCACCTTGATTTTTGCAGCAGTGTCAAACTTCTCCACCACCAACACACACACACGCACATGCACACAGACCCAAAAAAAAAAAAAAAAAAAGAAAAAATTCCTTGCACTCCTTGACGTAGAACATCATCAGCAAGAAGAAAAGCATCATGAAGTGGTGTTTGCTCATCGGCAGTATCAAGCAGACGGTCATTGGGAATCACTATAAGAGGGTCAACATTTTTCTGCAATTTTTCAATAGCCTCCAATGCCTGAAAAGAAACAGAACCAAGGCATAACAATTGTATTGTCCAAATACTTCACAACAAGAAATACACAAGAAAGCATCAATAGAAAGAACTTCTCTCAATTTGAGTAAATTTCTTGTTTAGTATATATCTAAATACACATCTTTATGTTATTTGAAATAAGGGCCAAAGTGACACCTGCCTGTATGGATCTCTTACGTCCTTCAAAGCTACAAGGATAGGTAACTACACCAATAGTCAAATAACCTGCCTCTTTGGAAATCTGAGCAACAATAGGGGCAGCACCAGAACCTGTCCCTCCACCCATACCAGCTGTTATAAATACAAGATAGCATTAGCAATTCCCTCTTTTGATTCTTCTGCTACTTGTTCCCCAAAAAGTGGATTCTCACCCTTACCTACATACACACAAATACTACAAAAAAGCAAGACTAGTTATACCAAAAACACCAATTCACTTGGCTCCAATTGTAATACTGATGCATACATTAGGCATGGTCAACTACATGAGCATGCACACACCAAAGGGATTTTTGTCAAGCAGAAGGATAATGCCTCACCTAGTCCACGAGTCAAAAGCTCTCCCATCTGAAGTGGGTTCTCAGCAGTAGAATGTACAAGTGCTTGAGAGCCCGTGTTTATGGCATAGAAATCTACAGCCTATTCTCAAAGCAGAGAAACGTTACCGTCAATAATCAACTAATTGCAACTTTGCAAGCAAACAAGAAGGCTTCTCCAACATATTGTAAAGTAAAAAGTCCCATATAGCCACTTCATGTAGCAGTTATTTAAAAATTAATTCTTCACTGAAGCAAAATCTAAAACTTCAATCCAAACTCACCAAATTAAGTCAAAAGAAAATAACCCACCGGTAGGAAATTAACTAGAAGACGTAATTTTCTTTTAATATACCAAATGTTTAGCTTCAAATGCCTGTGTTTTGAAATATAAGCACGTAGTGGGTTTTCAACAAATTACACCAATTACACACACTATCAGCAAGAAATAGAAGAAATTTCAAGGCATTAACCAGAACGCACAAAATTGAACCGAGAACCCACCTGTAAACCGCTACCAATCATGCGATTGACGGCATTGTTGCCACCTCCACCAACACCGACCACCTTAATTTTAGCGGATTCCATGGGTGCAAAGGAACAGCTTACGACTCCTACAGAGTGGCGTCGAAGACCACCCCTCTTTCTGTTACTCTGAGGAATGCACGTCCTGAGAAGACTCGAAGAGGAGCAAGGTGTTTTGCGGTGGTGAAACGAAGTGGGAATTGAAGGCGAGACCAGCGAGAAACAACGAGAGACAGCGAGACCCTTGGTGAGTTTGGGACAAAACTGACCCAGGGGGGAGAGAGGGTCAGTTTAATCCTTCGATCGGGGGACTAATTCATTATAGAGGTCAACTTGTCCCAATCCCTATATGTTGCTACCAAACACCGGACTGGGACATAATCCTATCCTGACCGGCCCAATTCGGTGAAACAAACATGCCCTTAGTGTTCTAATGGTTTGGGTGCTGAATAACCTACCATCGTATGGCCAAGGATAGCAGTTGATGCTCATTGTGTAAAAACCTTCCAACCTTATCTTAGGTCTCATAGGCATGGCTAAACCCGCCATCCTTTGGCTATTGTTGTCACTGCAAAATACCTACCTAGCCTCTTTCACCATAGCTCATAATGAATGACTATGTATGTGACTTGTGCGCTAATTCATAAGTATAACAATACAAAATACTAGTATTGTATGGTACATCTACAGATTAACTAATCACGTGAAATAAATATATTATATATATAGTTACCAAAAATGTCACTCCTCATAATTATACTTTAAAATGTAATTAAATGTTGTAACAAATAAATAAACCACATAATTAAGTAAGCAAATAGATAAACAAAACATTATTCTATTCTCAATTCAACATAAGGTTCTAATCCTTTTTTGAAATTTTATAAAATACTTAACTAACAATGATCGGTTAACTGACCCCTTCAAATCCAACTTTTGGTAATAACAAATTAAATGAATGAATATACACATAAATATACATATATATGCACAAATTTAATTATACTTGCATACTCACATATATATTCATATATATATATATAAATCTTTTAGCAAGTATAAAATATTTTAGCAAGTATATACACACATATATATATAGAGTCTAGCTATCAACTGCTCACATGCAGACCAAGAGAAAAGATGAGGATTTTGACGATGGTTGTTGGGAAAACCATCCTCTTTTATCTTGGTCCGCATGCGGATGGTCCGGATGGTGGAATCATCCTATATATACGTATTCATATATATTTACACATATATATAGTCATATATATATAAACACAATCTTTTAATAAGTATATACATATTCCTATATATATATGTGTGATGAGAATCTGTCTGAGCCCGTACAACCGACAACCTACTAGGGTATCGATCCAATACGGATGAAGACTAGGCCGATCACTAGAGCTCAAGCTAATGCGTTTAAGGACAATATAGGAGCATTTACACAGGGAGTATTTAATTCTTAGAAGAGCTTGTCCATACTAGAAGAGGCAATGCCTGTTTTAAGCATCCGAGTGGTGGAAGCCGTACCGAAACGGACCCAGATAGCTGTTTTCGTACAAATTTGGACTCCAGGCATCAAGGAATGGTTCCAACACTTCATGAACTCAATGAATATCATTAAGAGGACATGGAATCCAGCCAAGGCAGAATCAAAAGCATCTAAAAATGACTTGTACCAACAGCATCTTATTTTGATCGAAAATGTGTTGTTTAACCACTGACTTTGACTTTTCTTCTTGTTTGACTTATTCCAATCAAGGGGCAACATGTGGGAATCATTATTAATCATATTTGGCATCCTACATGCATATGAAAGCTGATTTAGAGCACAAACAAGCTGGAGATTGGTCAAAGATACTTTAATAGTTAAACTAGTCAACTAGTTTCCAAATTTGATTTTAACTTTTTGTTTTAGGAAATTAGTCTTTTATTTGGTTTCTATTTATTTATTTTCTAGAAAAATAAACTTAGGAAAGTTATTTTTTTATTATTTTCATTGTAAATTAATTAATTCCTATTTCAAAATTAAGGAATTAATTAATCCAAATTAGATTAGGAAAAGATGTAATTTTCGACCACCATTAGCTTTCCTATTCTATGTGGCCAGTTTTACCTAGTTAATTAGGGTTTTATTTTGTAACTTTTTAGTTTATTTAAGGGCTTGTTTTATCAATAATATGCAGTACATTATTCATACAAAAATTATTTGCGAGATTGAATTCTCTTTGTTCTCTTTGACCACCTAAAACACAATTAGTGAATGAGTGTTTTGGTTTGACTTATCAATAGGATATCTATCACCTATTGTGGCGTCTTCTTTATACCAAGGTTTCTAATCACAGGTTGGTCAGGAGTTAAGGTGGCCATTAGAACTTAAACATAATTAGATCCAGGGTAATATAATACGGGTTTAAGCGCAGGTCGTCATAGGTTTGTATGATTTGGTATTAGAGCCAAATTTTGTTTAGGCTTAATCTATCTTTGTTTGCTTTATTTATTTTGTGTTAATCTACAGTTTTAGCATTAGGTTAAGGTTGCTTCTATCATCGTACACATTCTGCATATTAAGAAAAAAAAAACTCATTCCTATTTAAATTAGGTTTTCCTAGTTTTACCGTACTTTTTTGTTTCCTGGTTTTTTGGTTGTTCTTCATTATAGCTCTTAGTAATTTAGTTTATTGTTGATTTTTCTTTGCTATTTTTTATCTTAAATATTTGCATTCATATATTCAAAAAATAAAAATAAAAAAGAAGTGTGTTTGCGGCAACATATATAGATTTACAAAAAAAAAATTGCAAATTTGTATTTTGTTGTTAGTCACGGGTTTGGTGGATTTTTGGTGTGGATTCTTGCTACCGCAGTTATTTTATGTTCTGTGAGTTAAAAAAAAGAAAATAAAAAAAGAAGAAAAGCCGACCAGATATAAAAAAACCTAAAAAAAAAACTGCAATTTGTTGAATGTGGAATTTGATTTGTTTGCTAGAAATTGTTGGAGCTGCTGATTTGCTGCTGGGAACTTTTATTTGTGACTACTAAAATTATTTGGATTAAATTGCTAAAGGATTTGACACAAAAACTTGAATTACAAAGTACAACAACCAACAACTATCCTATATTTTTGTTCAATTTGATTCTTGTTCAAGTTTGAATTTCTTTCTCTATATTAACTCCTTGAATTACTGCTTCATTAATATTCTGGACAGCTTTTAATTCATTCCCAAAATTTGCTCATTGATTTGCCTTTTTTTTTTTGGCTTAGAAAAGCCGAGAATAGGTATTTTCATTTTGCTAGGTATTTTCATTTCTCTCAGTATTTGTTTGATTTAGTTGCTATTTTGTTGATAAGTTTGATTAAAATATACTTGTGATCTAATTGTTGTTTTATGGGTGTTTTAATAAGAACTTTGAGTAAATTGTTTGGGTGGAAAAAGGCAAGAGCGTGTGAGTTTAAAAAGGGGTAAAAAGCCAAAACTAGTGTGCAAACACGAGTGTCGAGACCTTGTTTGAGTGAAACCCATGAGGGAGTGAATTTGGTAAGGATTTATTTTATTTTTGCAATGTTCATACTAACATGGTAGATTCAAGGTTGAGAAGAGGAGATCCACCACTAAGAATTAATGAAGAAGAATCCATAGGATTCCATGGTGATTCCTGAGCTATGGGGAGTGGTGAGCAAATGAACATGAAGGCTATTTTGGAACAACTACAGTGGATGAATGCTCAATTTGATCATATAAATCAAAGGATGGATAGATTAGAAACATCCCAAGGATTGCCGAATAAAAGGTTTGATGCTCATGGAGGCTGAGGTCGAGGTCAAGGCGGCCGAGGGTGACCTAGAGAGGAATTTTGGGTAGGTAACTTTCACGAGACTTGGAAGAGGAGTTTGATGAAAATTTTGCACTCCAAGGAAGAAATTACAACAATACGTAGAATTGGAGGAGATGTTGCATGTGGATATTAAACTTGAGCATCAATTCCAGAGGAGGAATACAAGCTCATGGTTTGAAGGAGTTTCAAGCAGTGGGAGGTCAAATCCAAGTACTTGGAAAAGTAATCCCACCCTTGAAGTAAGACAAAAGTCGAAACTTAGATTACAAAGCACCAGTTGGCCAAAAATGGAGTCCAAAGCTGAATCTGTCCAAGCACACAAAAGTGAAGGTAAATCTGATCCTAAACCTTCTAGAACTCATGAAATTATGTATTTTAAATGCCAGCGATGAGGACACATTGCCAATTAATCCTCGAATAGGAGGTTCATTGTGTTGAAAGGTAATGGTGAACTAGAATCTGAAAGTGAGGGAAGTGGGGGAGAGGCTGAATTGGATGATGAAGAACTTGGTGGGGATGAGCATGAGGGATCCAAAACACTTCAACCTTCAAAGGCTAACTTAAGCTTAGTTCCAAGGAGGGTCCTACTATATACAAAGATGAGGATCAAATTCAAAGAGAAAACATCTTCCATACCCGATGCGAAATTCAAGGTAACATATGTAGTATGATTATAGATAGTGGAAGTTGTGCAAATGTAATTAGTAGCATGGTAGTTGATAAATTAGGCTTAACAACTATTAAACATCCACAACCATATAGAGTACAATGGCTTAATGATAGTGGAGAGATGAAAGTAAATAAACAAGACAAAGTAAAATTTAACATAGATAAATATGTGGATGTTGTGTTCTGTGATGTTGTGCCTATGCATGCTG
The DNA here is from genome assembly GCF_031755915.1 of Ziziphus jujuba. Taxonomy (NCBI): domain Eukaryota; kingdom Viridiplantae; phylum Streptophyta; class Magnoliopsida; order Rosales; family Rhamnaceae; genus Ziziphus; species Ziziphus jujuba. The sequence goes on along the minus strand of NC_083386.1, from coordinate 15,614,747 downwards.
GTCATATATTGTTGGGGAGGCCATGACAATTTGATAAAGATGCCATACATTATGGGAGAGAGAACGCCATTGTTTTTAATTTTAAAGGCAAGAAGGTTAAGCTGGAGCCATTGACCCCAAAGGAGATTTTTAGAGACCAATTACAAATGCAACAAAGGAGGGAAGCCGAGAGGCTCAAAGAGAAGACTAGTATGGCACAAATGGTTTCATGATCCATTGAAGAGGGAAAAGGTAAGCTTGGTATCCAAGATAAGTCCTTTAAAACCCAAGTTGAGTGGAAAAATTATAATAAACCCGAGAGTAAGAAATTTGGTGCAAAAGCCGAGAATGATGTAAAACCCATTGAATCCGTGAGTGGGAAGGAAAGAGAGAAAAAAGAAAAGAAGAAAAAGAATTTTTATCAAAGCTTGGGTGAGGTTAAAAAATTATTTTTTTAATGATAAACCTTTACTTGTCATGATTTATAAAGATGTTTATCTAAAGATGCTTTTGTTGTATAGAACTTTTTTTTGCATTTTTGAGAGCTTTACTTAGTGGAAATTTGAAAATTTGGAAGAGATTAGTTGCTAACTTTAAAAAGTGTAATTTTTGCCTTAATGAGTATGTATTTCTAGATTTTGTTGTGATAGTGTTTGGCCTAGGAGGTTTGGTTTCCTTTCCTTTACCAAATGAGAGGTTTCCAAGAAAAAGAAAGTCAAAGCTTATGCCGCGTGTGGATGGACCTTTTCAAGTTTTGGAGCGAATTAATGAAAATGCCTCCAAACTCGATTTAATAGGTGAGTACAAAGTTAGTGCCACATTTAATATTGCTGATTTATCTCCTTTTGCTATTGGTGATGATATAAATTTAAAGACAAATCCTTTTCAAGAGTAGGGGAATGATGAGAATCCACCTGAGCCCCCATAATCGACAACTCGCTGGGGTGCTGACCCAATACGAATAAAGACTGGGCCAATCACTAAAGCTCAAGCTAAGAGGTTTAAGGATAACCTGAGAGCATTTATAAAGGGAGTAGCTAATTCTCAATAGAGCTTGTCCATACTTGAAGATACAAAGCTTGTTCTAAGCATCCAAGTGGTGGAAGTTGATATCGATACGGACTTGGGTAGATGTTTTCGTGCAAATTTGGACTCCAGGCAGCAAAGAATGGTTCCAAAACTTCATGAACTCAATAAATACATTAAGAGGACATGGCATCCAGCCAACACAAAATCAAAAGCATCTAAAAAGGACTTGTACGGACAGTATCTCAATTTGGCCTAAAATGTGCTATTTCGCCGCTGACTTTGACTTTTCTTCTTGTTTGGCATCCTACATGGCATATGAAAGCTAATTCGGAGCCTAAACAAGCTGGAGATTGGTTAAAGATACCTTAGTAGTCAAATTAATCAACTACTTTCCTAATTTGATTTTAACTTTTTGTTTTAGGAAATTAGTCTTTCATTTGGTTTCTATTTATTTATTTGCTGGACAAATCAACTTAGGAAAATTATTATTTTATTATTTTCATTGTAAATTAATTAATTCCTATTTCAAAATTAAGGAATTAATTAATCCAAATTAGATTAGGAAAGGAGGTGATTTGAGGCCATCCTAAGGTTTCCTATTCTATGTGGCCAGTTTTATCTAGTTAATTAGGGTTTTATTTTGTAACTTTTTAGCCTATTTAAGGGCTTGTTTTATCAATAATATTTAGTACATTATTCATAGAGAAAATTATTTGTGAGATTGAATTCTCTTTGTTCTCTTTGAACACCTAAAAAACCATTAGTGAATGAGTGTTTTAGTTTGACTTATCAAGAGGATATCCATCACCTATTGTGGTGTCTTCATTATACCAAGGTTTCTAATCACAGGTTGGTTAGGGGTTAAGGTGACCATTTAAACTTGAACATAATTAGATCCGAGCTAATATAATACAGGTTTAGGTGCAGGTTGTCTTAGGTTCGTATCAATATGTATACACAAGTATTAACAAGTATATACATATTCATGTATATATATATGTATATGTATGTACGGAAATTCTATGGTGAGGACGGTCCGCATGAGGACCGCAGTATTAGTGACGGTTTTTCATAGTATTAACGACGGTTTCTTAGAAAATCTTCACCATTACTATGAAAAATCGTCACCAATACTGTGGTCCGTATGAGGACCGTCCGCACCATAAACGGACTGTATGTATGTATACATAAGTATATATATATATATATATTCATATACATCTATACACATGGCAAAGGTGTACACACATATACTTATTGATACATATATATATATATACACAAAAGTATATGTATTTGCAAACATTCATTTGCAAACACTTAGCTCAAACTTACAGATCATGTAACTAGTAGTCGACAAATGGTCAGGAAGTTTTAGCCAAACTTCAAACCATTGTATCTTCTCAATCATTTGGCATTTGAAAAAATGGAGGGTCAAAAACTAGGGGGAGGGACCAAACTTGTGACATCCCGTACCAAAAATACACATGTTTTAACAAGTTTGACTAAGTTGACTAAGTTTGACCAAGTGAACAATATGTGGGTCCAAGTTAACTTTTTCAATGGTCAATATTTTTTGTTTGACTAAGGTACCATTGTGTAGATATCATCGATACGAGTTCATAGACTAGTGGCACTCCAAATTTTGAGTTATGGATAAAAAGTTATGGTTTTGAGAAGTTTTAAGCGTAAGTTTTATATCAATATCCAAACTAGTCTCCAGTTTTTGTCTGTTAGTGACCCAAGGCTCTATATAAGCCTAAGTAAGCATGACAAATAGGAAACCAATTTCTAAAATACCCATTTCATCCCCAAGACTGAAGAAATTCCTCCTCCAAACCCGTGGGTCCGAACTGTATCGTTTCGACCCGTTTAACGACAAATCGGGTCACCGCCGTTTTTGCCCATTCCAACCACCAAGCTATTACCCATGCTAGACAGGTAGTAATATCATGTTGAGGTGAGCTTGGCCATGAAATTTCACAGTGTACAGTGATCGGACACGTCGGGATCTGGCCAAAGAAGGTGGTGGCGGTCGGCGAGGTGGGTTGTCGGATTTTTGCATTTTTTGGCTGTTTCAGGCCAAACCATAGACCTCTGCTACCATTTTTGGACCCTCTGAGCTCATTTTCATGGTTCTTTTGCCCATATTCCTCACTATTTTAGAGATACGATGATGGAAAGTTCGACCAAAGCTTTAACCAAGTTTTCCGGCCGCCGAAGGAGCTTTTGGACCAAGGCACTCGAGTGGAGCCTGGAGGTGATCCTGTAGAGGAAGAGGAGTGAGCATCTACAGTACTGTCCAAGCAGTTAGTAGCTGTCTACCTTACGCAGCGCTTGCCACTTCGTTCTTTTCACAGCAGCAGCAGTACCTATCTTTCTTTATCCATCCATATCTTTCTAGACTCATTTATTATTTATTTGTACTTCTAAACTTTATTAACACTTTTATAATGCTTTAAGTTTAAATGTGGGACTCAGTAGATACCATGATACTTATGTGGGTAGTTATGGCCTGTAGTACAGTAGGCCAGCTGTGGACCTTATACTGTTGTGGATTTATTTTTATATTTATATATATTGAGGTATTAGTGATATTGCTAGTGTTCATTATCCATGTATTAAGGTGAATTTCCATTGTACATTCTTGAGGGATTGGTCGATGAAACTTCACTAGGCGGGACCACCCGGGAGACCCTAGGTGGGCTCTTGGGACGTCAGGTTGGTATCAGAGCTTTAAGTTCTAAATTCCTTGAGGTTGTGCATTGCTGTATGACTCATTCTGTGTTTCGCCTTCCATCCCTACCCTTTTATTTGTGTTAATTATATTTTGACTAATTCTATCATATAGAAAATTTTCTTGATGTCGCGAGGAGGTAGAGGTGGTTGCCAGCATGCTACAGCTGGAAATACAGATGCGTCCACTTATTTGGACTATCTTGTCAAGAACATGGCTTGATCACTCGAGAGGACTGGGATTATTAGGTATTCTATTAATTAGGCTTGTAGACTTGGAGCAATCGGTTGTGATGGCTCCATGGATCCTATTCAAATCCAGACGAGGACAAGATCATATTATCTAGCTTTATGCTAGAGGGAAACTCGAGGAAGTGGTGGACGTATGAAAGAACTAGGAGACATCACCTTTAGACATAATTTAAGACTATATTTCACACCGAGTTTTATCCTCCAACCTTTGTTAAGATTAGGAGGTTAAAGTTGATACACCTACTTAATATTTAAAACAATGGACAGTGAATAATAGTAGTAACCATTTTTATAGATCTGCAGTCCGAGATAACTTATGTGGTAAGTTTGATGATAGACACTGCTAGTGGGATGGTTGATGCTTTCATTAAGGGTAGTCGAAATTCTTTAAAAATAATTGCCCCATCGAGGACATAGACATGCTAGAGCTTTAAGATCGGGTGCACAATTTCAGCCTGACTGATGGGTATAAAGTGCATGATACATAAATAGACTAGACTTTAAGAGGTTCTACCAATATTGGACAATAGTCTTCATCCATAGTCGAAGGAAGAGGTAAGGTATATGCTATGATCAGTTTGGAGGCACAGAACACCCCAATGTTATGACAAATACATTATCTATGCTTGGTAGTGAAGGATATATTTTATTGGCTCAAGGGCCATACGCTCTATGTTGCACAAGTTGGGATGACTCTAGTTTCATTGAAATGTCATTTGGAAATTTTCACCTCCACAAGAGGGATCATTTGACCTCATCAGATGTTTAAAAGTAGTTATCTTTGTTGCATGGAAATTAAGATCTTAAATTAGAATTTGGTATAGACCAAGTTGTTTTGATGCATTCTGGTAATCTTATGTGGGATAACTTATTGAGAACTAAGCTGTAAATTTCATAAGTTGGTTTTGTGGCATCTATTTTTGGGTGATGATTTTAGATCTTGATTTTGATATTTTATTTTCTTGGATATTGAGGGTTTGATGCCAACGATATTTTATGGATCTAAGGTGGTTGGTATTCTTGATGATAACTTAATCTCCTAAGGAGTATGATTTTTAGGGCATAGCTAGAATATAAGAAAGTCATGAATATTTCCTTATGATTTGAGCATCTAGTAATTAGTTTATAGTATTTGGTTGTGATATTAGAATTAAGATCTAAATTTCTTTATTACTTGAGGTATAAATTCTTGGAGTTTGTTTGGAATCGGAAGAATTTGAGGTTTCTTCAAGAATGATATTTAAGATGATGAGAGGACTTGGACTTGATCTTTTGGTTCCATATTCTTTGGTGTTGACAGTCTTGAGGATTTCTTTAAGGCCTTATAAGTAATCTAAGACTCTCCATTAGATTAAGTATGAGAGATTTTATTTTATCACTTTGATGAATTTTCTTAAAAGAAAGATGTTTGTCGAGGTTAAGAAATTTCGATAATCAATAAGCAACATTGGTTTTATAATTGCAAGTATTAAAAGTGTAATCAGAGGCGAAAAGAATAATCTAAATTTTAACTTTGTGGCACTGGTATTTGGTTTGAAGAAATTAAAGTTAAGTTTTAAGCCTTCTTTTTGAATTGATGAATGGATTTCTTTTTAGAAAGTTATGAGTTGTTACTTATGCTTCTAGACAGTTGAAGAAGTACGAGCTGAATTATCCGTCTCATAATTTAGAACTTGCTGCAGAGATCTTTGTATTGAAGACTTGGAGGCACTACTTATATGGAGTCACTTGTCGAATCTTTACCGATCATAAGAGATTTAAGTATTTGTTTACTCAGAAGGAGTTGAATTTAAAGCAAAAGTGATGGATGAGGTTGCTTAAGGATTATGATTACACTATTCCTTTGATGTTTGAGTTGCAACAGTTGGGTGTTAATTTGTGGATGCATACTTCAGGAGCACTTTTTGCTAGGTTCTAATTGCGACCGATACTTATGGATTGTGTTCTTAAGGCCCAATTTGAAGCCCCTTACTTGATGAGCATAAGGAAGAAAGTTGAAGAAGGGGGACAATCAAACTTTGTTATTAGAGGTGATGGCGCCTTGGTGATTGGTTCTAGGCTCTGTGTTCTTGCAAATGAAGAGCTGAAAAGGTAAATACTTGAAGAAGCCCATTGTCAGGACCAGTCTAACATTCCTCACCGGAATCCTAGACAAGCCCTAATCCCAGGGAAACCCTATCGGACCTTCCAATGGAAAATCCGACAGAACCTCCCCTAAGGGTTGGACTTACCACAAATTTCCTGCACTGAAAACACACTTCTATATACATCCCCTTATTCCTCCCACATTATTACAATTTAATTTCACAAATTTGCAGCACTCCAAATGAATAACAGGAAATCAGTGCATAATTAATAACTAAATGTCCAATACAGTATACAGAGCATTATACAAATAAATGTGGAATTAATACAATGTCAGATAAAGAAGCAATACAAGATGAAGAGGAAAAAGGGAGGAAATGCTTCTTGGACTTTCGGCAATGAACTGAGACGTCGGGCTTGCCCCGGACGATCAACGTCTCCCAATCCTTGTACCTAGGGGAACGAAATTTAGAAATATGAGATGCTAATCATCTTAGTGAATGACCCTATCTACTGTACAATTATAATATATTTGGTTAATTAAGAATAAATAAGTAAATAAATAATAATTAATTGAAAATAATATTTTCTCTCAAAACCTTCACAATTCACTCGGTTGGAAAAGTTCCCATTTTAAAGCATTTTTGCAAAACCCAATCTTTTATTCCCCGAAAATCAAGGAATAATTAATCAAATAACTTTTAAATAAAATACAAGAATTTAAGGATCCAAATTTATAATGGAAATATAGAATAAGACATCATTAGATACAATAATTAAAATCATAATTAAACTTGTATTAAAGAAAGTTGGTGTAAGAACAAAAATAGACCCAATATATAAATTATAAAATTTATTAATTAAATCAATGAAATAATCAAAGAAACATTTTAAATCAATTTAAACATCGATATAAAACAAATGATAAAAATATAATAGAATTTATTTTAAAATACCAATCGATTTAAATGATAAAATCAAGGTAAATAACTTTTAAACATTAATGAGAATAGGTAATAAAATCACGATATCAATTTCATAAAATTTGTGTAAAACTTTAAATTTAAATAAATATTAAAAACAACATTAAATACATTCTAATTTAAATACTGCCTTACAACTTTAGGAATTGAAATTTATATCAGAAAAATAATTACTTGACGCACCACACTATATACCAGTGATGTCCCACGATACCCAGCGTCTCGAGCACCGTGTAACGGGAGGTTAAAGAGAGAAACTTGCATACGGTCGCTTCGGCGTCTCGACAGCGCTGCTGCTCAAACCGTCATCCCGGCCACGGAGGGGGACGGCTTATGGCCAATATCAAACTTGCCTACCCTCGGTCCAATGGCAACTCACGGGAGACATTATAACTTGTGCGCTCATCCACATATACAGTACAGAACACCAGTACTGTATGAGTGCGTCTAAAACAAAAAAACAAGTTTATTATTAAAATACCCAATTTTTCCAAAATTTATCGTGGGAATTATACCATTTTTCAAACTCACATTCCCACATTTTTCCTTAATCTTTCCTGCATAAATCCACCAATAATAATATACAAATAATTTTTTCCCAAATCATAAAATCAATCAATTAATTTTCCAAGGCATAAGTATACAATTTGAAACCACCAAACTTAAACCAATACTTCCTTGAAATATTTAAAATCAAATCATAACCAAAAATAATATTAAAACCACAGGAATTTCATATATAATTTAATTCCACAAATCCTCAATACCATAAAATAATTTCCACAATGCATAAATTTATATGAATGGATTTTTTCTTTAATCAAAATAAACTCACAAATAAATTCCACAATAAATCAAATAATATTACTTTTACAATTCCTTTCAATATCAAATTGTCATAAAATCTGGATTTCCATAATTTATCAAAAATCATATATTTCAATTTATTCAAATATGGGCATCAAAATTTCCACCTATAAATCCACTAAATATTTCACACATAAAATATAAATTTCAAATATGCAATTCACACAAAATATTCACAAATTTAATTTCTGAAATTAATTTGAAGGTGGGTCACTCACCTTGAGCACGCAATTAATCCAAAATCCTCCATGGGATCAATTTCACGATGTACACGTGCTCTTAGAATAACAATATTACACATCTCAAATAAATTCATATTTTATTCGGGTAAATAATACCCGATACCCAGGGGGTGTAACACAAACGTTAACCAAAATTGATGAGTAATATACCGAATTGAAGCTTGTGGAATGAGGATCACATTACCGGCCTCCATTGACCCCAACTCCGCCGGTGGTGGTCGGAATTTGCCCGGGAAGTACCGACCGAACTTCACCTCCTCATAACTCGTGAACCACTTCGAATTTAAACAATTGGAGACCATATTTGAACTCAGAGGATCCAAAATAGGGGGAAAAGGGTGGAAGATCAGACTGGTTTCGTCGAAAACGGCGAGAATAACCGGAAAAACAAAATGAGTCGCCGCTAGCTTCAATCGTCGATCTAAGCGCATCGTCGGTCGGCCGGCCGCCAAACTTGGCGCCTGAGCTCACTGACGGCTGGGCTTCACCAGTGGCCGGCGCGTGTGGTCGTCCAGTGGTTGGAATTTAAGAAACGGCAAGACCCGAGAGGGAGAAAAGGAAAGGAAAGGAAGAAGAAGGAGGAAGAAGAAGAAGAAAGAATTTGGGGGGCTGGGCTGCTTTTTCCCACGTGGGGGAAGAAAAAAAAAAGAAAAAAGAAAAAAGAAAAAGAAAGAAAAATAAAATAAAATAAAATAATTAAAAATAATAAAATAATATTATTGTATAGAATAATAATAAAATAATATGGTATTTAACCATAGTTGACATGTGGCATCTTACCATTGTGACACATGTCACCTTCTATTAAGTCACACGTGGCATACTGTTCACATATTAAAAATAATATTAAAATAATACTGTATTTGAAAAACTCTAAAGGTTCATAACTTTCAAACCACATGTCCAAATCGGAGTGCCGCTAGTCTATAAACTCGTATCGACGAGTACTTCACAATCATGCATGAGTCAAAGCTCAACTTTGTATGAACAAAAAGTCAACTCTGGCACCTTGTAGACAGTTCGGACCTCAACTTGTTTTGCTCATAACTTTCAAACCATAACTCCGTTTTCAACGTGCTACTAGTCTATGGACTTGTGGTAACGTGTACTTTTTAATGGTACCTCGGTCAATGTGAAATTCGATCAGGAACAAAAAGTCAACATTTGACCCCTTCTCGGTCAACGACGGTCAAACTCGGTCAACCTTGGTCAAATTTGAGAAATTTCCGGTGTAGTTCGGGATGGGGTGTTACACCCATAGTACTTATACTATGCACCTTGGTAGTACTAAAATGTACCGTATCTTGAAAGAGTATTATTAGTGGGCAGGGATAAAGAGAGAAGTTGCTGAGTATGTAACCAAGTGTTGCATTTTTCAGCAAGTGAAGGCAGAAAGACAAAAGTCTTCTGGACTTCTATAGCCTTTACCCATCCTTTACCCATCCCAGAATGGAAATGGGACTGTAATACAATAGATTTTATATTCAAACTTCCTCCCACAATTCGAAGACAGGATGGTACTTAGGTGATAGTGGATGGAATCATCAAGTCCGCACATTTCCTACCTAATTTCCTACTTATTCAAGAAAGGTTTTCTACTTAGAAGTTAGCAAAACTCCTTATAAATCATAAAGTGAGTTTACATGGGATGCTAGTATCGATTGTATCTAACTGAGACCCATAGTTGACTTCAAGATTAATGAATGAACTTGGTGTCAAGTTGAATTTGAGTACCGCTTTTCACCCTCAGACCGATGGACAATCTAAGAGGACTATTCAGACCTTGGAGGATATGTTGAGGTCATGCGTGCTACAGTTCAAAGGAAATTGGAATGAGTATTTACCTTTGGCAGAGTTCACTTACAACAATAGTTATCACTCGAGCATTGAGATGTCACCGTATGAGGCATTGTATGGAAGGCAATGTCAGACTCCATTACGTTGGAATGAGACAGATGAAAGGAAACTTCTAGGCCCTGAGATTGTACAGGCAACAGTGGATAAGATCAATACTATACGGGCCAAGTTCAAAGTAACACAAGACAGGCAAAAAAGTTATGCGGATGTGTGTAGAAAGAATCTCAAGTTTGAAGTTGGCGATCGAGTATTCTTAAAGCTCTCTCCTTGGAAAGGTTTAGTACATTTTGGAAAGCGAGGAAAGCTAAGTCCTCACTACATTGGACCATATGAGATTGTAGATAGGATAGGTCCAGTGGCATACAGGATCGACTTGCCGGAGGAGCTTTCTCGAGTTCATGATGTTTTTCATATCTCCATGCTCCACAAGTATATCTCAGACCCATCACATATGTTGGAGACACCAAGATTGAATTGAGGGATAACTTGTATTATGAGGAGTAGCCAGTGCAGATTTTAAGAAGGGTACAGAAAAGGCTGCGTAACAAGACTATACCTTTGGTGAAGGTTCTTTGGAGAAATCACCTTGTTGAGGAGGCAACTTGGGAGTGAGAGGATCAAATGTAGAGTTAGTATCCTCACCTCTTCCAAAACAAAGGTACCAATTTCGTGGACGAAATTTCTTTAAGGGGGGTAGGCTGTAACACCCCGTACCAAAAATACACATGTTTTAACAAATTTGATCAAGTTTGACCAAGTGAACAATATATGGATCCATGTTAACTTTTTCAATGGTCAATAATTTTGGTTTGACTGAGTTACCATTGTGTAGATCTCATCGATACGAGTTCATAAACTAGCGGCATGCCGAATTTTGAGTTACGGATAAAAAGTTATGGTTTTGAGAAATTTTAAGCATAAGTTTTATATCGGTGTCCAAACCAGTCCCCAGTTTTTATCTGTTAGTGACCCTAGACTCTATATAAGCCTCAGTAAGTGTGCCAAATAGGAAACAAATTTCCAAAATATCCATTTCATCTCCAAAACTCGAGAAATTCCTCCTCCAAAATCTTTGGTCCGAACTAGATCATTTCAACCCGTTTAACGGTGAACCGGGTCATCGCCATTTTTTCCCATTCTAGTCACCAAGCTGTTACATGCACCAGACAGGGAGGAAGATCATGTTGAGGTGAGCTTGGCCTAAAATTTCACGGTGAATGACAGCCGGACACGTTGGGATCTAGCCGGAGAAGGTGGCGACAGTCGGCGCGGTGGGTCATTGGATTTTTGAATTTTTTGGCTGTTGCCGGCCAACCCATAGACCTTTCCCATTAGTTTTGGACCCTTTGAGCTCATTTTTGTTGTTCTTTTGCCCATATTCGTCATCGTTTGGGAGATAGGACGATGGGAAATTCAACTGAAGTTTTAACCAAGTTTTTAGGCCGCAGAATGAACTTTTGGATTGAGGCACTTGAGTTGAGCCTGGAGATGATCCTATAGAGGAGCAAGAGTGAGCATCTACAGTATTGTCCAGTCAGTTAGTAGCAGTCTACCTTATGCATCGCTTGCCACTTCATTTTTTCCACAGCAGCAGTAGTACCTATATTACTTTATCCATCTTTATCTTTCTAGACTCATTTATTATTTATTTGTACTTCTAAACTTTGTTAAGACTCTTAGAATACTCTGATTTTAAATGTGGGATTTAGTAGAGACCATGGTACTTATGTGGGTAGTTATGGCCTGTGGACTTTATGCTGTTGTGGATTTATTTTTATATTTATATATATTGAAGTATTAGTGATATTGCTGGTGTTCGATGTCCATGTATTAAGGTGAATTTTCATTGGATATTCTCGAGGGATTGTTCGATGGAACTTCACTAGGCGGGACCACCTGGAAAATCCTAGGTCGGTTCCTGGGACAGGTCCTGTCAAAACTTGTGGTCGAAAACCATTGGAAGATTGGTAAATTGGGTGACACCAATTGTCGGTGTTGGAGTGTCGATCCTGGCTTGTCCACAGGCCAAATGGCTAGAGGCGCCTGGTCATGGGCTCCCACCTGTTCGGCACGTGGCACCTTTTGGCATTCAGAACATGGCCATTTCAATTGGTAGACAGAGAGAGAGAGAGAGAGAGAGAGAGAGAGAGGAAAAAAAAGAAAGAGAAAAGAAAAAAGAGAAAGAAAATAAAATTTATTCGTTTTATGGTGAAATGTGGCACTCATTAGTTGGTGACATATGGCACCTACTAATTATTGACACATGGCACCCACCATGGACCTTTCTAAATATTTTACTACTTGGTAAAGTCAGTCCTAGAAAAATAGGCATGACTTTGCATATCCATAATTTTTTAACCATAAGTCCAAATTAAGTGTGCCATTAGTTTACAGACTCGTATGAACGAGCACCATCACATGATATATAAGTTAAAATCAAAATCCACACAAACAAAAAGTCAAACTCAAGCTCCCCAACTAGTCTGGACCACACTTTGTTTTGACCATAAGTTTCCAATCTTAGCTCTAATTTTAGCATACTACTAGTCTATGAACTTAGGTCGATGAGTACTTCGCCTCGGTGCCTCAATCAAAGTGAAATTCCCGTAAAGTAAAAGGCCAACTATGGAACCCTGTAACAACTCGTACCAAAATACCCCTGTTGTATAGGTTTGACCAAGTGGACTGTATGTGGGTCCTAGGTTGATTTTTTCTATGGTTAATATTTTTGGTTTGAATGAGCTACCATTGTGTAGAGCTTTTCGATACAAGTTCATAGACTAGCGGCATGCCAAATTCTGAGTTACGGATAAAAAGTTATGGTTCTGAGAAGTTTTAAGCATCGATTTTATATCAATGTCCAAACCAGTCCCAAGATTTTGTCTGTTAGTGACCCAAGTCTCTATATAAGCGTTGGGAAGCATGTCAAACAGGAGAAAAATCCTAAAATATCCATTTTATCCCCCAAACCCGAGAAAATTCCTCTTCAAGCCTGTGGGTTCGAACCAAGTCGTTTTGAACCCGTTTACCGTCCAACCGGGTCATCGCCCTTTTTGCCCATTCTAGCCATCAACATCCTACATGCACCACACCAGATGGAAGCCCACATGACGGAGGTCGGCAAGGTGGGTCATCGGATTTTCATGTTTTTTGGACCCTCTGAACTCATTTCCGTGCTCTTTTTGCCCAGATTCTTCACGTTTCAGAGATATGTCAATAGGGAATTCGACCGAGATTTCCATTAAGTTGTCTAGCCACTGGAGACATCGTTGAACCAAGATGAGCACACCATTGTATTTTTTATCTCTTGGGTTTTTCGTAGATATAAAGTTTGTGAATTTTGAATGTCGTTTGATAATTTTTCCATTTTTGGATTAATTAGTTAAATACCAGAAAAATTAGGACTGTGTTTTGACAAAATTGGTCAAATTGGTTAAAATTGAGATTAGATTAGTGTAATTGGATATAAATGGGACCCATTGGAAGGTTCGATTTCGAAAGATTGGCCTTCGAATGGAAAACCCCAATTTTGGGTACCGAGTCCTTAGGGTATGCTATATAATTGAACCGGTCAGTGTCCAATTTATGCAATTTTGGAGTTATATAAATAATTCTAAGCCATTTGTTGCACATCAATGTCTTTGGTTTAGTTATTAGAGCCTGAGAAATATGTTATTATATTATAGGCACTCGAGTTGAGCTTGGAGACGATTCTGCAGGTTAGCAGGAGTGAGAATCTGCAGTACTATGAGTTATTATAGTTTTAAAATGTTTTGGGCATGTAGTATAATATATATGGTTTGGTTATTTTACGTATATATCATTTGATTTAAATGATTACTTTATGCATATATGAATATCTGCATGTACATATATGTGTTATTACTTTATGTGGATTTTGATAAGATTTTAAATAGTTTCTAACTCTAATGAGTTCATAGTGAACTTGTGAATCATGTTATTTAAATATCTTGGTGTTTGAATTAAGGTTTTAAATCATTTTGGAAATTAATTGATTGGAGAAAGCATATTGAAAATTATATGATTTGAAGCATGTTCAAGTATTTTACAATTTTATGTGCTTAAAATTGGTTTATGGTGATATATATTTCACTGTGGTACTTCTGGTTTTAGCATGAAATGATGATTTGAAAATTTTGAAATATTTAAATAAGCGGTTGAGTTTGAATATTAAATTATGATTTATGATACAATATCATATGGAAAAGTATGATCTCATAAGACAATTTTACGGATGCTGTATTGTTTATTTTTAATTGATGTACCATATAGTATCAGTGTTTCACATCAGTATTGTATTACAGCGTGTGGGTTTGCCACAGTACCGTGATGTTGGGTTCATCCCATAGGTTTATTATTGCCACGGTGTCTTAAGGTGGGGTTCACCCCATAGGTTATCATTGTCATGGGCTATGAGGATGGGTATATCCCAACGGTTTATTATTTCCATGATACCTTTTGTATATTAAGGGTCGTGAGATGGGTGTATCCCACGGCTTACGGTTTGGTATATCTTATGGTACATCGTATATGTTCTGAGTATCTTGTTGATTTTCTAATATTGTGGTTATTACTGCACTTTTATGATTATTTTGTGAAATTGTATTTATACTATTTTATGCTTATTATTTATATCATGATTAAGATATTTTATAATTTTATAATGATCGTTCACTTTATATCCTTTTGAGCATCAGTTTTATGATATAGAATTGGGGTATATGTTGGGTTTTGTGAAATGGTTTTAAAAAGGGGAACCTTTGAAAAGAGTGAAACGAGAGGTCCTGAGAGAAAGTTTTACCGAAATAAATTTTTACTTTCCTATTATATTATGCCACTCACTGAGATTTATATATCTCACGTTTTTATTTGTTTTAAATTTGTTTCCTAGATCTAGGCAGTTTACCTTGCACACCGCTTGTCATTTCATTCTTTGCACGGCAACAGTAGTATCTATATTTCTTTATTTTATCCTCATCTTTCTGAACTCATTTATAATTTTTTTGTACTTCTAAACTTTGAAAACACTCTTAGAATGCTCTAATCTGAATATTGGACTCAGTAGAGACCATATTATATACATGTGTAGTTATGGCTTGTAATACGATAGGCTGGTTGTGGACCATAGTTGTTGACTTTTATGCTATTGTGGTTTTATATATATATATATATATATATATTGAGGTACTATTGATGATTCATGGGTTTGGCTGTTCAAGTTTTAAGTGAGGTTCCATTGGATATCCTCTAATGATTGTCCAGTGGAACTTTATTAGGCTGTTCAAGTTTCTAGGGCAGGTTCTTTCAACCCACTTGGTCAACCTAGGCCAATCCTGATCCAACTTCGTCAAAAATTCGAATTTGGAGCTTTTTCTCAAACCAAGGTGTAATAAAAAATGTACTATTATTAATAAAAAAAATGAAAAAAATACATATTTAATAAACTTATTTATTAATTAAGTTATATAAAACAATTATTACAATCGCATTATATTTTATAAATGTCATTTCAATACTATAAGGAATTGTTGAAAATTGTTTATATCTTCCTCATTCTCATTTTAAAATATGAAATGTAAGAAGTAATTATTAAACATATATCACCTTGATAATTTTGCATGTAATTGTTAAGATACCATTGATATAAATATTTATGAGTTAAGTTTGCATGTGTCAAATGCCATCGATATCGAAATTTTGAATGTTGGTTTGCAGAAAATATATTTCCTACAGATCTTTTAATTTTTGTTTACGTTCTAATTTTTATCTGCTTTATAGTATTTATACAAATATCAAATTTTTTATTGTAAAAAATAGTAACAAGTAGGTAAACTTGTAACTTATGATATTAATTTTCTCTAAAAATATGATAGACTTGTCAAATGTAATTTGTGACATTATTTGTGAAATATGAATTTTTTATTTTTATTTGCCTAATTATTAGAATACAATTAAAAGGTAGAAAAAAAGCTATTAATAATATTAATTTGGCAAAAATTTTACTAAGAATCAATAATTTTTATAAAATTTTTAAAAAAATCATAAATATTTCCAAAATTTCTATGGAAATTTCATGAGAAATTCAAAAATTTTCATAGAAATTATGGATTTTTTAAACAAAGTGTGAAGGATTTTATATGGATATTATAATGGAAATTTTCATTGAAATTATGGAGAAATATCAAAAATTTTGATAGATATTATGAAAACTATATCCATTTCACGAAAATTTCACTTAGGAGCTAAATTTTCTTTCAATGTGTTTAGAAAATGAAAATTTCATGAAAATTTTGTGGAAACTTTCAATATTTTAAACTTTGGTTATACCTAGTTTTCATTGATTAAAAATAAGGTGACTTTTGTTCTCTCCCAGACCTTTCATTTAAAAGTAGTACTACATCTAATCTCTTTCATGAAACAGATGCCTAACCACGCTTTCACTCTCCAAAATTAAGCAATATGTAAATCGTGTAAGTATATGAATTTTGGATAGATTTATCTTGGATGCTATTTGTTGAATATGGTGTATTTAGGAATTGGCATTACAAATCTTTGTTCTCTACTGGTTTTTGGTAACTTTTTCTTATTTTTTTAGGTTTGTTGGATTTTAGTAATATGGTGTAAGGGCCAACCTTCCCTATGTCAAGTGACGTTGGATTTTGGTAATTGAGTTTAATGGAGATAAAAAGCGATTCAATATCCTTTCATTAAATTTGTTTGTCTCTACCAAAAAAAAAAAAAATATTCTTTGTATTTATCATATTAATGGTGTTGCAAGTATGTTGTTTACTATATTTATTTTATTTTTTCATAAAACACTTATCTTTTTATTTTTACAATAAACATTAAACAAGGTATTTTTTTAGCAAATGATGTAGCAAAAGTGATATGCTATTATTTTGTTAGATAGGACTCATATACTATATGACAATTTAATTGGATGCCTAAAGTTATTTACTTTTCTATATTAGCCTTTTAACTTAAAAACTCAAAGCATAGATATATCCAATTAGCATTTGCCAGTCAGCACATATCATACCCAAAAAACTCTTAAATGAATAAATGAAACTAAATATTATAAGTTATAAAACAATGACATCTTAGTTGGTGACATCATTTAGTCAACAACTTGGTTCCCATCATTATATATATATATATATCATTAAGAGCATCACAAATGGCTCTATGGATTATATCTATGTGCCATTAAGGTTAGAAAGACTTCCAGTCTATTTGGCACGATTATTTACTTCATAGAAATTAAACTCAAAAATTGAACTTTAATGGTTTTATCTAAATCTCAATTAATTAATAATTTGTTAATTATTTTTCTTTTTAAATATATATATATATATATTGTTAAAGATTGTTTTTAATTGATTTTTTTCTTAATAAAAATGTCATTAGATGTTTGCTATGTTTGACCCTCCACGAGTCATGTTAACAGCTTATTTTGTTATTATTATTTTTTATTATTATTATAACTACAGCCATATTAGCTTGATAGAGCTTTTGGATGGCCCCATTGAATTTTTTTTTTGAATGATTTTTTATTTTTCTAATGTAAAAAAGAAAAAAAAAACATAATAGATATAGTCATTGGAGATTCTCTAGTAGTACTATAGACATTAAATGCAATTCAACAACATTAATTGTAAGACTAGTAAGCCTTAAAGGATGCGAGGCAAGAAGGGACGAGATCAGTGACCAATATATAGATGTGGATTGTGATGACCAAGGACGAAATTGTGTAAAGCTGCTAGGGTAAGTGCGAGCGAGTGCAAGGTATTGGCTGACTACCTTATTTGCAAATATTACATGGTGTTTGATCCCATATATCCGTGTATGGAAAGCTGATAATTCAAATATAAAAATGGTCACTTTCTTAACAATTGAGGCTTTTTTGGAGTGGTTGGTTTTAGGGTTCAAAATAACTATGGGGTTAAGAGTGCTCTAATGGGAGCAATTTTAAGATGGGTGATCTCTTAGTATGTATGAATAAAACCCATACCGTCTGGAGTGCAATGGCTAAATAAGAGAAAATATCGGTGGGTGACCTCTTGGTATGTATGAATAAAACCCCATACCATCTAGAGTGCAATGGTTAAATGGTGGAAAATATCAATGGAGTAAGAGAGTGGTAGAGCATTACAATAATGCTAGAGTTACCCAAATATTCACCAAGTATATATATATATATATATATTAAATCACATGGTGCATATGATAATATATGATTTTATTTATTCATTTGTCCATTTAAAAGTTCACTTGTATTTATTATATAAATATATTAACTAACAATATATATTAGCATGTGGTACTTGATAAATAAACTTAGTAAATATTTTGATACAGTAGCATTAATGATTTAACAAACGAATCAGATAGATGTTGACATATCATCATTTGGTAAACAACTTGAAAGTTAGTCTCATTTTAGGTATATTTGTTGGTTTAACATAAGGTCTTTTCTTTTTATTAGCCCTTGGATTATATCAATTGTTGAGATTAAAAGTCAATCAGTGACTAAATATAGATTTTGTGATAGACTAAAATTTATTTGGATAAAATAAACTATATGTATAAGGACTCAAAATGCTATAAATATATTTTTAAATCTTAATTTTTGAAATGGTGTAAGAATTCATAGAATATTGTGGTAGGAAAACCATTGGATTGCTCTATATTAGACTGATTGAACGATTTGTTACCCACAATATAATTGATATTCATTTGTGGATGTCTTTCTTGGATGCGTTAAGATGTTATCATAACCTTCAAATGATATATAGATGATATCTACAATGTAATTATTAAATTTGATTTTATAGCATTATTTTAGTTCTTATTTTGACAATGTGATGATATTGTTTATGTCTAAAGAATATACAATGTTGGTTTTTTGTTGAACTTTATAGAAGCAAAAGAAAATAAGCCACTTTATGGTTTCTTTTTGCTAAAAATTACAACATTTCTCAACCATTTTGATAAACTAATTTTCATGTTCCCTCTGACCATTTTCCACATTAAAAAAGAAAAGATTGTCCAATAAAAATAAAGGAATGACATAGGATTAATACTCAAAGGAGCATCACAATAAGTAATGATGAGAATCTGCCAGAACCCACATAACCGATAATCTGCTAGGGTGCTGACCTGATATGGATAAAGACCTGGCCAATCACTAAAACTCAAGCCAAAAGATTTAAGGACAACCTGGTTACTTTTATACAGGGAGTAATTACTTCTCAAAAGGGTTTGTCAATACCCGAAGATACAAGATCCATTTTAAGCATTCAAGTAGTGGAGGCCGATACGGACCTCGGTAGCTATTTACGTGCAAATATGGACTCTGAGCAGTAAAAAATGGTTCCAACACTTCATGGATTCAATGGATATCACTAAGAGGTTATGGAATCAAGCCAAGGCAGAATCAAAGGCAAAAAAAAAATGGGCTTGTGCACATAGGAGGAGTTTTGGCCCATAATTGTTGTATTGTTTGTTGGCAACGTGTGGGACTCAATGATCATCCTATTTGGCATCCTACAAGGCATATGGAAACTGATTTGAAGCTTAAATTGGTCAAAGAATTGTCAAAGATAGCTTAGTTAGAAAG
Source organism: Ziziphus jujuba (assembly GCF_031755915.1). Lineage (NCBI taxonomy): Eukaryota > Viridiplantae > Streptophyta > Magnoliopsida > Rosales > Rhamnaceae > Ziziphus > Ziziphus jujuba. Next base: position 15,595,077 of record NC_083386.1, on the reverse strand, counting down.
ATAGTCAATTTGTTTCCTAATTTGATTTTGATTTTCTGTTTTAGAAAATTAGTCTTTTATTTGGTTTCTATTTATTTATTTGCTGGACACATCAACTTAGGAAAGTTATTATTTTATTATTTTCATTTTAAATTAATTAATTTCTAATTCAAAATAAAGGAATTAATTAATCAAAGTTAGATTACGAAAGGAGAGAGAAAATTTGACCAAGCTTGGTTTCCTAATCCTTTTGGCCGATTTTGTCCTAGGTTTTTAGGGTTTATTGTTTTGTGACTCTAGCCTATTTAAGGGTTTATTTTTGAGGAAGAACACACCTTCAATAATATTCAGAATTTATTTTGTGAGATAGAATTCTCTTTGTTCTCTTTGAACACCTAAAACACCGTTAGAGAGTGTGTGTTTTAGTTTTGACTTATTAATACGACATCCATAATCTATTGTGGCATCTTCATTATACCAAGGTTTCTAATCACAGGTTAGTTAGGGGTTAAGGTTTTTCCATAAGAACTTGAACTTAATTGAGATCCGGACTAATCTAATATGGGTTTAGGCGCGAGTCGACCTAGGTTCATATCATTTTGGTATCAAAGCCAAGATTTTGATCAGGTTTGATCTATCTTATTTGTTTTATTTGTTTTTATGTTATTGTGAAATTTTAGCATTAGGTTAAGGTTGCTTCTATCATCATACATGTTCTACATATTAAAAAAAAAATAAAAAATCTCATTCCTAGTTAAGTTAGGTTTTTCTTGTTATACCATATTTTTGTTTCCTAGTTTGTTGGTTGTTTTTCATCATTGTTCTCAGTAATTTAGTTTATTGTTGATTTTTCTTTTCTATTTTTTATCTTAGATATTTACATAAAAAAAAAAGAAAAGGAATTGCGGCAACATATATAAGTTTACAAAAATTTACAAATTTGTATTCTTGTTGTTGGTGGTCACGGGTTTGGTGGAATTTCGGTGTTAAAATTGCAATTTTGTTGTTAATTCTTGCTACTGTAGTTGAGTGAATATTCTGTGAGTGAAAAAAAAAACAAAAAAAAAAGGAGGAGAAAAGCCGAAGACAAAAAAAAAAAAAAAAAAAAAAACGGTTTGTTGAAATTTGTTTGCTGGAAATTTGTTGGAGCTGCTGAGTTGTTGCTAATTTATTCAATATTTGGAGATGCTGGAAGATTAATTTTGCTACTGGATATTTGAATTTTGGGTGCTAAAACCATTGGATTAAATTTAGTTAAAGGAGGATTTGATACAAAAACTTGAATTACAAAGAACAACAACCAACAACTATCCTATATTTTTGCTCAATTTGATTATTGTTCGTGTTTGAATTTATTTCTCTATATTTTATCCTTGAATTATTGGTTCATTCATATTCTAAACAGCTTTTATTTCATTCCAAAAATTTTCTTGTTGATTTACCTTGTTTTTTGCTTAGAAAAGCTGAGAATAGATATTTTCATTCCGCTCAGTAATTGTTTGATTTAGTTGCTGTTTTATTGATAAGTTTAAATTTAGGAACACTTATGATCTAGCTGCTGCTTAAGTGTTTTTTAATTAGAACTTTGAGTTAATTCTTTGGTTGGAAAAAGATAAGAGTGTGTGAGCTTAAAAGAGGGTCAAAAGCCGAACTAGTGTGCAAACATAAGTGTTGAGACATTGTTTGAGTGAAACACGTAAAGGAGTGTTTTTTGTGAGGTTCTATTTTATTTTTGTGTTATTCATACTAATATGGCAGATTCAAGGGTGAAAAGAGGATATGTGCCATTAATAATTAAGGAAGAGGAATCCATAAGTGTGATTCCTGAGTTTCGGGGAGTGGAGATGAGCACACGGACATGATGGCAGTTTTGGAGCAATTACACCGGATGAATACTGACTTTGATAACCTAGATCAAAGGATGGACAGGTTGGAAACATCACAAGGAAGGCTGAATCCAAGGTTAGATGTATATGGAGGCTGAGGCCAAGGTTAAGGTTGAGGAGGTCGTGGTCGACCTAGAGAGGAATTTGGGGAAGGTAATTTTGGAGATGACCTTGATGAGGGGTTTGATGAAATTTTTTCTTGCTAAGAAAGGCAAAGCCATGGGAGATTATAAAGGGAAGAGGATGATGATCTTGGAAATATTAAGGTCAACAAACCACTTTTCATGGGAAAAAGTGATCCGGAGGCATACTTAGTGTGGGAGGAGCATATGGAGATGATTTTCGATTGTCACAATTATTCAAAGACTAAGAAGGTAAAAGTGATAGCAATGGAATTTGGACATTATCCACTCCAATGGTGGACAAATGAACAAAATATCCGAAGGAGAGTAGGTGATGAATTGATTACTACTTGGCGACAAATGAAAGGAGCCATGAGGAAGCGATTTGTACCAACTCATTACCATAGGTTGCTACATCAAAGACTCCAATCATTACCACAAGGAAGTAGGTCTGTGGAAGATTATTACAAGGAGATGGAGATGCTCATGATGAGATGAGCATGAATGAAGAAACAACCTTCGCACGTTTTCTAGGAGGATTGAATTGAGAGATAGCCAATCAATGATGGAATTGGAAGAGATATTGCATGTGGCTATCAAACTTGAGAATCAATTCAAGAAGAGGGGCATAAGTACAAGGTTTAGAGGAGTTTCAAGCAGCAAGAGATTAAATCCAAGTGCTTGGAGGGGCAATCCCACCTTTGAAGCAAGACAAAAGCAGGAACTTGGAGAAGAATGCACCACTCGGCCAAAAAGGGAGTCCAAAACCAAATCTATCCTAGCACACAAAAATGAAGGTAAATCTGATCCTAAACCTTCTAGAACTCATAAAATTAAGTGTTTTAACTGACAGGGACGAGGACACATTGCCAATCAATGCCTGAATAGAAGAATCATGTTGTTGAAAGGTAATGGTGAGTTAGAGTCTGAAAGTGAAGACAATGATGCTGAAACCGAATTTGTTGAAGATGAAATTAGAGATGAAGGGCATGATGAATCTGAAACATTCGCTGAACTGAGTTTGGTGGCATGAAAGGTTCTAACCTTGTACAAAGATGAGGACAAAATTCAAAGAGAGAATATCTTCCATATCCAATGTGAAATTCAAAGTAACATTTGTAGTATGATAGTTGATAGTGGAATTATTGCAAATGTAATTAGTAATTTGGTAGTTGATAAATTGGGGTTAGTAACCATTAAACATCTAGAACCATATAGATTACAATGGCTTAATGATAGTGGTGAGATGAAAGTAAATAAACAAGAAAAGGTAAAATTCAACATTGACAAATATGTGAATGTTGTATTGTGTGATGTTATTCCTATGCATGCGGGTCATATTTTGTTGGGTAGACCATGGCAATTTGATAAGGATGCCATACATTATAGGAGAGAGAATTCCATTGTATTTAAGTTTAAAGGGAAAAGGGTTAAGCTAGAGCCATTAACTCCAAAGAATGTATTTAGAGTTCAACTTCAAATACAACAAAGGAAGGAGGCCGAAAAGCTTAAAGAAAAGGCTAGTATGGCACCCACGACTTCAACAACTATTCAAGGGAACAAGGCCATGCAAGAGCAACCAGGTAAGTGTCCTAAACTTAAATTAGAAGGGAAAGAAAGAGGGAAACCCAAGAGTGTAAGAAAGTTAGAAAAAGCCAAGAATGTGGGCAAAAGTTAGGTGGTCGAGAGAGAGAAACAAAAAGAAAGAAAAGAGAGGAAAAATAAAAGATTTTATCTTAGGTTTGAGGATGTCAGTAAAGCCATCTTGAGTAAGAAACCATTGTTGGTCATGTCATGATTTATAACAATAATTATTTGAATGATCAAGTTAATCCTGAGGAACTTGAATTGCCAAGTTCTATTTCTTCTCTTTTGCAGGAATTTGAAGATGTCTTTCCCGAGGAAATTCCTAATAGGTTACCACCTATTTGAGGGATTGAACATCGAATTGATTTCATGCCGAGAGCTGCAATTCTAAATAGGCTTGCGTATAAAAGTAATCCCGAGGAGACAAAGGAGCTACAAAAGCAGGTAAGTGAGTTGCTTGATAAAGGATATATTCGTGAGAGTATGAGTCTATGTGCTGTTCCGGTTTTATTAGTTCCTAAAAAAGATGGTTCATGGCACATGTGTGTAAATTGTAGGGCTGTAAATAATATTACCATTGAATATAGGCATCCAATTCCTAGATTAGATGACATGTTAGATGAATTACATGGTGCATGCATGTTCATTAAAATTGATCGTAGAAGTGGGTATCATCAAATTAGAATGAAAGAGGATGATGAATGGAAAACCACATTTAAAACTAAGTGTAGATTGTATGAATGGTTAGTAATGCCTTCTGGTTTAACTAATGCACGTAGCACTTTTATGAGATTAATGAATCATGTTAGGCGGCCATTCATTGGAAAATTTGTTGTTGTTTATTTTGATGATATTCTTGTATATAGTAGGCATCTAGATTAGCATGTAGAACATCTTAGGCATATTTTAAATATTCTTAGAAGGAAAGGTTGCTTGCTAACTTGAAAAAGTGTGATTTTTGCAAAAATGAACTTGTTTTTCTAAGATTTGTTGTAACTGCTACAAGAATTAAAGTTGATTAATCCAAAGTGAAAGCAATCCAAGAGTGGCCGAAACCTACCTCCATTACCCAAGTGAGGAGCTTTCATGGTTTGGCTAGTTATTACCGAAGATTTGTCAAGGATTTTAGCACCATTACATCACCTTTGACTAAAGTTGTGAAAAAAATTGTTGGCTTTAAATGGGGGAAAGTATAAGATAAATATTTTAATTTGTTAAAAGAAAAATGAACCAATGCATCTTTACTAGTTTTGCCAAATTTTTCTAAAACTTTTGAACTTGAGTCTGATACTTCGGGTGTATGTATTAAAGCTGTTCCAATGCAAGAAGGAAGACTCATAGCCTATTTTAGTGAGAAATTGATTGAAGCTGCACTAAACTACCCGACCTATGACAAAGTGATGTATGCTTTGGTCAGAGCTTTGGAAACGTGGCAGCATTACTTAATGCCAAAGGAGTTTGTGATTCATACGGATCATGAATCATTGAAGCACATTAAAGGCCAAGGGAAGCTTAACTGAAGGCATGCTAAGTGTATTGAGTTCATTGAAACATTTTCTTATGTCATCCGTTACAAAAAAAGATAAGGAAAATGTGGTTGCCGATGCATTATCCCGAAGGTATATAATCTAGATTGCTAGATTACTTTGTATGCCTAATTGTAGCATTAAGGAATTGTTAGTGAGGGACGGTCATGGTGGTAATTTAATGGGTTATTTTGATGTTTTAAAAACTTTATTCTCACTGCAAGAATATTTTTATTGGCCTACCATGAGGAGAGATGTGGAGAAAATATGTGAAAGATGCTTCAAGGGCCGAAAATCCAAGTCCAAGTTGAAGCCACAAGGTTTGTACCTTCCATTGCTGATTCCTTCCTTTCCTTGGATGGATTTATCTATGGATTTTATTCTTGGTTTACCTAGGTCAAGGAATAGAATTTCTAAGATGGTGCATTTTATTGCATGTAACAAAACTGATGATTCATTTAATGTTTCTAACTTATTCTTTAAGGAAATTGTTAGATTGCATGGTATGCCTAGAACAATTGTTTTGGATTGGGATGCTAAATTTTTAAGTTATTTTTGGAAAACTTTATGGGTTAAGTTAGGGACTAAATTTTTAGTTTCAATTACTTGTCATCCACAAACTAAAGTAGTAAGTGGGACTTTGTCTGCATTGTTAAGGGCATTAATTAGTAGAAACTTAAAAACATGGGAAGAATGTTTGCCACGTGTTGAATTTGCTTATAATAGGTCTTTGCATTCAGCTACTAAATATATACTATTTAAAATTGTTTATCATTTTAATCCTTTGACTCCATTAGATTTACATCTTTACCTTTAAGTCAACGTGCCAATCTAGATGGAAAACAAAAAGCTGATTTTGTGAAGCAGATTCATGAAAAGACAAAGGCAAATATTGAGAGGAGGACTGAGTAATATGCAAGGAGTGCTAATCAAGGCCGAAAATAAGTTTTCTTTGAACCTGGAGATTGAGTTTGTTGCATTTAAAGAAGGAAAGATTTCCTGAACAAAGGAAGTTCAAGCTTATGCTACGTGGAGATGGACCCTTTCAAGTGGTGGCGGCCAATACAGACTTGAGCAGCTGTTTACATGCAAATATGGACTCTGGGCAGCAAGAAATGCTTTCAACACTTTATGGATTCAATGATTATCACTAATAGGTCATGGAATCAAGTCAAGGCAGAATCAAAGGCAAAAAAATGGGATTATGCGCATAGGAAGAGTTTTGGCAGAAAATTGTTGTATTGTTTGCTGGCTTTACTATATTTTGCTGAGTTGACATTTTCTCTTTGTTCCAATCAAGGGCAGCGTGTGGAACTCAATGATCATCCTATTTGGCATCCTAAAAGGCATATAGAAGCTAATTTGGAGCTTAAATTGGTCAAAAAATAGTCAAAGACAGCTTACTTAGAAAGATAGTCAATTTGTTTTCTAATTTGATTTTGACTTTCTGTTTTAGGAAATTAGTCTTTTATTTGATTTCTATTTATTTATTTTCTGGACACATCAACTTAGGAAAGTTATCATTTTATTATTTTCATTGTAAATTAATTAATTCCTAATTCAAAATAAAGGAATTAATTAATTCGGCCAAGCTTGGTTTCCTAATCCTTTTGGCCGGGTTTGTCCTAGATTTTTAGGGTTTATTGTTTTGTGACTCTAGCCTATTTAAGGGCTTATTTTTTAGGGAGAACACACCTTCAATAATATTCAGAATTTATTTTGTGAGACATAATTCTCTTTGTTCTCTTTGAACACCTAAAATACTATTAGAGAGTATGTGTTTTAGTTTTGACTTATTAGTAGGATATCTATAACCGATTGTGGTGTCTTTATTATACTAAGGTTTCTAATCATAGGTTGGTTAGGGGTTAAAGTTTTCGCATAAGAACTTGGACTTAATTGAGATCTGGACTAGTATAATACGGGTTTATGCAAGAATCGATCTAAGTTCGTATCAAGTAAGCATCCTTTCCATCTCCTTATATTATAAACCTCTTTATATTGTCCTTATGAATTACTCTTTTCTATCAATCAAAGAGAAAATTTCATTTAGGTCATTTCAATTTTGTCATAATTATTGTTAAATTTCATGATTTTAAAAAAATCATCATTTATACCTACTTGTCAATTTTTGGTAGTTAATTTTAGCATCTAAAGGTTATAATTATCTTTTGATAGTATCATTTAGTCATAAAATGATGATCTAAATGAAATTTGTCCTCAATTATATATTCAAAATGAGTTTGATAAAATTAAACCTACAAAATTCATTTAACTTTGTTTAGAAATTGCTTTATTCAATTTTTATTTTAGTTACACATATGTATAATTAAGTTTACCAAATTTATCGGTGAAAATTTCATAATTAAATCAAACTCACATGCAAATAAATATAGAATAGGGAGTAATGTGAGGAGTTTTGTAATTTAGGGTGCAATGTATTAAAAAAAAAGTATAATTTTTAATTATTATTATCAAAAAGTAGTTTAATTGATAGAGGTAAAATGTATTTAATATTTTTTAGTATAACTAGTCATTATAAATGGTTTGTGGTTTTTCACACACACATACATATATACACAAAAATGTTTTAATAATAGAATTCATGATTTTATTAAATAAGAGATGTGTACATGATAGTATTAAAGGTTGTCTATCCATCTAGGTTTTTAATTTGAATGAATATATATATATATAATACTACTAATAGATAAGATCATTTCACGTAGCATCCTACTTAATTAAATCTAGAGTTTCAGGTAAAAGATGACTCCTCTCTCTTTCTCTCTCTCTCTCTCTCTCTCTCTCTCTCTATATATATATATATATATATATATAGCGCGCACACTAATCTTCAACTTACATATGAGGTTAGTTGACGAAGGTGCAAGTCACTCAATTTTCCCATTTTTATTTATTATCGTTTTGGTTTAGTTCCTTTTAACACACTAATCCTTTAATTTTCTAAAAACCTTACTTAAGAATGTGAATTAGAAGAATAGCAAATTAAATTACCATGATCCCACTTTTGGTGTTCATATCAGCATGTCCTCTAAGATAAGTCATGAACTATCTTCTAAGATATCCATTTATATATATATATATATGTGTGTGTGTGTGTGTGTGTGTATAGAATTAGACTTATATTAGGTTGACCAAATGGTTTCAACATCAAGTCTTTGTTTATAAGCCCTTAAATTGCTTTAAGTACTTAAAACCCTATTTTTGGATAGTGAACGTTGTAGAGATTTAACAAATTATGAATGAAATTTTAAATCTCAACCAAAGAAGAGATTGTGTGGGTTATTATCCATAAAGAGGCCTAGCAAAAAAACCAAGATGTGGAATCTTATCATAGACTTTTGAAAAGAATTAAGGAAGACACACCATCACTCATTAGTGAGCATATGATTTACTCCAAGCCTATGTCTCGACTCATTTTAGATAGTTCGACCCTATGTTAAGATATTTGTGCTTGAAGGACTAGTATGGAGTCCTCACACTCGGTCAAGCGGAGTTCAGAACTATTCTCTTCTTAAAACACTCAAAACCGTCCACCTTATGAAAAGTCCGAGTCCAACACTTGGTTGAAATTCCATAATAGTTTACGAGAGTGAGTATGATGTCATCTTTGATTGAGGATCTTTAAGGAACTCTAATTTCTTAAGTTGAGGCTGTGGTCTAGCCCATTGGGGTTAGAAGTTGTTTTCCTTGTGAGACAAGGAAATGTCATGTTAAAGGGGTATAAATACCCCAATTATACTTTTCTTTCCACGTATGTCCAAATTGCAACCTTAATTGCTCATTGACATTGAAAGATTTTTTTGACTTGAGCATCAAAATGGCTTTGGCCAGTACCATATTGGTCATATTGGTAACTTAAAGATCTTCATGCCTTTTTGGTTTTATGTATCTAAATTAGATTTTAGGTGAAGTTTCACAATGGCTCTTGGTGGTATAAATTTGTTCTTTATCAATTTGGTGCAGCATATATGAGTACCTTCATTATTATTAGCATAATTGTATCTTTGAAGAACATCAAAAACCTAATTAGGTTCAATTACTGGTGACTCATTCTCCACCAAAATGGAGACTCAAGCACCAGTGACAATCCAATTCAATTAGCTGCGCAAGGAAAAACATATTGTGGCTCTTCAGCCAGCATAGGATGATTTACAAGACTAGATGATTATGCTTATCATTGTCTATGAAAAATCCCATCAAATCAATCAAGATATCAACGAATAGTTTTTTGCTCAAATGCCGCTGAAGGAAGCTGCTCAAAACAAAAATCTTATGAATATAATTTTAGTGAATCTAAATCCAATCTTTACTCAAACATTTAGAGCTCCAAGTGGGAAGTCATGTGAGCTTACAAGATTCAAGCAATGAGAGCTAGAAAATCAAATTAAGGGTTATTAGATGAGAATTTAGAAATTCTAAGATGGATAAGTAGCAAAGATGAAGATCAAAACAAACCTCATAGAATTCTCGAGTCAGTCTACAAAGTTAGTTAACATTTATGAACAACACAAGCATCAAGGCAATCAGCATAGGAGCAAGAAAAGAAGTGAAGCACACTTAAGACCTAATAAATCAATAATTATCAGACGTTGGGATCAAGAAAAGTTTGCCAAGGCTGAAGAGTCTACCAAGGCCAAATTATTGGTTTATTAGGGGAAAAAAGTCAAGACAAAAAAATCGAAGGAGAATTTGAGGAATATTGATACAACAAGAGATTAATAAGTAGAAGAAAGAAGATTGGCAATCTAATGATGAATAGATCAAGAATCTTATGAAAACCCTTTTCAGAAATGAGCCCACCTTTTCGATTTGTCTTTCCAAAATTTGATTTGTTTGATGGAATGGCTGATATAATGGAGCACATTCAGTACTATCACAATGCCATGCTTTACTTAGGAATGCCAGAAGAGAAATCGGAAACAATAATGTGTAAACCTTTTACAGCCAAATTTAAAGAAGATGCTTTATCCTAGTTTAATAGTTTGAAGGCCAAATCAATTGACTCTTTTAAAGATATGGTGATGCTATTTCTAGAATGATTTGCATCCATCATAAGGATAAAAAATAAAAAAGGTCAATCACCTATTCACAATAAGCAAAATAAGGGAGAAATATTTAAGACTTATGCTCATAAGTTAAATAAAGAGAAGGTTGTCTTTATGATTGCCTCACTAAGAAAGCTCCAAAAACAATGAAAAATGTATTGGTTCATGCTAGCAAGTACATTACTCTAAATGAAGAAAAAAACGTAGGAAAAAAAGAAAATAGTAGATAAATCAGGATGGACAGCACAATAGTTAAGATATTCAAGACAAGGGCGCAACTTAGACGAAGAAGAGGAAAGGATAGACACTTTGGAGAATATTGGAAGGATAGTCGGATGTACTAGCCGATGATGGAACCATTCAAATATTATTCCTTGAATATTTTATCAGATATTATGATGAGACATTTAGAGGGAAAATACATTGTGAATTGGTCTAAAAGATTGTATTTAGATCCAAAGACTTGGAATGGTACAAAATCTTGTGCTTTTCATAATGATTCTGGACATTTCATTGGAGATTACAAACTGTTTAAATAACATATATAGAATTTAATTAAAGGAACAATATGGCTGTTTGAAAGAGGTAAATTTGAGAAGCAGAAATCATAGCCATGACAGTGGTTGATTCCAAAGATAGGATCTTGATATTATATTCACCAAAAGGTATGAGGATAGTCTGTAAATGCCCATGATAATGCACTTGTGATGAGGAAGTTATTCACGAATTGCATGGTGAAAATCTAGATTAAATCAAATGTCCTAATTGACATGTTGTCTCCACAAAGTTAGAAAGATATACAAAGACTCAATTGAAAGACAATATGTAACATCCTAACTCCACTAGCAAACCTGCCATTTTTTGCCGATACTGTTCCTAATTTAGTTACTGCATTCAATATAGAATTTTTTGGTTAGAGCATCCTAGGAAGTCACCTATCATAGGATTGATCGTGCTTAAACACGCTTAATTTTGAAGTTTTTTGGAACCCTGATGCCAACATCTCTAAAAAGGCATTGGCATTAAAAGAGTAACTATTATTATATTTGAATTAACCTTTGATCTACACATGGGCGATGTGAGATGGAACACCAAAGAGTCTACCAGTGCCCCGTACCTGTCCACACTAGTAATCTCAATCTATTGCCCTTGGGGCCAGTGTCCTCGCTGGTACACTTCCATTAAAACCTCACCTTCACTAGCAAACCTATCACTCTTTGCTAATATTGTCTCCAATTTAATCACCGCACTTAGTATGGAGTCTTTATATTTAGAGCTTCCTAAGAGATCACCCATCTTAGGGTTACTTTCGCCTGAGTTCGTGTAAATTCAAAGTTCTTTCAAAACCTAAAACCACTAGCTTTGAAAAAGTCTCAGCATTATGAGAGTGATTATTATTACATTTGAATCATCCTCTGATCTATATTCGGAAATGTGGGATTGGATACTAGTTAACCTGCCAATGCCCTGCACCCACCCACACTGGTCATCATACAATAGCTTCGAGCTAATTCTTATCTCGATCTTCAGAAAAATGTCATAGGTTTGTCAATGTTTTGAAGGGATGCAAGGATTTTCTGTGAACAAACAAATGTGAAGCAACATCTTAAAACAAGAAAAAATATCTTGAATCACCACCATTGCTTGTAAATCCAAAATAGGGTGAATTTTACAATTGTATTTGGCTATCTCGAACAATGCAATCGGAATGGTGTTGATGAAGACAAATGGAAAGGGATGGAAAGGAATAGAAACCCATCTACCATGTAAGCAAGGTGTTAACAGATGCTAAGATAAGGTATTTAAAGATGGAAAAGTTGGTTTACACTTTCATTATGACTCCTCATAAGTTGAAACCATACTTCCAATGTCAAATTATTGAAGTAGTTACAACTTATTTGTCAAAAATGATCATGGATAAGCCAAATTGAGCTGGAAGATTGGCACCATGGGCAACAAAGTTTGTTGAATTTGATGTGAGGTATGTTCCTTGAACTACTTCTAGTTTTGGTTGATTTCATAGTAGAATTTGCCATAACTATTGAAGGTGGAGTAGAAAAGGATGTAGAAAACTAGTTTAAATGGACTTTATATGTGGATTGATCATTTTTCGAGGATCTGCTATCTTGTCTCACAAGAAATCCTCGTGCTAAGATGCTATAAATATCCCATCATACTTCTCTTTCCAGCTATGTCCAAATTACAACCCTATTTGCTGTTTAGCACTCAAGAATTCATCTAACTTGAGCATTAAATTGTTTTTGATTGGTGTCACACCAATGCCCCCAATATATATCCTAAGTACATAAATGCGAAAAAGGTTCTATATATTTTATTCGTTACTATATCATAAACATGTAAATAAAAGAGTAAACTAAATAATCTATTTGAAAATTAATTAAATAATTTATTTGAAAATTTTAAGCTCAATTTAAGAATAAAATAAAATAATTTATTCGAGGTAACATTTTATTTGTAGACCAAATATGTCCATATATATTTTTTATTTTTGATTTTCTTATTTAACTGTTTGTAATTTGTTTATTTAATTTTTTGTCAATGTTAACAGGTAATAAGGCATCTTTCTTAATTACAACTTAAGCGAAGTTTAAAAAAAAAAAAAAAACGAAAGTCATCTGAAATTCTGTTGGTTTTAAATTATTTTTTTCATTTCTTCCAATTTTATAGTCGTTTCAGATATTTAACAAATTTTAACTACCGCTTATACTAACAATTTATTTAAAATAAACAATTACATAATTAGGTTGAAAAATAAAAAAAATAAAAAAATCAATACGTTACTAAACAATACCTTAACTAATACTATAATGCCTTCGAAATTCCCTGCTAATTATTTTACTGCAATAATTCTTACTGAGAAGAACATCTAAGTTGTGGCGATTCCACCAATTGCAATGGGTTAAACTCTGCGGGAAATTTGAAGGCTTTGGAGACTGATCAGAAGCTGGAACATTCTTTAATTTTTCTTTTTTACTTTTTTTTTCTTTTTTTTTTTTTTTATGAACCACAAGAATGGATTATTCACTTTGTAGAACATCTCTTAATTTTAATTCAGGAGATTATCAAATTTAGATAGTGAAATCCCTGACTACCCGAATTAATGTAGAACATTTTTATTATTTTATTTTATTTATTGTTCTTATTATATTATTTATTTATTTAATGAATGTTAACGGGGTACGTGGAACTTCGGTATATATTTAGTGGACGGTATTAGGAAGTGGCGTGGGTTGGTGAAATGGCTTCCACACCAAACACAACAAAATCGAGGACAAATTTATAAAAGTAGAAAAGACCATTGTCCTTGTCAAATATTTGGATAATGAAGTTGTCGTCTTGTCCAACTTTCTGGTATTATCCTTTCCTCTCAAGTATAAAAAAAGTGAAAATGAATAAACTGTGTTAGGTGCATCTCTCTCTCTCTCTCTTCTCTCTCTCTCTCTCTCTCTCTCTTCATAAATACATATATATATATATATATATATGCATATAAGTTTATGGAAATTCTATGGTGAGGACGGTCCGTATGAAAACCGCAGTATTAGTGATGATTTTTTATAGTATTAACGATGGTTTTTTAAAAAATCATCACCAATACTATGAAAAATCGTCATCAATATTGTGGTCCGCATGAGAACCGTCCGCACCATAGACGAACTGTATAAGTTTATGCAGGGATGGAACCGACATCGTCAAGGTGGGCAAAAATTTATATAATGTATACTTAATAATAAAATCAAAATATAAAAATAAATCAATAAATATATATCTATATATATATATATATATTGTAATTCCATTGAAATATTTTAATTCTACCATGCATATATCAATAAAAAAAAATAAAAAAAATAAAAAAAAATAGAATTTTATGTTCTTTCAGTCTCGAAAACTATCTATTATTGAATCCATACAAGACTTTTCTACAGTTTTCCTTTCAACATACAAAAGCAATGAGTCACTAAGCAAGTCATCCACCATTTTGTTCCGAAGCCTAGTTTCGAGCATACGCACAGCTAAGAGCGGTCGTTCTGTAGTTGCAGTAGAAACCGGGAAAGTAAGCACGGGGTTCAAGCACTCTACAACAAGTGGGAATATTGTAAACTTTTTAGTCCTTAGTGTCCACTTTAATAGCTCAAATATGCTTGATAAACTTTTGAATTCTGGATTTCGAACTACAATGTTGCGGTTGCGTTCTCAAATGCATCTTTTCATGATAAATATCTAAAGCAAAATTAAGAATTGGTAACTTCACAGTACACACATTAAGTCGACTATTTAATTCTTGAAATTGAGAATCTATTGCAACGTTAAAAATATCAACTTGGTGATAGTGCTCAGTAGTAAATTCATTTTGATGATTACGATCTAGACCTCTTCTAGTAACATAATGGTCATTCATATTTGGAACATCAATATTTCGTATTTTACAAGATGAATTAACTTCCATAACTAAATCATTCCATCCATCATTTCTTTGTTTTTGTATAAGTGATTTAGTTCATGAAACTAAATTCATGGCATTGAAAATATTTTGATACTTACACTACTAAGCTTAACAAAGTAAACCAGTAATCCCCATAATTCCTTTCATGAGATGCATTATAAAGACAAATTCATATAAAGTCAATGCCTCATAAGCTGAGTCTACTTCTCCTTGTTAGGCGACAGTAGCTGCATCATCAATAATATTAATTGAAACTCAACATGTCGAACTGAGCATTTTTAACAAGCTAGTAAGATATTTTAAGTGAGAACTCCAACAAGTATCTCTAGCCCATTATAAGATACCAATCTGATTTAGTCTTTTTCCAGTTTGAATCTAATCAGTTGTCATATGCTCAATTTCAACAGCTTGGGCAAGTTTAAGTTCATCATTATGCTTGCATGAAGCTCCAATAATATAGATAATATATGACAATTTAATAAAAAACTTATGAATTGGAATAACTTCTTTTGAATCTTCAACTAATGCTAATCATAAATGATGTGCTAAACAATGAATATAGTAAGTATATAGATAATTTCTTAAAATTAAAGCTTGTAAGCCATTCCACTCACCTTGCATATTACTTACACCATCGTATCCTTGGCTATGAATATTTTGAATGTCCAAATTATGATGAAATAATACAGAATATATTCCTTCCTTTAATGTTGATCTTACAGTATCAAAGACATGAACAAGATGAAAAAAAGGTTCTCGAATAAAACTATCTTTATCAACAAATTTTAAAACTATAGTCATTTGCTCCCCTTTTGACTCATCATGAGATTCATCAACAATTATGCAAAATTTTGTATCTCCAATTTCTTCATGAATAGCCTTCTTCACTTTAACTAATAAAACATGTAAAATGTGTTTCTAAATCTTTGGTGATGTAGTTGCATTTTTTGGAGCTTTATCTAATATAACTTCTGCAATTTTTTTATTGTATGAAGCCAATGAATTTAACATTTGAAGAAACATTTACGGTTGATTGAGTTTCGGCTCTCATCGTTACCTCTAAAAGTACTACCTTGGAATGCAAACCACCGAACTTTTTCAATTGGTACTTTAAGTTGTAACTGATCGTCGACAATTTGTTGAGAAGTATATTTATTGAGCACTTTTCCTATATGCTAAGGTTGATTCATCAAGTCTTCACATGATTTCTTGAAAAATTAATAAGGTGAATTAGCATCTTTTCCTACATAAATCAAGAAAGACCAATTTTTTTTTTTCCCATCTATAACTTTCTTCCAATTTCAACGTCCATCAATAGTAAAAGTATTTTGTACAGACTATCCAGATACCTTATTAACAAGAAAACATGGTAAACAAAAAGCATCATTTTTACATGGAGAATATATTATATCCATAAAGGAAATAACTTGAACCATGAACATTAAAAGCTTTAAAGATGATTTTTCTAATCCAGATTTGGGATATTTTGAGAGCATAGGTTGGTATGGACCACCTTAATTTTGACTACAGTAATGTGTTTAGGTGTGCATTAGATATAACCAATAGAATAATGCAAATGGTGGGATATGCAAATGGTGGCATTAGATACAACAATTCGCATTGCAACCAATGATAGCATTTTGCCTAGCCAAGAAGACATATGTTTGAGTATCGCCGTTACCTAGATCGAAAGAACAGTCATGTGGAACTTTAGAGAAAAACGTATATAGATTGGTTTGATCGACATGGATGGATCCACTACTTTGGATTGTAGGAATATGCTAACTTCTACCCTTCCAACTTTTATTATTATTACTAGTACTTATTTATGTGGGATGCACGGCATATATAGCTATAATAAATTATATTAAATATAGTTTATAATAATTAATTATATTTAAAAATTTATTTAAAAATTTTATTGCTAATAAATATATTTGAATTTTTTTTTTCAATATAGACTATAAAAATTTGTTAAGAATTATAAATTTAACTTCTATATATGATACTATTCAATTATAAAATTTAAATTAAAGAATTACCTATATAATTTTTTCCATTTATAGAATTTTTCTATTTAATTTTTCCACCTATAAAATTTAAATTTAAATTAAAATGTATTTATATAATTTAATTTAAATTTAAATATATTTAAATAATATTTTTTATCTATAGAATTCAAATTCCAATTCAAATGTATTTTTGGTTCTTTGCAAATAATTAATTTTCATATATTCAATACTCGTAATATAATTTAATTATTATTATTATTATTATTATTATTATTATTATTATTATTATTATTATTATTACCTTATAAGATAAATTATTTATGAAATTCAATTAAAAAATGTTTATCTATTTAATTTTTCCATCTATAAAATTTAAATTCAAATCTAAATGTATTTATATGTTTAAATTCAAATTCAAATGTATTTATATAATATTTTTCAACTATGGGATTAAAATTAAAATTCAAATGTATTTTTTAATTCTTTGTAAATAATTAAATTTCCTATGTTAAATCTTTATATTTAATTTGATTAGATAAAGAAATCAATTCAAATGAAATAATAGCATCATTTATATCTCTTCAATTATCTAATATATATATATATATATGATAAGGCTACGATGCGGACCAACATCAAAACCGACATTTTTTCAAAAAAAACATCGTCTTTGTTGTTACATATACACAGCAAAATCAATATTTTTTTAAAAAACGTCGGCTTTGATATTGATCTGTATGCGGATCGTCTGTACCATAGCCTCGCCCTATATATATATATATATATTCTAATATAAGGGATCTTTCTTTTTATATATATTTTAAAATGTTTTTGATAAAATAATTATTTTCATTAAATTTTAAAAGTCATTGTTTATATTTACTATTATTTATACTATATATATAATATTTTATCTTGTAAATATTAGTCAAACACTATACAAATATGTATATTTATGTTTAATAAAAATTATGCCTTAACATATTTCTGAAAAAGTTTCAATTTTGTTTTATATTAAATATTAGATATTATATAATTTAATAGAATATTAAATATTAAAATTATATATAACTATTAATTTTTCAATTTAAATTTAAATTTAATAATTATCATTCCAGATCGAATTTATCCATTTTTTATATTTAAGAATATAATATAATAATTATTAAAGATAATTAAATAGTAAAATAATTATTTAATAATATTATCATTTTTGTTAATAAAATAAAAACAGCATGGGATAGCATTTAAGATTCAAGATTGAATAAGATCACAAAAATCAACTTAGTCATAATTACAAATCAAATTAATGGTTATTAGTTTTCTATAATTTTCATTATATCGTAAGTATTCAGTTATACTTTTAAATATGAAATCTACGTTTTATATAAAATTGATTTTATATTTATCCTTATTAATTAGATCTTGTTATACGTTTACATACATATATATATATAAGTACATTTTGAGCATTTTTTTGAAAAAGTTTGAAAAACAATACATAATCCGTTTTGAATTTCTGATAAAGAGATCGATTTTATTAGTAATTATCATATATTAATCTTATTATTTTATAATAAAATTCCATTTATTGCTTATTCATATATAAATATGTATTAATAAGTAGAGTTTTTATGTGAAATATCTTTAATAATAAAAATATCTTTTATTATTAGAAAATACATGTTTTTTAACTAACCTTTACAAAATTCAAATAGTAACCAAATAAGGAAAGAAAAAAAATTTCTCTTGCCAAGTTTTATTCCATCACAAAAAAAAAATCTTCATACCCAACTATTATGGAAATTTTAAAAAATTATGATCAAATTTTTTATTCTAAGTTTTACGAAGATTGTATAATTTTATTTTTTTGAAATATTATTTACATAAATTATTTGTAAAACTATTATTTATATAAATTATGCTAAAACCGTTGTACATGATATTATAAAAGTTTATAGTCAAATCTTGATAACCCATACATTATGGAAATTTTCAAAAAATTAAGATCAATTATTCCTTTCAAGTTTTATTAAGATTGTGAAATTTTTTAAATAATTTTATTTCTAGATTTTAATTATTTATAATGTTTTTGGAAGGAAATAAAATGAGTATACAGAAATATACGGCAATGATTTTAAGATTGTAAAATTTTTAAGGTAATTTTATTTTTAAATTTTAAGTTTTTTAATATTTTTTGGAGAGAATAAAATGAACATGAGGATGACACGTGGCAAACATTTTTGTTGACTTTCTTATTTTTATATATTATATAGATTATATAAATGTATATATTTAGGTGATAATTCCATGATAATATATATTAGGCCATATATATGTCGAATTCCATTATAATATATATTAGGCCATGTGTATGTATAATTGTATTATAATATACATGTATACTAGTTAGGCCATAAATATATATTTGGTAAATAAAATAAAATCAAATATTTTATTTATTTTTAATTTATTTCAAAATTATTACCATATGTAATTTTATCAATTGTTTGATAGTTATAGATATTTATATCAAAAATTAATTTTTTATATATTTGTTTATATCCATGAAAGATAAGATAATGAATAATAAATAATAAATAAAAAAATAAAAAATGGTGCTTTTTGAAGAAATTTTGAAGAAGGGCATGCTGACACGCGACGTATATACTTTTTATTTTATATATTATACAGATTATTAGTTTACCAAAAAATTAGTGCATTTGCCTTATTAAGTAACTTGATTGATTTAAATAAATCATATTAGAGATTGACTTTCTATGTATATCTTATTTTTGCCTTTAGGACGTAATAAATTATATAGTTGTTGGGGAATATTTGACCACATGTATGCAAAAAGGAAAATGTATACATACGCAACTTTAAAAAAAGACATGCACAGATTGATTGGGTCGATGTGAATAAGTCCACCACTTAAAGTTGCAAGAAATATGCTAATCTCTATTCCTCTAATCTTTTGTTTTATTACCAAAATATGAAAGCATTTGCCTTGTTGAGTATCTTGATTGGTTTAACCAAATTTGGTCTGATATTGACTCTCTACGCTTATATTATGTTTGTGTTTTGAACATATATTAAATTATATCGGTGTAATATTTGACCACTTGTATCACGTAAATATAATATATGAATATGTTTCTTTGTGTGTATACATGTATATGCTAGGAAATGTATAAGTTAAAATGATGATATACATTAAGCGATTAGGAGCTAATATTAAAAGTATCATGAATTTTTCTCAGGCTTTTACCTACCCAAAAACAGTGTTGTGGTTGGTAGCGGTTGGTGGTAAGCAGGACTTGTGTCTCTGAAACTCTTGTCAACAAGTTTTTGATATTTTTCCTTTCCTTCTTCTTCTTCTTCTTATTATTTCGTCGAGAAATTTTCCCTTTTCATTGTTTTTTATTATATTGTTACTTTATTTGTATGTGCAAAGATCTTTAGCCACCAACTGCGTCAGCTCACCTTGCATGGTAAAGAAATTATTATTTTTCTCAAAATGAGATTGCTTTGTCAAAATTTTCAACAGCTATTTATAAGGATCAAAGCATTAAGAAATCAGAATAATAAATAATAATAATGCTATATGAGATTTAACTATGTATGAATATTGTTAATCTAAAAAATAAAAATTAAAATAAAAACTATGTATGATAAAACAAATAGTGAAATAGATATCATAGAATTAATTAGCGTTTAGAAGTTAGCTTAAATGTTTTAACTTTATTCATGGAAAAAAAAGAAACTTTTTTGACTTTACCACACAAAGTCAGTTCTAAATATAAAATATATAATAGAAAGGACAGAAAAATAGAAAAGAAGATGGTGTTCGATACATCTTGGTTGTTGGCTTAGGCCTAGGAAATATGTATGGAATTAATTTCCAAAACCAACAAAAAAGGAAAAAAAAAAAAAAGAAAAAAAAAGGTGATTTGTAAAACTTACATAACTTAAAAGGATTTTTTTTTCTTTTTTTTTTTTTTTGGATATTTGAAAAGATCTTTTTCCTGAACAAATTTACACCATCAAATGTAGCAAATTACATATCCATAAATATTTTTAGTAATATCCTCTGATATTCAGCTCTCTCTTACTCTGATTTATAAAAAATAAAAATAAAAATTTTATTATCAACTACAACATTATTTCCCCCCCCAAAAAAAAAAAAGTAGAACTTTTATTTTATTTTTTTAAAATTTTTATGGGGGTCTCATAGGCAAGAACTTTGGATGAACCAATTAGGAAATGGGAACAAATTAATATAAAAGTGCTATATGTATCTGTGCAAAATAGTTTCTGATAAACCTCACACAACAGATACTGCCAGAATAACAAAGAATATCAACCACCCAAAAGATGATGACAACCCGTGTGGCCACCTATGTGATAAAGGTGAAGATATCCTAAAGGATATGAGATTGTGTAGAGATAAGGATAAAGGGATTAGGGGATAATTATGGTTATGTATACTTATCATATGTATTACGTAGTACGTAGCTGTTTACTATTCATATATATATGTATTGTATGACCTCTGTTTGACTAACGTGAAAACAGAGCAATTCTTATAAGACATTATTTCTTAAATATTATTGTTAATCTTGAGTTTCATCATGGTATCAGAGCACTCAAAGATCAATCTGAATGTTATCACTGAGGTGGAACCGAGATTGACAATTCAATCTTTTCATCAATGCTCCAGTCTTATCTCAATCAAGTTAGATTCAACAAACTATCTTTTATGGCGGGCACAGATTATTCCTCTCATCCGAAGCTTAGGAATCTATCATCATATCCTTGATGATACCATTCCATTGGCTAAGCTTTCCGATTCGAGCGATGAAACCAGACAGGTCATAAATCCTAATCATATGTTGTGGATGAGTAACGATGGCCTTTTAATTACATGGCTGTTGGGAACAATGTCCATTGATATTCTGAGTTTCACTTTTGGATTAGATACTGCATATCTTGTGTGGAGCAAAATAGAAGAACATTTGTTACCTGCTACCAAAGAGAAGGAGATATTCTTAACTGATAGTCTCATGGGATTGCGAAAAGGTAATTCCTCAATCGATGAGTTTATCAAACGTTTCAACACCCTGTGTGATAATTTGGCAGCCATCGGGAAACCGGTTGAAGATTTAGATAAGTGTTTTCACTTATCTAGGGGATTAGGACAAAAATATCAAGACTTTAGATTGGCAATGCTCTCTAAACAACCTTACCCGACCTTCACACAATTCGTCTTAGCCTTGAGAAGTCATGAACAGATGCTGCTAGATCAGGAAGAAGTTAAACAAATTGATCTCAATCAAGCCTTTATTGGTCAGCATAGTAGAGGACGTGGAAATCGTGGAGGTGGCCGTTTCTCCTCACGGGGACGAGGTTTTGCTCCTGCAAACCGATTTGCACCACATCGTAATTATGACGATAGTAGATGGAATCGGCAAACTCAACAGGAGGAAAATCGATGGATCCGGGGACCATCAAGAATTCAAAACCAGCAGATACAAAGGAGTGACAAAAATGGTAATCATTCTAGTGCTAACTCTCCTATTATATGTCAAATTTGTGAGATGCCATACCATACTGCTTCCAAGTGTTGGTATAGGTATGATTATTTGGACAAAGATGAACCACGGGTAGAAGCTCATACTTCCTTCAAAGATGCTGGTAGCAGTCAATTTTATGCTGACAGTGGAGCAAATGCTCATATGATTAATAGCCCAGGTATCCTGTCTCTTAAGAAACCTTACATAGGCAATGATATGATACATTTTGGGAATGGACAAGCTTTACCTATTTCTCACACAGGTAGCACTACAATTATAAATGGAAATCACAAATTATCTTTGAATGATGTTTTGGTTGTACCTAACTTAACCAAAAATTTGCTTTCAATTAGCAAGCTTACTCATGATAACTCATGCACTGTTGAATTTACATCCTCTGGTTTTGTGATTAAGGACAAAAATCAGAAGACAATAGCGAAGGGGCATAAGAAAGAAGGACTTTATGCTTTGGATAATGGATACCTAACAGTTTTGAATGCCATCAAAGGAGGTCAAGCATCTTCAGGAATTTGGCACCAACGCCTAGGACATCCACATTCTAAAGTTTTACAAGTTTTAAATAAAAATAAGGATTTGTCTATCTCTAGTTGGATGAATAATTATAAACTTTGTGATAGTTGCCAAATGGGCAAGAGATGTAAGCTTGCTTTTAAGGAATCTGAATCTTTCTGTGATTTTCCATTAGATAAAATACACTGTGATTTATGGGGTCCAGCTCCAATTGCCTCAAATCAAGGTTTCTTATTCTATGCTATTTTTGTGGATGATTTTAGTAGATTCTGCTGGTTGTTTCCTTTAAAGAAAAAATCTGAATTTTATGATTATTTCTTGAAATTTCAACGGCTGGTAGAAAATCAATTTGACAGGAAAATTAAAGTTTTTCAAAGTGATGGTGGTGGAGAATTTATTTCAAGAGTTCTCAAATCTCATTTGGATATGTGTGGCATCATACACCAACTATCTTGTCCAGGAACACCCCAACAAAATGGAATTGCCGAACGAAAACATCGGCATATTATTGAAACAGGATTAACTATGGTTTTTCATGCTAATATCCCTCTGAAATATTGGGTTGATGTGTTTTTAACTGCTGTATATTTAATTAATCGGCTTCCTTCCTCTGTTTTAGCCATGAAGACACCATATTATCAGTTATATGGTAGGAATCCAGACTATACTGGGCTTAAAGTTCTTGGTTGCCGGTGTTTTCCTTACATACGAAATCAAGGAGATACAAAATTCAGAAAAAAATCCTATCCGTGTGTATTCATAGGATATAGTCCCATGCATAAAGGTTACAGATGTTTGAATCCAACCACAAATAAAATCTTTATATCTAGACATGTGGTTTTTGATGAGACTGTTTTTCCTTATAAATCTTCTTTTGATAATGTTTCACAGGATCAACTTCCTTTAACAGTGTATCCAGAAGTAGATGAGTGGCACCAACCAAATAAACCACAGCCACAAGAGACCATGCACCACTCAAACACTTCTTCCCAACCGATCCATAGTCATCAAGATTGCTGTATGGATGAGGAGTCTACTCCCCTTCAACCTCTTTCACGTGAACCACACCTTATTGATCAGCCCACTCCACTTTCTACTTTATCCGTTCCACATCATTCTTCCTCTCCTCCAACATCTCCAGTTATCTCTCCACAAATAGACTCCTCCTATGACTCCATCTCTACCCATTCTCAACTTCCAGATATTTCCAGCGGGCTTTTTATTGACCTTCCCATTCCACAACCACAATCGCCAAACACCACTCATACCCATCCTATGCTCACACGAAATCAGTTACGAAAACATCCTGATCGTCATTCTGAATTACAACCTGCCTCCCACGTGGCTTCCTATCACTCCTCTTTTACCACTCTTTCAGAACCCACATCGGTTAAACAAGCTCTCAAGTCACCAGAATGGACCCAAGCTATGCTTGACGAGTTAGATGCCCTCCACAAAAATCACACCTGGTCATTGGTGCCACGGCCTACTCATGGTAACATTGTTGGATCGAAGTGGGTCTTTAAAACAAAATTAAAAGAGGATGGTTGTCTAGATAAATATAAAGCCCGTTTAGTGGCACGAGGATATACTCAAGTTGCTGGTTTGGACTACGATGAAACTTTCAGTCATGTAGTTAAACCTACGACTATTCGTTTAATCATGTCTCTAGCCGTGTCATCTGGATGGCCTTTGAAGCAATTAGATGTTAGGAATGCTTTTTTGCATGGTGATCTCAAAGAGACAGTTTACATGGAGCAACCACCGGGGTTCCGTGATCCACACAAACCTACACATGTTTGCCGTCTACACAAATCCCTATATGGCCTCAAACAGGCACCACGGGCCTGTTTGATAAATTGTCTACATACTTATTTCATATGGGATTTGTTTGTAGTCGTGCTGATCCCTCTATGTTTGTGTACAAAACTGCTGATCATCTCATTATTTTGTTAATCTATGTGGATGATGTCTTAATCACAGGAACCAGTTCTGCTATCATCTCCAAATGCATTCAACGTTTGGGCACAGCTTTCGCCTTGAAAGACCTCGGTAACCTTCATTATTTCCTCGGTCTTGAAGTTAACATGTTTGATGGTGGTTTGTTCCTTTCTCAGACTAAATATACACGTGATCTTCTTCAAAGAGCAAACATGCTTGAAGCTACACCCATCTCCACTCCACTATCTGTGAAAGTTACTCCATCCTTCACTGATGATGATCCCGTGGATGCCACAGCATACCGTCAATTAGTTGGAGCGCTTCAATATTTAACGTTTACTCGGCCTGACATCCAATTTGCAGTCAATCGGGTTTGTCAATTTTTTCAGAAACCAACCATGCTACATCTCAAGATGGTCAAGTGAATACTTCGTTATTTAAAAGGCACGATGCTGTATGGTTTAAGATTTCTTGCTCAAAGTACTAGAACTGTAAATGGGTGTTCGGATGCTGACTGGGCAGGATGTCCTCTCACCCGAAGGAGCACGTCAGGCTATTGTGTGTTCTTTGGTGCCAACTGCATTTCCTGGTCGTCCAAGAAGCAGACAACAGTGTGTCGTTCAAGCGCTGAAGCAGAATACAGAGCCATGGCCTCTGCAACTGCTGAACTTACGTGGATTTCTTACCTTCTGCATGAACTGGGTCTTCACTCCTCTCAGCCCCTCCAGCTGTTCTCTGATAATATGAGTGCCTTACATATGTCTATTAATCCCGTGTTTCACCACCGAACCAAACATATCTCTCTTGATTATCATTTCGTGCATGAGAAGGTTGCTGACGGTTCCTTGGTTACACGATATCTTCCCTCCTCATCTCAAATTGCAGACATTTTTACAAAGCCTCTGTCCAAAGACCTCTTCACTCGTTTTCGGTTCAAGTTGGGAGTCCATAAAATTCCCCTCGCCAACTTGAGGGGGGATGATAAACCTCACACAACAGATACTGCCAGAATAACAAAGAATATCAACCACCCAAAAGATGATGACAACCCGTGTGGCCACCTATGTGATAAAGGTGAAGATATCCTAAAGGATATGAGATTGTGTAGAGATAAGGATAAAGGGATTAGGGGATAATTATGGTTATGTATACTTATCATATGTATTACACGTAGCTGTTTACTATTCATATATATATGTATTGTATGACCTCTGTTTGACTAACGTGAAAACAGAGCAATTCTTATAAGACATTATTTCTTAAATATTATTGTTAATCTTGAGTTTCATCAGTTTCTGGGATAGTAACTTGAAAAAACAGCTCAGGTTCAATCCTCATCTTTAATATCGCAAAAAAGAAAATGTGTATTAAATATAAATGGATGGTAATAACAGCACATGGGAATTCATGGTTAGGTAGCTTTTAGGATCTCTTTCACTTTTCAATTTCTTGCAATAAATATGAAAGCTATGGATCTTATCGATAAATTACTCACATGGTTCGCTTTACAAAATAAAGAATACTTTTAATTAAATGCATTATTTACAACTTTATTATATGCATTATTTACAACACCTAAAAACCCCGTCGAAATCTATCTCACATACGTGAGAATTTGATCTTCTCCTACAACTTTTTGTTCAAATAAAATCATAGATTTATCTTTCCATTATCTAAGTAATCATATTATGTAATCAATAACATTATTTGTCAAAAGGAACAATATATAACATTAGCTTGTATATGAAGTAATGTTCTATGTATATATATAAATATATATTACATTATTTAACCTTAAAATAAAAAAATAAAAAGACTAAAATTTTTCATCTGAAACCCACCATCTTTTTATGAAAATTAACTATATAATGATGGTTGATAGGAAATCAATAATTTTTATGCAAATTACAAAGGTAAGATGGGTTTGGTATGAATTGCCTTTTATGTGGTCATGACCTCCTTTCAATAAATAAATAATAGCATTTACACGTCAAGGTAACCTGTCAGTTTTTTACTATTTTCTTTTTGATAGTTTTTCCACAGAGAGTCAAGCTCGAATAACATTATTAATATCAGCACAATTTCTTTTTTTTTTTTTTTCACCTTTTAGATTTTATGAAAGATTGAAATTTTAATTTTAATTTTATTTTATTAATCATCAAGTTTCAACATGGTTTGCTTTTTCTATATAAAATTTCAATATATTATAAAATATATATTGGACAATTTTTAAATTTTAAATCATAGTTGTTAATATAATTTAAAAATTAATAATAAAAAAAACTTGAGGTTAAAATTATTAAATCATTCTACCGTCAACATGATTCTTTTTTAATATATATATTGGCTATGTTAAGATTTGGCAAAGTGGATGGAGGTTCAGATAAGGTTGGAGATGAAACTTTAGACAAATAACAAATAAAATATATTAAATATTTATTTTAATCAAGCGAAAAACCTTGATAAGTTTAGAGAAGTTAAGAGACATATATGATTGAGAAATGGACAGACTTTTTTTTTTGGACGTCTGAAATGGACCGATTTGGGGAGGGAGAGATAGGTGGGACACAAACCCTCAACAGTACAACATCCTACCAACTACAAAAGCAATTAAATAGCATGGGGTTGGTGGGTTTCTCATAGGAACTTCTTTTATTAGGAAAAGAAGAATTAAAAATTTCAAATAAATATGAAAAAAAATCATTTTTTTTGTTTTTGTTTTCTTTTGAGAAATAAATAAGTAAGTGGCGTATGGAAATATATGCATTCAAGACATCAATTATTTAAGGATGTGGATTCTCTCCTCATCTAAATTTTATTTAAACTTTTAAGGATTTAATATTATGTGGTCATTAAGACAATGTATGGCAACATTTTTTTCTTTTTATATTAGTTTAACAAATTTCTATATAAAGTTATTCTCTAATATATAATACTAGAGGTATTAAAAAAAGTATGAAGATGTGTATCAAGTGTCATGTGTCAATATTTGATTGACTTATATTTAGTTATAGTTATTTATTTATTGATTTTTTTTATTTCAAGTGTTCATTTGTCTATAACTAAGTTATGATGATATATTAACCAATAAAATATTAATACATGACATTTGATACATATTTCAATACATATATTTAGTATATGTAACATTACTTTTTATAACTGCACTTAATAAACATAGACACCATAGCATTAAATATTACTTTCATTTACTTTTATAATAAAGGCTATAAATAGCTTCAAATAGCTCATCATTTGCCTTAACTCAACTTTATTTTAGCTTGCTCGAACTCAACTTACAAAAAAGATAAAAAAAGAAAAAAGAAAAAAAAGAAGAAGAGTCAATCTTGAATAAGAAAAGAAGTTTGCGAAACAATCTTGAATAATAAATCGAGCATCACCTCAAAATTGTTATTTATATGTATATCTATATAAAATTATATTATGAATTTAAACTCACTGAATATATGTGATGCATAAACAATATATTTATATATTAAATTTAAATTTTTTGAGAACAAATTAATCTTACAATAAAGTTAATAGAATAAATGAAATTTATTAATTATTAATGTTAAAGTATTTATTTAAAAAATAAATATTCAACTTTTTAAGTTTTATACTACAATCAATTATGCTGAAATAATTTTGAGCTTTTCATGAACAAGTCAAGTTGAGCTTAATTCATTTATTTCAAAATTTGATTAGCTTAAGCCTAACTTGTGCATGGCTAAACTCGTTGATTCAAATTTGAATACTAATACTCAACTTGACTTGGCTCATTTACACATACTTTTTGAACTTTTTGAAGAATGAATATTTCTAATTTCTATTCAGAATAAAAATATATATATATATAGAAACAGTTTGAAGATAGTCAAAAATTATTTTAAAAAAGAAAAGACTTTACTATACATTTCTTATGGATTTGGAAGAAAAAAAAAAATGGTACAAAATGTTGGATGTCAAAGTAGTAAATTTTGCAGTAATGGAGATTACATCCTTTAGCTCTTAATGCCAACGGACTCAATTTATAACCCACTTTTTTTTTTCTTTGCATTTTTTTAATCATACCCATTTGCTACTTTGAGGAAAATAAATTGCAAAGAAACGATTTAAATCCTTGGGTTTATTACATTGCTCTCTTTTAAACTATTAGAGTTGTAACATTTTGCTCCTTAATTTTTTAAACCGGTGCTAGTACCCTTTAAACTTTATAAGTGTGCACCATAACATATGGCTAGTACCCTTTAAACTTTATAAGTATGCACCATAACATATAATATTGACACTGTTTTGCTTTTTACTATTAAATGTGCTAACTATCACATGCCATTTATGTGGGTCATTTTCATTTTCAATTTTTTTGTTTTTTTTTTTGCACTTGCACCCCTAAACTATGCAAAAACATGTGAATTGTCCATTTAACCCAAAAAAAAAAAAAAATCCTTTTGATACATTCTTTTTCACCAAAAGGAAAAAAGCAGTTTTAGATAGAAAAGAATAGAAGAAATAAGTAAAAGAGAAAGAGATAAAGAGATAAAGATCAAGATTAATTAGGAATAAACTTCATTCATTCATAAGTTCTTCTACAGTCAACATAATACCTTTTGGCTAAATCCACTTCCTTTTCCATAAGTAACTACTAGTGCTTGGAGAAAGATAAAGAACACATAAGGAAACCATTAATTGCTACTATCAACTACTTAAATCAAGCTAAGTATGTTACCAATCATTTAAGGAAAACAAAAATGGATAAGGCTAAATCATCCTATAACTTTCTTAGTTAAAGTAAAAGTTTTTGTTTAAATGATGGTTACCTTTTTGATGATTTTGAAATATATAGTGTTATGAATTCTACGAACAAAATTCAAGAACCTAAATCTAAAAGCAACATAGAAATTTATCGAGGTTTGGTCTAAATCTACTTATGTCCTCATGCTTCAGTGTGAAGCTTTCGCAACATATACAATAAGTCCTCGTGCTTTAGTGCGAAGCTTCTGTACTATATAAAATTGTATATATTTAGAAGCTCTAATTCAGACCAATAATGGTGATCTTACACAAGAAACCCAAAAAACTAATCCCAAATCCCCAAATACGCCTTCACTCATTTGTTTCCCAAGGAAACTGCTCTATCTCACACAAAGACACAAGGTGCATAAAACCCATAAAGAACTTTGCAATCTCTCTTCATAAAATTGATCTGAAAATTTCTCACTCTAGATGAAGAAGATGACCAGCTCTCTTTCTTTTTACTTGAAGAAAACCCATGTATATCTTGTGGACTACCTCTCTCAAAGCACATCCTTTTGTTTATGATGTGGCACTAAATCTATTACAATAGATTAAAAAACAAAACAACATGGCATCTCTTAAGTGAACTCAATAGTTCTTTTTATGTGGCAATACAATTGTCTCCATAAACAATGTTATTCTACTAAAGCCAAATAACCCATTAAATTGCAACTTCTATTTTTTGACAATTTCAAACCAGTAAACACACTTTTACAGAGGTTTTGACGATGAAATTCTCACATATCTCCACCTAATCCTCAAAGCATAACACATGCATAAACTCAAACACCATCCCAGCAATTTCAACTTTCTTCAAGACTAGCTTGCTCTAATCCTAAGCAAGCTTTTACAGGCATTAAACTTATCATAGACAAGATTTTTGTTCCCATATCTAATGGGTTAAACTGAGTTGGAATTTTCTCCAACTTAAACACTTGCTATGAAATCATATTTTGGATAAAATGATACTTCACTTGGATATGTTTAGACCTCTCATGAAAAACAAGATTTTTGCATAGATGAATTACACTCTGGCTGTTAGAATACAACATTATATCTTGGCTAGACCTTTAGGCCATATTGCTTCCTTAGTAGCCTTAGATATGGTTATATATTCTGCTAAGTTGTTGATAAAGCTACTACAAGTTGTAGTTGAGATTTCCAACTCACACTGTTCCTACATAGAGTAAAAGTATATGAAGAAATAGACCTCCTTTTGTCCCTATCTTCTGTATAATCCGAATCTAGGTAACCATTTAACTCAACTTCTTTTTGATTTCCTTTGAAAATTATATCCTTAATTTGCTATTTTTTAAGATATCTCATAAGTCACTTCATTGCTTTCTAATGATCTCTTCCTGGATTGGCCATATACTTGCTCAATACACAATAGAAAATGCCATATCTAGTCTAGTGCATATCATGAGGTACATCACAGAACCAACTACATTAGAATAGGGAACTTTTAGCCTATATTCTCTTTCTTGATTTATGGTTGGACATTTATCAATAGACAACTTAAAATGCCTTCAAAGTGGCACATTTGCCACTTTAGCATTCTCCATTGAAAATTGTAAGATAACTTTTTGTATATATGATGACTATAACAACTTCATTTCTAACTTCTTCCTATTTTTTAGAATTGAGATTCCCAAAATCTTTTTAGCTGGACCAAGATCCTTCTTATCAAACTCGGAATTAAGTAGCTCTTTAATTGACTGTATAATCTTAAGATTTGGACCTGTAATTAGCATATCATCCACATAAAGAAATAGATATACTGCTTTGTCACTCACAATGTCTTTAAAGTATAAATAACTATCAAAGCTGCTCCTTATGAAACCAATTTTCACCATAAAAGGGTCAAATCTCCTATACCATTGTCTTGCTGATTGTTTAAGACCATACACATAAGCTCTCCGCTCTTTTGCTCAATTTCAAAGCTCTCAGGTTGTCTCATATATATTGTTTCTTCCAACTCTCCATGTAAAAATGTAGTTTTTACATTAAGTTACTCTAGCTACCAATTAAATTATGTCACTGAAGTTAACATAGTCCTGATTGTTGTGTATTGTAATCAATACCTTTGACTTGTGTGAAAATTTTTGCCATAATTCTTGCCTTAAATCTCACTGACAATCCACAACTCATTGATTTGATGGGGATAGAACCAAAAGCCAAGTTTTTATTCATATGCAATGATTTCATTTCTTCAACCATTGTTTCCTTTCACTAAGCTGCTTGCTTTGACTTAATTACTTCAGTATAAGTCTTAGGCTCGTTGTTTGTCAAATCCTGAAAAGTTATAAAAGCATAAGCTTTGTAATCTACATACCTATATGTCTTGTTAGGCTTGATCTATCTCTTTTCTCTATCTCGAGTAAGCAAATAACTTCGTGAAGTAAATCTCCTTTGATTTGATCTTGGTAAAGGTTATATAGGTTGTTCTTCATCTGATTCTTCATCAAATTGTTCAGATGCTTGTTGCTAAAAAATAACAAGTTCTTCAGGTTCAACAATAGCCTCCATTTGAAAGCCATCATCTCCTTTAGTAGCTTCTTGAATCTCCACCTTAGAGAATAATTCAAGCTACCTTGTCTTCAATTGTTTATTGGTTTTAATACTGACATGATTAATAACTTTGCCAGGCATAGTATTCTCTTCAAATATCACATCCCTATTAATAATCATTTTAAACCTTTGATTTTCTTTAACCCATAATCTATACCCCTTGGCACCTTGTGGATAGCCTAGGAATACACATTTAACAGTCCTAGGTTCTAATTCTCCCTTAAATTGATGACCATGGACAGCACACCCAAAATATCTAAAATTTGAATAATTTGGTTTCTTACCAATCCAAATTGTTTTGGTGTTTTAAAATCAAGTACAGTAGAGGGTAACAAATTCACTAATTGCATAGCTGGCATAACATCTTCACCCTAGAACATATTAGGTAAACCAGAAGACACTAACATCATACATCTAACTTTATTAAGCAATGTTCTATGCATTCTTTCAGCTACACTATTTTGTTGTGGTATGTGCTTAATAGTCCTATGCCTCAAAATGCTATGATTTTTACAGAAGTCATCAATTTTTTTATTGTAAAATTCCAAACAATTATCAGTTCTCAAAGCTTTAACAAGCTTAGTAGTTCGGTTTTCAACTAGCAATTCCACTCTTTAAATTTTGTAAAAGCCTCTTCTTTGACTTTAACAAATAAATCCAAAATTTTCTAGAGTGATCATCAATTATAGAAAGAAGATATTTATTTCTACTTTGTATTTGTACTTTAGTAGGGCCTTATAAGTTAGTATACACATAATCTAACACAGATTTAGCTTTACTTGTACTCAAGTTAAAACTCAACCTATGTTGTTTTCCAATAACACAATTTTTAGAAAAATTAAACTTGTTGGCCATATCCTTGGCAAAAACATTCATTTTGTTCAAATAATACAAACATTTCTCACTAATATGACTTAATCTCTTATGCCATAGATCAGTTTTATCAATTAATGATGCTACAGATACATTACTAGAATTCATAACAACTTTACCACATAAAACATACAATCCATTTTTCTTAATGCCTTTCATTGCAACAAAAGAACCTGTTGTAATTTTCATGCTTTCACTTTCAATCTTACAAGAGTAACTAGATTCATCAAGCATACCAAGTTATAACAAATTTCTTATAAAATTAGGCACATGTCTCATAAAAGATAAAGTTTCCACATTTCCATCAAAATTTTATAATTAAAGGTTGCCTATTTCTACCATTTGATATGACAAATTATTACCCAACAAGACATGGCCACCATCATATTTTGTATAGAATTGAAAACACTTTAAGTTTGGTCACATGTGAAAAGAATACCATGAATCTATAACCCACTTAGAGTTATGATGGTCAAATGTTACAATTAACACCTCAATAGTATCTGAATCTGTGAAGGCTATAGCAAAATCTCCACTTTCGTAGTTCTTTTCTTTCTTATCTTTCTTTTTCTTAAAACAATACTTAATAAAATGTCCTTCTTTCTTACATTAAAAACACTTCTTACATCTAATTCAAGACTTAGACTTTGAAATTTCTCTATACTTGCTCCTATGATCATTTTGACCCTAATTCCTAGTAGTACTTCTATCTCTCACAGCAAGTCCTTCCCCTTTAAACTCATATTTTAATTCAAAGTCTCTAGACTTCAAAGTATTCACCACTGTGTCTAATGGCAAAGTATCTTTACCATATTTAATGCCATTTTTAACCTTTCTGTAAGTCTCAGGTAATGAATTCAACAAACTGACAGCATTATGTTCATCACTAAAATCAAATTTGTAACTAGTAAGACTAAAAATCAATTTATTAAAAGTGTCTAAATTAGCATCTAAATCCTTAAAGACATCCATTTTAAAACCAAAGAATTTTTCAAGTAAAAGAATACGATCTGGAAAAGATCTCACCAAATAAAGCTGCTCTAATTTTGCCCACATCTCAGTGGTGTTGTTAACTTCATCAACTTTCCTCAATACGTTGTCTGAAAGATGTAGAATGATGGTACTCATCATAATTTTGTAAATCTCTGAACGTTTATCCTCTGGAACATTTGCAGCAAAGGAATTATCAATGGCCTTTTCAACCTTCAATTGAACCAACACGACTTCTATCTTCTTGCACCAAAGCAAGAAATTGCCTTTTCCATTGAAAATCTCCATTTCGAGTTTGGCGGACATTGTCAATGATTCCAAGAACCCAATCACAGAAACTTAGATGATCAAGACTCAAAGAATAAGCATCAAAGATCGAGCACACAAGCTCTTATACCAATTTTTTGAATTCTAAGAACAAAATTCAAGAACTTAAATCTAGAACCAACACATAAATTTATCAAGTTCAGTTGAAATCGACCCACATCCTCATGCTCCGGTGTGAAGCTTCTACACTATATAAAATTGTATATGTTTACAAGTTCTAATTCAGATCAACAATGGTGATCTCACATAAGAAACCTAAAAAACCAATTTCAAAGCCCTAAATACATTTCACTCATTTATTTCCCTAAGAAACCACTCTATCTCACACAAAGACACAAGGTGCAGAAAACTAGTGAAGAGCTTTGGAATTTCTCTCTCTAAAATTGATCTAAACTTTCTCAATCTAGATGAAGAAGCAACCAACTCTTTGTCTTTTTACTTGAACAAGGCCCATGTATATCTTGTGGACTCCCTCTCTCAAAACACATTCTTTTGTTTATGATGTGGCACCAACATGTCACAACAAATTAAAAAACAAAATGACATAGCTTCTTTTAAGTGAATTCAATAGTTATGCCAATGTGGAAATACAATTGTCATATTACCAGCTCCATAAACAACACTAGTCTACCAAAGCCAAATAACCCATCAAACTGTAGCTTCTATTCTCCTATATTCTTTCACAATTTCAAACCAGTAAGCACATTTTTATAAAGGTTTTAAGGATTAAACTCACACATATAGAAATACTATTGGAGCTTTACAATACTTGATTATTATTCAACCTAACATCTATTAGTAAACCAAGTCAGCTTAGGTATGCCTAAACTATCATTCATTGAGGAACACTAAAAAGGTTGCTAAGATACTTTAAGGACACTTTTTTCCTATGATTTGAGACTAACAATAGAGCATAACTGTTGCTTCTACTGCTACATGGTTTTGTATTTGCTAATTGGGCTACAAATCCTAATGTCATAAAAGATCCTTCAATGATTATTTATTGTTTCTTGGTCCCAATTTGATTAGTTGTTGTCCTAAGAAGCATCATGTCATGGCCAGATTTGTTATTCATGCAAAATACGAGGATTTAGCATAGATACAACATAAACTTATTGGATTCAAAATTTAGCTAAAGAAACGCATTTGGACCCTAGTACAATGCAATAACAATTATGTCCATTGTCTTAGCAGCGTATCCAA
This sequence comes from Ziziphus jujuba, assembly GCF_031755915.1. Taxonomy (NCBI): domain Eukaryota; kingdom Viridiplantae; phylum Streptophyta; class Magnoliopsida; order Rosales; family Rhamnaceae; genus Ziziphus; species Ziziphus jujuba. The sequence goes on along the minus strand of NC_083386.1, from coordinate 15,559,619 downwards.
TTTTACAAGCACAAACCAAACATATTGAGATGAACATGCATTTTGGGAGAGATGAAGTCTTTAATAAGTCTTTGGAGATTTAACATATTCCTACCAACAATGAAGGGTTGATTTTTTTTTTCTTTTTTTTTTTTTTTACTAAGGCTATCTACACTGCTCAGTTCAATTATTTGAAGGACAAATTAAAAGTTTCAAACTCCTCACAACTCATTTTGAGGAGGCCAATTATAGATGTAGCTGAGATTTGTTGTTATTGCTAAATCAAGAACCGAGGCATCACTTTATTAGTTTGCTTACCTTTTATTTGATTAAGATAAGTTTTGTGTATTATTTACTTAGTTTTTTAATAATCTTGTTGGGTAAATTTTATATATTGACAAATTTTCATGAGTTAAAACACTAAGGTATAACGTGTTTCTGTCTTAAGCAATCCTGGAGTATTAATAAAAAATCTCAATTAGTAATGACAAGTGATTTAGAGACCATTTATATTTATTAATTAGTTAGGCATATATTGTTCCACATTTTGTATTTTCATTGAATTTTATATTTTTACTTTATATTTTTCTTGGGACATTTTGACTTTTATTTAAAATGCATTTTACAAAGTTTTTTGGAAGTCAAGATACATAGTTTGACCAATGTTTGACCTATTGTTTGAACAATGTTGGGTGTTATTTGAACAATCATCTTATGTCTCATTTGAAGATAGAGGATTTGATGTTGTTCGAATGTCTTTGCCACATGTTTATTTCTCCTTGGTGGATCTAATGTTGTTTGAATAATTTTTTATGTTGTTAGAACAATGTCTTACCATGTGTCAGTTTCACATTATTAGATCTAATGTTGTTCGAACAATATTTGAACAAGATGCATTCATTGGTTTGATTTTTTTTAACCTTTTTTGAATAACCCCCCTATGTTATTTAAACAATATCATCACTTCTGATAAAACCCTAGTTACTTTTAAAGTTTTGGTGTGAGAGAAAAAGCTTTTAAATATCCCATGATGATAGTATAGAATTTCAAGGTTTTATTTGATGTTTTCCTTAAGATTTTAATTGTGAGTTTTTTTTATCTTTGATTTTTATCATTTAGAAAGAAACACTTAGATTTTCCCACCATCCAAACACCCTAAATACTTTCTTTCATCATACCTATTTGTTGCTCTCTAAGATTTGTTGTAATGGAGCTTCAAAGAGTTGAGCCCTTACAAGGGAGGCCTTGATGATAGTGCTTGCAAAGTCATCCTTGTGAGGAGTGGTCATTGTTTGGTCTAGGCTTAATGCACTACATTTAAAGGTTTCCAACCATGAAGTTTTCCCATTTACAGAGAAACGATTAGGCTTTCCCACCATCCACGTACTTGAACACTTCCATTCATAATACTTGTACTTTACTTTTTGAGATTTGTCGCAACAAAGCTTTTACGAGTTAAGCCCTTGCAATTGAAGTCTTTAAGACCAAACTGCATAGTCATCCGCAATGATTTAGGCTTAAGGCGACTACATCCAGAATTAGATAACCAATCACCCATTACCATAACGGCTAGGAATCTTGGTATCATTCCTTACATTTAAGGTAATAATATTTAAGTGGCTTTATGTTTTGTCTTAATTAGTGAATTTTTTAGATTAGAGGTATTAGCTAACACTCGTGATTTTTCCTATCTAGGTTATCCATATAAAAATCTATATGCCCAATTGAATTCCTTCACTATACCATTTTACATTATTTACTATGGGTGGACAAAGTCTTTTATTTACATTATCGCCTTTTACTAGGAGTTTCAAAATATAATATAAAGTAGGCATAGACTTGATGAGAATTCGCCCATACCCGTACAACTGACTATCCGCTAGGGTGCTAATCCTGTACAAATAAAGATGGAGCCAATCACGAGGGCACAAGTTAAGAGATTCAAGGAAAATCTTGTTAGTTTCATACAAAGTGTGAACAAACCTCAAGAGGGCATGCTAATATCTGAAGATCCAAATCCCATTTTATGCATCCAAGTTATGAAGGCGGAAACGGACCCGCAAGCTGTTTTGGTGCATTTATGGGTCTCAAACAATAAGGGTTGAGTTTGTTAGCTTATGAATGAGATTGGGATCACCAAGAGGCATGGAATCATGTCAAGGCAGAAGCAAGAGTGACTAAATAGCACATTTGTGCACAAGCCTTTCTATTTGGTCGAAACTCACCAATTTGGCACTAAGATGGATGTTTCTTATCCTCCAAGCAAGGGTAACTAGCTGGGAACCAATATTAATCCTATTTGGCATCCTACATGATATATTTGAGCTGATTTGGAGCCTAAACTGGCTGATTATTGGACACAAATAGCTTAGTTGTAAAACTAGTAAACTAGTTTCCTAATCTGAAATTTGACTTTTGTTTTAGGAAATTAATCTTTTATTTTGATTTTTATTTATCTAATTGCTAGAAAAACTATTTTAAGAAATTTGATACTTTATTATTTTGATTTTAAATTAATTAATTCCTATTTCATAAATTAAGGAATTAATTAATCCCATTTAGTTAGGAAAGGTTAGAAAATTTGACCATTTTCCTAATTTCTTTCTATGATGGCCGAATTTACCTAGTAGGTTTAGGGTTTATTATTCTGTAATTTTAGCCTATTTAAAAGGTTATTTTTTTCAATGGAACAGCAGCTTAAATTATTATTCAAAATTTATTTATGAGAAAAATTCTCTTTGTTCTTTTTGAACAACTAAAACACTTAATAGAAAACAAGTGTTTTAGTTTGACTTATCAAGAGGACATCTGATGCGAATCTGCTCAAGACAGTTCAACCGACAACCTGCTGGGGTGTTGATCTAATATAGAAAATTATTTGTGAAATTGAATTCTCTTTATTCTTTTGAACACCTAAAACACCATTAGTGAATAAGTGTTTTACTTTTGACTTATCAATAGGACTTCCATCACCTATTGTAGCATCTTCATTATATACCAAGGTTTCTAATCACAGGTTGGTTAGGGGTCAAGGTGACCATTAGAACTTGAACATAATTAGATTAGAGCTAAATTTTGTTCAGGTTTGATCTATCTTTATTTGCTTTATTTGTTTTTGTATTATTCTAAAGTTTTAGCATTTGGTTAAGGTTTCATCCATCCCATACACGTTCTGCATCTTAAAAAAAAAAAAAAAATTCATTCCTGTTGAATTAGGATTTCCTAGTTTTATTGTATTTTTGTTTCCTATTTTGTTAGTTGTTTTTCATCATTGTTCTTGCTCATTTTGGTTTTTGTTAATTTTTTTTTTGCTGTTTTAGTCTTAAATATTTTTGCATTCATATATTCAAAAAAAAAAAAAAAAAAAACCTGCACTTTTGTTTTTGTTGGAGGTCACGGGTTTGGTGTTTGATTTGGAGTTGGAATTACAATTTTGGTAATTATTCTTGCTACTGCAGTTGTTTATGTTCCGTGAGTGAAAAAAAAAAAGAAAAAAAAAAAAAAAGAGGTAAAGCCAAAATTTTTTTTTTTTCGGGTTTGTTGAATTTGGTGTTGAAATTTGAGTTTGGGAACTTGTTTGATTTGGAGATTTGATTTGTGATATTTTGAGTTTCTGGAGAATTATTTTGTTGGATATTTGAATTTTGGGTGCTTAAATTATTTGGATTAAAATTAGTTAAAGGATTTGATACAAAAACTTGAATTACAAAGAACAACAATCAACACTTTTCTATATTTTTGTTCTCTTTGATTCTTGTTCGTATTTGAATTTGTTTTTCTAGAAATTTATTCTTGAACTCATAATATATTACCATCTGGTCCAGTTCTTCAAAATTCCAAAGTTTTCCCATTAATTTGCTTTATTTTGCCTAGAAAAGCTGAAACTAGGTTTTGTTGAATTCTTTCTATATTGCCTACTTTTAGCTACTGTTTTATTGATAAATTTAATTAAAACATACTTGTAATCTAATTGCTGTTTTGTGGGTGTTTTAATTATAACTTTGAGTTAATTCTTTTAGTGAAAAAAGACAAGAGAGTGTGAGCTTAAAAGAGGGTAAAAGCCGAAACTAGTGCGCAAACACGAGTGTCGAGACCTTGTTTGAGTGAAACACGTGAGGGAGTGAATATTGTGAGGATTTATTTTATTTTTGCAGTATTTTACTAACATGGTAGATTCTAGAATAAGAAGAGGAGACACCACACTGAGAATTAAAGAAGAAGAGTCCGTAGGATTTCATGGTGATCCACGAGCTACCGGGAGTGGTGAGCAAAAGGAATTGAAAGCTGTTTTGGAACAATTACAGCAGGTGAGTGCTCAAGTTGAGTACATGAATCAAAGGATGGGAAGGCTAGAAGTTTCCCAAGGAATGCGGAACACAAGAAATAGGCAAGAATTCTATGAAGGTCGAGGTCGAGGACAAGGAGGCCGTGAGAGACCAAGAGAGGAATTTGAGGAGGAGAATTTTGGTGGAGACTTTGAGGAAGGCATGGACGAAACCCTTGCTATCCAAGAGAGAGCTGGCCATGGAAGGTATAGGAGGGAAGAAACAGATGACAATCTTAGCAATGTCAAGATCAACATCTCACCATTCATGGGAAAAAGTGATCCCGAGGCATATTTGGAGTGGGAAGAAAAGATGGAGATAATATTCGATTGCCATAATCATTCGGAGGGTAAGAAGGTGAAGTTGGCAGCAATGGAGTTTGGCCATTATGCACTCCAATGGTGGACGAATGAGCAAGGCACCCGAAGGAGAGTTGGTGATGACTTGATCGCAACATGGCGACAAATGAAAGGAGCCATGAGAAAGCGGTTTGTGCCATCACACTACCATAGGTTGCTGCATCAAAGGCTTCAATCTTTATCTCAAGGAAGTAGGTCCGTGGAGGATTATTACAAAGAGATGGAGATGCTCATGATGAGGCTGAATATGAATGAGAATAGGGAGGCAACAATGGCGAGATTTCTTGGTGGTTTGAATCATGACATTGCCAACCAGCTTGAATTGCAACAATGCTTGGACTTTGAGGAGATGTTGCATGTAGCCATTAAGCTTGAACACAATTCAAGAGGAGGGGTGTAGGATCACGTCTTGGAGGTGTTTCCAGCAGTGGGAGAATCAATTCAAGTGTTGGAGAAACAATTCAGCTAATGAAATCAAACCAAAACTGAAAGCTGGAGAAGAAAGTACCAACCGGTCAAAAAAGGAAGCCAAGACCGAATCTGTCCAACCACTTAAAGGTAAGATAAAATCTGATCCTAAACCTCAAAAATCCAGAGAAATAATTTGTTTTAAGTGCCAAGGAAGAGGACACATAGCCAGCCAATGCCCAAATAAAAGAATCATGGTATTAAAAGGTGATGGTGAGCTGGAATTTGCAAATGAAGAAAGAGAAGCTGAAACCGAGCAAGAGGAGGAATGCAATGATGATGACGCCAAACCAGTAGACACATCTAATGCTGAGTTGAGCTTGGTTTCAAGGAGAGCACTTGCTGTCTACAAAGATGAAGAGCAGATACAAAGAGAAAACATCTTCCACATTCATTGCGAAATACAAGGTAAGATTTGTAGCATGATTATAGATAGTGGGAGTTGCACCAACGTGATAAGTAATCTTGTAGTTGATAAATTAAGATTAAAAACAATTAAGCATCCAAAACCCTATAGGTTACAATGGTTAAATGATAGTGGTGAGATGAGAGTAAATAAGCAAGCCAAAGTTAAATTTAATATAGGTAGGTATGAGGATGTTGTCTTGTGTGACATTATACCAATGCATGCCGGACATATTTTACTAGGTAGACCATGGCAATTTGACAAAGATGCTACTCATTTTGGTCGAGAAAATAGTGTTGTTTTCAGGTTTAAAGGGAAGAAAATCAAACTGGAGCCATTGACTCCCAAGGAGGTCTACAAAGATCAACTACAAATGCAACAAAGAAGGGAGTCCGAAAAACTCAAGGAGAAAACAAGTATGGCACCAACGACTTCACCATCCTTTCAAGAAGGTGAGATTGAGGTTGCTGATCAAGGTAAGCTTTCTAAAACCCAGATCGAATGGAAAAACCAAGAGAAAGCCAAGAGGGGGGTGAGAAAAGAGAGCAAACCCGAGAGCACCAACAATCTGGAAATTTCTACCAATGAGAGCCAAACCGAGGGAAGAAAAAGAAAAGAAAGAAAAGAGAGAAAAAATCAGAATTTTTATTTGAGTTTTGGGGATATTAATAAGGCTATTGAATGTATGAAACCCTTGCTGGTCATGATATATAAAGAAAACTATTTTAATGATCAAACTAACTTTGAAGAACTTGAATTGCCAAGTTCAATGATTTCTCTTTTGAAGGAATTTGGAGATGTTTTCCCGAATGAGATTCCAAGTTGACTACCACCTATTTGAGGGATAGAACATCAAATTGAATTTGTCCCAGGGGCTGCTGTACCAAATAGACCAGCATATAGAAGCAATCCCGAAGAAACAAAGGAGCTGTAAAAACAGGTAAGTAACTTGCTTGATAAAGGATACATTCATGAGAGTTTAAGTCCATGTGCTGTTCCTATTTTGTTAGTATCTAAAAAGGATGGTTCTTGGAGAATGTGTGTTGATTGTAGGGCTATAAATAACATCACCATTAAATATAGACATCCCATTCCTAGGTTAGATGATATGCTTGATGAGTTACATGGTGCTTGCATGTTTACTAAAATTGATCTTAGAAGTGGTTATCATCAAATTAGAATGAAAGAAGGTGATGAATGGAAAACCGCATTTAAAACTAAATATGGGCTGTATGAATAGTTAGTTATGCCTTTTGGATTATCTAATGCACATAGTACTTTCATGAGGCTTATGAATCATGTAATGCGTCCATTTATTGGTAAATTTGTGGTTGTTTATTTTGATGATATTTTGGTGTATAGCTGAAACTTGGATGAGCATGTGGATCAACTTAGGCAAGTTTTGCAAGTTCTTAGAAAGGAAAGATTGTTTGCTAACATGAACAAGTGTGATTTTTGCAAAGATGAGCTTGTTTTCCTAGGATTTGTAATAAGTGCTGCAGGAATTAAAGTGGATCAAGTTAAAGTGTAAGCAATCAAAGAGTGGCCAGTTCCTACAACAATCACGCAAGTGAGGAGTTTCCATGGCTTGGCAAGTTTTTATAGAAGATCTGTCAAGGATTTTATCACCAAAGCCGCACCTTTGAATGAAGTTGTCAAGAATAATGTTGGCTTTAAATGGGGGGAAGTACAAGAAAAATGTTTTAATTTGTTGAAAGAAAAATTGTGTAATGCACCTTTATTAGTTTTGCCAAATTTTTCTAAGACTTTTCAAATTGAGTGTGATGCTTCGGGTGTAGGTATTTGAGCTGTCTTAATACAAGAAGGAAGACCCATAGCCTACTTTAGTGAAAAATTAAATAGAGCTGCACTAAACTACCCAACATATGACAAGGAGATGTATGTTTTGGTGAGGGCTTTGGAGACGTCGCAGCATTATCTCATGCCAAAGGAGTTTATGATTTGTACGGATCATGAGTCTTTGAGCATATTAAAGGTAAAGGAAAGCTCAACCGAAGGCATGCCAAATAGATTGAATTTATTGAACCCTTTCCATATGTGATCCGCTACAAGAAAGGTAAGGAAAATGTGGTTGCCGATGCATTATCGCAAAGGTATGTATCTTTTCTACCTTAGATGCAAGATTGCTTGGATTTGAACAATTGAAATAACTTTATGAGCATGATAGTGACTTTGAAGAAATTTTTAGAACCTGTTTGAAACATGGATATAATAAATTTTACATATTTGAGGGGTATTTGTTTAAGAAAAAAAACTTTGTGTGCCTAATTGTAGCATTAGGGAATTATTGGTTCGGGAAGGACATGGGGGTGGTTTAATGGGTCATTTTGGCATTTTTAAAACTTTATCCTTGTTGCAAGAACATTTTTATTGGCCTAACATGAGGAGAGATGTTGAGAGAATTTGTGAAAGATGTTTGAAGTGCCGAAAAACAAAATCAAAATTGAAGTGACATGGATTGTACAAGCCTTTGCCGATTCCTACCTATCCTTGGGTAGATTTGTCTATGGATTTTATTCTTGGTTTGCCTAGGTCAAGGACAGGTAAGGATTTAATATTTGTTGTAGTAGATAGATTTTCTAAAATGGCACATTTTATTGCATGTAATAAAACTGATGATGCATCCAATGTTGCTAATTTATTTTTCAAGGAAATTATGAGATTGCATGGAATGCCAAGAACTATTGTTTCGAATAGGGATGCTAAGTTCTTAAGTTATTTTTGGAAAACTTTGTGGGCTAAGTAAGGTACTAAGCTTTTATTTTCTACTACTTGCCACCCACAAGCAGATGGGCAAACCAAAGTTGTGAATAGAACCTTGTCCACTTTGTTACGTATTTTAATTAGTAGAAATTTGAGAACTTGGGAAGAATATTTGCCACATGTTGAATTTTCTTATAATAGGTCTTTACATTCAGCTACTAAATATACACCATTTGAAATTGTTTATGGTTTTAATCCTTTGACTCCATTAGATCTAACACCTTTACCTTTGAGTGAGCATGCTAATCTAGATGGAAAACAAAAAGCTGATTTTGTAAAACAGATTCATGAGAAGACAAAGGCAAATATTGAGAGGAGGATCGAGCAATATGCAAAGGTGGCTAATCAAGGCCGAAAACCAAGGGTTTTTGAACCTGGAGATTGGGTGTGACTGCATTTGAGGAAAGAAAGATTTCCCGAACAAAGGAAATCAAAACTCATGCCAAGGGGTGATGGACCTTTTCAAGTTTTGAAGAGGATAAATGACAATGCCTACAAACTTAATCTACCGGGTAAGTATAATGTTAGTGCCGCCTTCAATGTTGCTGATTTGTCTCCTTTTATTACAGGTAATGACTTTGATTTGAGGGCAAATCCCTTTCAAGAGGAGGGGAATGATGTGAATATGCCGAGACCGTTCAACCGACAACCCACTGGGGTGTTGATCCAATACAGAAAATTATTTGTGAGATTGAATTCTCTTTGTTCTTTTGAACACCTAAAACACCATTAGTGAATAAGTGTTTTAGTTTTGACTTATCAATAATACTTCCATCATCTATTGTGGCGTCTTCATTATATACCAAGGTTTCTAATTACAGGTTAGTTAGGGGTCAAGGTGACCATTAGGAATTGATATATAATGAAGACGCCACAATAGGTGATGGAAGGCTTATTGATAAGTCAAACTAAAATACTCATTCATTAATGGTGTTTTAGGTGTTCAAAAGAACAAAGAGAATTCAATCTCACAAATAATTTTCTGTATAAAATTCAAGCCTGATTTCTCATTGAAAATAAGCCTTTAAATAGGCTAATTTTACAAAGAAAAGGCCCTAAAAAATTAAATCAAAACCGGATACAAAGTGTTGAGAAAAGGAAAGTAGAGAAAAGGAAAGTGCCTAATTTTTTCTTATTTTGCTAAACTAATTTAGATTAATTAATTCCTTTATTTTGAATTAGGAATTAATTAATTTACAATTTAAATACTAAAATAATAATTTTCCTAAACTTATTTTTCCAGCAAATAAATAAATAAAACTCAAAGTAAAAGACTAATTTTCTAAAATAAAAAGTCAAAATCAAATTAGGAAACTAGTTGACTAGTTTGACTACTAAGGTATCTTTGACCAATCTCCAGCTTGTTTGGGCTCCAAATCAGATTCCATATGCCATTTAGGATGACAAATATGATGAATAATGATTCCCACATGTTGCCCTTTGATTGGAATAAGTCAAACAAGAAGAAAAGTCAAAGCTAGCGGTAAAACAACACATTTTCGGCCAAATTGAGAGGCTGTCCGTATAAATCCTTTTTAGATGCTTTTTTTCTTCCATGTCTGGATTCCATGTCCTCTTAATGATATTCATTGAGTTGATGAAGTGTTAGAACCATTCCTTGCTGCCCCGAGTCCAAATTTGCATCAAAATAGCTACCCGGGTCTGTATCGATCTCCACCACTTGGAGGCTTAAAACGGATCTTGTATCTTCATGTATTGTCATGCCCTCTTAAGATTGAATCACTCCATGAATAAAGCTTGCCAAGTTCTCCTTAAATCTCTTAAAATGTGCCCTAGTGATTGGCCCCTTTTTCATTTGTATAGGACCCGTACCCCAGCAGGAAATCGGTTGAATGGCCACTGGCGGAATCACATCACTAAACCTTCAAAAACTTATGACATTGTTTGTTTTAAGTGTCAGTGTCGAGGAAATGATGCCAATCAATGCCTAAATAGAAGAATCATGGTGCTGAAAGGTAATAGAGAGTTGGAGTTCAAAAGTGAGGGATCCGAATCTGAAACTGAATTTGTAGATGAAGCAATTGAGGATGAAGAACAAGAAGAAGCCGAGACTCTCAAAGCCTCAAAGGCTGAATTGAGTTTGGTGAAAGGAGGGTCTTGACCTTGTATAAAGATGAGGATCAAGTTTAAAGATAAAACATCTTCCATACCCGATGTAAGATTTAAGGTAATATTTGTAGCATGATAATTGATAATGGAAGTTGTGCTAATGTAATTAGTAATATGGTAGTTGAGAAATTAGGTCTCACAACAATCAAACATCCCGAACCATATAGACTACAATGACTTAATGATAGTGGTGAGATGAAAGTAAATAAATAAGTCAAGGTAAAATTTAGCATTGATAAATATGTGGATGTTGTATTATGTGATGTTGTGCCTATGCATGTTAGACATATTCTACTAGGAAGACCATGACAATTTGATAAGGATACTGTACACTATGGTCAAGAAAATGCTATTGTTTTTAAATTTAAGAGTAAGAAGATTAAGCTTGAGCCATTAACTCCAAAAGAACTATTTAGAGATCAATTACAAAAGCAACAAAGGAGGGAGGCCAAACGGCTCAAGGAAAAGACAAGCATGGCACCCACGGCTTCACCAATTGTTAAAGAAGGCAAGGCCAAACCACACATCCAAGGTAAGTGTTCTGAACCCGAGAATGAGGGGGAAAAAAGTGAGAAGCTGAGAGGGAGAAAAAAAAATTGAAAATATCGAGAGCATGAGAGAGAAAATGGAATCCAAAAGTGGAAAAGAAAAAGAAAAAAAATTATCTTATCCTAGGTGAGGTTAAAAAGGCAATTTTGAGTAATTGCTAGTTATAATTTATAAGGATGCTTATTTGAATCATAAAGCTAACTCCAAAGAGCTTAAATTGCCAAGTTCCAAGTTCTATTACCATCTATTCAAGGGATTGAACATCAAATTGATTTTATTCCTGGAGCTATAATTCCCAAAGGCCTGCATATAGAAGCAATCCCCGAGGAGATGAAGGAGCTACAAAGTCAGGTAAGTGAATTGCTTGAAAAAGGTTATATTAGAGAAAGCATGAGATCATGTGTTGTCCCTGTTTTATTAGTACCTAAGAAAGATTGTTCATGGTGCATGTTTGTCACTTGTAGGGCCATTAATAATATAACCATTAAATATTGGCATCCAATTTCTAGATTAGATGATATGTTAGATGAATTATATGGTGCACATATCTTTTCAAAGATTGATGTTACGATTGGGTATCATTAAATTAGGATGAAAGAGGAGGATGAATGGAAAACCGCATTTGAAACTTAATAGGGATTGTATGAGTGGTTGGTAATGCCTTTTGGTTTAACTAATGCACCTAGCATCTTCATGAGTTTAATGAATCATGTCATGCATCCATTCATTGGAAAATTGATTGCTATATATTTTGATGCTATTCTAGTGTATAGCGGAAATCTTGATGAACGTGTAGAACATCTCAGGCTAGTTTTAAAAGTACTTAGGAAGGAAAGTGTGATTTTTGGCAAGATGAGCTTATTTTTATAGGATTTATTGTAACTACTGTAGGAATTAAGGTTGATCAATCCAAGGTTAAAGCCATACAAGAGTGGCCGAAACCTACATCTACTACCTAGGTTAGAAGTTTCCATGGTTTTGCTAGCTTCTATCGAAGATTTGTCAAGGATTTTAGCACCATTGCAGCACCATTGACTGAAGTTGTTAAGAAGAATGTTGGATTCATATTGGAAGAAGCACAAGTGAAGCCTTTCAATTTGTTGAAAGAAAAATTATCTAATGCTCCTTTATTACTTTTGCCAAATTTTTCTAAAACTTTTGAAATTGAATGTGATGCTTTGGGTATAGGTATTATGGCTATATTGGTACAAGAAGGAAGACCCATAGCCTACTTTAGTGAGAAGTTAAGGAAAGGTTATTTGCTAACATGAAAAAGTGTGATGTTTGTCAAGATGAGCTTGTTTTTTTAGGGTTTGTTGTAAGTGCTATAGGAACTAAGGTTGACCAATCCAAGGTTAAAGCCATATAAGAGTGGCCGAAACCTACATCTACTATCCAGGTAAGGAGTTTTCATGGTTTGGCTAGCTTCTACAGAAGATTTGTCAAGGATTTTAGCACCATTGCAGCACCATTGACTGAAGTTGTCAAGAAGAATGTTGGATTCAAATGGGAAGGAGCACAAAAGAAGCCTTCCAATTTGTTGAAAGAAAAATTATCTAATGCTCCTTTATTAGTTTTGCCAAATTTTTCTAAAACTTTTGAAATTGAATGTGATGCTTTGGGTGTAGATATTGGGGCTGTATTGATGTAAGAAGGAAGAGCCATAGCCTACTTTAGTAAGTTAAATGAAACTGCACTAAAGTATCCAACCCATGACAAAGAGATGTATGCTTTAGTGAGAGCTTTGGAGACATGGCAACATTACTTGATGCCGAAGGAATTTGTGATTCATACAGATCATGAATCATTGAAACACATTAAAGGCCAAGGGAATTTCAATCAAAGGCATGGGAAGTAGTTGAATTCATTGAAATTTTTCCTTATGTTATCCGCTACAAGAAAGGTAAGGAAAATGTGATTGCCGATGCTTTATCCCGAAGGTATGTACTATTTTCAACTTTAGGTGCTAAATTGCTTGGTTTTGAACAATTAAAAGAACTTTATGAGCATGATAGTGCCTTTGGTGAAATATAAAAAAATTGTGTTAAACATGATTTTCATAAATCCTACATCTTTGAGGGGCATTTGTTTCGAGAAAGTCAACTTTGTGTACCTAATTGTGGCATTAGGGAATTGTTAATTAGGGAAGGTCATGGTGGGGGCTAATAGGACACTTTGGTGTTGTTAAAACTTTATCCTTATTGCAAGAACATTTTTATTGGCCTAATATAAAGAGAGATATTTAAAGTGCCGAAAATCCAAATCTAGATTGAAGCCGCATGGATTGTATCTACCGTTGCCGATTCCATCACATCTTTGGGTTGATTTGTCTATGGATTTTGTTCTTGGTTTACCTAGGTCCAGAAATGGAAAAGATTCAATTTTTGTAGTTGTTGATAGATTTTCTAAAACGACACATTTTATTACACGTAATAAAACTGATGATGCATCCAATATAGCTAATTTATTCTTTAAGGAAATAGTAAGACCTCATGGTATGCCTAGGACTATTGTTTCGGATAGGGATGCTATGTTCTTAAGTGACTTTTGGAAAATTTTGTGGGCTAAATTAGGAATTAAACTTTTATTTTCAACTATTGTCATCCACAAACTGATGGACAAACTGAAGTAGTAAATAAGACTTTGTCTGAATGTTAAGGGCTTTAATTAGTAGAAATTTAAGAACATATGAGGAATGTTTTCCTTATATGGAATTTTTTTATAATAGATCTATACATTCAGCTACTAAATATTCTCCATTTGAAACTGTTTATGGTTTTAATCATTTGACTCTATTAGATGTAACACCTTTGCTTTTAAGTGAACATGCTAATCTAGATGGAAAACCAAAAAGCTAATTTTGTAAAGCAAATTCATGAGAAGACAAAAGCAAATATTTAAAGGAAGACAGAACAATATGCTAAGAATGCTAATCAAGGATGAATAAAGGTTGTATTTGAACTTAGAGATTGGGTTTGCTTGCACCTAAGAAAAGAAAGGTTCCTAGAACAGTGAAAGTCAAAGCTGATGCCTCAATGGGATGAACCTTTTCGAGTTTTGGAGAGGATTAATGGGAATGCTTATAAACTTGACTTACAAGGTAATGCTACATTTCATGTTTCTAATTTATCTCTTTTTGTTGCAGGTGATGATTTTGATTTTAGGAAAAATCCTTTTTTAGAGGAGGGGAATGATGAGAATCTGCTTGTACCCGTACAACCGACTATCTGCTGGGGTGCTGATCCTGTACAAATGAAGACGGGGCCAATCAGGTGGGCACAAGCTAAGATATTCAAGGAAAATCTGGTTAGTTTCATACAAGGTGTGAATAAATCTCAAGAGGGCATGCTAATATTCGAAGATCCAAATCCCATTTTATGCATTCAAGTTATGAAGGCGGAAATAGACCTGACAAGCTATTTTGATGCATTTATGGGTTCCAAACAGTAAGGGTTGAGTTTGTTAGCTTATGAATGAGATTGGGATCACCAAGAAGCTATGAAATCATGTCAAGGCCGAAGCAAGAGTGACCAAACAGCACATTTGCGCAGAAGCCTTTCCATTTGGCTAAAACTCACCAATTTGGTGCTGGCATGGATGTTTCTTGTCTTCTAAGCAAGTTTTGCTTATTTCAATTAAGGGCAACGTATGGGAACCAAGATTAATACTATTAGAATCCTACATGGCATATTGGAGCTAAGTTGGAGCCTAAACTAGCTGGTGATTGGATAAAGACAGCTTAGTTGTAAAACTAGTCAACTAATATGAAATTTGACATTTGTTTTAGAAAATTAGTCTTTTATTATGATTTTTATTTATCTAATAGCTGGACAAACTACTTTAGGAAGGTTGATACTTTATTATTTTGATTGTAAATTAATTAATTCCTATTTCAAAAATTAAGGAATTAATTTTGAAATAGCAATTAATTAATCCCATTTAGTTTAGGAAAGGTTAGAAAGTTCGACCACTTTCCTAATTTTTTTCTATGATGGCCGAATTTACCTAGTAGGTTTAGGTTTTATTATTTTATAACTTTAGCCTATTTAAAGGCTTATTTTTTCAATGGAACAGCAGCTTGGATTATTATTCAAAATTTATTTGTGAGAAGAATTCTCTTTATTCTCTTTGAACACTTAAAACACTTAATAGAAAACAAGTGTTTTAGTTTGACTTATCAATAAGACACCCATTACCTATTGTGGCATCTTCATCATATACCAAGGTTTCTAATTACAAGTTGATTAGGGATTAAGGTGACCATTGGAATCTGAACTTAATTGAGATTCGGGTTAATATAATATGGGTTTAGGAGAAAATCGACCTAGGTTTCGTATTAAGACTCCTACAGATTCCTTTTATTACAGTTGCTAAAAATAAGTGCAAAATTTTCAAAAATCCTATTCAAATCGCCTTCTAGCCTTTTTTTGGATTTTCAAATATGATTAGTTATAAGTCAATTTTTTTTATCATGTGAGTAATTGCAGTTGTTAGCTTTTAGTTGAGTTACTAAAGTATATAAAGATTAAGCTTGACATGTAATTTTGTAATTAACCAATTCCAATATCTGTTAAACACAATTGCTATGTATCTATGTGTTCATCATTCTTCATTTTTTTCTGGATATCATTTTTCTATATAATGAAAAAATATTGGCATAAAACCATAATAAATGAGGAAAAATAGAAAATGCAAAAGGTTTACATTTTTTTCCCATGATTTTACTAGGTTCATGCATGATTTTGTGATTATACCTTATATACATGTAGGGATTTGATTTACCAAAAAAATATACATATATAATGAATTGATATAATAAAAACTTAGTAAGGGACTTTTCAAGAAGGATTCCTATGTAATGTTAACACATTATTCAAATAATGACCTATCATTTAAATATTTATTATATTTTTTAAAATAAAACCCAAATAGGGAAAGAACAATCCATAAAATCTATGTGAGATCTAATAGTAATTATTATTAGTGGTTGATTTAACCTTTAAAAGTTCATTTTTTGTATATATATGTATATATATAACAATTGACATGACATGTCCCTCTTCATAAGTGTATTATAAATTCCTTATCATATCAAAATTATATGTATGTCTTTCATATTATTTCATTGATAAGTATGTACCCTTTGGTATAAAACTATTGAATTTCCTAATCTTAGGTGAAGTTCACCTCATAGTTGATTTTGCTAGCTAACTAGTAGCTTGGTTTGTTTCACTGCAAATGAAAATAACTTTAGGACCCCTTAGTTTATTCAACAAAAACATATTATCTTTGGCAATAACAAACAATTTTCATAGCATATTAAAAGATGGAGAGTTAATGCCATCAATAAGTGCTTTGAAGTCTTCTTCAAAAATCATATCCTTCTATCATTGTTTTATAGTCCGTGCCCATGCACATGCATAAAATGCTCCTAAACACTCAACTTTTAAGCTTGAATTATAAAGGATAGCTATATAACTTCATTGGGTCATATTGCTTATCGAGCTTCTAGTAATGACATTAGTTGTTGCTAATCCTCTTATAATCTAATATCTTCCAAAATTTTGAATGGCTACCCCATTACCCACTCTCTAAAAAGACAACTTTTAATTAATCCATAAAATACTATTCCAACAAAGTGACCTTTTACATGAATTATAGCCTATGTGAAACTCAACGAGTAAATATAAAGTTCTTTAAAAATTTGAGCCTAAAGAGAATTTGAATAGTAATTAGCCTCTATGCTTGCTTAGCTAACAATTCCCTATTAAAAGTCTCAGCATTCTTAAATTCCAACCTTCTTTCTATTTTCTCTTTTATTGTAGACATCTTTTCTTACCCATCCAATTTTTGTGTCTGCTCAATTTGATAACGGACATTGCATAATTTGGTATAGTTTGGGCTATTATTTTAATACTCCATCTCACTAAAAAGGATTCTTGGTTATTCATTATGATATTGGGCAAGAAAGGCTTCTTCCTATTCACCAAGATTTTGAAAAAAGAAAAAATTGTAATTGTGTTTGCATAAGCTAATAGGGCAGTAATGAAAATGTTGCATAATTTGGTATAGCTTGGGCAATAATTTAATACTCCATTCCACTAGAAAGGATTTTAGGCTATACATTATAATATTAGGCAAGAAAGGCTTCATCATATTCACTGAGATTTTGGGAAAAAAAATTGTAATTGTGGTTGCATAAGCTAATAGGGCAATAATGAAACATATATACATGTAATGATACGAACCTAGATCGACTCGTGCCTAAACTCGTATTATTAGCCCGGATCTCAATTAGGTTCAAGCTCTTATGGAAAAGCCTTAACTTCTAACCAATCTGTGATTAGAAACCTTAGTATAATGAAAATGCCACAATAGATTATGGAATCCCTATTGATAAGTCAAAACTAAAACACTCACTCTCTAATGATGTTTTAGGTGTTCAAAGAGAACAAATAGAATTCTATCTCATAATTAATTTTCTGAATATTATTGAAGATGTGTTCTTCCTCAAAAATAAGCCCTTAAATAGGCTAGAGTCACAAAACAATAAACCCTAAAAACTTAGGTTAAAGCCGGCCACCAAAGAGCAAAAGAAACATGTTTTCTTAAATTCACCTACTTATTTTAAATTAGGAATTAATTAATTTACAATGAAAATAATAAAATAATAACTTTTCTAAGTTGATTTGTCCAGTAAATAAATAAATAGAAATCATTTATAAGACTGATTTCCTAAAATAAAAAGTGAAAATTAAAATAGGAAACTAGTTTGACTACTAAGGTATCTTTGATCAATTTTTAGCTTGTTTGAGCTCCAAATCAGCTTTCATATGCCATGTAAGATGCCAAATATAATTAATAATAATTCCCACACGTTTCCCCTTGATTGGAAGAAGTCAAACTTACTTGAACAAGAAGAAAAGTCAAAGTCAGCAGCGAAACAGCACATTTTCGGCCAAATTGAGATGTTGTCCGTACAAGTTAGTTTTAGATGCTTTTGATTCTACCTTAACATGATTCCACAGTCTCTTGGTGATATCCATTGAATCCAAGAAGTGTTGGATCCATTCATTGCTATCCAAAGTCCATATTTGCACTAAAACAGCTATCCGGGTCCATAACAGCTTTCACCACTTGAATGCTTAAAACAGATTTTGTATCTTCAGGTATTGACAAACCCTTTTGAGAATTAATTACTCCCCATATAAAAGCAGCCAGATTGTCCTTAAATCTCTTTTTTTTAGCTCTAGTGATCAACCCAGTCTTCATTCGAATCAGGTCAGCACCCCAGTAGGTTGTCGGTTGTGCGGGCGTAGGCGGATTCTCATCATGTAATATTTGTGAGCCATGAAGGATATGGACAAGAGTAGTGAACAATATAGTAGGTGACTTACGATGACTAAGGTTAATAAGAGTAATGACATTAGAATAAGTGTAGGATGGTATAAGGCACTGGGAAGCCATTAACTAGTGAAGGCTACTTGGTGTTTAATCTCACATCACCCGGAGCGTAGAACAATGATGGTTCAAATGTAAAGTATAATTCTTTTAATAACAGTAATCTTTTCAAAATGATTAGCTTTAGGATTTGTAGAAACCTTTAATCAAACATGCTACAGCGGGAGCAATCTTAGGATGACTGACCTTTTAGGAAGTTTAAACAAACAATCTCATATTATCTAGAGTGCATGGGTAAATAGGGGACAATATGGTCAAGAAAGAGTGAGTGTTACAAATGATATAAGAGCTTGTACCTGACCGGAAGTATACCAGCAAGAATGATAGATCCCAAAGGAGGTGTATTGTAAGACTTATAAGCCTTAAACTATGCAGAAAAAGAAAGGATAAGATAAGCGAACAATACTCTAGGGATGACTAGGGTTGAACCATTGTAATGTCGTTAGGGTAAGTGAAAGTGGGTGCGAGGTATTGATAGGTTATCTTACTAGCGAAAGCTATCTAGTGTCCAATCCCAAATTGCTCGGGTGTGAAACAATGATGGTTCAAATGTTAAGTATAAACTCTCTTAACTATCAAAACCTTTTCAGAGTAATTGGCTTCAAGTTTCTAAGAACCTTTCAATTAAGTGTTCTCCATTGAGAGCAATCATAAGACAGATAATCTCTTGAGAAGTCTAAACAAAAAATCCTATACTGTGTAGAGTATGGAACCTCATACTATCTATAATGCAATATCGGTCAAGGGAAAGTGGAGCTTTACTGGACAATATTAATCAAAAGGGAGCAAGGTGTTATTGTACAAATGCTCTTAACTCTTGAAAAGCATCTTACTAGATATGATTTTTTTTGGGACATGTATTTCACTCATAATATACATATGTTAGTTTTGAAACATTGTTTATAACCACTATTGTTAATTATTAGTGGAACTTGCATATTCATGTGGAAATTTAATTAGTTACAATCAAGGGTTCACGATAGTATAAATAAAATATAGTTTAAGTTTTTACAATTTTTTTTGTCTATAATTATATTTCCTAAACAATTTGAAAATAAGTACGAAAATTAAAATGATTATGAAAATCAACATAATTCATATAAAAATAGTGATTTTATGGTAATTGTTGAATTTTCAATTTTTTTACTAAGTTGTCAAATGAGTTTGCCTCAGTTAATAAATTACTCACGCCTATTATTAGGAGATCACAGGTTTTAGACACCAAGGTGTGGGGAAAATTATTGTAATGAACAAAAAAATATTTTTTACTAAGAAATTGTTATAAATTTAATAATTAAAGCTTACATTTCAAAAATTACATGATACTTTATTTTGTAAGGGTAATATGAACTTTTTAGACATTATTTTCCTTATTTGTAATTTCATTTATATGTCCATACTAAGTAGCTTATCAGGAAAATCCTGACTTAATTAAACGAGGATCTTAAATGGTAAAAGTTTAACTTTTGGATAAAGTTATAATTAATATTTAAATTTAAGTTTAAAACTCTAGATGAGATATGACAATTTTTAATATTTACCATATATCCATGCCTTATTTATTAAAGTCACAAAATCCTTGATTAGGGATTATCTGCAGTGGCTAATATATAGTTTTGTGAATTTTACCCATAAAAATATGCAACCAAACAATATTTTGGGTTATTATATATTTATACGGTTAGGTCTTTCAAATTTTACCAAGTGTTAAAGCCTTTACTTTTTTTAATATTGCAGAAATTTTCCGTAACAGTATTTTATATTTAAAGCATATTTGTTGACAATAAAACAATCTTCCATCATATATAATGAAAAATAATAATAACAATAATAACTTTTAAAAAAAAAAAAAAAAAAAAGAAGATATTTTACCTCATAAAATTTTCGACTTTATGCATTTTGTTATTTGAAAGTGAAAATAAAATACTTATATTACTCTTCTTGAACTATTATAATTCTGTCAATTTAATCCACTCACGCAAATTTATTTAAATAAATTTAGTAAATTATTCATACACATTACTCAAAATTAAAATTAAACATAAAAAAAAAATTCGTCAAATTTATTTGTTGAAATTCATAATCAGGACTCAACTAATAATTAAAAAAAAAAAAAAAAAAGTGAACCAATATAATGATGAGTACTGCGATAAGTTAAATCATCGTTTACATTACAATTATTAATTGCACCCTTTAATTATGTATTAATTTTATATTTTTAAATCTTAATTTAAAAATTGAATTATTTTAGATAATTATTTAATTTGTCAACCCACATATAAATCCCATTCATAATTATCACCAAATAAGTTTCTGTTTTTATGAAACTAATTTATGCGCAGATGATGTTAAAAAAAATAAAAATAAATAAATAAAGTTTTTTTTTTTAATTATTATTGTTCTGCCAAGGAATCTCACCTTTTGTCTGCTCAAGTGATAATTTTCGTATATTCTGAAATCTTCATTTCCATTAATATTTAATCATTCTTTTTTTCATTTTTCCCTTTTCCTTTTTATTTTTCATTTCTATTTTTTTAATATTTTTATTTTGATGGTTTGGTTGTGCAAAGTTAGGAGGGATGACGTTTTGCTTTCGTGCCCTTAAAAATCCATTTCCTCACCAACCCCCCTGCCCGTCTTCCCCCTTCTCCTTATCATTGACAAGTAAAAAGCCAGGATTGAAATCCCCTCCAAATTGCATGCCACACCACGTGTCACAATCTCAACCGCCTGTAATCATGAAGATCCAAGGGCCATGTGAAGTTTTCAACTAACACATCGGCCTACCCACCCAACACTCAATGCGATGAGCCCTCTATATAAACAACCAAATTATCGGTGAACAAACTCAGGAAAATTTTTCACTCCTCCAAAGATTGAAATTTTCCTAACAACAAGAACAAGAAGAGTTTCCTCTTTTGCAAAAATTCTTTTTCCCATTTTTCCAATTCATACACATATATATATACACACGCATACTCCTCCATTTTTCCCCGTCTTGTCCATACAAAATAGTCTCTCTAGATCCTAACACCCCCACCCAACACACAAATTTTCTTTCCCATTTTTCCCTCCTCTCCAACCACTACTCCAAAAACCAATTCTTTTTCCCGTCCGGGCTTTTGAAAAGAAATGGAAGTCGCTCAGGAATCATGCAATGGCAATGGATTAGATTTGTGCATTGGTGGTGGTCATGACCCATTGAACTGGAACATGGCTGCAGAGTCACTAAAAGGTAGCCATCTCGATGAGATTAAACGGATGGTCAACGAGTTCAGGAAGCCTGTGGTTCGGTTAGGGGGTGAGACCCTAACCATATCACAAGTAGCTGCAATCGCAACCCATGACGCCGGTGTTAAAGTGGAACTCTCGGATACAGCTCGTGCCGGCGTCAAAGCCAGCAGCGATTGGGTTATGGAAAGCATGAACAAAGGAACAGATAGCTATGGTGTCACCACTGGTTTTGGTGCAACCTCACACAGGAGAACAAAACAAGGAGGAGCCCTTCAGAAGGAGTTGATTAGGTAAAAAATAAAAATTAAGTTTATTACAGTATATTAATTTTCGATATTAATATATTTAGCTTGTATTATACTCATGAATAGTTAAATAATTTTTTGTCTTGTAATATAAGTTAATAATTAAAGCTGAATGGTCGACTTGGACCTCGTCCATAAAGTGGGTAGGTGAGTTCTTAGTGACCTGCTAAGTCTGAAATAATTATTGTTTTTGTTTTTATTTTTTTGGGTCTAGGGTCAGATAAGGAATAGTTGGTTTAAAATTATAAAAATGGACTTTCACTTTAACATTCCTTAATTTATTGGTCACATTAATATTTCAATATTTATTTAATAGCCCAAAAATATGGTTAGGCAAATGATAATAAAGTGTCAGCCTATCTGTTTTATCAAAAAAGAAAAAAAAAAACAAAAACAAAAAAGACAAAAGGGCGAGTATATTTATCATCAAAATAGTAGATTTACTGCCTTCATGAGATAGATATCATTGGATCATGTTAGGATAAGCACATAGCTATAAATAAATGGTAATAAATTTAACTTAAATACAAAAAAGAACAAATAAAATTTAACTAAATAAACTACTTTTTATCTTCCGATAGGAAAAATTAGTTGACCATAAAAGGCGATGAAAAATAATTTTCTTTTTAAAATAAAATTATTTTTGTATAATGAAATTATGGTAGGTTTTTTTTTTTTTTCCTTTTCTTTTTTATTTTTAATTTTTTCTTTTTTGAGAAAGAATTTGTGGTAGGTAGCTTGCATATATCTTTGACTATAAGATCCAATTTGTTAGATGAGATTCACTACCAGAGTTTTTTCCCAGTAATTATATAAGTGATCCACCACATGAGACGGCTAATTTATACATTACATATATGGGACGATTCTTTGATGATCATGCTGGAATTAATTATTGAAAGACACATGGGTATATATTCCATCCACATGATTTTTCCTAAAATTAAGCTTTTGTAGTTTGAAGGAAATAATAAATAGACCAATTTTACAATTTTGTCTTACTTGTTATTATTATTGTTAATATTATTATTATTTTCAATTTGCCTAGTAATAAGATCATGTTAATTAAGAACTACTTCCAGTTTGGGAAGAAAAGAAAAAAAAAAAAAAATCTTCTTTTGATTTTTCTTTAGTGATAGAAAATTTAAATCAGGATGATACGGTGCCCGTCACGACGGGAAAAACTTGTGGTTGAGAAGTGTGCCCAACTTCACTTATATAATTGCTGAATTGCCCATCCACTTTGACTTATTTTTATTTATTTTCAAATCCAGCTAAAATTATATCTTCAAATTTTTAGGAGAAAAATATATAGAAAACACCCATCATTAATGTTTATTTTCTGTTTATTTATTATTTATTTAATATTTTTTTATGAAAATGTTTATATTCCCAATTTTGATCATTTATAACAATTTCCGTATGTATGATATTTTAAACCCATGAATTTCCGAATTTTGCATATCAATTGATTCAAGCTTAGACGACATGTGAGCTTTCGTTTTAAATTCTTTCTAAACTCTCTGAAAGAGACATTTAGAAGTAGTTTTTCTCTTTTGAAAGTCATTATATTATTCTTTCGGGTATTTAGCTAAGAAAATCTTTTAATAGTGTTTCAATATTGTAAAATTAATTTGAGCCTCTATTCTAGTTAAAGGTTGTCCCACCAAGATGGGCTGGACAATTTGGCCCATCAAAGTTGCGTTTGCTTGTCCAATCTGACAGTACTCGCGAAGGCTTTTGTCAAAAAGCTTTGTCCTTTTTTTATTATTATTATTATTATTATTTTTCTTTGGGGTATATAAAGTCTTAATGTAGTTTCACCCCTCCTTAATCAATTATTGGACGGCATGTCAGCAATTATAGAAAAACTTTAATTTTGTTGGCCAATTGTTTTCTGTGGTAGGCGAAGCAGAATTATAAAGAGAATTGAAAGTGACTTTTCTGTTTTTTGGCAAATCAAACTTCAACAAATCTTAATTAGTTTTAACTCTTAAAATGATATGGGTAGCTTAATATCTCCTTATTTATGGTATTTTACTGTCATGGTAATGACATTCAGTTAAGCATCCAAGCATGCGCATCCAAAATAAATGCAACACATTCTATGTCCCCATTTGCTAAAGTCAATGTGACTTATTGAATTGAATGTTACATGTTTCTTCTCACTCAAAAAGTTTTTGTAAATATTTAATTTGTGAATTTTGATTTGGACAGATTCTTGAATGCTGGAATCTTTGGAAATGGAACTGAATCTTGCCATATATTATCACACACAGCAACAAGAGCAGCAATGTTGGTGAGGATCAACACCCTCCTTCAAGGTTACTCAGGCATCAGATTTGAGATCTTAGAAGCTCTAACCAAGTTGATCAACCACAATATAACTCCATGCCTTCCTCTGAGAGGCACCATTACTGCATCCGGTGACTTGGTCCCACTTTCCTACATTGCTGGGCTTCTGATGGGTAGGCCCAATTCCAAGGCTGTGGGTCCCAATGGAGAATCTGTAACGCCCACTGAAGCCTTTAAGCTAGCAGGGATCAACAGTGATTTCTTTGAGTTGCAACCCAAGGAAGGACTTGCTCTAGTGAATGGCACTGCTGTTGGTTCTGGTTTGGCTTCCATGGTTCTTTTTGACGCTAACATTTTAGCAGTACTTTCCGAAATTCTGTCAGCCATTTTTGCCGAAGTTATGCAGGGAAAACCCGAATTCACAGACCACCTGACACATAAATTGAAGCACCATCCTGGTCAGATTGAGGCTGCAGCTATAATGGAACACATTTTGGATGGAAGTAGTTATGTTAAAGCAGCTCAAAAGCTGCATGAAACTGATCCCCTTCAAAAGCCTAAGCAGGACCGATATGCTCTTCGAACATCTCCTCAATGGTTAGGTCCACAGATTGAAGTGATCAGAGCAGCAACCAAGATGATTGAGAGAGAAATAAACTCTGTTAATGATAACCCTTTGATTGATGTTTCTAGGAACAAGGCTCTACATGGTGGGAACTTCCAGGGTACCCCAATTGGTGTTTCGATGGATAACACCCGTCTAGCTATTGCTTCCATTGGAAAACTCATGTTTGCTCAATTCTCTGAGCTTGTCAATGATTTCTATAACAATGGGTTGCCTTCAAACCTCTCAGGAGGACGTAATCCGAGCTTGGATTATGGTTTCAAAGGTGCAGAAATCGCCATGGCATCATACTGCTCAGAACTCCAATTCCTTGCAAATCCTGTCACCAACCATGTCCAAAGTGCAGAGCAACATAACCAAGATGTCAACTCCTTGGGCTTGATCTCAGCAAGGAAAACAGCAGAGGCTGTAGATATATTGAAGCTAATGTCCTCAACATACCTGATTGCATTATGCCAAGCTGTGGATCTGAGGCATTTGGAAGAACAGTTGAAGAACACAGTGAAGAACACAGTGGGTCAAGTAGCCAAGAGAGTACTAACACTTGGTTCCAATGGTGAGCTTCACCCGTCAAGGTTCTGTGAGAAAGAATTGCTCAAAGTGGTTGATCGGGAATATGTATTCGCCTACATTGATGATCCTTGCAGTGCTACTTATCCATTGATGCAGAAACTGAGGCAAGTTATTGTTGAGCATGCTTTGAAAAATGGTGAAAATGAGAGGAATGCTAGCACTTCCATTTTCCAAAAGATTGCAGCTTTTGAGGAGGAGCTCAAGACCCTTCTACCTAAAGAAGTAGAAAGTGCAAGAGCTGAATATGAGAATGGAAATCCAGCAATTCCAAACAAGATCAAGGAATGCAGATCTTATCCATTATACAAATTTGTGAGAGAAGAATTGGGTGCTGGTTTGTTGACAGGAGAGAAAGCAAGATCACCTGGTGAAGAATGTGACAAGGTTTTCTCCGCAATTTGCGCAGGAAAGTTGATTGATCCAATGCTAGAATGCTTGAAGGAATGGAATGGTGCTCCTCTACCCATAAGCTAGATTAATTTTCCCGTCAAGTAAGAAAAAAAATATTTTTCTTCATTTTATTTTTCTTTTTTGGGACATTGATGGCATTTACAGCGTTATATATATATGAATATAAAAATCCTGTAACCGAATTATGTGATATCAAACTGTAAGTTTCTATGTTTGTTTTTACTTATATTTTCAATTTGTTTCATCTTCTGTACTTGAAACTTGACTATATCAACAAAATGTGTTATACATGCAAAGGTGTCTTGGACTCTATCTTCTCTCTTCTCTCCCTTATTTTCAGATCAAACAAAGAATGAAAGCAGCAACTTCTTGAAATTTGAGATCACAACAAAAATAAAAATAAAAAATAAAAAAAAAATGAAAAAGACAATTTTTATCGACTTATATAGATATCAGACAATTTTTTTGAGCATTACTAAACAAAATCCACATTCAAACATAAGTTTAAGTACATAAATTGATAAAAATTTTACAAAATCTTATGATATATATTTTTTTTAAAGTAATATTTTTAATAATCAAATAAACATTCTTCGGCTAACATCAATTATGAAATAATAAATAAATAAAAAGAAAAGAGGGAAAAAATATAGGAAAGAAGGGAAAAAGCAACTTATCAAAAAAGAAGAAATAAAAAAAATACTGTTAAAAGTGATACGCTGTGCATGTAAGCTACAAAACACCACCAAGTAGTTCATCCCAAAAAATTTAAAAAAATTACAAAATAAAAAACTACCAAGTACTATAAGAGGAATTTGTTCCACTATTTTGGCAAGAAGTTTTTATTATTTTAGGCATTATATGCTGCCCAAATCAAATTGTTTTTTCTATATTTGTTTAAGTTTGATTTTGAATTTTAATCATTGATTATCAATTCAATAAATAAAATAAAATCAGTTTATCAACAATAAATAAATAAATAAAAGAATTTATAAATTCAACTTAAACATGTGTTCAAATTTTTTTGAAGTGTTATAAAACAAATATAGACAAGTATACAAGAAAAATAAGTAGAAAATCTAAGTCTGCCCGAACACCTCATACAAACATTTAAAAGCACTGTTAGACACTTGTATGCAGTTATTTGGACAATGTTACAAGTATAAAATTTCTAACTTTAGTAGGGGTTATCATTGGTTCAAATATAACCAATCTAGTTCACTTACTGATGGATTTGCTAATTTTCAATTAAATCCAAACAGATTTCAACATCAAATTTAATCCGCTCCAATTCGATAATGCTCAGTTTAGATTAGTGTTGGAGTTTGGTGTGATTTTTGGATTCATCTGGCTAACAGTGTTGTATACAAGGTGTTAGTTTTGTGCATAACCTTTAATCCAGTTTTCGATTTGGTATATTAGGTGATTTTTGTGCTTATTTTTGATATGGTAATATTGAGGTTTGTTAGGGTTTTAGTTTGGAAGGAAGAAGAAGAAGATGAAGAAAAAGAGAAGATGCTAAAGTAGGCCACACAAACTAGATAGCATAATTCATTATTTCATTTCATTCATTTGTTGCATTATATAGATACAAAACTTGTCTTACACATGTGAAGTGTGTGTGAGACCAAATGGAAGTCTTTAAAATTCAAAAATTAAACATTTTCCACTCTTATACATAACTGTTTAGCCACCAGCTCACATGTGAGTATACAAATGTGGTAAATGTTGGTGAGATTTTGAACTTCAAAAGACTATCTCTACGAAATCGGGTAATGCTACTTTGATCTAATGGAAGGCTGAGATATCTTTATCCAAATTACTTGAATTTTGACTGTTGAAATATTAAGGATGAAATCTGGAGAAGACCATGTCCAAAAAAATTGGGTAAGGCCTCCAATTCATCTCAAACCCCTAGGCCATAACTGTTGGAAATCTCAACAGTTATGCCAAATTGCAACATACATATCTTGAGCTTCGCAAGTCCTTTTTGAGTCATTCTTTTTGTTATATTTTCTTTTACATGTCTATTACAATATATCAAAAAACTATAATCTGGTTCAAACAACCCAAAATATGCCAGCCCTAATAATGGACCTATGTTGCTGGAAATATAATTTCCAGCACATG
Source organism: Ziziphus jujuba (assembly GCF_031755915.1). Classification (NCBI taxonomy): domain Eukaryota; kingdom Viridiplantae; phylum Streptophyta; class Magnoliopsida; order Rosales; family Rhamnaceae; genus Ziziphus; species Ziziphus jujuba. The sequence continues at coordinate 15,531,585 of NC_083386.1, read as the reverse complement.
GAATTTTACAAAACAAAATTAATACTTAACAATGAAACAATTCCTAAGCTAAATACTACAAAACTTAGGCATTCAAAAGACATTAAAAGGAACATAAAACATAGACATAAATATTCTTTTAAGACATTCAACAAAATATTTCTTGTGAAGAAAGAAAGATGGTGCAAACCTTGGTGGACTTTGGCTTGCACAAGGTGGCAAGATTACCACCTTTTCAACACTCCTCCTTGGTAATCTTACTAGAGACATTAAGGAGATCCTCAATACCTCGAATCTGGTCTTTTCAAGTGGCTTTGTAAACACGTCCGCAAGGTTCTCCTCCGAATTCACATACTTCAAAGAAACTTCTCCATGATCTTCAAACTCCTTCAAGAAATGATATTTCACCGGAATATGTTTTGGTCTTCCATGTTGTACCGGCTTCTTGGCTATGGAAACTGCTAAAGTGTTGTCACATTTGATGACGGTTGGACTTTCTTGAGTATGACCAAGATCTCCCATCAACTTCCTTAACCATATACATTGGTTTGCACAAGTTGAGCAAGCAATGTATTCGACTTCCGCAGTACTTTGAGCCGTTTTGTTTTGCTTCTTTGCATTCCAAGAGAAAGGACCACTCCCAAGTGAAAACAAGTAACCAAAGTACTCCTAATATCATCAATGCAGCCCGCCCAATCACTATCCTAATAGCCAACAAGCTTCAACTTATCCTTTGCTTCATACCAAACTCCATAATCACTAGTACCTTTAAGATACCTAAGAAATCTTTGGTCCCTCTAAGATGAGTTTGGGTGGGTGCTTGCTTGCATGTATCTTGAAAGCACACACATGACATACATAATATCAGGCCTAGATGAGCACATATAAAGAAAACCACCAATCAAGGATCGATAAAGAGTAGGATTTACCTTCGATGTGCCATCCTCCTTTTGGTAGTTCTCTCCTTGGATCATTAGAGTGCTCATTAGATTGCATTCTTCAAGATTAAACTTCTTCAAGAGATCCTTGATGTGCTTTTCTTGTGATATAAATATTCCTCTTTGGCATTGTATTGCTTACACATCAAAGGAGTAATTCATGAGACCCAAGCTAGACATCTCAAACTCCTCCTTAGGTTCATGCCTTAGCTTATCCACATTCTTTAGGTCCTCACCGATGACTTACAAGTCATCCACATACAAAGTGATACGAACCTAGGTCGACTCTCGTCTAAACCCATATTATATTAGCCCGAATCTCAATTAAGTTCAAGTTCTTAGAAAAACCTTAATCCCTAACCAACCTGTGATTAGAAACCTTGGTATAATGTAGACATTATAATAGGTTATGGAATTGATCCAAACTGATCCAATTATCAATTTTAAATTCTTGAAATCGATCCAAACAAATTGGTTTGGAATGGATTGGTCGATTTTGTTGGTCAATCATTTTTTTCACCTTTTGTTTTTTACACCCTCAGTTTTTAGCATATGATAGTTTATAGAAAATGAGCTTAAGGATTGAATTTAAAAAAGAAATAAATTTTTTGCAGTAAAATAGAGCTTATGTGCCTAAACTATCATATGTTTTGCACTTTACCTCGCTAACTTTAAAAATGTCATATTGCCCCTTGAATGAATGTTTTTATTGGATCACATTAGTCCAATACTTCAATTATATCTAAAAAATTTGGAAAAAGTTTGACGTATAAACAAATACAAGTTGAAACAAAACAAAGTAAAATACTTTTCCAATAGAGTTCCATTGCTTGTGTATGATTCGTTTTGCTATGGATATATTTTTACCCATATGATTAAAGCCCAAATTCTCCAAGATTAGGTAACAATCCAAATTTGGTTTACAGGCCCATTTACCATTTAGTGAAATCATTTAGGCTTAGGCAAAAAACCTATGTGCAATAAAATGGAACAATCCACGCAGACCCACTACACATCTCATATATCACTTAGGGTTTGATGCATTGCTACGTATCACCGATCTATGGTTTAAGGTTTATTCCATGAGTATGACACCCTTTGATGCTTATCAAAATGTATAATGTTCCTCCAAAAAAGGTAAGTCACATCACTTTTTACAAATCCAAAAAGAGACTACCATATCCTAAAAGAGACTTTTTTTCCTCCTCTACTTCCCTAAGTATAAGAACATGGAGCTTAATTCTCTTCCATGGAAGCTTTAGTTTTAGAGATGCCTTGAGGTTGCGAGAATCTTATTATTTGCTTACATGAGCTTTCAAGGGTGCATGATAGCAACCCTGTCGACTTTTGCTTAACTATTTTCTTTCATTTCGATGCAGAACTTTGGGAGGCTTGAGGCTTGACAAACTTACTTGTAGTCATGGAAAAGGGTGAAAAATCCAGTAATGATAATGGTGTCATCCAATACAATTGGCAATTTATCCATTTGGGCTTTTTTTTTTTCATTTATTGGGCAAAATATCTAGTTGTTTCTTTGTTTCACCTTTATGGCATATTTTGATATCCAAAATTGAAAAGTATGTGTCTTGTCTTATAAAAAAGGGTTGAAAAAAATACCAACTTAGTTATGCAACAAGCAATGCATTGTAGCTTACTCTGAGCAGTCTAGGCTATTACACATGGAAAATCCATTTGCCTATCACATAGGGACTCTAACCACTCATATGTAGCACTAAGAGGCACGTCTCAAAACTGTCACCTTACCTCATTAAATGCCTGCAATTCTCCATGGTCTTATACAAGGTTTTAGGTCCATGGTGAGGGAAGAGTATGAGGCAGCCAACAACCAAGAAGATAACTCAATGTCAAGGGTCTAAGGCCTATGGCAAGGTGGTTAGGCAATGAGACAAACATTACTTTAGTTCATAAAGGGACCAGTCCATGAGGATTCATGAGAAGCATATGCTCAAGTTGGGAATTTTAGGTCTTCAACTATACCTTAAGAACTAGGAGAAGAAAGAAGAGAGGACATGTCTCACTGTAGGTTAGTGAATGAGGCTTTATTCTCACCAAAGGACAATCTCACTAAAGATGACCTTAGGCTTTCCATTATTGCTAGTAGACAAGCTAAGCTAGGGTAGAAGAGGAGAGTTTGAAGTAACATTAAAGCATGGTATCATGTCCTTAAAAGGGAGACAAAATAATGCATGCTCTGAAGGACCCCGACAAGATAAAAATGAAAGCTGAGGCTAGAGTACCAAGGGACTGATCAAGGGAGCCTTATGAAGATCGAAATCGAGCTAGGAATTTCAAGTCTCCATCTCAAATAATTGATTTCTGGTTATCTTAAATCTATGATGAGGCACTCAAACAACATAAAATCATTTGATTAGTTCCAAGGAGGGTGCAATTGAAGGGACCTTGTGAGGAGTGAGGACAATTAGGAGATGGTAGGGTAATTCTTTTTTAAGGTCAATGAGTGAGGCTTTGTCTCTATTAGAAGACAAATTCTATATAAATAACCTTAAATTATCCAGCAACATAAAAAGGCAAGTGCTAGGCATAAAATTTATCTACTTTATAGCCTATTTTTATACCTATAATTTTCTATTTTCTTAGTGATTTATTGTTAGTTTGAATAAAAATTTATTGACTTATTGTTTTTCTTAGTTTGAGGCAAAAAGGCGAAAAGGTGGAGTCTTTTTCATTAAATTGGATTCTTTTAGCTAAAATATAGGGAGATACATTTTATGGAGCTTAAATGGATGCAGGCTTATAGAGATCAATTTTAGACTTGATTTTCAAAAGCTTGAAGATTAATTTTAAACATTTAAAGATTAATTATATGCCGTAGTGAAGATGGATTTCTAGCAATAGTTACTTTTTTTTTTTTTTTATCATATCTAGAGCTATAGGTAGAATTTTTGAGTAATTCTAGTAGGAGAATTTACTTGATACATTAAGGATGATTTCTATCAAATTTCACTGCATTTGATTTATTAGAACAACAACAATTTTATTTTGAAGTCATAGCATCTGCATAGCTTTTACAATTTTGAAGTCCTAGAAGAGAATTGGATGTTGAAAACCTTAATGGTATCAAAATGCTTATTATTTTCTATGATTGGAATGCTGGTTCATAAAGCTAACTTTTTTCAAGTGATTTTAGTACCCACAAAAAAAAAGAAAAAAAAAAGCAGGTTTGATACTTTTAAAGGTCTTCTGAACTCATGTTGAAGTGTCGTAATTTATGAAAACTTAGAAGATTTGTAGCTAAAATTCATTGAAGTTTAAATTGAAGAATCCAATGGGCCAGACATATGGTTATAACAATGATTTGGATGAAGAATTTAAGCAAAAATATGAAGCCAAATGGAGATCTAGATTTTTCAAGAGAATGCCAACATTGTTCGAGAATGAAGGCCCAATTTAAAGTCTAGTTACTTGGTAACCAAGTTATTCGAATTTCCCTTTAGTTTTGTATTTATTTACTATTTAGAAATTAGTTGGTATTCTTATATTTTGGGATGTATAAAATTAAAGGGCCAATGAGATTTTTATCTATTATTTTGTATTTTGAAAAACAGGAAAAAAAAAAAAAGAAGAGAAAACCATAAGTCTCTTAAATGGGGTTGAATTTGACACTACCATGTTTACCTTCACCACCTTTTATATACCACTCTCTCTTTACCTCCACCATTTAACTTTCTTAAGATCCAATCCTCCATTGAAAGGATTCAGAAAAGCTATGGAAGATTGGGAAGAAGGAAGCAAAAAGAAGCAATTTAAAAGAATATAAGATCGTGTGCCGACTATAGGAGTTTGAGCGTGTTTGCTTTCTAATTTCTTCTTCTAAACAAGCTGTATTTATCTATTCACTAGCTATTTAAGGCTCTAAATCAGCTTCAATATGCCATGTACGATGCTAAATAGGATTATAACTGGTTCCCATATGTTGCCCTTGATTGGAATGATCAAAGCTTGCTTGGAATGCAAGTAAAGTCCTTTCCAACACCAAAATGGTGAATTTCAGCCAAATTGAGAGTGTATGCACAAATGATGAGTTTTTATGCCTTTGCTTCTACCTTGAAATGATTTCATGGTCCCTTGGTGTGCTCAATCACATTCATAAGCCAACAAATTCATCCCTTGCTGCACGAGATCCATAAATGCACCAAAACAGCTTTTTGGGTCCAGTTTAGCCTTCATAACTTGGATACATAGAACGGGCTTTAAATCTTCGAGTATTATCATTCCTTCTTGAGATTTAATAACACTTTGAATGATTTTAACCAGGTTGTCCTTAAATCTATTAGCTTGTGCCCTGGTGATTGGCCCCGTCTTCAATTGTATAGGATCAACACCCTAGCGAGTAGTCGGTTGTACGTGTACAGATGGATTCTCATCATTCCTCTCCTATTGAAAAAGATTTGCTCTCAAATCAAAATCATCATCTGCAGCAAATGGAGATAATCCAACAATGTTAAAGGTAGCACTCACATTATACTCACCTGCCAAGTCAAGTTTCCAGGCATTTTCATTGACGCTCTCAAAAACTTGAACAGGTCCATCCCCTCAAGGCATAAGTTTTGACTTTTGTTGTTTCAAAAACCTCTCCTTTGTTAAGTGCAACCCAATCTTTGAGTTCAAATACAACCTTGATTCGACCTTGATTAGCAACCTTAGCATATTTCTCCATCCTCGTTTCAGTGTTTGCTTTAGTCTTCTCATAAATCTACTTAACAAATTTAGCTTTTTGTTTTCTATCTATATTAGCATGTTCACTTAAAGGAAAAAGGTATTAAATCTGATGGAGTTAGAGGATTAAAACGATAAACAGTTTCAAATGAAGAATATTTAGTAGCTGAATGTATGGTTCTATTATAAGCAAACTCAACATATGGCAAACATTTTTTCCAAATTCTCAAATTTCCATAAATTAAAGCTCTTAACAATGCAGACAAAGTTCTATATAACATAAGCATCTTTAAATAAGCATCTTTATACAACATGATAAACATAGGTTTCTTAGTTAAAAATGCCTTTTTAATCTCACCTTGGCTAAGATAAAAAAATTTCTTTTTCTTCTCTCCCTTTTTATTGTCACTCTGGGGTTCAGAAAGCTTACCTTGGTTGTGTGGTTCATCTTCTTTGGTAGGTAACATCGTGGGTGCCATGCTTGCCTTCTCCTTTATTGTATTTGTAATTGATCTCTAAGCACTTCTTTTCAAGTCAACGGGTTAAGTTTGATCTTCTTTCCCTTAAATCGAAAAACAATAGCATCTTCTCGACTATAATGTATATATTGAAAAGGTGGTGATCTTGCCATCTTGTGCAAACCAAAATCCACTAAGGTTTGCAACCTCTTTCTTTCTTAATAAAAAATATTTTGTTGAATGACCTAATGCAGTATTTATGTCTATGTTTTATGTTCCTTTTAATGTCTTTTGAATGCCTAAGTTTTATTGTATTTAGCTTACGAATTGTCTCTTTGTTGGGTATTGATTTTGTTTTGTAAAATGGCTATGTACTGTACATTGTGTTTCCAGCAACATAGGTCCATTATCGGAGTTGGAATTTTTTGGGTCTTTAGAATTAGGTTATGACATGTAAAAGAAAATATAGCAAAAGGAATTACTTAAAAAGGACTTGGAAAGCCAAAGATACGCAGGTTGCAAGTTGGCATAACTGCTGAGATTTCCAGCAATTATGGGCCACGGGTTTGAGAAGAATTGAAGGCCTTACCCAACTCCTTGGGACCTGGTCTTCTCCAAATTTCATACTCAAATATTTTAACATACCACATGTCAAAAATAAGACAATTTGGATGAAGATATCCTAGCCTTCCATCAGGTCAAATGAACTTTATCGGATTTGGAAAGAGACAGTATTTTGAATTCAAATTCTCACCAACATTTGCCATATTTGTACAATCACATGTGAGCTGGTGGTTGAATGTTTATGTGTCATAATTTTGAGTGGAAAATGTGTAATTTTTGAATTTTAAAGACTTCCATTTGGTCTCACACACACTTCACATGTGTGAGATAAGTATTGTATATATATATATGCAACAAATTAATGAAAAGCAAAAATAATGAGTATTGTGCTATCAAGTGTGATGTTTTGAACCCTAACATCTTTTCTTCTTCTCCATATTCTTATTCTTCCTTTCAAACAAAAGCCTTAAAAAGCCTCAATATCACAATTAGATTAAAGGTTGTGCACAAGACTAACACCTTGTGTACAACACTATTGGCCAAGTGAACCCAAAAACCACACCAAACTCCATCATGGTATCAGAGCTTTGTTTGAACAATTGAGAGACCTTGTGAGCTTTCTTTCTAGCCCATTTTATTGTGAGAGAACCCCCAATTTCATTAATTTCATTTTTGGTTTGAAATGGTACAAAAATCTAGCTTGAAAAACTCACCAAAAATCCAACCCAAGAGTTATTTTCTTCAAAATTCAGTTTTGAGTCATGGCTTCTTAAAGTTTTGCACAACCCACTCCACCAAAATTTGAGGGCCAAAATTACTCCATTTGGAGCATAAAGATGAAATCCTACCTACAGGCTTTTAGACTTTAGGATGTGATGGAAGAAGGTTATGAAGTTAAGGAGTTGAAGGCAAATGCCACACAAACACAAAGACTTGCTCATGAGACCGAGATAGCTAAAGGATTCAAAGCCTTGATAGCCCTTCATTCTTTGTTGAGTGACTACATCTTCAATAGAATCATGTCTTGTACAAGTGCTAGAGAAGTATGGATGAAGTTACAAGAAGAATTTCAAGGAAACATTAGGACTATACAAACGCAAGTTTTAAACTTAAGAAGAGAGATTGAATCAATTAGAATGAAAGAAAATGAGTTGGTTAAGGATTTCACCAATAGACTACTAAAGGTTGTGAACCAAATTAGAGTCCTTGGAGAGACCAAAAGGTTGCAGAGAAGGTATTGGTGAGCTTACCCAAAAAGTTTGAAACTAAGATTTCTTCCCTTGAGGAATTAAGGAATCTTAGTTTGATTACTTTGAGTGAGCTTATCAATGCCCTCCAAGCAACCGAACAAAGAAGAGCCATAAGAAAGGAGGAGTCTTTGGAAAGTACTTTTATATATAGTCAAAGTAAAAAGAAGAACAAAAAGAACAAATGAGGAATCGGTTATGGAGGTTTCAATAACAATAACAACAATTTCAACAGCAACAACAATGCAAGGCAACAACAAGGAGGACAACAATAAAACCATGGGGGTTATCCACCATGCTCCCATTGCAGGAAGCATGGACATGCACCAAACAAGTGCTTTTGGAAAACAGATACAACTTGTGACAAATGTGGGCAAAGAGAACATGTTAGCAAAGTACGTAAGCAAGGAAGGCAATAAGCAAATATGGTAAATGAGGAGGTCGAGACTTTATTTATGGCTACATGCCTTAAAGCTACAAGTAGTGGTCTTGGTTGGTTGGTAGATAGTGGTTGTTCACAACACATGGCTTTTGAAGAAAACCAACTTTGTGGAGCTTGACCGATCCTACAAGACAACGGTGAAGATTTGGAATGGAAGCTTCATGGATGTAGAAGGAAAAGGAGACATCTCATTGCACACCAATAAAGGTACCAAAATTATCCAAAATGTTCTATCTGTGCCTTCATTATGTGAAAAGCTATTGAGCGTTGCACAATTGGTTGAAAAGGGATATATTTTGAACTTTGGTTATGATGGTTTTTTGATATTGGATGGCTTTGGAAATGACTTGTTTAAAATTGCCTTGAAAGATAAAAGCTATAGGTTGAATTTACTAGATAGTGAACACGCTTTGAGAAGCAAAGTTGAGTCCATTTCTTAACTTTGGCATAAAAGGATTGGTCACTCTAGTTATGGTGCAGTGAAGAATACTAATGCTTTGGTGAATGATAGACCTTTGATTGATGACATGAAAAATGTTTGTGAAGTTTTTCAACTTGGAAAGTCCACTAGGTTACCATTTCCTAAAACCGGTGCATGGAGAGCTAAGGAGAAGTTAGAATTTGTTCATTCAAATGTGTGTGGTCCCATGAGTGTGTCATCCTTGAGTGGTTGTAGATACTTTTTCACTTTTATTGATGACTACTCTAGGATGTGTTGGGTTTATTTTCTCACACACAAGTCTCAAGTTCTAGAAAAATTTATGGAGTTCAAGAAGTTAGTTGAAAATCAAAGTAGGTCCATTTTGAAATGCTTAAGGACCGATAATGGTGGTGAATACACTAGCCTAGCTCTTGAAGATTTTTGCAAAGAAAATGGTATAATTTATCAATTTACCACACCATACACACCACAACAAAATGGTGTGTGTGTGAGAGGAAGAATAGGACATTGATGGAGATGGCTAGGTGTAAGATACATGAAAAGAATGTGCCAAATAAATTTTATGCCTAGTCTATCTATAGTAGTTCCTACATTCAAAACCGATGCTTCAGCAAATCTATTGAAGGTAGGACACCTTATGAGTTGTGGTTTGGAGAGAAATCATCTTTGGAGAATGTTAAAGTGTTTGGTAGTGTGTGCTTTCTCCATGTTCACTCACACATGAGAGAACAAGAAAGCAAATGTTGGTGTCTTGGTGGGATATAGTGAAGTTACCAAAGGTTTTAGGGTCTATAACCTAGAGACCAAAAAGCTTGTGGTAACTAGAGATGTGAAGATTGATGAGAATGAAAAATGGGATTGGAGTAAGGAAGAGCTATTGGTGAATGAGGATGAGCCACAGTTTGAAGAAGAAAATGAAGAAAGAAATGTTGAAAACAACAATGATGAAGACAATGAGGAGGATGATGATCTATTCCAAGAAACCATTGGAGCCAATTTGGATATTGGTGATGGTGTTAGAAGGGAGAGATCTTCGTCTAGGATTTATAAAAGGTGTAATGTTGCACTTAGTGACCCTACATATGTGCCAAGAAGCCCTGATGAAGAAAGAGTAGAAAGAAGCAATGGATGTGGAAGTAATGCAATGTCAAAGATGAGTATTTATATCACAAGAGAAGTACATAAAGGATCTCTTAAAGAAGTTTAATCTTGAAAAATGCAATCCAATGAGCACTCCAATGATCCAAGGAGAGAAGTACCAAAAGGAGGATGGCATACCAAAGGTAAATCCTACTCTTTACTGATTCTTGATTGGTAGTTTGCTTTATGTGTGCTTATCGAGGCCAGATATTATGTATGCCATGTGTGTGCTTTCAAGATACATGCAAGCACCCACCCAAACTCATCTTAGATGTGCCAAAAGAGTTCTTAGGTATCTTAAGGGCACTAATGATTATGGAGTTTGGTATGAAGCAAAGGATTAGTTGAAGCTTGTTGGCTATTCAGATAGTGATTGGACAGGCTGCATTGATGATATGAGGAGTACTTCAGGCTACTTGTTTTCACTTGGGAGTGGTCCTTTCTCATAGAATGCAAAGAAGTAAAGCACAACGCCTCAAAGTACCGTGGAAGCCGAATACATTGCTTACTCAATTTGTGCAAACCAATGTATATGGCTAAGGAAGTTGATGGAGATCTTGTTCATACTTAAGAAGATCCAACCATCATCAAATGTGACAACACTATAGCCAAGAACCCGGTACAACATGGAAGAACAAAACATATTCCGGTGAAATATCATTCCTTGAAAGAGTTTGAAGATCTTGGAGAAGTAAATTTAGAGGAGAATCCTGCACCTCGAAAGACCAGATTTGAGGCATTGAGGACTCTCCTTAATGTCTCTAGCAAGATTACCAAGGAGGATTGTTGAAAAGGTGGTAATCTTGCCACCTTGTGCAAACCAAAATCCACCAAGGTTTGCACCCTCTTTCTTTCTTAATAAGAAATGTTTTATTGAATGACCTAATACAATATTTATGTTTATGCTTTATGTTCCTTTTAATGTCTTTTGAATGTTTAAGTTTTATTGTCTTTAGCTTAGAAATTGTCTCTTTGTTAGGTATTGATTTTGTTTTGTAAAATGGTTATATGCTGGAAATTATGTTTCCAGCAACATAGGTCCATTGTTGGGGCTGGAATTTTTTGGTTATTTAAAACTAGGTTATGATTTTTGGATATGTTTTAATAGACATGTAAAAAAAATATATAAAAAAGAATGACTCAAAAAGGACTTGGGAAGCCCAAAAATATGCAGGTTGCAAGTTAGCATAAACTGTTGAGATTTCTAGCAATTATGGGCCATGGGTTTAAGAAGAATTGAAGGCCTTACCTAATTTCTTTGGACCTGGTCTTCTCCATATTTCATCCTCAATATTTCAACATGCCACATGTCAAAAATCATACAATTTAGATAAATATATCCCAGCCTTCTATCAGGTCAAAGGAGCTTTACCCAATTTGGAAAGAGACTGTTTTTTGAATTCAAATTCTCCCCAACCTTTGCCATATTTGTACACTCAGATGTGAGTTGGTGGTTGAACATTTATGTGTCATAATTTTGAGTGGGAAATGTGTAATTTTTGAATTTTAAAGACTTCCATTTGGTCTCACACACACTTCACATGTGTGAGACAAGTATTGTATCTATATATGCAAAAAATTAATGAAAAGCAAAAATAATGAGTATTGTGCCATCAGGTGTGGTGTTTTAAACCCTAACATCTTCTCTTCTTTTTCATCTTCATCTTCTTGCTTCCAAACAAAAACCCTAACAAACTTCAGTATACAATACCAAAAACAAACACAAAAATCACCTAAACACCAAACAAAAATCGGATTAAAGGTTGTGCACAAGATTAACATCTTGGCCAAGTGAATCCAAAAACCACACCAAACTCCAACAGTATAGTATCTTTATCAAATTGCTATGGTCTTCCTAAGAAAATATCTCCGGCATGCATAGGTACAACATCATATAAAATCACATTCACATATTTATCAATACTAAACTTTACCTTGGCTTGTTTATTTACTTTTATTTCATCACTATCATTTAGCCATTAAAGTCTATAGCGCTCGGGATGTTTAATTATTGTGAACCCCAATTTCTCAACTGCTACATTACTAAAAACATTAGTACAACTTCCATTATCAATTATCACACTATAAATATTACCTTGAATATCACATTTAGTATGGAAGATGTTTTCTCTTTGGACTTGATCCTCATCTTTGTACACGGTCAAAACCCTCCTTGCCACCAAGCTAAGCTCGGCTCTTGAAGCTTGTAAGGTCATGGGTTCATCTTGTTCCTCATCTTCAATTGCCTCCCTTACAAATGTGGTTTCACCCTTGGATCCCTCACTTTTGGACTCCAACTCACCATTACCTTTTAGCACCATAATTCTTTAGTTTGGGCATTGGTTGCAAACATGTCCTTGGCCCTGGCACTTAAAACAAACAATATCTTGAGTTCTTAAGGGTTTAGAATCAAACTTACCACTTGGTTTTGGTGCTGGTGTGTGTTCGGCTAGATTGTCCTTCCTTGGTTGATTGGAGCTCTCTTCACCTTGTTTTGGTTTCAACCTTGGTTCTAATGCGGAATCGTTTCTCCAAACACTTGACTTCTCGCTATTTGAAACCCCTATAAACCATGAGCTAGTACCCCTCCTGATGCGAATTCGCCCGAGCTCCCACAACCAACAACTCACTAGGGTACTGATCCGATACGGATGAAGACTAGACTGATCACTAGGACTCAAGCTAAGAGGTTTAAGGACAACCTTGCTGCCTTTATCCAGAAAGTAATTCATTCTCAAAAGGGTTTGTTCATACCTGAAGATAAAAGACCTATTTTAAGCATCCAAGAGGTGAAGGCTGATACATCGGACATTTTACATCGGACATTTTATATCGGACACCCATACATCGGACATTTTATATTGGACACCCATGCCTTGGACATCTGACCTCAGACTTCGGACATCGGACATCAGACATAACTTAGTTTGGACATCGGACATACATATGTTAGCTCAGACATCAGGCAGACATAAGTTAGCTGGGACATCAGACATAAGTCAGCTTAGTTGTCAAACTAGTCAACTTGTTTTCTAATTTATGTTTGACTTTTTTTGGGTTTTTATTTATTTATTTGCTGGACAAATAAGTTTAGGAAAGTTATTATTTTATTATTTTCATTGTAAATGAATTAATTCCTACTTCAAAATAAGGGAATTAATTAATCCAAATTAGATTAGAAAAGGATGTGAAATTAGGCAATTTTCTAATTGGATTCTATGTTGGCCGAAATTTCCTAATCCTTTTAGGGTTTTATTTTGTTCATTCAAAGTCTATTTAAAGGCTTATTTTCAGTGAGAAATAAGGTTGGAATTTTATATAGAAAATTATTTGTGAGATTGAATTCTCTTTGTTCTTTTGAACACCTTAAACACCATTAGTGAATGAGTGTTTTAGTTTGCCTTATCAATAGGCCTTCCATCACCTACTGTGGCGTCTTCATTATATAGCAAGGTTTCTAATCACAGGTTGGTTAGGAGTTAAGGTTACCATTAGAACTTGAACATAATTAGATCCGGGCTAATATAATACGGGTTTAGGAGCAGGTCGTCCTAGTTACGTATCATTTGGTATCAGAGTCAAATTTTGTTCAGATTTGATCTATCTTTATTTGCTTTATTTGTTTTTGTGTTATTCTACAATTTTAGCATAGGTTAAGGTTGCATCCATCCCATACACATTCTACATCTTTAAAAAAAAAATAAAAATTCATTCCTAGTTGAATTAGGATTTCCTAGTTTTACCGTATTTTTTTTTTTTTTTGTTTCTTAGTTTGTTGGTTGTCTTCCATCATTGTTCTTTTAATTTGGTTATTGTTGATTTTTCTTTGCTGTTACAGTCATAAATATTTGCATTCATCTATTCAAAAAAAAAAAAAAAAAAAAAAAAAGAGTTTGCAGCAACATTTAAGGGGGAAAAACAAAAACTGCACATTTGTGTTTATTTAGAGGTCACGGGTTTGGTGAATTTTTGGAGTTGGAATTGAAAATTTGTTGTTTATTCTTGCTACTGTAGTTGTGTCTGATATTCACTGAGTGAAAAAAAAGGAAAAAGAAGAAAGCCGAATATAAAATATATATATATATATATCGGTTGGTTGAAAATTGGTGTTGAAGTTTGTTGCTGCAAATTTCTTGTAACTGCTGCTTTGTTGATTATTTATTCCATATTTGGAGTTTCTGAAGTGTTATTTTTTTTGCTGCTGGACATTTGAGTTTGAGTTGTAAATTATTTGGATTAAAACTAGTTAAAGGATTTGATACAAAACTTGAATTACAAGAACAACAACCAACACTTTTCTATATTTTTGTTCTCTTTGATTCTTGTTCGTATTTGAATTTCTTTTTCTAGAATTTTATTCTTGAACTCATAATCTATTACCATCTGGTCCAGTTCTTCAAAATTCCAAAGTTTTCTCATTAATTTGCTTTATTTTACCTAGAAAAGCCGAAACTAGGTTTTGTCGAACTCTTTCGGTATTACCTACTTTTAGCTACTGTTTTATTGACAAGTTTAATTAAAACATACTTGTAATATAATTTCTGTTTTGTGGGTGTTTTAATTAGAACTTTGAGTTAATTCTTTGAGTGGAAAAAGGCAAGAGAGTGTGAACTTAAAAGAGGGTAAAAGCCGAAATTAGTGTGTAAACATGAGTGTCGAGACCTTGTTTGAGTGAAACACGTGAGTGAATATTGTGAGGATTTATTTTATTTTTGCAGTATTTAACTAACATGGCAGATTCTAGAGTAAGAAGAGGAGACACACCATTGAGAATTAATGAAGAAGAGTCCGTAGGATTTCATGGTGATCCACGAGCTACCGGGAGTGGTGAACAAAAGGAATTGAAAGCTGTTTTGGAACAATTACAGTGGGTGAGTGCTCAAGTTGAGCACATGAATCAAAGGATAGGAAGGCTAGAAGTTTCCTAAGGAATGCCAAACACAAGAAATAGGCAAGAATTCCATGAAAGTCGAGGTCGAGGATGAGGAGGCCGTGAGGGACCGAGAGAGGAATTTGAGGAGGAGAATTTCAGTGGAGACTTTGAGGAAGGCATGGACGAAACCTTTGCTATCCAAGAGAGAGCTAGCCATGGAAGGTATAGGAGGGAAGAAATAAATGACGATCTTAGCACTATCAAGGTCAACATCCCACCATTCATGGGAAAAAGTGATCCCGTGGCACATTTGGAGTGGGAAGAAAAGATGGAGATGATATTCGACTGCCATAATTATTCGAAGGGTAAGAATGTGAAGTTGGCAGCAATGGAGTTTGGCCATTATGCACTCCAATGGTGGACAAATGAGCGAGCCACCCGGAGGAGAGTTAATGATGACTTGATCACAATATGGCGACAAATGAAGGGAGCCATGAGAAAACGGTTTGTGCCATCACCTTACCATAGGTTGCTGCATCAAAGGCTTCAATCTTTGTCTCAAGGAAGTAGATCCGTGGAGGATTATTACAAAGAGATGGAGATGCTCATGATGAGGCTGAATATGACTGAGGATAGGGAGGCAAAAATGGCGAGATTTCTTGGTGGTTTAAACCGTGACATTGCCAACCAGCTTGAATTGCAACAATACTTGGAGTTGGAGGAGATGTTGCATGTAGCCATTAAGCTTGAACACCAATTCAAGAGGAGGGGAGTAGGATCATGGCTTGGAGGTGTTTCCAGCAGTGGGAGAATCAATTCAAGTGGCTGGAGAAACAATTCAGCTAATGAAATCAAACCAAAACCGAAAACTGGAGAAGAAAGTACCAACCGGTCAAAAAGGGAGGCCAAGACTGAATCTGTCCAAACACTTAGAGGTGAGATAAAATCTGATCCTAAACCTCAAAATCCAGAGAAATAATTTGTTTTAAGTGCCAAGGAAGAGGACACATAGCTATCCAATGCCTAAATAGAAGAATCATGGTATTAAAGGGTGATGGTGAGCTGGAATCTGCAAGTGAAGAAAGCGAAGCTGAAACCGAACAAGAGGAGGAATGCAATGATGATGAGGCCGAACCAGTAGACACATCTAATGCTGAGTTGAGCTTGGTTTCAAGGAGAGTACTTTCTGTCTACAAAGATGAAGGGCAGATATAAAGAGAAAACATCTTCCACACTCGCTACGATATACAAGGTAAGATTTGTAGCATGATTATAGATAGTGGGAGTTGTACCAACGTGATAAGTCATCTTGTAGTTGATAAATTAGGCTTGAAAACAATTAAACATCTAGAACCCTATAGATTACAATGGTTAAATGATAG
The DNA here is from genome assembly GCF_031755915.1 of Ziziphus jujuba. Lineage (NCBI taxonomy): Eukaryota > Viridiplantae > Streptophyta > Magnoliopsida > Rosales > Rhamnaceae > Ziziphus > Ziziphus jujuba. The sequence continues at coordinate 15,515,422 of NC_083386.1, read as the reverse complement.
TGGTTAGATGAGGGTAAATAAGTAAGCCAAAGTTAAACTTAATATAGGTAGGTATGAGGATGTTGTCTTGTGTGACATTGTACCAATGCATGCCGAACATATTTTACTAGGTAGGCCATGGCAATTTGACAAAGATGCTACTCATTTTGGTTGAGAAAATAGTGTTGTTTTTAGGTTTAAAGGAAAGAAAATCAAGCTAGAGCCATTGACTCGCAAGGAGGTCTACAAAGATCAACTACAAATGCAACAAAGGAAGGAGGCTGAAAAAATCGAGGAGAAGACAAGTATGGCACCAACAGCTTCACCATCCTTTCAAGAAGGTGAGATTGAGGTTGCTGATCAAGGTAAGCTTTCTAAAACCCAGATCGAGCGGAAAAACCAAGAGAAAGCCAAGAAGGGGATGAGAAAAGAGAGCAAACCCGAGAGCACCAACAATCTGGAAATTTTCGCCAATGAGAACCAAACCGAGGGAAGGAAAAGAAAATAAAAAAAAAGAGAGGAAAAACCAGAATTTTTATTTGAGTTTTGGGGATATTAATAAGGCTATTGAATGTATGAAACCCTTGCTGGTCATGATATATAAAGAAAACTATTTTAATGATCAAACTAACTTTGAAGAACTTGAATTGCCAAGTTCAATGATTTCTCTTTTGAAGGAATTTGGAGATGTTTTTTCTGAATGAGATTCCAAATGGACTGCCACCTATTCGAGGGATAGAACATCAAATTGACTTTGTCCCAGGGGCTGCCATACCAAATAGACCAGCATATAGAACCAATCCCGAAGAAACAAAGGAGCTGCAAAAACAGGTAAGTGACTTGCTTGATAAAGGATACATTCGTGAGAGTTTAAGTCCATGTGCTGTTCCTGTTTTGTTGGTACCTAAAAAGGATGGTTCTTGGAGAATGTGTGTTGATTGTAGGGCTATAAATAACATCACCAATAAATATAGACATCCCATTCCTAGATTAGATGATATGCTTGATGAATTGCATGGTGCTTGTATGTTTACTAAAATTGATCTTAGGAGTGGTTATCATCAAATTAGAATGAAAGAAGGTGATGAATGGAAAATCGCATTTAAAACTAGATATGGGCTGTATGAATGGTTAGTTATGCCTTTTGGATTATCTAATGCACCTACTACTTTCATGAGGCTTATGAATCATGTAATGCGTCCATTTATTGGTAAATTTGTGGTTGTTTATTTTGATGATATTTTGGTGTATAGCCGAAACTTGGATGAGCATGTGGATCAACTTAGGCAAGTTTTGCAAGTTTTTAGAAAGGAAAGATTGTTTGCTAACATGAAAAAGTGTGATTTTTGCAAAGATGAGCTTGTTTTTTTAGGATTTGTAGTAAGTGCTGCAGGAATCAAAGTGGATCAATCTAAAGTGCAAGCAATCAAAGAGTGGCCGATTCCTACAACAATCACCCAAGTGAGGAGTTTCCATGGCTTGGGAAGTTTTTATAGAAGATTTGTCAAGTATTTTAGCACCATATCCGCACCTTTGAATGAAGTTGTCAAGAAGAATGTTGGCTTTAAATGGGGGGAAATACAAGAAAAATCTTTTAATTTGTTGAAAGAAAAATTGTGTAATGCACCTTTATTAGTTTTGCCAAATTTTTCTAAGACTTTTGAAATTGAGTGTGATGCTCTAGATGTAGGTATGGGAGCTGTCTTAATGCAAGAAAGAAGATACATAGCCTACTTTAGTGAAAAATTAAATGGAGCTGCACTAAACTACCTGACATATGACAAGGAGATGTATGCTTTGGTGAGGGCTTTGGAGACGTGGCAGCATTATCTCATGCCAAAGGAGTTTGTGATTCATATGGATCATGAGTCTTTAAAGCATATTAAGGGTCAAGGAAAGCTCAACCGAAGCCATCCCAAGTGGATTGAATTTATTGAACCCTTTCCATATGTGATCCGCTACAAAAAAGATAAGGAAAATGTGGTTGTCGATACATTATCGCGAAAGTATGTACTCTTTTCTACCTTAGATGCTAGGTTGCTTGGATTTGAACAATTGAAAGAACTTTATGAGCATGATAGTGACTTTGGAGAAATTTTTAGAACCTATTTGAAACATGGATTTGATAAATTTTATATATTTTAGGGGTATTTATTTAAGGAAAACAAACTTTGTGTGCCTAATTGTAGCTTTAGGGAATTGTTGGTTCGGGAAGGACATGGGGGTGGTTTAATGGGTCATTTTGGTGTTTTTAAAACTTTATCCTTGCTGCAAGAACATTTTTATTGGCCTAACATGAGGAAAAATGTTAAGAGAATTTGTGAAAGATGTTTGAAGTGCCGAAAAACAAAATCAACATTGAAGCCGTATGGAATATAAAAACCTGTGCCGATTCCTACCTATCCTTGGGTAGATTTGTCTATGGATTTTATTCTTGGTTTGCCTAGGTCAAGGACAGGTAAGGATTCAATATTTGTTGTAGAAGATAGGTGTTATAAGATGGCACATTTTATTGCATGCAATAAAACTGATGATACATCCAATGTTGCTAATTTATTTTTCAAGGAAATTGTGAGATTGTATGGAATGCCAAGAACTATTGTTTCGGATAGAGATGCTAAGTTCTTATGTTATTTTTGGAAAAAATTATGGGCTAAGTTAGGTACTAAGCTTTTATTTTCAACTACTTGCCACCCACAAACAGATGGGCAAATCGAAGTTGTGAAGAGAACCTTGTCCGCTTTGTTACGTGCTTTAATTAGTAGAAATTTGAGAACTTGGGAAGAATGTTTGCCACATGTTGAATTTGCTTATAATATATACACCATTTGAAATTGTTTATGGTTTTAATCCTTTGACACCATTAGATCTAACACCTTTACCTTTGAGAGAGCGTGCTAATCTAGGTGGAAAATAAAAAGCTGATTTTGTAAAACAGATTCATGAGAAGACAAAGGCAAATATTGAGAGGAGGACCGAGCAATATGCAAAGGTGGCTAATCAAGGCTGAAAACCAATGGTCTTTGAACCTGAAGATTGGGTGTGGCTGCATTTGAGGAAAGAAAGATTTCTTGAACAAAGGAAATCAAAACTCATGCCGAGGGGTGATGGACCTTTTTGAGTTTTGGAAAGGATAAACGACAATGCCTACAAACTTGATCTACCAGGTGAGTATAATGTTAGTGCCACCTTCAATGTTGCTGATTTATCTCCTTTTGCTGCAGGTGATGACTTTGATTTGAGGGCAAATCCTTTTCGAGAGGAGGAGAATGATGCGAATCCGCCCGAGCTCGCACAACTGACAACTCATTAGGGTACTGATCCGACATGGATGAAGACTGGACCAATCACTAGGGCTCAAGCTAAGAGGTTTAAGGACAACCTTGCTGCCTTTATCCAGAAAGTAATTCATTCTCAAAAGGGCTTGTCCATACCTAAAGATAAAAGACCTGTTTTAAGCATCCAAGAGGTGGAGGCTGATACATCGGACATTTTACATCGGACACCCATACATCGGACATTTTATATCGGACACCCATACATCGGACATTTATATCGAACACCCATGCCACGGACATCTGACCTCAGACTTCGAACATCAGACATAACTTAGTTCGGACATCAGACAGACATATGTTAGCTCGGACAGACATAAGTTAGCTCGGACATCAGGCAGACATAAGTTAGCTGGGACATCAGACATAAGTCAGCTTAGTTGTCAAACTAGTCAACTTGTTTTCTAATTTGCGTTTGACTTTTTTTGAGTTTTTATTTATTTATTTGCTGGACAAATAAGTTTAGGAAAGTTATTATTTTATTATTTTCATTGTAAATTAATTAATTCCAACTTCAAAATAAGGGAATTAATTAATCCAAATTAGATTAGGAAAGGATGTGAAATTAGGCAATTTCCTAATTGGATTCTATGTTGGCCGAAATTTTCTAATCCTTTTAGGGTTTTATTTTGTTCATTCAAAGCCTATTTAAAGGCTTATTTTCAATGAGAAAAAAGGATGGAATTTTATATAGAAAACTATTTGTGAGATTGACTTCTCTTTGTTCTTTTGAACACCTAAAACACCATTAGTGAATGAGTGTTTTAGTTTGACTTATCAATAGGCCTTCCATCACCTACTGTGGCGTCTTCATTATATACCAAGGTTTCTAATCACAGGTTGGTTAGGGGTTAAGGTGACCACTAGAACTTGAACATAATTAGATCCAGGCTAATATAATATGGGTGTAGGAGCAGTTCGTCCTAGGTTCATATCACGTCCTCTTAAATTGATTCTCAATTTTGGTGGCCACATGTAGCATCTCTTCCAACTCCATATATTGTTATAGTTCCACTTGGTTGGCTATCTCTCATTTTAAACCTCCCAAAAACTGCACCATGGTTGCCTCACGATCCTAATTCATGCTCAATCTCATCATGAGCACCTCCATCTCCTTGTAGTAGTCCTCCACGGTCCTACTTCTTTGTGATAAAGATTGTAGTATTTGGTGCAACATCCTATGATAATGGATCAGCATAAATCTCTTCCTCATGGCTCTTTTCATTTGTTGCCAAGTGGTAATTAATTCATCACCAAGTCTCCTTCGGGTATATTGGTTGTTATTCCACCATTGAAGTGCATAATGTCTAAATTCCAAAGCAGCTAACTTAACGTTTTTTGCCTTAAAATAATTATGGCAATCAAAAATCATCTCCATGCGTTCTACCCATTCTAGGTAAGCCTCCAGGTCATTTTTACCTAAAATGGCGGTATGTTGACTTAATATTTCCAACATCATCATCTTCATCTTGAGTTTTCTTTCCACGGTTTGTCTTCCTTGGAGCGTAAGAATATCTGCAAACTCCTCTTCAAGGTTATCTCCAAAGTCACACTCCTCCAAACTCTTCCCTAAAACATTTGCGGCCTCCTCGACCTCGACCATGGCCTCCATGAAATTCATGCCTTGGGTTTGATCCTCCTTGGGAATGTTCAAACCTATCCATCCTTTGATCAAGTTGATCAAAGTGAGCATTCATCATTTGTAATTGATCCATAACCGCGTGCATATTGGTAGGTTCTCCTCCACTTCCTGTTGCTCTAGATTCTCCTTTGAATCCCATGGATTCCTCTTCAAGATTTCTTTGTGAGTCTCCTCCTCTTCATATCTTTGAATCTGTCATATTAGAGAAAATATTGCAAAGAATCTCACTAAATTCACTCCCTCACGTATTTTACACAAACAAAGTCTCAACACTCATGTTTGCACACTAGTTTCGGCTTTTAACTATCTTTTAAGCTCACATTCTTTTGTATTTTTCCACTCATAAGAAAATCTCAAATTTCTATTAGAACATACTCAAAACAGCATTTAGATCACAAGTACTCCCTAATTTAACTTACCAAGAAAACAGCAACAAAAAATAAGCAAGTACCAAGTGAATTTTAACACCTAATTCTCGGCTTTTCTAACCAAAAAGAAAGGAAAATTAACAAAGACTATTTTTGGTTCTAAAAAAAAGGTAAACTAGAATATTAAGGACCAAAATTTAAAGATCAAATTTAGAAAAAGATTTAATCAATTAACAAGAACAAGAAATTGGAATAAAATATCAAATAGAGGTTGGTTGTAGTTCCCATAATTTAGGTCTTTGTCTCAAATCCTTTAATCAATTTTAAAATAGTTAATTTAGCACACAACATTCAAATATCCAGCAGCAATATTAAATGAATAAACAGAAACTTCAACAATTCTCAATTGAAATTCCACACCACACAAACTCAATTTTTCAATCTTTCAAAATGGGCCTCTTTTTGTGCTTTTTTTTAAAAAAAAAAACTTCGGCTCCTTCTCTTTCTTTTTTTTCTTTTTTTTATTACTCATAGAAAAATATCAACACAATCTCCAGTAGCAAGAATCACCACCAAAAATTTCAATTCCAAAGCCAAAATTTTATCAAACCCAATCCACACATTCAAACAAAAAAAAATTGCAAAATTTGTATGTTTTATGCAATATGTTCTCAAATCCTCCTCTTTTTTATTTTTTTAATTTTTTTTATTTTAATGTAAGAATGAAAATAATTAAGATTAAAACAGCAAATAAAAATCAACAATAAACTAAATTACTAAGAACTAATATCCAAAACAACCAACAAATTAGAAAACAGCTAAAACAACAAAACCTAATTCAGCTAGGAATTTTTTTTTTAATGCTGAACGTGTATGAATAAGAAACAACCTTAACCTAATGTTAAAATTTTAGAATAATAAAAAATAAATAAAGCAAATAAGATAGATCAAACCTGAATGAAATTCGGCTCTGATATCAAATGATACGAATCTAGGTCGATTTGCTCCTAAACTCGTATTATACTAGCCCGGATCGAAATTAAGTTCAAATTCTAATGGTCATCTTAACCCATAATCAAATTATGATTAGAAACCTTGTTATATAATGAAGATGCTGCAATAGGTGATGAATGTCCTATTGATAAGTCAAACACAAATACTCGATCTCTATTTGATGTTTTAGGTGTTCAAAGAGAACAAAGAGAATTCTTTCTCGCAAGTAATTTTTGAATCATAATCTAAGCTGATTTTTCATTGAAAAGTAAGCCTTTAAATATGCTAAAGTCACAAAACAAAAACCCTAGAAATATTAGGGTAAAATTCGACCAACATAGAATAAAATTAGGAAAGTGCCAAATTTTTCTTAGTTTCCTAAGCAAATTTTGTATTAATTAATTCCTTAATTTTGTAAATAGGAATTAATTAATTTATGATAAAAATAACCAAATATAAACCTTCCTAAATTAATTTATCCATCACATAATTAAATAAAAACCAAAATAAAAGACTATTTCCTAAAACAAAAAGTCAAATTCCAGATTTTGAAAGTAGTTGACTAACTTTCCAAACAAGTTGCCTTTATCTATTCATCAGTTATTTAAGGCTCTCTAATATTCCATGTAGGATGCCAACTAGGATTAGAATTGGTTCCCATACATTGCCCTTGATTGGTATGCAAGTAAAGTCCTTCCCAGCACCAAAATGGTGAATTTCAGCATAATTGAGAGTGTATGCGCAAATGCTAAGTTTGGATGCCTTCGCTTCTTCCCTATCATGATTTCATGGTCCCTTGGTATGCTCAATCATGTTCATAAGCCAACAAATTCATCCCCTGCTGCCCGGGATCCACAAATGCACCAAAACAGCTTTCCGGATCCATTTCAGTCTTCATAACTTAAATGCATAGAGCGGGCTTTAGATCTTCGGGTATTATCATGCCTTCTTGAGATTTAATAACACATTGAATGAAGTTATCCAGGTTGTTCTTAAATCTTAGCTTGTGCCCTTGTGATTAGCTCCGTCTTTAATTGTATCGGATCAGCACCATAGCGAGTAGTCGACCGTATGGGTATAGGCGGATTCTCATCAAGGATGACCTTAGCTCTATTTTTATGTTAAGGACCAAGTATAAGAGCTTAAAATATGCATGAAAAAGGAAAATTCAACTAGGTGAGGAAATAATACGAATTTAAGCTAAAGAAAGAAAGAAAATTAAAGCAAAAGAAAGTAGGAGACTTCTTGATGAGTTGGAGCTTAAGATAGCTTATAATGATATACTAGATTAGGAGATCAGAATTCCATGGGAGTACCAAATTCAAGATCCAAGGACTTGTATGAATGATCAACTTTGGCTATGGTCTTACGTAGTAAGTATGGTAGACGATCCCACCTTCTACGAATAAAATCTCCTTTATTCTTCAAAAGTTCAAAATCCTAACCTTGAATTGTTATATGGGAAAAGGTGATCTCTTGGAGCTCTTGGGGGATTATCAGGTTTAGGAAGAATGTGACAGGGCTAAGAATGTAGTTATGTGTTCAACACCTTTTTCAAAACTGAACATTGTTATGGCCTGCTTAAACATGATGTTCTATGATCTAGATGACTACTTAAGACCATAAATTGACTATGTAACTTACATGTATCATGTGTTCTTTAGCTTTGGCTATTAACCTTTTTGGATGCCGCATATAAATGTCTTATTCCAACTTACTATTTAGAAAAGCTATATTGTAATCCATTTGCCAAATCTCATAATTGAGAGTTGCTGCTATGATTAACAAAATCTTAATAAATTTAAGCACGATTAGTAATGAAAAGATTTCATCATAATCTATACCTTCTTTTTGGACATAACCTTTTGCCACAAATTTGGCTTTAAAGATTTCTATCTTCCCATCTGATTCTTTCTTTTTCTTGTAGATCCATTTGTACCCAATAGGTTTAACTCCTTTAAGTGCTTCTACAAAAGACCAAATTGAATCAGAATCCATATATTACATCTTCTAGTCCATGACTTTTTGCCACTATTGTAAATCAACATCATCTATGATACAAACCTAGGACGACCTGCTCCTAAACCTGTATTATATTAGCCCGGATCTTAATTAAGTTCAAGTTCTAATGGAATTGACCTCAACCCCAAACCAACCTGTGGTTAGAAACCTTGGTATAATGTAGACGCCACAATAGGGGATGAAAAACCTATTGATAAGTCAAGCTAAAACAACCAATTCTCTAATGGTGTTTTAGGTGTTCTCAAAGAACAAAGAGATAATTAATCTCACAAGTATTTTCTTAATCAAATCAAAGTTGTATTCTTATTGGAAAATAATCCTTTGAATAGGCTTTGAAAAGAAAACTTAAAAACCCTAGAACATAAAGAAATCCGGCCACCACACATAAAGAAACCTAGTTGGTCGAAACTATACTTCCTTTCCTAATCGAAGTTTGATTAATTAATTCCTTTATATTAAATTAGGAATTAATTAATTTACAATGGAAAGAATAAAGTAAAAACCTTCCTAAAGTTATTTTTCCAGAAAATAAATAAATAAAAGCCAAAAAGTAATGGTAGTTTCCTAAAACAAAAAGTAAAAAAAAATTAGGAAACTAAAAATGCTAGCCTTTTTTATCAAGTTGACTTTGATCAATCTTTGACCTCTTTGAGCTCCAAATCAGCTTCTAAATGCTTTTTAGGATGCCAAATAAGCTGAATATGAAGTTCCACACGTTGCCCATGCTTGGAAGAATAAGAAAAGGCTAATACAGTAAAATACAGTAAAGCCAGCAAGCAATACAGCAAATTCGGCCGAATTGTTGATGCTGTCCGTACAAGTCCTTTTGATTGCATTTGAGGCTGATTTAACTTGATTCCATGACCTCTTAGGCATATGGATTGAACCCATAATGCATTGGAACCATTTCATGCTTCCTGGACTCCAAAAATGTACCAAAACCGTCACCCGGGTCCGTACCAGTCTCCAGCGCTTGTATCAGCAAAACAAGTCTTGGTTCTTTGGTCATGATCATTCCTTCTTGATTATGATTTATCCTTTGAATAAGCACGGCAAGGTTATCCTTGAACTTCTTGGCTTGTGCTCTAGTGATTGGTCCCACCTTCATCCGTAACGGATCGGCACCCCAGCGGGTTGTCGGTTGAACGGTCTCAGGCAGATTTGCATCAATCTAATACTTTGTTGTCAATGGTGGGGTTATCCTTAAGATTATCTATAACAACCTAATATGTATTTCCTAACAAGTCATGTTTTATATGTTACATATCACTCTCCCAATACAACTTTGCCACATTAGTTGTCAATAACTTTTTCATTATCTTGATTCTATTCTTATATTTGGTCCTGAACATATTCCTATGGTTGTTGGCCTTCAAATACATCTTGTGCATTTTCACCTCTTTAAACATGCACAGGAAGTAAGGGTGGAGATCTGGGAGTTTCAGGTGTTTTTCGAATTAAGTCAAGCTCTTCGTAAATCAATATACAATTATATTTAAAATTTATCATATAATTCTCTTATAAGAAATGTGTGAGCTCATTATTACCTTCTTTTTTCTTTGGATTGTAGAATATTTCACCTTTTTTCCTTTAGCATGGCTAATAAACATACATGTTTATATATGAGATTCCAACTTCTTAGCTTTCTATACTAAGCCAAATGTAGGAGCACCCCAAATCCCAATATGGTTTGAAGGAAATTTGCACTTTTTTCCATAATTTTATAGGTGTCTTAGAAATAGATATTAATGGAACCAGGTTTAGCAGGTGAACTGTTGTTTCTAAGGCATATCTCTACAACAATTTAGTTAACGATGAATAATTAAGCATTGACCCTACCATATTTTAAGGGGTTCTATTTCTTCTTTTGGTAACTTAATCTTGTTGGGGGCATTTATGGAAATGACAATTAAGAAATGATCCCATTTCTAGCCAACTGATACCTAAACTCATCATATAGGAATTTATCATCTTGATCAACCAAAATTGTTTAATATGGAAACCCAATTGATTTTCTACCTTAGCTTTATACTCTAAAAATTTATAAAAATTCTCAAACTTGTAGCATAATAGGTAAACATAACTATATCTTTAGTAGCCATTTATAAATGCAATGAAATATTTCTACCCACCTTTAGCTTGAATGGTCTTTAGCCTGTATACAGTATACACCAATTCCATTTGTATAATGGCACATTTTCCTTCAATGTTGAAGGGCCTGTAATTGTGTGGGTATGTTTTATTCTAAAGCTTGTGGCTGAATGCAGAATGATAAAAGTCTGACATGGCAAGATTGTTAATATTCAACATTATATTTTGAGTTGATAAGTCTTAGGCCTAACTAAGCTAGGGGCTCATAAAGCTTAATGAAATTTAGATAATGATAAACTCAGTCTTAGAGTCAATGATCTTTATATCACCATCCCTCATAGTTAGTGAAATAGACATAACAGTAACTTGCTTTAGAGTAAATTTTGACTCGAGATGATAAAGCCTTGTTAGGCTCGAGATCAGTGTAAATCAGCATAGGCAAAGGCATTCCATTAGTCTAAAACCAACTTATTTTAGTCCAAGACATAGAGAATTTCATCTATCTCTTGACCACAATTTAGGAATGTTTTATGGGATGTGTAAATCATGTTTTAATGAAAGGTTTACTTATTAATTTCAGCAAATTGAATTAGTGATATTATCAACAATTTTAGGAAATCTTACTTCCTTACTTTAGAGTTTAGTTGTCCAAGCCCATTAAGATTTTTACTAGATTCCTTAAGGATGAAAGAATCACAATGCCTATAAAAACAAAATAATCAATACTTAAGGTAAGTCTCTCATATATAAAACTGTAATCGGCTTTAAGCATTCAAAGTACACTATGATACGAACCTAGGACGACCTGCTCCTAAACCCGTATTATATTAGCCCGGATCTTAATTAAGTTCAAGTTCTAATGGAATGGACCTCAACCCCTAACCAACCTGTTGTTAGAAACTTTGGTATAATGTAGACGCCACAATAGGGGATGGAAAACCTATTGATAAGTCAAGCTAAAACAACCAATTCTCTAATGGTGTTTTTGGTGTTCTCAAAGAACAAAGAGATAATTAATCTCACAAATATTTTCTTAATCAATTCAAAGTTGATTCTTATTGATAACTAAGCCTTTAAATAGGCTACAAAGCCACCAAATAAAACCCTAAAAATAAAGAAATCCAGCCAACACACATAAAGAAACTTAGTTGGCTGAAACTATACTTCCTTTCCTGATCTAAGTTTGATTAATTAAATCCTTTATATTAAATTAGGAAGTAATTAATTTACAATAGAAAAAATAAAATAAAAACCTTCCTAAAGTTATTTTTCTAGAAAATAAATAAATAAAAGCCAAAAAGTTATGGTAGTCTCCTAAAACAAAAAGTAAAAACAAATTAGGAAACTAAAAATGCTAGCCTTTTGATCAAGTAGACTTTGATCAATCTTTGACCTCTTTGAGCTCCAAATCAACTTCTAGATGCTTTGTAGGATGCCAAATAAGCTGAATATGAAGTCCCACACGTTGCCCATGCTTGGAAAAATAAGAAAAGGCTAATGCAGTAAAATACAGTAAAGCCAGCAAGCAATACAGCAAATTCGGCCAAATTGTTGATGCTGTCCGTACAAGCCCTTTTTGACTGCATTTGAGGCTGCTTTAACTTGATTCCATGACCTCTTAGGCATATGTATTGAACCCATAAATCATTGGAACCACTTCATGCTTCTTGGACTCCAAACATGTACCAAAACCGTCACCCGGGTCCGTATTGACTTCCACCACTTGGATGCTTATAATAGGCTTTGTATCTTCAAGTATGGACAAGCTCTGTTGAGATTGATTACCCCCTGTATAAATACTCCCAGGTTGTCCTTAAATCTCTTAGTTTGAGCTCTTGTGATTGGCCTAGTCTTCATCCGTGTCGAGTCAGCACCCCAGCGGGTTATCGATGGAGCGGGCTCGGGCGGAATCACATCACACTATCTAACTAAAGCATTGGAGTGTTTTTGGCTGGCACCACACAAATTCCCTAGAGACCTTTATGTATTTGTTGTTTTGTAGTGATTCAAATAAAAAAACAAATCATCAGAGTAGTCATAATACGACGGTGTTAAATCGTGCTTCACTGTTTGGCACGACAGGTAAGGGTACTTTAATGATTTTTTTGTATTACTATTAAGAACGATAAAAAGAAAACAAGAAAATGATTCAACTGTTAGCAAGCAAATTTTTAGCATTATGGTAACTCCAAACACCAATAATGAAGGTGTGGAAGTTGTACCCTAGAATAACAGTTGCTAATTTTCCATGTTGTTTGTACTAAATGTAGGAAAAATTGAATTTTATGACTGCTAGCAACAAATAGATGAGTAAAATCAATTAGAAGCCTATCTGTTATTTGTTTCTTGAAACTTCTCAATATCAAATTCCATAGATAGCATTCCTCTCATTCTTCAATTTGAATATAAACCTGGACCCACCACCATAAAAGGATAGAGAATGGTAAAAGAATGTGCATCTTAAATGGGAGAACCAAGGATTGATAAACAAAATTTGGATGAAAGTCCGCAACAGAAAGGAGAGAATAATCAAAAAGAATCTGATAGGACCATAGAACAAAGGGAAAATTTCCACAAAGCTCATAACCATAATGTTTTAGCTAAAACAGAGGCAGAAGGGAATCTTTATCAAAAGAAATGAAAACAATTTGAACTGGGGAGTGAGCAAGAGAAAATTTGAGGAAGGGAAAGCCTTAAGAGATTTGATCAAAAAGGAGATAAAGAGGATGATAAAGGAAGAAAGTCATTCTGACGATGCATGGCTTTTAAATTTTGTTCAAACTCATTTCACATAATGGAAAGTGCAAATGATACTTCCATCCTGGTTTGTCCCTTTGAAGTTGAAGCTTTTTAATGGAATATTTGACTCATAAAAGCATGTTTAACAATATTATGATTCTATGCTATAACATGGATACACAAAGATAAAAAGAATGTAATAACGTGCAAGATGTTCTCAACAAGCTTAAAGGATTAAGCTTTGACATAGTTTTATGAATTGGAAGAAGAATCAGTTAACTTTTTTGAGGAACTAGTAAAGGAATTCAAGGATTAGTTAATAAAGAATCTAACTATTTGTTTAATATCAAGAAAATAGAAGATGAGGCACTAAATAGTTATGCCCAAAGATTCAACAAAGAAAAAATTAGCATCATAAGGTGTAATGAATTGATAGTAGTGGAAGTCTTCAGAAAAAAAAAAAGGCTTTTTTAAGATTCATCATTGTATGACTCTTTTATAATGAAAACTTCTTCCACTATGATTGAGGCAATTTAGAGGGCAAATTAATACATCAAATTTTAAAAGGATAAGCGAGAAGATAAAAAAGAAGAAGGTAGAGAGATAAAAAAAGATGCTTTGGTAGTACAGTTAACAAACCCTTAACAGAAGGATAAACAAAGACATACCTTAGACTATCAGCACTATCAACCTTAACAGTATCAAAATCAGCTATATTAGCAGCACATGGAAAGGCTTTCGCTAGATCAGCTTCTACCTATATCTTATCCAAATAGGAATAGAAGCTCATATAATGTGATGAGGAGATTTTTGATCCTTTTAAGCATTATAACATGAGCATCTGGCCTGATAATATAGTACAATACTTAATGGATAAGGATTATGTCAAATGGCTTGCGAGAATGTATATAAAACTGAGATTGAAAGACAGTACAAAATATTGTGCATTTGACAATGGTTATGACCTCTAATAGAAAATTTTAGGCAACTTAAATGGCAAATCAAACATTTAATCAAAAAGGATATTTAAAAAATTTATTTCTAGGTAAAGAAGAGGAAGAATCTATAATAGGGAAGACAAGAAGGAGTGAGAAGAGCCTCAGCAACTAGAAAACATAAATGATACAAGTGAAAATAGAATGAACTAACATATCATTCACACCATATATAGAGTGTCTACAAACATATGAAAAACCATAGTAATAAGAAAAAGGTACATAAAATTGGCCAAGGTGGAAACAATTAAGATGGCCAAGGCTCATTTACAAAGTTTCCTTGATAGCACGTTCACTGATTAGGATGCTGAGGGATTGCATATGTGTCATTATGATGCATTGGTAGTAGATTTGTCAATTACAAACAACCTTGTAAAGAAGGTGTTAATCGATATTGGAAGCTCATTTGACTTAATATTCCTGTCCACCATCAGAAGAATGAGGTATGATGATAACAAGATGGAAAAAGTGATGATGAACTTGGTAAGATCCATAAAAAACCTAACCAAATTATAGGAAGGTTAGGAATGCTAATATCAACTAATGAGATCACGGTATACTTTACTATGATGGTAGTGAAGGGATAATTAGCATACAATGCTATCCTTAACAAACCTTATATACTTTAAATGAGAGACGTACCATTTATATATCACCAAACCTTGAAATTCTAGAAAAGTGATAAAGTTGAATTCTAAAAGTAATCAAAAAGAAACTTTTACTTGTTAAAGCCATTATAAGAAATACTTATGGTGATAAATAGCAATTAAAGAATCTTATGACCTACTATTGAGATAAAAGATGATGATATGGAACAAATCGAAGAGATTCATTTAAATCTTAAGAAACCTAATCAGACAGTGAGGATTGGGATAAAATTGAGCCCTAAGATGAAAATCAAATTGCTAAAAAAAAATTGCATGGGATGCAAAAGAAATGCCAAAAATAGATCCATAAATAATCACACACAAGTTAAATGTAGATCCAACCTTTAAGCCAGTCAAGCAGCAAGGAATGAAATTTACATAAGAAATTAATCAGATTATAAATAAGGAGATTGATAAATTGGAAGAGAATGACATGATAAGAGAAGTTCAATACCCTAATTAGTTGGCAAACTTCGTGGTAGTGAGAAAGAAAAATGGAAAAACAATGCTGCATTGATTTGACAGACTTGGATAAAGCATGCCCAAAAGATAGTTTCCCTTTATGATCTAAAGATACATTTATTATTATAGGGTCATGCCCTTTAAGTTGGAAAAAAGTTGGCATAATGTATCAAAGATTGGTAAACAAAAAGCTCAAGGAAAATATCAATGAAACCATGGAAGTTTACATTGATGACATGTTAGTAAAATCATTAAAAGCTGAGGACTACATTGAACATCTAAAGCAAACATTTAAGATATTGATAAAATATCAAATGAGGCTGAACTTGAATAAATGTACATTTGGAGTCTTGACTATAAATTTCCTCAATTACATAGTTACATAAAAAGGAATTGAAGCCAACCTAGATCAAATTAAGGTGTTACTTTATATGTCATCTCTTAAACAAGAAAATGTCTAATGGCTCAAAGGAATAATAGCTATCTTAAGTAGGTTCATATCTCGATCACCCTATAAATGCTTCAAATTTTTTGAACTTTTAAAAGGCATAGAGGATTGCAAGTAGATAGATGAATGTGAAAAGGCATTTAATGAATTGAAAATGTACCTCAGTTCTCCCCCATTACTGGTAAAACCTAAACAAGGGGATATTCTTTAGGTCTATTTGGACATGCTCGACAAGGAATAAGCCTAGTACCGTTAAAGATAGAAGACAAAATGTAAAGGCCAATCTTTTACATTAGGAAAGCCCTACTCAATGTCAAAACATTCAATATTTTTCAATATTTTTTTTTGTTAGTCAAAACATATAAATCTATATATCTAATAGATATTTATATCTAATATATATTTATATATTTAATAAATATCAAAATATCAAATTTCTAATATTGGATCTCCTTCTACACAAGGAAATTGTTGATAAAACTCCAAAATGGCATTTTCTTTTAACTTAATCTTTTTTTCTCCTTATCATTTAGGAAAGACAAGAAATTTTCAGGGTAACAAGCATTCTCTAGAATTTCTCTTAGACTCGAACCCATAGCTGATGATAGAATTAGAATAGATATTTTCTGTTTCCTACTCACACGAGCCCATATTATTGCTATCAATCTCTAATTCTAATCTTCCTCCCCAATATGATATTATGGTGTTGGTATAGACCGAAATTCCATTATGATCCAATTTTGACTGGTAATAGATACCGGGGCTTTGCAATATTTGATTGATCACAATTCGGTATATGCCATTTACTATACAAGTTCCTAAGGAATTCATTAGAGGAATGTTTCCAATAAAAATTGTTTGTTCTTGCATATCCCTACTAGTTTTCCAAATTAATCATGTGGATACATATAATTCAGAAGAATAGGTGAGTGATTCATATACAGCATCTCTTTCTTTTATCAACGGTTCTACCAGTTAATATGTTTCCACAAATAATAGAAATTCAATTTCTTGATCTGTATCTTCAATTTTTGGAAACTTATAAAATTCTCTGTTAAGCACGGATCAATGAATCTACAAAACCCTTCAAATTGTATCTGATTAAATCTAGGTATTGTAGACATTTCCTTAGTTCCATCCCCAAGCATTTTTTTATTTCTCATTTATAGAAAAAAAATCCCATTATTCGCTCATTCTTTATCAAATCATATGGATCAATATAGCAATGATGGAATTGATATTCTATGATGCGAATCCGTCCGTGCCCGCATAACCGACAACCTGCTAGGTTGCTGACCTGATACGGATGAAGACCAGACCGATCACTAGGGCTCAAGCTAAGAGGTTTAGGGCCAAATTTACTGCCTTTATCTAGGGGGTAATTCATTCTCAAGAGTACTTGTCCATACTCAAAGATCCAAAGCCTATTTTGGGCATACAAGTGGTGGAAGCCGATATGGACCCGGGTAGAGGTTTTGGTGCATTTATGGAGTCCGGGCAGCAAGAAATGGTTGCAACTCTTTATGGATTCAATAAATATCACTAAGTGGTCATGGAAACAAGTCAAGGCAGAAGTAAAACCAACTTGTACGTACTTGTACGGACAGCTTCAAAATTTGACCGAAAATTGCTGTATTGCTTGTTGGCTTTACTATATTTTGCTGAGTTGGTTTTTTCTCTTTCTTCCAAGTAAGGGAAATGTGTGGAACTTCATAATAAGCTTATTTTTCATTCTAAAAAGCATATTCAAGATGATTTGGAGCTCAAATTGGTCAAAGATTGGTCAAAGTCAACTTAGTAAAAAAGCTAGTATTTTAGTTTTCTAATTTGATTCTACTTTTTGTTTTAGGAAAGTACCATTACTTTTTTATTTTATTTATTTATTTGCTGCAAAAATAAGTTTAGGAAAGTTATTATTTTATTATTTTCAATGTAAATTAATTAATTCCTAATTCAAAATAAAAGAATTAATTAATTCAAATTAGACTAGGAAAGGAAGAGACTTTCGGCCATATTAGGATTCTTCGTTGCATGGCCGGTTTTTCCTTTTTATTTTATGGTTGTATTTTGTTTTCTCTTAGTCTATAAAAGGGCTTGTTTTTTAGGAAGAACACACCATTAATAATATTCAGAATTTATTTTGTGAGATTGAATTTCTCTTTGTTCTTTTGAACACCTAAAACACCCTTAGAGAATGAGTGTTTTAGTTTGACTTATCAATAGGACTTCCATCACCTGTTGTGGCGTCTTCATTATATACCAAGGTTTCTAATCACAGGTTGGTTAGGGGTCAAAGTGACCATTAGAACTTGAACACAATTGGATCCGAGCTAATATTATACGAGTTTAGGAACAGGTCGTCCGAGGTTCGTATCATTTTGTTTATTGAATCACATGAAATTTGACCTAACTCCATATAATATATGGAATATATGAAATACGTATGATGGAAGGATAACGAGAATTTTATACTCAAATTGTAATTGGCAACAGATACAAATGAAAATGATACATTCCACTTTTTCTTATGGAGTTTTGTCTGGGATATCCAAACACATTTATTAAAGCACCTAAACTATATGACAAGTAAGCCTCTCCAGACCATACAAGTGCACCGTGAGTCCACGTAAAGGGTTTGGTTATGATATGCCATATTCCACTAAGTATACAAATGGAACCTAACCATACATGCCCTCAAATTATATCTTCCTAATCGTCCACACTAACAATCCACCCCTTTCCCCCAAAAGGGGATTTTAGTAAATACCTAAATACAATACTTAGGGTGAGGGTCAAGTTGGTAAATTTTCTTACATCTCTCCCTCCACACCCCCCCCCCCCCCGGGCCCTCGTCGGAGCCCAGGTATCATATACACCCCCAAAATAAAGAGCCTTGAACACAAAAAGAAAACCACGTATACCTAACAAGATTAAGTGAATCCCCAAAATTGTAGTCATTTTATTTCTATCTTTCCATATGTAAATGAAGAATGGAAAAAATTCTTCAAGAGTTTCAGGTCCCAAAATTTCTTTGAATATGTCCTTGAATTCATTCAAGACGTGAGCAAAACGCAGATTGGAGAAGAATATGGTCCCTAGTTCCATTTATTGGAACTATGTATTTATTTATTTTTGTTTCGAATTGGTCAGGGGCTCTTTTACCCTGGAAAATCATACAAGTACCTCATGGGGAGTTAGCCACACCCACAAATGATATAAATAGTACCATTGCTTTAGCTTTATTCACGTCAGTAGCATATTTCTATGCGGGCCTTTCAAAAAAGGGATTAGGTTATTTCAGTAAATACATTCAACCAACTTCAATCCTTTTGCCCGTTAATATCTTAGAAAATTTCACAAAACCCTTATTGCTTAGTTTTTAACTTTTCGAAAATATATTAGCTGATGAATTAGTAGTTATTGTTCTTGTTTCTTTAGTACCTTTAGTCGTTCCTATACCTGTCATGTGCCTTGGATTATTTACAAGTGGCATTCAAGCTCTTATTTTTGCAACCTTAGCTGTGGCTTATATAGGCGAATCCATGGAAGGTCATCGTTGATTAGTTGTTGACATAGTCCTTTTTTTTAGCTTAGCCTGACGGCATGTCTACATGTCTCAAAGTAATCCACTTAGACTTAGGGAAGAAAAAAAATACGAATAAAATTGAAATAAAAATAAAGTATATACGATCTTGAGTAATAGTAAAAAGAATATTATGATATTAAGTTAAGGAATTGTTTAAAAAAAAAAAGGAAAGAGATTTAAAAGATCTTTTTCCTCAAATTCCTGTTTGGTCGATTTCTACCACCCTTCAATGAATACTTCCTTTCTATTGATATTGTTATATTCATTCAATTCACCAATTGACCCAAAAAAATTAATAAATAATAAATTATGTGAAAAGATTAGGTTCGGAATTAATGGAAGAGTTTTTTACAATGGAAGAAGGGGTTCTTTCTTTGATTTTTCCAAGAACTTATTTGACTTTTCGAACGTTATATAGAGGGCAAATTTGGTATTTGGATATTGTTTGCATCAATGATTTGGTCAATCATGAATGATTGGCTCTTCGACCATGGAAATGGAAATTATCCTTAAATGCTGAAGAGATAACAAAAAAATTATTTAGTCGTCTATTATGAAATGTTTATGCAATAAGAGTAAGGGTTGATCAACTGAATATTCAACTTTCTTAGAGGCTTGTCTAAAGAAGGAGCTGGATTTTAGATGTATACATAGGGAAAGCCGTGTTCAACGAAACTGATCGGGGGAGTTCGTAGTGATTGAGGGGGTTGAAGACCAAGAAGTGAGTTATTTTTCAGCCAAGCATTCTTCTTACGGCTAGATCCAATCTCCTGGTCCCTGCAGAAAGAAAAAAAAAATCACGTTCTTCCTTTCGGGAAGGGAGGATTTGGAAAATCATATTGATACTTCCCAAAAAGTGAAATTCTTGATCAATGGAGGAACAATATCACCATTTTTGTTCAATAAGATACCAAAATGGATGATTGACTCATTCCATACTAGAAATAATAGCAGGAGATCTTTTGATAACATGGATTCCTATTTCAAAACACGCGGAAACATCAGAAAAACAACAAAGATTTTTTGGTTTTAACCCTACGGCATGGAAGGAATAGGAAAGGACCATATAAAGTTGTTTTTAATTTAAAATGGATCAGTCGACCCGGGTTTGGAGTTATAGCAATGAACAAAAAAGAAATAACCTAAACAAAAAATTTATAAATAGAGTCAAAGCTCTAGACAAAACTTTAGATAGGATATTTTTTGTTTGGGATATACTCGAAAAAGAGACTAGATTTTGTAATGATAGTGAGGTAATAATTGCATATTTAACCAAACCACTCCATCCGCTCCCATTTTTAATAATATTCTAGCTAGAAGCATACAAGTACTATAATGTGCCTCTCCATGGGTACAAGTCATACAAGTAAAAAGATCTGTTCATTAATAAGAAAAAGAAAAAATGTGAACGGTGATTGGATTGATGATAAAATAGAATCCTGGTATCGAACAATGATTCGATTGATGATAAAGAAAGTACGGGAGCAAAACCATCAACCTATTGATATCGGAAGAACCAAAAGATTCTTCTAATGTATCATTTATGGGTCTAATGAAATTCATAGGTATAGGAAGAAGCCCTGTCAAATAGAGATTTTTTCTTTAGGCCATCTTTTGATTGTTAACACGATATATGAGGACCGCTACTACAAATAGTACTACACCCTTGATCATGAAATATTGATTGCTTGTTGAACCCTGTAAATGTGAATTGCATGAAAGTAGGATATTGGACAAAACGAAAGATATTGTGAATTAATAGAAGTACGTCTTGTTCATTAACATCTCAGAAATATTCTGACATAGTTAGGATAGTTAAACTAACTCTCATAACAATTAATATAGCGCTATATAATTTTGATTTTTTTATCAACTATATGCGTATCAATAATCAATATCTTGATTAGATAGTAAGATTTTTTTTTTGTGTGAATTAAAAAATGACTTTGTAATTATTTTTGAACATTATAATATTAATGTTTATAATATAAAAAAGATTAAAAATATTATAATTATTATAATAAAGAATTAATATTATAAAAATATTATAATAAAAAATTTCCTTTTTAGTTCTTTTTTTTTATGTTATTTATGTTATTGTTATAGAAGGACTGCCTTAAGAAAAGGGGAAGAGGAAAAAAAAAATGAAAAAGAAAAGTGCAATCCAATCTATATAAATGCAATCCAGATCATAATGAAACATTCCGGTGGATTGCGTTTATATAGATTGGATTACACTTTTCTTTTTCATTTTTTTCTTCCTCTTCCCCTTTTCTTAGGGCAAACCTTCTATAACAATAACATAAATAACAAAAAAAAAAAACTATTTATTATAATAATTATAATATTTTTAATCCTCTTTATATTATAAACATCAATATTATAATATTCAAAAATAATTACAAAGTCATTTTTTAATTCACAAAAAAAATCTTACTATCTAATCAAGATATTGATCATTGATAAACATATAGTTTATACAAAAAATGAAATTATATAGCGCTATATTATTGGACCGGCTATTGTTTCATCAATTTATCGTAACAGAAAATCAATTCGTATTAATCAATTGAATTTGTTGAATAAGTAGTATTAATCATAACAATTGGAATATTCATAAATTTGAATTAACATGTATTATACATAATGTATGATCATGTTTGCAAAAAAGTAAGAAATCAAAGTATCTTGGCTCCCTTACATGAGTCGGTCCAAAAGTAGTTTGATTAAAAAAATTGGCTTAACTAACTCATTTTTCTAATAAATGAATAATTAATGGAACTACGAATAGTGTCGGGAAATAATCCAAGGAACATGACAGGTATAGGAACCACTACAGGTACTAAAGAAACAAGAACAACAACTACTAATTCATCAACTAATATATTTTTGAAAACTCAAAAACTAAGTGAAGGGAGGAACAAGCACACTTGGAGAGCACAGTACAATGGAGAGTTGTATGCTATGTTCGGAAAGGATATTTCACTCCCCAAAAGGAATCTATTGATTCTCTTCTAATGGGTTGGACCGTAAATGCGATGATTTACTTCACGGGCAAGGTCTCTGGTTCAAGTCCAAGATGGCCCAGCCGCGCCAAGGAAAAGAATAATGAAAAAACTCCATGAAAGAAAGATTAATGATTCATATAAATTACTTAATGGTAAATGTCCCAAATAAATCCACCACGTAACTAATAATCCTATTATAGAGAAAACAAAGTAGCTATCATGCCCTTTTCTAACAAATCATATAGGCCTACGATTTCATCAATTAATAAGGCTATTAAATGAATTGTAATTACAATTGACAAGGTCGAAAAGGATATATGAGTTCATATATGCTCTAAAGTTGAAAATATCATAAATTTTGAAATTTAAAATGGGGTACCTTAATTTGTAGGAATGGAAATCGGGAATTGATTTCATTATAGGACTTACTCTTTTAGAAGATGCCATGTCGCCACTCAGACTCAAACCGAGATGATCTAGCACTGCTTCCTAAGAACAACGTGTCTACAGATTTCACCATAGCAACTTGCTCGAAATCATAATAACCTATTTTTATTCAATCGTCAATATTAAAGGAAACAATTCAATGCAATATATTTTAATAAATATTAAAATAAATATTAAAATTGATGATTAAAAAAAACTTTTTGAAAATTTTAAAATTAGGGATTTGAACGTATCATTTTCAACAAGAATCCTTATTTTTCTTAGTATATCATTATAGTTAGTATTAGGGTGTTAGTTTTTTTTTAACTTAACACTGGGGTTTTTTAAGAATTTATTACTTTATGCTCGATTAAACGGGAACTGTTGTATCTAGATATTTCGGACTTCAATCCATGGATCAAACTAAAAAATGTGCATTTTTTAATGATTCATTTCTCATTTATGGGATTTTATGAATCTACAAAAAAATTATCCACGAAGAAAAAATCAGCAGATTCTTTGTATCACCTAAAAAATGTAAAAGGGGTTTTTATTAATTGGGGTGAAATTTAGGGATATATAGTGATACAAACTTAGAGAAATAAGAATTTAGAAAGTAATAAGACACATTTTAAACTTAATCAATTAGTTTTAATGATCTATTATATTAACTAATCTATTAATTTTAACTAAAGATCTTATACCTGATTTTCTATATTCTATAGTATTATAAATATATTAGAATATGAATACATAGTATAAAATAATATAAATAAAAAAGACAAACCTTTGTTATTATTGAATTATCAAATCAATGGGAAAAATAAGAATCCTCACCTTGAAAATTATAAAATATACTAAAAAGAAAAGTGAAATCTTGTGCTTGCTTTTACTCTTTTTTCAAACAAAAAAAATACCATTTTTAGATTTTCGAATTCAATCAACAGAAAATTCTTATTCGGCAATAAAAGCAAAACAACTTCAATTTATTTATTATTACTATTTATCGGATCAAACCATTAAAGAATATAAATTATTCCTTTTATTAGTTTAATTATTTTAACTTTGATAAATTATCAATTTTTTTTTATAACTTATAAATATTAAATAAAATCAAACTAAAAAAAATTTAAACAACTTAAAAAAAAAACTGAAACTAGATTATTTTTCGAGTCAAATCAATTCCGATTTTTCCCAATCTTGAATTATTTATTTGTTGCACAAAAAAAACTTTTTGAATTCCTCATAGAAAGAGATTTCGCTAACGAAAAAGTTTTCAATGCTGCCAAATATCCCTTCCTTTTCCAAATATTTTTCCGAATGTCTTTTTTTGATATAGAAGTGCACTTTTTTGGAACTGCCATTAAAAAATTCTAATAGGTTATTTATTACCAGGGTTGGATGTCAAAGACATCTATTGTTCAAAACCAATTGTTCTTTACTATTAATTATAATTATCGATCTATTTATTTTCTAGATTGTACTTCCTTTATAAAAATATGGATCTAGAAAAATCGCATAAAAAATTACTAGCAAGATAAACAATATAGTGGTTTTTAAAAATTAAATACAATTTTTTTTATTTGTTTTTTTTTTCATTTGTTTTTTTTTTCTATTACATACAGTTTGATACAACATCTAGAAGAAAGATTTGTATTTATTTTATTGGTACTCTTATATCTTCCTTCAAATTGATATCTTCTATATCTATAGAATCTACTATGCAATAGGACTAGAATTGATTGGAGTTGATATGAGAAAAAAACAAATACAAAGAAAAAACCTGTGCCTTTCTATCTTTGTCTAGTTTTTTTTTTTTCGTCATTCAAAATTTTATATATGGAATAAAATACATCAAAATGTTTCACAACCCAACCCCTATCTTTATTTAAAAAAAACTTTTGTAATTTGTTTCTATTAATTATTCATTTTATTTAATTGGTCAAGCTTGATAAATGAGTAAATCTAATTTAATTTTAAAAATTAGAATGAGACTAGTAGTTAATCTGCAAAAAGATACAGGATAGATGGTTTTATAAAAGCTTTTAGGAATTCCATCTTTAAATTTTATATAAAGTTACGTGTTGGAGTTATAGTTTCTTTATCATAACCTTTCCGACAAATGTCTTTTATTGGAATAGAAGACAATCAATCGATTCAAATTCGTTACTGATTCTGAATAATCCAACTAAAACTAAAATAGATAACTTTTATTTTATGAGTTAAATTAGGGTTATTTATGCTTCATATCACAATAAAAAACTGTTTTTGGTGAAATTTTTTATCCTTGCTCTATATACATAAATAAATTATTGTAATACATAATAGTAATAAAAATGTAAGTTTTCATTTTTTGTATCTTCATAAAATTTGACTTAATAATTTAATAAAAAAACGTATTTCTTTTTCACTAGCAACTTTGTCATATCGTTTGACCAACTCTAACCTTTTGACTTGAAATATTTGAGATAGTTGAGAAAGATTCAGAATAATTAAAGCTAGAAAATTCTATTTTAGTTTTATATATCTTAACTTTTTTTTATTAACTGACCCTTTTCAAAAGAAATAAAAGCCGGTGAATTAGAAACAATTAATTAAGATAAAAAGATTCTTTTTTATGGAATATACATATCAATATTCATGGATCATACCTTTCATTCCCCTCCCAAATCCTATGTTAATAGGAGTAGGACTTCTACTTTTTCCAAAGGCGATAAAAAATCTTCACCGTATGTGGGTTTTTCCTATTGTTTTACTGTTAAGTATAGTTATGATTTTTTTCGCCCATATATTTATTCAACGAATAAATAACAGATCTATTTATCTATTTGTATGGCCTTGGACCATCAATAATGATTTTTCTTTAGAATTTGGATACTTAATTGATCCACTTACTTCTTTTATATCAATATTAATCATTACTGTTGGAATTATGGTTCTTATTTATGGTGAAAATTATATGTCTCATGATCAGGGATATTTGAGATTTTTTGCTTGTATGAGTTTTCTAATATTTCAATGTTAGGATTAGTTACTAGTTCAAATTTGATACAAATTTTTTTTTTTTTGGGATTAGTTGGAATGTGTTCTTATCTATTAATAGGTTTATGGTTCACTCGACCTATTGCGGCAACTGCTTGTCAAAAGGCATTTATAACTAATCGTGTAAGGGATTTTGGGTTATTATTAGGAATTTTATGTTTTTATTGGATAATGGGTAGTTTAGAATTTAGGGATTTGTTTGAAATATTCAATAACGTGGTTGATAATAATGAAGTTGATTTTTTATTTGTTACTTTGTGTGCCTGTCTATTATTTGCCTGTGCAGTTGCTAAATCTGCCCAATTCCCCCTTCATGTATGGTTACCCAATGCTATGGAAGGACCAACCCCTATTTCCGCTCTTATACACGCTGCTACTATGGTAGCAGCTGAAATCTTTCTTGTAGCTCGACTTCTTCCGCTTTTCATAGTTATACCTTTCATAATGAATCTAATAGCTTTTATTGGGATAATAACATTACTTTTAGGAGCCACTTTAGCTCTAGCTCAGAAAGGTATTAAGAGTGGTTTAGCTTATTCTACAATGTCTCAATTGGGTTATACGATGTTGGCTCTAGGTATGGGTCCTATCGAGCGGCTTTATTTCATTTGATTACTCATTCGAAAGCATTGTCATTTTTAGGATCCGGATCAATTATTCATTCCATGGAAACAATTGTTGGATATTCTTTAGATAAAAGCCAGAATATGGTTCATATGGGTGGTTTACAAAAACATGTGCCAATTACAAAAGCTGCATTTTTATTAGGTACACTATCTTTGTGTGGTATTCCACCCCTTGCGTGTTTTTGGTCCAAAGATGAAATTCTTAGTGATAGTTGGTTATATTCACCGATTTTTGCAATAATCGCTTGTTACACAATTGGTTTAACTACATTTTATATGTTTCGGATCTATTTACTTACTTTTGAAGGACATTTAAACCTTCAGTTTCAAACTTACAGTGGAAAAAAAAAAGCTTGTTCTATTCAATATCTCTATGGGGTAAAGAAGGGCAAAAAGTTGTTAAAAGAAATGTTACTTTATTAACTTTATTGACAATGAATAATAATGAAAGGGCTTTTTTTTTCTTTCTAAAAAGGCATATCGAATCAATAGTAATCTAAGAAGCATGATGGGCCCTTTTATTATTATTAGTCATTTTGGAACTAAGGACACTTTCTCATATCCGCGGGAATCAGACAATACTATGCTATTTCCTATGCTTGTATTAGTACTATTTACTTTGTTCATTGGATTCATAGGAATTCCTTTCTTCAATCAATTCAATCAAGAAGCTGTGGATTTAGATATATTATCAAAATTGTTAAACCCAGCGATAAACCTTTTACATCCAAATCCAAATACTCCTGTGGATTTGTATGAATTTATTTCAAACGTAATTTTTTCATTCAGTATAGCTTTTTTTGGAATCCTTATAGTGTCTTTTTATATAATCCGGTTTATTCCTTTTTACAAAATTTGAATTTGTTAAAAGTATTCCTAAAAGAAGGAAAATTCTTGGGGAAAAACTATTAAATGGGATATATGATTGGTCATATAATCGTGGTTACATAGATGTTTTTTATGCAATATGCTTAACTAAAGGTATAAGAGGATTTGCTCAACTAACTCATTTTTTTTATAAATGAATAATTGATGGAATTATGAATGGTGTCGGTACTGGGAGTTTTTTCACAAGAAAAGGTATCAAATATGTGGGGGGTGGTCAAATTTCTTCCTATCTCTTAGTCTATATATCTTATGTATTAATCTTTTATTAATTTACTTTTTATTCTCTTTTAATTTGTAAAAAATTAAAAAAAAAACTTAACTCAACTTAAGTTAACTTAAGTTAACTCAATCAATTATTTAATTTATTGATTAAAATTAAACTTATAGTAAAAAAGAATATTAACAAGAGGTTTTTCAACCTAGAGTAGATCTTTTTTTTCTACAAATATTTCTAACTTCAAATTTTCTTGATTTACATCCACATCCATATAATAAGTTTCATAAACGGGTCTATTTTTATAGCGTGTCTCTTTGAAATGGAATTCATCCTTTGTTTTTTCCTTCCCATTCACTCGTATCTCTTCCATTTCATTGATTTTGTCCAGATCCTCCTTTTCTTTCCAAAAAAAGGGAAGGAGAAGGATCTTCTTTGGTGGATCTCTTTTGTTCCTGTTTAGTCCTCCTCGTTTCTGAAGTTGTTTCTATTTCTACATTTGTTTCTTCCTCACTTTCCCCCCTTTCTTCTGTTTTTGAGATTTCTTTTAGTTTCTTAATAATAATGGGTGACGGTGTTCTACCTAAATAGTAGACACAGGTAATAAATAAGAGAATACTAAAGATTCGAGCCATAGAATTTCTCAATTCTGACATAAGCTACTTATTAGATCTAATAAGTACATTAGATCTAATAGAATTATTTTGTTGTATCCAGACTAATACCAATCCAACCCATTTCATGAATAAAATGTGACTAATTAACCAACCAACGAAGCTACTTGTTACAAATAACATCTTGTTGTTGCACCGAGACATATAAATGCTGACTAATCTGACTAACATTGAACTTGGTAAAATGAAATGGTTGAATAATTAAAAAATGAGATTATTCAGGAATACACATTGAATGCTAAGATTACGCATTGAATTTTTGTTAGTAGATCCATAATCAAAAAAGTGCTTGTGATTGTTCCATAAGAAATGAAACAAAATATATGGTAGAGCTAGGACAGTTATTGTATGAGGTCTACCCAATGCTAGATGCAGAGGCACATAATAGATCAATATGAATATCATGGGCTGTCCCATAAGAAAACTGGTTGTTGCTGATACTTTCTTCTCAGTTCCTTCTCCTCCTTCTTCCATAATGCGAGCTCAGAGAAGGAAGAGATAACAGGGCCTTATGGAGAATGTGGTCAGAAATCCATAATAAAGTCCAACCATAACGATCAAATAGATTATCTTCATGCATAAGGATACTAGATTACCTAGTATAAAAGATTTAAAACCCATCACAAATCCCCCTTTTTTCTTTTCTATTGCAATTTCTAGATTATTATATGATGATTTTTAAACTTTCCATATATATATATATATATATAGAAATAGAAAGAGATAGACTAGAAATGACATCTCTATATATATATATAGAAATAGAAAGAGATAGACTAGAAACGACATCTCTTATCTCAATAACACCAAAGGGATATTAAATGAATGGAATTGGGATATGGATGGAATATAATGAAATAGAGCCACTTTTGGGTTCCCTGTGAAATGAAGCATGGAACGTAGCCACTACGAAGAAGTTCTGGGAGTTCCAAAGGAAACTTCGAGCTCATATAGGTTATGGGTTGAGAAGGGGAATTGAACTCTATGAGATCTAATCTCCTGTTATTCCTCAGTAGCTCAGTGGTAGAGTGGTTGGCTATTAACTGACTGGTTGTAGGTTCGAATCCTAATTGGGAAGATTTGATTCATTCTGAATTCTTTAATTCGAAATGAAAGGGTTCGCTTTGACCGTTAAGAATAGGTAACTCGTTCCCTGTGTCTTTGTTTCTATTGCATTCTATCTCATTGTACCACATTCTGTTCTACAATATTTGAGAATCGCTGTCAATACCTCGGCGTAGGTCAGGGATAATACTTCGTTCCATAGTCTGGGGTTATTTACAACTATCCAATTAAGAATTCTCAGATGTACTAGCAAGTGCATCAAAGATGCGGTCATCGATTTGCCCAAAAGGCCATCATTACCGCGAGTAAACATATTAATGATGAGGAATGCATCTTTGCTATGCTACTAATACTTGTACTTTCTCTTCTATTCTGCCCCAGACTGGCTAAGGAAGAATTACGGGGGGTAAAACAAAAAAAATATATGCTGATTCGGGCTTCAGGCCAGGCATACTATATTTAATTTTTCCACCATTAACGATAAATAAAAAGAAAGAAAAAAGAAAGAGTAAGGCCGTTCCATTTCAACAAAAGACCCATGCCTAAATTCCATAGCTTGGGGTCCAGAATCCCGATCATGATTTTCCTACCCCCAAAGGGAAAGGTCCTTCCCTTTTTGGCCAATTGTGGGTGAGGAGGGATTCGAACCCCGGACATTGTGGTTCATAGCCACACGCCCTGTTCCCGGGAGTACCCTAAAAAGAAGGAACCTTTCCTTTCCCTAGTCGTTTTGGGTTAAGAAGATGTGAAAGCGCCACTCTTAATATATGAATGGTGCATTCTGAGGTGTGAAGTGGGAGAAAAGGGATTTAATAATTAGGGTTTTGAGTAAGACGACCTTTTCATTTTTCATTTTTTTTTAAGTTTTTCATATTGAAAAAATAAAGTAATAAGAATGAAAGGTGTTAAGCTTTTTATCATCCTGGCGTCGAGCTATTTTTCCATAGGACCTCCCTACAGTATTGTCACTGCAGTAGAGTTTAACCACCAAGTTCAGGATTGATTGGTGTTGTTCCTCTACGCGTAAGACACCAGAATATCGAAGCATGAATGAAGAAAGACATGAGAGAAAAGCATATTGTCTAGTGATTGTGAGCCCCAATTCTTGACTGGAGGGGACATCAAAGGCCTTTGCCCTTCCATCCCTTGGATAGATAGAGAGGGAAGGCAGA